>NC_138903.1:25611584-26294009 GCF_965194825.1 Balaenoptera physalus | reverse complement strand
GCCTGCGCGTCTGGAGCCTGTGCTCCGCAACAAGAGAGGCCGCAATAGTGAGAGGCCCGCGCACCGCGATGAAGAGTGGCCCCCGCTTGCCGCAACTAGAGAAAGCCCTCGCACAGAAACGAAGACCCAACACAGCCATAAATAAATAAATAAATAAATAAATAAATAAATAAATAATTTTAAAAACCTGTAAGTCAGAAGAAATTTTTGTCTTATTTAGCTCAGGAACTTAAAGGCAAATCTTGTAATCACTTAAAAATTCCATGAGACTTTGAAAGTTAACCTATTTAACATACAAAATTTATGAGAATCAAGTTATAAATCATTAGCCCTACATCATATGAGAAACAATAAACCTCAACTAGGGCTCAGAAATTCTCAGGCCTTAACCAACTTTCAGAGTCCAAGATGAAATCACATTTGATGTATCTGTGACCGTATATTCCCATGTAAAATACAACTACTGTAATAAACAAAATTCTTATTCTTGACTGCTCATTTGGTGAAATTATTTTACAGAAATATGCCAATTCTTACTGCCAGTTTTATAAGACAGAAAACTTTTTTGGTATTAACCAATGTCTTTCTATGCCTATAATTTGGTTATGCCACAAACTTAACACTCCTTTAGCTTTGTTACCGTTGTTTGTCCAAATAATATTAATCATCCTTCTTTAAAATGTAGACTTTTAAGGTTCCATGTCCAAAAACAAGCCTTCCCCAAATAGCAATCCCCCTTATTCTGCAAGTTTTATAAATCCAAAATTAGGCTAATTAGTTCTAAACAGGTATAAACTTTTCTTTCACAAACCTTTCCCATTTTTGAAAGTCAACCTCCCCTCACAAAACCCGATTTTAAGCTTGCTGACATGACTAAGCTATGCCTCTGGAATCATGATTTATCTTCCTACCATTTGATTTGTAATTTAGGTGTCAGCAGTTGAAATCATGATCAAAAGTGAAAAGGTGCCTAGAGCTTTCAGGCAGTCATGATAATTATGTACATTACTAAACTGCTCAATCATATCTAGACCAACAATCCTGTCACCATTTACAACTCCAATGATCTTAAAACTCTCCCCACTGAAAGAGAAAATTGCTTGGCAGTAAATGACATGTCCATCATCCAGTTATATGTCAGTTCAACATTACGAAAAGGTCATCTTCTAGAGGAGGCTTAGCAGAAACCTCTCTGGTGAAGATTAATTATTTAGCTACCTGCCTGAATCCTAAGATAAAGTGACTAGTAATGTGCGCTCGGGAAAAAAGTCACAACACTGACAAGGATATTCAAAACAGTACCAAAAATGGACCCCAAACCTTTTCCAGTTTGTGTATTCTGGTTTAAGACCACATATCTCCTGTTTCACAGTAAACTAGACGTTTACATATCTTTATTTATCCTGCGCTTGGTGTGACTGGTACAACTGGTTTAGAGATGTCTCTAAGCACATTATACATTATGTGGATTCTGCTAATAGTCTATTAGTGTTGTTCTGGGAGATGATGGCAACTTGCTATTCTCTCAGCTTCTAAACACTCTCCTCCTACCCATCATTTTGAAAGGTCTGCCTGATATATGGGTGACCCACTGCAAATAAACTGATATTGGGAGGTCATAGTTTACAGTGTATGAAATCCAGTATCTAAGGTCTTAGAAGTGACAGAGTGGGAGGATATAAGGTCATAAGAAAAACTTGATTTTTTTCTGTCTTCCTTACACAATCGCTATTTATAATACAGTTCTAGAAATATCACTGAGTATATATAAAGAACAGTGATCTCTTTATCATCATAATTCCAGAAAAGAGTTTTTAAGTTTCACGAAGAGCTATCTGATCAAATTCCATATATGTGTAATTGAATAAATGTCTCTGCATTATCTTAAGTTTACACATCAAATACTTTTATTGAGCACCAAATATGTATCAGATACAGTGCTAAACACTTTACTAGTATTATCAACAATGGTATGAGAGATGTATTATTATTGTTCTTACTTCACATGTAAGAGAACTGTGGACTCTAAAGTCTAAATAACTTTTCCAAAGCTTCACAACTAGTGGAGGAGCAGAGCTTCAAATTTAGGTTTTCTTTTGAACTTAGAGCTCTGGGCTAATTTTGAAAAAGATAACATTTGTCCTTAAGCTCACTAGTTTTTTTCTTCAGTAACTTCCATCATCCTCTAGCCCAACAAGTGACCCCTCTATTCCCGTAATACTTTTTCTCCATTCAGCACTCACAATCTCTCTTCTTTCCTTCCTATCAAAACTTCCCCAAACATAAAGCATCACTCTTCCAACAAGTATCTGCATGTTAAAGAGGGGGTAGCTGTTTGGCCTGAAGAATAAAGGTGTAATATTAGAACTCCAGTCATTGTTAAGCCTGTGTAACAGGCCATGATCAAAGGTGAGGAAGACTTCCCTGGAGTTCATTAGATAACATCAGGTAGCCCATGACTTGAACTGGAGACAAACCTAATGTAATGTACCACAATACTATTTATTTGACAAGGTTCTCAAGAAAGTCATTTCCAGTATCAGGAAAACATTGGAGGATTAGATAGCAAAAGACGGGGTCCACGGAGAGGAAACTATAGCTATCTGATCTTGGATTCCTATCTACTGTGCTGGAAATTAACTCCACAGAATATAACTTCAACTCACAGAGATGTCACATTTGAAAATTCAGTTGGAAAACTATCATTCTCCTAATTTCAGGAACTTAGTTAAAACTGGGTCTTAAATAAACATGAGATAAGGCAGGGCAGGATGGTGGTTGGCAAGCAAATCTATGGTTCACAGATAAAAGAATGGAAGTGAAGTCCTAAGAGCAAAACCTGCCAAAGGATCCTGGATGTTAGACCAAACTTTAAGATGTGGCCTACATATGCTGAGAGGCAGACTGCATGGGCTGAGGGATGCATCCAACCACTGGTGTTGGCCAAGAGGACACAGAAAGAATTATGGCTGAAGATAATGGTTCATGAGTCATCTTTCAGAGGCCTGAGGGGTAGACAGCAGGACACAAGCAAAAGTCTGGTGCCAGTGTAAATGATCCAGCACACAAATAAGGCAACAAGACATGAAGCAACTCTAGACTAGGGCCTGGCAACTGTGTCCACTGATCTGAGAAGCAGCTGGTTTCAATAACCACTGCCTGGTGGAGGATATCTATTATTTCAAGGACGGGATTGTATAACCTCTTTACTGGCTTTGGGTCACTTTTGTGGTTTGAGTGAAACAGCATTTGGTGGCAGCTTTACCCATTCCCCACAAAGGATATAAGATTCTACAATAACTGGCAATTTCAGTTGAGGACCAGTACCTCAAAGAAGACTTTCTGTGAAATGAATTATCTCAACTAAAGGGAAAAAATAAAACAGAGTCAACAGGAGACAGGATTTCAAATGGATTGGAAACACTGCAGCCAAGGAAGGCAGTTGGGGGGTGGGGCGGGAAGCTATGACACTGGAGAAACACTTGTAAAGATCATACATATCCCAAACAGGACCACTAAAAGAATGAGATTTAATCATAAGATTATACAATGTTCTCCCTCTCCCTTTCCACTCCACCATGCCACCAGGGTCGAGTCTAACAACAGTAGATAACAACTGAAAGAGTTGCAAGACATAGACTCTTCCTGAAGAGTAGTACGTAGAGAAAACTAATGGCAAGAGAGGGGAAAAAAAAAAAAAGCAAGGACACTAGACGAATTTAGAGCCGCTGGCATCTACAGCTACAGCTAATATCACACACACACCAACTACTACCCAGATTAACATAAATCATCATACTAGAGGGCCATTTATCTTAGTTCCTAGTACCTTATACAGCATATCTAGCTTTCACCAAAAATTTACAAGGCCTCCAGGAGGCAAGAAAGAAACACAGTCTGAAGACACAAAGCAAAGATCAGTATGGGATTTGGAGATGACACATATGTTGGAATTATCAGAGGAGGAGTTTAAAATAACTATGATTAATATGTTAAGGTCTCTAAATAACAGAGTAGACAAAGGCAAGAACATATGAGTAACGGATAATGTAAGTACTGAGATGTAAACTCTAAGAAATAATCAAATGAAAGTACTAGAAATCAAAAACACTGTAACAGAAATGAAAAGTGTCTTTAACAAGCTCAAGAGCAGGCTTGACAAAGCCAAAAAGAATCATTAAACTTGAAGATAGGGCCATAGAAACTTCCCAAACTAAAATGCAAAGAGAAGAAATATGAAACAAATAGAACATCCAAGAACCACGGGACATTTCAACACGGGTAACATATAACTGAATTAACAGAAGGAAAAGAGAGGATGGAGCAGAATAAATATTTGAGGTAATAATGGACAAGAATTATCCTAAATTAATGACAGACACCAAATCAGAGGTCCAGGAAGCTCAGTGAACACCAAAAAATTATCAAAAAAGCTACAACTAGGTGTATCATATTCAAACTGCAGAATACCAAAGACAAAGAGAAATCTCGAAAGAAGCCATGATGGGGAGAAGCGGGGAATTCCTCATAGGAAAATGGAGGAGAATTACAGGAGACTTCTCACCAAAACCATGCAAACAAGAGAGTGTAGTAAAATATTTAAGGGGATGAAAGAAAAAAAACCCAACACCATTCTAGAATTCATTATCCAGTGAAATTACACTTCAAAACTGAATGAGAAATAAAGTCTTTCTCTGACAGACAAAACCTGCAAGACATTCCCTGTAAGAAATACTAAAAGAAGTTTTTCAGGCAGAAGTAAAATCACGTAGGTCAGAAACTTGGTTCTACATGAAGAAAGGAAGAGCATCAGAGGAGGACTAATGAAGGTAAAATAAAATATTGTATTTTTCTTATTACAATTTGATCTAAAGTGTTAACTGTCTAGATTAATAATAGTAACAAGGTACTGAGTGATTATAACATGAGGATAAGTGAAATGAATGACATCAATGTTACAAGGGACAAAAGGGGAGAATTGGGAGACGTAAAGCACCAAAACTACATATGAAGAAGTGCTAGTGTTATCTGATGGTAGACTTAAGTTAGATAAAAATGTATATTTCAAAACCTAGAGCAACAACTAAGTTTTTTAAAAGAAGTATAATTGATATGCTGAGGAGATAAAATGGATCACATAAGTGCTCAATTAAAACCAAAAAAGCAGAAAAAGAGGAGAAATGAAGAGAAAGAACAAATGCAACAAATAGAAACCGGTTACAAATAAGTGGATATTAACCCAACCTTTTCAATAATCACATTAAATATGAATAGGCTAAATACAACATTTAAAAATAGACATTGTTAGAGTGGATTTAAAAAAAAACAAGACACAAATATCATATATGTTATCTACAAACAACCCACCTTAATCATAAAGACTCATAAAGGTTACAAGTACAAGGATGAAGAAAGATATACCATGCTAACAGTAATCAAAAGAAAGAAAGTTCCAATTCTGTGACGACAGTATGAGGAGCTCGCTCTGTAGAGCATTCTCCAGTGAAACAAGCACAATTGGTAAAAAATTATTTTTAAAAAACACATTTAAAGTATCTGAAAATAGTCCTAAGGAATACAGCAAATGAAGAAACATTATTCATGAAAATATACTATGACTCAGTAAAGACAGCCAGAGTAAATGGCATTTGAACCACGACCTGCTCCCTCCCTCCCACAACTCACCTTTGCTGGCTCAGCTAGAGAGAAGCTCCATTCTAGGTGGGTGTGAATAAGAAGAGAATGCTCCCTCCCTGCTCAGTTCCCAATCTAGGGTTACCATATCTCACTGGGAGGGGAAGGCCGCCAGCATTTCTCATTCCTCCCAATTCCAAGATGAAGAGTTTAAATTGCTTGTTAGTCCAACTGAGAAGTCAGGGTAATCCTTCCACTCACTCACCTCCCCTTATTGGATAGAAGCTCAACTCCAAGTGCAAGAGATAAAGAATACTGATGTCCTGATCATCCTTGCCCCAGCTCATTCCCCACACTGGGAGAGGCAAAGCAAGAGCATCAGAAACTACTTCTCTGCTCAGTACTTGGAAAGAAAGCTGGATTTTTATTTTTTTAAATTGTACTGTATTAATTTCAGGTAATGCAGACTTCCAAATGTAGAAAATTATGAGTAATATACAGGTGCACTGTTTAATGATAAAGGGGTCAAGCTCTCAAGAAGACATTACAATCCTGAACACATCTGCACCTAACAACAGAGCATCAAAATACATGAGTCAAAAACTGATGGAACTAAAAGAAAAAAATAAACAAATCCACTATTACATTTGGAGACTTTGACACCCCGTATGTCAGTAAATAATAGATCAATGAAGCAAAAAACCAGTAAGGGTATATATGACTTGAATCACACCATCATTTTGGTCTCATTGACATTACAGAATACTCCATCCAACATCAGCAGAATACACATTTGTCTCAAGCTCACATGGAACATTCACCAAGACAGACCACATTCTGAGTAACAAAACACACCTTAACAAATTTAAAAGAATAGAAATCACTCAATGTATTATCTCAGACCATAATGGAATTAAACTAGAAATCAACAACAGAAAGATAGCTGGAAAATACCCCCAAATATTTTGAAATTAAATACCACACTTATGAATAATCCATGATCAAAGAAAAAGTCTCAAGAAAAATTTTAAAATATTTTGAACTAAATGATAATGAAAATATCACTTTTCAAAATGTGTGGGATGACCGTATGCTAACACATATATATGGAATCTGAAAAAAAAAGGGCCATGAAGAACCTAGGGGCAAGACGGGAATAAAGACGCAGACCTACTAGAGAATGGACTTGAGGATACGGGAAGGGGGAAGTAAGCTGGGACAAGGTGAGAGAGTGGCATGGACATATACACACTACCAAATGTAAAATAGATAGCTAGTGGGAAGCAGCCGCATAGCACAGGGAGATCAGCTCGGTGCTTTGTGACCACCTAGAGGGGTGGGATAGGGAGGGTGGGAGGGAGGGAGATGCAAGAGGGAAGAGATATGGGGATATATGTATATGTATAACTGATTCACTTTGTTATAAAGCAGAAACTAACACACCATTGTAAAGCAATTATACTCCAATAAAGATGTTAAAAAAAAATTTGTGGGATGATGCAATGAAAGCAGTGCTTAGAGGGAAAATAAGAGCACAAGATGCATGTATTAGAAAATAAGATCTAAAATCAATTAAAATGGCCTTGGATTTTTTCAATGAAATTTACAATGAAGAAAAATGTCATTGTTAATGTCATTGATATTTATTGAAGATCTTTCATATGCCTGGCATTGTTCTAGGTGCTGGGGATATAGGAGTGAACAAGGATGGAAAACCCCTGCTATAACCTAGCTTACATTCTAATGGGGACAGTCAAAAGCTAAACGAGTAAATGAGTAAAGAAAGTACATTTAGAGGGCCAAGGGTGATGTAAAGAAAATTGACCTGGGTAATGTGACAAGTGTTGGGGGGAAAAGGAAACACTTGGTTGTGTGACTGGGATAACTGTATCTGAGGATATGACATTCAACAGAGACTTTCAAGATTGTTATGACAGTCTATGTACAGTATTAGCCTTAAGCCTTTCTTTCAAACTGCTGAGTTTTTTTTTAACCTTAGGGAATATGTTTGTCTTTAATTTTTTTCACTTTCCATGTTATGAATATATATCTATTATACACATTGAGGTTTATATATATTTAACCATATTTGATTATAGGCAAATTCTAAAAGCAGGCACTTCTATATTTGCCTAAGCAAATCAAGGTATGTATGCAATTAAAGAA
Organism: Balaenoptera physalus; assembly: GCF_965194825.1. Lineage (NCBI taxonomy): Eukaryota > Metazoa > Chordata > Mammalia > Artiodactyla > Balaenopteridae > Balaenoptera > Balaenoptera physalus. The sequence continues at coordinate 26,286,209 of NC_138903.1, read as the reverse complement.
CAGATAAGAGCTTTTTTAAAAAGAAAAAAATTACTAGTATCAGAGAGATATGTATTTTAACAACTTGAAATTTGACATTTTAATTACAACAAACAAAAAAATAGTCAAGACATATTCCAGATCTTTTCTATTCAAGAGAAGAAAATGGTAATAAGGATCCAAAAATATGTGGTTAAGTTTGCCCAAAATTATATCTTTCGCAAAACCCAGAGGGTTGACACTTTAAAATTATTTATCAGAGAATGATGCCATTGGCAAATCAATATAATTGAATTAAAAAGCAAGGTTAATCTAGGCATTTTCTGATTTCTGAAATTCAGTTAGGTGCTTGCTTAAACAATCTGTACTAACAGGTTGTTTCATTTTGTGTGGACAAAACTAATGAAAACTAAATAGATGCGCACACAAGTATTTTCTTTATTTATGAATTTTTGTGCAATAGCTATATCATTGCTGATCTCTGTAATTCAAATATGCCACTTAGGCAACAATTACTTTTTTCCCTGGCATTCTGCAGAAGGAGTAATGCACAAAGATTGGTCTCTAACCCAGGGCTGTGACCTCTTTTTATGCCACACGGAATTCTCCTAAACAGTTCCTATAAAGAGAACCACACTATCTCTGATGGTCCAACCTAACAGGCCACACAATCAGCTGAACAACTTGAAGTAAATTATTTCACCTCACATGACGGAGTTACAGCAGATGACTTCTGACATTCTGGGCTTCAAAATTATTTTGTTCAACATTGTTCTTAAGAGAATTCTTAGTATGTTTCTGATCCTCTTTCAGCTGTAGTCATCTTAAGCCTTGCATATCTCAGCCCCTGCTTTCACAGTGAGATGTCTGATTGCATTTGGTACCCAGGTGGGTATGAATATATTCTTAATCAGTGTATTCTTCACCTCGAGGCTTACTTTATTTATTTCTAATTATTGTATCCAGTTCAGCTTATTTTTTCATTCATCTCCTCAACTCGAGTAACCACACCATGTCTTTGCTCCTCTAGTCTGTCATGCAGCCTTTATCTGAACACGTAGCTCTACAGGGACGCCTAATTTCCAGGCTGCATCTTCCCACAGCCACCTACATCCCGATTTTAACCGTCTTCAGATTGAGAACATTGGCAGCAGTCTGCGCAAAATGAACAGGATTTTGACCATCATTACCACATATTTTCTATTTCCTTGCCAGGATAATTAATGCTTTACAACTTGTCAAAGGTGCATATTATTAATTACAATAGGCCACACCTTTTCTATGAGCTTCATTATAATATTGCCAGCTTTATTATTCATCAGTACATACCATATTCTGGTCTTATTTTATAGGGGCCCTGAGATTAACATGTATTTGCATAAAACTTACTGAATTAAATTGAGAGCCAGTTATCAGCCTTTTAAGTTGAAATAATTCAACTAACTTAAACCTCTACCGTAGTTTTAAATCACAACGTGTCAGTATGGTACATATGGTCGGCTATTATTTAAGCTCAAAATCTAAATAAAACAAGTTTATTTGGGCTTGAGGAAATTGTCATTTGTGCTTTTTTATTATCTGCACTTATGAAGAAGGCTGGTGATTAATTTCATAGTCTGAACATTTCTAACTTATGAGATTTGACCAGCTGATAGGAAAAAGGTAGGGGTTTTTTTTCCAAATGGCCATCTGTACCTATCAGAAATTTCACATCTAATTTCATTAGATGCAGGTGGCAGAAATAATTAACACAGCTCTTCATTACATAATAGATCTAATAGGACAGTGGGCATAAGGAATAGGGGTTTGTGCAATAAATTTCAATCAATTTGATATTAACTAGTTTTTTTCTAAAATAGTTTGAGCTCTATGCTTCTGTTCTTTTCACTTTTCCTTTTGGCCTACATACTCACCTTGAGATGTCTAATAGAGCATACTGACCTCCACAGGCATGTTACATACAGTAGAGGACTTAAAATTTGCTGAAGAGTTGCACCAATATTGCAAATAAGACCTCAGGGCTGGCTCCCTCAGCCTCTGCCTTGCCACCATTCTCTACTTTTCTCTCACGTTCATTCACTGTTTATTGTTACTAATAGTTGTATATATGTCCCAATCCAATGGACATATATTCACCTCTATCGTCATCTTACTTCACTTCTCAGTTGTATTAAATACATTTAGTTTCATCTTCTTTAATCACTCTGGGCTTCCATGCAATCACTCAACTTTTCCCCTAACTTTTTTGCATCTCAGTTCCCTTTGCCAGCTCCTAAAATGTTGAAGCACCCCAGGCCCATCCCACAACCTCTACTTTTTTTTAACCTTTATTTTTTATATCTACTTATACTCAGCTTGAGAGATCTCATCCACGCAAATGGTTTTAAATACCATTCACATGCCAGTGACTCCTTCCACTTAGATACCCAGTCTTCACCTGTCCACTGATCTGACAGCAGACTCCTTGAAAAATCCACTTGAATTTTCAATGGGCATCTCAAATTTATCAGGTCTAAAACTGTAATCTCTCTACCCCTAAGTGGCCACATCTCAGTAAAGCCCCACGATGAACTCAGTTTTCCCCAAAGCTTCGAAGCCATCCATGGTTCTATTTCCAAACTGTCACCCAAACCAATCTTTCTCTCTCTATCTTCCATTTACCAACCTAGACCTAGCAACTGTGCTCTCTTGCTAGAAAGACTTCAGTAGCCTCTTACACCACAACGAAAGTAATCTTTAAAAAAAGTGAATCAGATCTTATCATTCTTCCATTTACTAGACTCCAGTGGCTTCACGTTACACTGAGAATAAAATGCAAGTTCCAAATCATGACCTACCATGTCATAGCTAATTCTCCAACATTTTCTTCCACTTCACCCCCCTAATTATTGCTCTACAGCCTTTGAAAACTCCACTGTTTGCCTCACTGTATGAATCTTGGTCACAACCTGTCAGCCACAATGACCTTCATTCTATTTCTTATACGTGTCCTGTTTGCTCCTGCTGCATGTCTCTGTCATTCACTGTTCCTTCTGCTCGGGATGAGCTTCTCCCAGATTCTTATGTAACAAGCTCTTTGTTTGTTAGCAAGTCTCAACTCAAATGATATCTCCTCAAAGAGACTTCTTCTGACCACTCTACCTGAAGTAGCTAGCTTTGTCAACCACTATCACGCTACCATGTTTTTATTTTATTCACAACATGAAGTATTACAAAATTATCTTGTTTATTCAAGCCCCCTAGGCTGTACTCTCCATGAGAAAAGCACCTATCATTTTATCCCCAGTGCCTACAACAGCAGCCAACGCATACCAGACAACTTAAAACATTATATGTTGAATGGGTATGAAATGAAAAAAATTACTAGATATTCTACTTTTTGAAGAAGAAAACTATGTCGTATATTTTTTAATAACCCCCTGGCATGTTCTGTTAAACACACAACCCAAACGATCACTATAAAAGCAAATAGCTAGAAGACTTTAAGAAGAGTTTGTACAACCTGATAGAAAATAGACTGACTCTTTTCATTTGCACTCCTCCAAATATTTTCTTCAAAAAAAAATACTTGTTTAGAATTTTTATCTCTATAATGACTTAGCAGGCTATTCGAGAGCAAAACAACACCAACTAAAATCATTCTACCCATTGATTCCCTAATGCTGAGAAAAAGCAACAATAGTGGAGAAAAAAACATCCTTCTCCTTCCACAAACAGTAACTGCAAAAGGTTACTATAACCTCTTTTTTGGTTACAAAGTGGGATAGAAATTTAAAACACCTCATATTTATTTGCTTCCAATGAATACCAAACTTTTTCAGAAAATATTTTACTTTTTCTTAATAAAAGCACATAGCTTGCTTAATATCCATTGCAATTCCAGTATATTATATAAATGTATAACTATATAATCACATAAATAATACTTAAAATATCTGTATGAAATAGTAGAACATGCATTTACATTCATATACAAAGGAAAACAGATTCTCATTAATGCTGTATGTATTAATGCAAGCTCACTTCTGTTTTTTATGTTTGTAATTCCCAGAGATGTAGCATCTAAATTAAATATAACCATGAGTTTGAATATAAGTTTTAACAATTTGTCATTAAACACTAATTTACAGATGGGGTGGCATAACCACATGGCAACATGAACTAAGCGTCTCATTTAAAATAATCTCAAACAGCATCTAGATACTTTCCTTAAATCAGAACATCTGGTTTTAACATCCTTTTTCCTAGTCTTGAACTTTTTCTCAAGGTTTCTTCACAACAGAAACATGTTTGATTTAAGCCATGTTGTCCACTGACATTTTCTATCCTCTTCTTCGTGATGCTACCTCATTCTACTGTGAGGAAAACTGGTTTGATTTTATGACCAAATTGTGTAATGGAAAGTATGGCACTAGGCACAGAAAGGAGTGGTTAGAAGACACGAGTCTCTGTCATCATGAGTTACTCATTACTCTGCCTCAGAAGCTTTCCCTACCCTGTGCTCTCAGCAACCTCCTCCTTGGGACTCTTCTCCTCCCTTCCACCTAATGGAGAGTTTTCCTCTGGAGCTGTCAAGCATCACCAGAAGATTTGTAGAAAAGATAATCTGAGAGAGCTTTCCAGAAAACCTTCCAATTATGTCTAAGGAAGTGTCAATATGATTCTATTTTTCCCATTTATTGAACTAAACTATTTATTAAACAATAAATATTATAAAATGTAAATCAAATTCAGGATGATAAGAGAACTAATGGCATGTACCTATAAAGTTTAAATATTCTTCCTCAATTATACCAAGCCTGACTTCTTCAGGTTAGGATGATACGAGGTCTGCATAAGTTTCCAAGTTTCAGAGAAATCTATTTTTTAAGTCACGAAGGAACAGATTTGAAGAAGCATAAACAACATAAAACTAAAACCAAAGAATGTAATCAAAAATTAAAATAACTACACAAATAAAATTCATTATATGCAAGTTTCTATGTGAGGCATCAATTTAGTCAAGCATATGTTCTTGTCTAATTCAGAATATGTCAACAATGTAATCACTCAGGTGGTGATCATAGGAAAGAAAATGTGATAAATACTATTCTGTACCTGCCAGCTTTATTCAGAACACAAACATTAAACTGAAAAAGAATCCAGTATCACATGCAGGTAAAGCACAAGGGGATACAAGGTCATTAATAGTTTACTAATTCCATATTAAAGCAACAGAATGGATGTGGATTTAGGAACAATATGCAGAATTTGAGAAGGGTTTATATGTGAACCCAAAGCCTGAACCTTATCATTAGAGAATAAGTAAGTTAAACTTGAAAAAGTTCCCCTTAAACATACTAAGTACTGAAAGGAAGGGTGGACTAAACAAACAACCAACCCTCAAAATAATTTTAAAAACCAGCAAACAAAAAAGCTAAAGAAGCAAAATTATTGTTTTATCAACCCCATGCATACTACAGAATGAGACCCTCTCCAATTAGCTTCTGTAGACTGTCTCATCTCAGACAATTAGAGCTAGTTGCACAAAAATTGTCTCATTCAAAACATGCTTTGAGAGGTTTTACAAGATCCCAACGGAGCTTCCAAACTTGTTTTGTTTTCCTAATTGAAAACTTAGAAGGTAATAACCTCCTCTCAATTCAGAGAAAGCTGGAAACCCTAGGATACAAAGCAGTTTCCAAAGAAATTTAAAATAAAATCATGTATCATTAAAAATTGAACAAAACAAACCAAGCACGTCTCCCAAAGAAGCAAAAACATGCCTTTGAAACAAACAGTAAGTCACCACTGTTCACTGCAGAGCGGCATGTCAGTTACAGAGTGGCAGAATGAACGTGAGAGTTGCCAAATTGAACTAATTCACGTTCTGAATTAAAATAAAACACCCTCAATGTCGTAGGCCACTTCTATTGCCCAGCATTCCTAGGGTTTGCTGTGATCTGTCTTGGGACACATGGAAACACTGAAAGCTGCTTTGGCTCATACTCCGCTCCTGGCAGGCACCTTTCCACGCAGGATTCCTTTCTTGCATCTGGTCCTCCTTCATGGAATGACCTACATACGCACACATGTGGCCAAAACTCCAAGGATAAGAAGGAGTAAAAAGCTGCACAATTTCCATTACAAGGAAGTAACTGAAAAGCTGCTCTTTCGAGCAAAAGAAATGCCACACCTCAAGATCCATTTCCCAGGGCAGCCTCAGTGCTTCTGGCTTCAGCTATTACAATTCCAGTAGGGAAGCGCATACAATAACCATGAATAGTCAGGTCATCCTAACAGCTAAAGAAAAAACTTTAATTCTTCCTTTCCAGAGAAATGTTAACTCCGATAAAACTACTGATTTCATGTAAGTTAAAGTCATTCATATGCTCATGTAACAATCAGTCACAGAACGCTATGTGCAAGGCCCTGGGTAAGGGCTTGTAAAGGTTATGAAGTTAAACTATATAGACATCATTCTTCAAGGAGCTTCCCATATTGGAGAAGAGTTATGACACGCACATAAATTGCCACCGGAAAATAGAGTGTTGTGATGAGATTCCGTAGATGTGCTTAAATCCAGCAATCAAATACAAATATGTATCGAGCACTAATTATGCAATGACTCCTTTTAAGCACAGTGATTCTAAAAGACATATACATAAACATGTATATTTTTGCACTCAATGAGCTTATACTATTTAGTTGTGTAAACAAAACACAGAGGTTAAAAAGCACAGCAATCACATATCCTAATCATTTTTGAATCCTCAGCACGTGGCACATGGCGGTTCTTTGATAAATGTGTTTTGTGAATGAATAGGTAACTGTGTGTATATTTGTACATATACATGTTTGTATGTGAGTGTATGTGTATATGCATGTAGGTATGCATATGTCATATGTTACAATATATTTTAAAAGCCTGACACCTTTAAAAATGCCCCTTTGTGTTCATTTGAGGTAGTTCAATGAAATTAGCAAAGAAAGACTCATTGATACAATCCTCCACTAGAAACACACATGATAGAAGAAAGTCAAAAGAACTCTGAGGAGGAAATAGGTACTTTAGGAAGATGCTCTATATCAGGGGTCCCCAACCCTGATATCATTAGCAGAGAGGTTTGACTGCACAGAGACCATAATAAATCAATTGCTTACAGACTCTTATCAAAACCCTATCAGTGAGTGACAAGTGAAAACAAGCTCAGGGCTCCCACTGATTCTGCATTATGGTGAGTTGTATAATTATTTCATTATATATTACAATGTAATAATAATAGAAATAAAGTGCACAATAAATGTAATGCGCTTGAATCATCCCAAAACCATCCCCCCCACCCAGTCCGTGGAAAAACTGTCTTCCACGAAACCGGTCCCTGGTGCCAAAAAGGTTGGGGACTGCTGCTCTATGTGAGAGATCTACTACAAGAGAGGGGTTTAGTTCCAAAATGAGGTTTTGATGTTATATGTAGGGTGGGCCAGTCTGAACCCAAACCATGAAACGTACACCATATTGAAAACCTATATATTTATTCGTCCACTAAGAATACAGACTAGAAATACAAAATTAGCTATTAACTCTCAACGGAATTTTAAATTTAATAAAAGCAACTGGAATCACCTTCCACCTCTCTTTCTCTCCACTGTACAACCAGCCACTGGTTTTTATTAATTCTATATTGTACTAGCAATCAAACCCATCTCTTCCTTCCTATTCCTAATGCTACCACCTCAATTCACGACTTTCTCACCTGGACTACGGGCCCCATTTCCCACTCTCTGGTCTCAGAGCTCTTTCCAATCTATCTGGTCAGGCTAACCCTGTTACACACCTACTTAAATTTCTTCAGTGGTTCCTGATTTCCTACAAGATAATATTCACATTTCTTGTCTTGTCATACAAAGTCCTTTGTGAAATGGCTCTTTTTCCACCTTTTCTCCTGACATACTCCCTCCTTCTTTCACCCATACTGTGCCCAAATGTACGTGTATTCCAACCATATTAAACTCTTTCATGTAAAAGCTACTCTAATGTACTTCTGTGATAGACAAAATAATGGTTCCCAAAGGTTTCCATGTCCTAATTCCTGGAACCTGTGAATATGTTACCTTACATGGCAAAAGGGACTTTGCAGATGTGATTAAAGATCTTGAGGCAAAGAGATTATTCTCGATTAACCATATAGACCCTAAATGTAATCACAAAGGTCCTTGTAAGAGACAAAGAGAAGAGTCAGAATCAAAGATATGACAACGGAAGTAGAGGTCAGAGAGAGAGTTTGGAAGATGCTATGCCACTGGATTTGAGTTCAGGAAGGAGCCACAAGCCAAGGAATGCAGATAGCTTCTAGAAGCTAGAGAAGACAAGGAAGGAGGTTCTCTCCTGGAGCCTCCTGAAGGAATACAGCCTTGCTGACACCTTGATTGATTTTAGGACTTTATTTTAGGACTTCTGCCCTCGAGGACTGTAATATAATAAACCTGTGTTGTTTCAAGCCACTAAGTTTGTGGTAGTTTTTACAGCATCAATAGTACACTACACTTGTATGTCTCATATCACTTATTTTTTTGCAAGATCTTTAACAACAGAGAGAGTAGATTGTTCATCTTTTTAATCCTCTGAATAATTCAAATTGCTTGTTTATAGTATGCTTTGTTTGAAAAATATTTGCTAAGTATAAAAGAGTAACTATAACTGACTAGTGAATATGAAAGGACAATGCCTATAGCACCACCAGTTCCAAAGTTATGACAGCTACATGGGTTTTATAATGTGAAAAAGCATGCAGCTACAAAAATAAGCACTCCATATGCTTCCAAAACCATAATCACCAAAGCTATGTGGGAACTGTATCAACAATTTTCAGAATATAATTCATGGATGTGGAAAATGAAGAATGAAGTGATCAAACCTAACAAAGAAAAAGCATTTCACATTCTTTTACTAAAGCTTCCTATAATTTTGTTCTTAAAGGAACAAAGGAATCCAAAAGTCCAATTCTACAGTTATCTAAGCATTTTAACCTCTGATGTCAGAGGTTAAATGGCAGATGTCAGTCAATGTTATTTGAGCACGTAGTACAGTAGGAACTCAATAAATGTTTGTTAACAACTGTATGCAGAACCTATTACTTTGTCCTTTGGGAAGATGAAGGGGCTTCAACATTAGGTCAGAAATGCATAAAACCCTAAAAGAAACTAACAGGCAAATACAGCTGTATGCATTATATACATAAATACTCATAAATAGAAGCAGAAATTCTCTTCAAAGTTTTTTAGTGTGTTAGTATTTGTCTGTGTGTGTGTGTGTGTGTGTGTAATATATGCCTTTAATTTGAAAATATATTTATAATAGCTAGAGCCCTTTGGAAATTTTTTTTAAATACAAAACATTGCCAACCAAGAATTTCCTTTCAAATTGGACCCCATTCTCTTGGGATATGCAGGTAAGAGCCATTGCTTTTTCAAGTTAACTTTCCCTGATGACTAATGCTTTATATTAGCTTGACCATCTCGGACCCCTCAACCTCCTCTTCCAGGCCCAGACCTCTAGACCAGCAGGAAAATCTAAGTGGTTTATCATACATTCATCCTTCCATGTTCTTATTATCCTGTTCTTATCCTACCAGCAGCTCTTACCTAGTGAACAAATGATAAATCTTTACTGACTTTTCTTCCTTTTGATACCTGAATCATTACAATAAAGAGACCTTAATGGCAGCAACATATGTTTTAAAAATAATTTTTAAAATACTTTATAGTATGAATGCACTTGTTTGCATAATTTGAACTCTGATAATACAGAGCTACAGACTGATACGATGATATCGTTAAAAACATAATTTTTTTGTCTCCTTAAATCTCAGTGAAAATTTCTATTAAAAATATCTAAAAAAAAGAACAGAAATCTATATACTTTTTTTAAACGTAAGGCAGTAAATTGGAAAAAAATGTTTGGAAAATATTAGGGTCAATTAAAATAATTTCTGAACAATAATTCATTAGAAGTTTTCTTCTCATGTTTGTTTTCTCTGTTCTTTCTGTGATTAATTACTGAATTTTCACCAACTCTGAAAAGCCACCAGATGGCACTGGAGAGTCCAATTACTTTATAGGACACATTTACAGGAAAAACTGGAAGAATCGTCTTTTCAAGTTGAAGTTGTCTTTTTTTCTAATATGAAAATATACTGAAGAAAAAATATTAATTTGTCAGAATATTAAATCTTTTCTTGTCATTGATAACAATAATTTTTCTTTATCATTCACAACATATTCATATCATATGTGAAATACAAAGTAACTGGAACATACTTTTAGGAATCAAAGTAAAATACTAATGATAGAACTTCACTGAAATCAAGGTAGCAATACTAATAGGAAAATATTTTACTAGTTTGTAAAATATAAATGATCAGTGAATAGTGTTTAGGATACCCGCAAGAGCCTTACACACACTTTTTAAAGAAATCTTTATGTATAACCTCAGAGATTTTAAAGTTTACCAAAGTTATTCATTGTCATTGCTTTAAGGCAACATTTTCCATGCAATGCAGCACTCTAGATGTCTTAAGAGACTACAACTCTACAAAAGGAAATTTGCCATAAGTAAGCAAAAATAGGCTAAAACATGGCTTAGTATTTTGAACTGCCAAACCTAATTTCACTTAGACATATCACCACCTGCAAGGAAAAGTACCTTATTTTTACTTGAGCTTTGTAACTATATAGCATGTGCTTTCTAAAAAGACAAAAATCATAATTTTTTCCTTAATCGAACCTCTGTTTTAAACTGATTACACCCTCTTCTCTGTAGCTTTAAGAAAACTGTGTAGCATGAAGTTAAATGTAGCCACCTATTTCTGGCTACAGACTCTGCCCATCTAAATTTGTTTGATCAATGTGCAAAAATGTAAACAATGTTACAGAAAATAGGTACCATTTTATGTACTGAGTATGCATTCACGGTGTTCAATAAATGCTTGTGAAATGAACAAAAGGATAAACTTCTATTTCCACTGATGATGTTGCAGTTCAAAACTTTAACTTTATGAAAACGGAAACCGAGGTCCCGAGAGGTTCAAGGACTTGTCCCCAGTCAGCAAGGCTTACTAGGGGTTGGATTGAAATCCAAGTTTCTTAAGTTCCAACTCTGCAGGTTTAATAATATTCACCAGAACAACCTAAATCACTTCTGTAAAAATAACTCAAAGCATGTGTTTTTAGTGATCATTGCTGTAGACAAAAATTGGCATGTCAATATTAGTTTTATGTAGAAATGTTCTGCAATAGTCAGCATGATTAACCATGGAAAATTTTAATACACTTGTAAGCCACCTTTCCCACCTGTTTGTATGAAATGAGGGAATGAAAATTGAATCAATATTATCCTACCTTCAGGAGATTAGTCTATGCAAACATATTTTAAATCTAGGTCAAAGAATTTTTGATTGGAGAAAATTTTATCCTTTCTATAGTACAATGAAGATCTTGGTCTTATTATCATGACCAAGAGCTTTATACTTGTTGTACCTAAATAGAAAAAAATAACAAAAGTAATAATTTCTAAGAGTTAAACTTTACAAAATAAACAGCCCTTATATCAATAATATACTGATTTTGTGTAATATTTACACATATATTTTTTAATCTGACATCTTCTTTCAGATCACAAGACGAGATCATCCTGGATTATCCAAGTAGACCCTAAATCTAATGACAAGTGTCCTTATGAGAGAAAGGCAGAGGGAGACTAGAGACATAGAGGAGAAGGCCATGTAAAGATGGAAGCAGAGACTGGAATGATGCAGATACAAACCAAGGAACCACCAGAAGGTGGAAGAGACGTGGAAGGATTCTCCTATAGCGCCTTCAGAGGGAATTTGGCCTTGTTGAGACCTTGATTTCGGACTTCTGGCCTCCAGAACTGTGAGAATAGATTTCTGTTGTTTTAAGTCCCCCAGCTTGTGGTAATTTGTTACAGCAGCCATAAGAAACTAATACATCTCCAGACCAATCAATCCATCAGCTTATTATTTCCAATGATTGCCACAGCTCATATGCTCCAAACTGAACTCACTCCATCTCCTATCCCTGAAAAAACTCTCCTTCCTCCCCTCTCTCTAATTGACGACACCATCAATATAACTTCTCCTCAAATTATTTCACAACCCAACTCCAAATATTCACTAGACCCCATTTATTCTTCTTCAAAAACATGTTTTCAGCCCCTGTGACTGTTTGTTTTTCAGGCCCTTAGTATAGTGGAACATCATTTTTATTGAGTCCCTGACCGTCACTCTGGAATCCCATTACAGTCTTTCCTACAGGGACTATTATCTGTCCCAAAACAGATCTGACCATGTCACTCTCATGTGTGACCCTTTATAGCTTGATTGTCTGTGTTTCCTCCTCTGTAAAAGCAGCTTTACTGATGGACTGGTACAAACATTTGTATAGCACTATCAGATATATATCAAGGAGTTTCATCTTTATGGTGTATAGAAGACACCACAATAAGCAGATCTGCAAATCAGAGGCCCAACCTCAAAGACCAAATTTTCTACTAAAGGGATCTGCAAAGTAATTAAATAGCTCAGCCAAAACTTTTTGTTCTAGAAGATAAAACCCAAAATCCCTTGCAGTACATATGAAACCCATTATACTCTATGCCCCATCTACTTTCTGGGCTTCATCTTAGTCACAAAGACCTACCGACAGTCCCTTTATTTAAGTGGTTCTTCCAAGTTTCTGTTCTTTGAAGACCTTTAATATGATTGATGGCACTGCAATCCTCCTATTGCAGAATTATTTTCTCCATCTCTTTTTTTCAAACGTTCCACTTCTAGTCATCAAACTCAATGGATTCTAACTTTAAAGCTACTTTGTCTTCTGCCTTCCCTGTTCTCACTGCTGTTAGAGTCAGGAAGTCATTTTTGTGTCAAACATTTTTGGTCAAGAGGAAAGCAGACTCCTTTAGGATTCCACAAGGAAAAAGGGTTATTTCTGAAAGTGTATTTGCGGGGTGCAGATGAGTCTTAAAAGTTATCAAGATCCAAAGCTTCACTAGATTCTGTTTCTTCTCTTTCTCCTTCCCAGCCTCCCTCTTTCTTTCTCCTGTTTTCTTTTCCCTTTTCCTCCTTTTCTCCCCAATTGCTTCTCTTTATCATAGACCACAGATCACACTGTCCCTTCAGCAAAAATTTTCAACTTCCCTTTCTTATTTCCCCCATTCCCATCTAATTCCTGATAGACCATTCTTTCTCTAACCTCTAGTCTAAATTCAGTAAGTTTGTTTGATTGACTGAGAAAATTATCAGTTGTGGTAGAGAGAATAATGCACCTCCCCAAAAATGTCCACATAATCCATGGAACATATAACTATGTTATATCACATGGCAAATGGGACTTTGCAGATTTGATTAAACTAAGCATCTTGAGATGGCAAGTTTTTCCTGGATTATCTAGGCAGGTCCAATGTAATCACAAGGGCCCTTCTAAGGGAAAGAGGGAGGCAGGAAAGTCAGAGCCAGAGAAAGAGATGTGATGACTGAAGCAGAGGCTGGAGTGATAGGGGACCATGAGCCAAGGAATGCAGGTAGTCATTAGAAGGTGGAAACGACACTGAAATAGATTTTCCTCTAGAGCCTGCACAAAGAACTCAGCCCTACCAATCTATTTCAGACATCTGATCTCCAGAACTATAAGATGATAAATTTGTGTTGCTTTAAGCCACTAAATTTTTGGTAATTTGTTAAAGGAGCAATTGGATACTAACACAACAGTGTCCTAATTTCCAAGCCACCTCATGAATCACCCTCAAGCCTACAGTAGATGGCCCATGGATCAGGGGTTCAACCTCTGGTCCAGCAGTGGTCACCTCTGTGCTGTCTCTAGAATGAACATCAATTTTGTAACATGATTTAAAATGCCTACCACTGACTGACTCCTCACTGCTTCTGCCTCTCCTATACTTCTCCCTTTAAATATACAGAAGAATATACCTTTTACTATCCCCATGATACACTGTCCTACTGATATATTCATTAACTTGGGATATTCCCCTCCCCAATGAAATCCTACTCAACTTGCAAGATTCATCCATATTGACTTTTATCGTCTACATGTAAATTCACCATGAACCAGGCATCAGTCTCCACAATTGATGTTAGTCTATGCCAACTCTATGTAAAAGTGTATTGACAACTAAAACTGAACAAGTAAGTTTATGGTGAAATTCTTAAGTATATCACATGATTATTAAACAAAGATACTGGATAATTTTATTGTATTTGTCAGGTGTAAGGTCCATTTGCTTGTTAGACTTATTCTAATTAAAAACATTTCAAATGAACATTAAAATTATTCTAGATCTAATTGCAAAATTTATTTTAAAAAGCAAGATAAATAGAAGAGAGGGATTTTTTTTTCCAAGAAAAAGTAAAGTGCACTTTTTTTAACTTCAAAAAGTAAAGGAAAAAAGCCTCAGAAGTTATCCCAAAGGAAAAATAGGAGAAATGTTTCGTACTTTTTGACATGTTTGACAAACTGGGAATAAACACTTGGTAACATAATAAAACGCAGATGCTGGGGGACTAGGTTGTCTCTTAATCATGTGGAATTAAGCTGACTGACATCCAGGAACACCCAAGAGAGCTGATATACATAAATCACATTGGCATGAGGTGGAAACACCCCACTAGACTTTCTCACTCCTATTCAGTTAAATCTCCCTTTCTTTATACAGTAGCATAATTTCTTTTACTTCAAGAAATGATGATCCAAAAATAACACATACAAAGATTAGAACCTAAACTGTGTCTTTGGTTATTTAACTACCCATATCTTTTACAAATTATCTGGGCTTACAGTTATGAGTCTGGGAAACCCTCAAGAGACTTGTTTTCCTCTTGCTGTCAGGAAGAATTGCATCTAAATCATTTTACACAAACAAGTGTCCATTGTCAATTTCTAGAATGAAGAGAAGATCAACTCCCTGTGGCAACCCTTTTACTCTCTAATAGCTGGCTGCTTTCGGTAGCCTTAATGATTCTTAAATACATTCTAGAATAAGATGTAATCTTTGGTTTATATATTATAGTCACTTCCTCTTCTCCATATGCGCTAATAATTGTGAATACTTTTTTTTCTATTCTGAAGTCACTTGCTTACGTTTCATTTATCAGTAATCATGAACTACACCCTTTTTCATGGTGGTCTATGTTGAACAATACCATTAAAACGAAAACGTCTGCATGATTACTATACTTCTTTAAACCAGCAGTAAGTCTAGTAAAATTTCAATATAATAATATTTAAAGAATCATTTTCCTGCCCTTCTAACAGATTTTGAAGTGCATTTCAATCTCATCAAAACACTCATGATTTGCAAAGGTTCACTGTCTTCATATAAACCCTTAGCATATCTTAGACACTTTTTGCTTCAGTGGTCTCATATTATACATTATACTACTTTCTATTTAATAAAAAAACATTTTTTCTTAAATGTCTTTATTTTACCTTTATTTTTCTAATACTGATATAACCCAGGCTCAACATTAAAGCCACTCATTCATTCATTCATATAATCATTACTTCATTAAGACAGCTCCTTGAACCCTGACTCTGAAACACACATCATACTTGGCACTGTAGAGCTTATATGCATACATAAATCATGGTTCTTGCACTTGTCATCTTATATTCTAGGGATGGATGTGAGAGCAGGGAGAAACAGACAAAAGGTCTAGATCTCTTCCTCTTCCCTAATCTCTACATCCAGGTCTCTCTAGCTTCATTTCTCTCCAGTGTCCCAAACTCTTACGCCAAATCACAACTCACACTTCAGTTACCCAAAAGTGCTATACTAATACTTTGTATGTATAGATTATTTCCCTGCCCCTGAATCCTATTCCAAACTGTCTTAGTTACACAAAAGAAAAATAAATATTTAAGAACAGTCATTATTAACAGAGGCCATACTATCCTCTTGGAATGACCTTGTAAAGAAATAGAATTTCATAGACTTTAACCCTTCAAGCAAAGTCATGGTAATATTTTTATAGTTAAAAACAAGTTCTACAAAGACACAATGGAAATACTGAAAACAGATGATTTCATTTGCAGACAAATACACTAATAAAGAAAATGGAGGGAGGGAGGGAGGAAAGAAGGAAGGGAGAGAGAGAGAGAAACAGACAAACCAACCAACAAGAACACTAAGTTAACCTTTCTAAACTGGTTGAGATACAAAGACCCTCCAAGCAAGAATTTGTTTTACATGTGGTTTCCATACAGAATTCTACAAATGACAGCAACTCTGATTGCTACAATGCTTCACGCACTTGAGAAGAATGGGTAATATTGATAGTTTTTACCTCTTTCTTCAAATGCTGCTTATAAAAACTAAAAAGAAGGTAAAAAATTGTTCCAAGAGAAAAATCTATTGTGTAAAAAAGGCTGAATATCTGCTCCCATAGATATTAAAGGCCTTGATTCTAAACGTATGCAAAACTTCAGAACATTACCTGAGAGACCAGACTAAATCCTTGACTGTTATAATTATATACATACATGAAGTGCTATTTAAAACAAAACATTAGAAAGTTCAAGTTTTAATATTTCAATCAAGAATGTTATGATAATATAATTGCCTTTTTATATTTAATTTGTTCCTTAAATTACTAGCAATGGGGGTGTAAGCCAGTGTGATAAAAATAATAGATTTCCAGCTTGTGTATGAAGAGCTCCTATTGCTTTCAAATTAGTTCTATTAATGAGAAGCAAATACCTACTTCTAAATTTTTATGGAATGACCATATGTGTTTACCTAAAGTAAACACCATACACAATTAACGTGCCTTAAAAAACTCAAGTGTCACTGTAGGCGATATAATCATACTTAATATATTCTTGGTTATTAAAATAGCAAGTTCTGGTTTTCTAATGCTCACAGTGAATTAAAAATAATATTCTAGCAAAGACACATGAAAAACATTGGGTTTTGAATCATGTTTACTGAACTTTCAAAAAGGTTTACAAAATTGAAAATAAAAAAGAGAATTAAATAAGAAGAAAGAACAAGGATAAGTATCCCTCTTGGTTAATATGCAAGATCAAACATCAAAAATTGATTTTTATTCCCTGGCCTTGGTGCCTCTGGTTTTGTAGGTTGGGCTGCGCGTGAAGATTGAGCCATTAATCTTTTAAGGAGAAGATGCCGAGTGCACTCCTCTTCTACTTGATCTATGGAGATCAGTAATGACGCTCTTCAGTAAGCTACATATCTGCTTCTTTCAACAAAGGTGCCATGGTAACAGGCATCAGTTGAAATGAGTGCAAGCTATGAAAGTATATGGGTAAAGTAATATTATCTAAATTGCACACTTAATATTCAAAAATCAAACAAACTTCCATCCAGTGAGACCTTAACACAGATACTGGGGGAAGCTATCTTAATTCACATTATACAGAAAAGTAAACAAATCAAACATGCCACTAAATCTCAGTACCTGCCTTGTCATTTTTACATTATTATATATAAAACACATTCAGTTTTGGACGTATTAAATAGCTATGCGACAACTATATTCGTAAATAGAAGAGAACAAGGTCTGAGAACTTTTGCCAAACTTAGGGCAGCATTTTATTCCCACCCTCCTAAAGTAATCAGATCATTAAAATAAAAGTTGAACTTGAGACAGGTCACTGAGTTTTCTCAGGTCTCTGGAGCAGGAGGAGATATGAATTTTCCAACTGTCCCACATTTCTAGCTTTGCTCCCATGTTTCTCAAATATACAAAGTTAAGTTCCAATTTAATAAAAATTTTCCCCAAAGTAGTATATAGAATGGACCTGTCACCAACTATTTGATGATGGAAAAAAAATCACATTTGCATTTTGATAAATAAAACATAGACTTAACATACACAAAAATTTTAAAAAATTATATAATAAAGTATGACAACCAGAAAACTGAAGTTTTTAAGACTCAATCAGTATTTCCATTTTGGAAAGTTTCATTTTGTTATAATACTTATACAAGATGAGTGTTTCTCTTCTATGTGACCAATACCTCAAAGATCCATGTTAAGTGCTTTTAATGTAAACTGCTATTCTAGAAAATATCGCTGTTGTAGAAAATATCGCAGCTTTCACCACAATTTACTTCCCCCTTCTACCTACTCTAACTTCCATGGATATGCTATGCAAAAGCTACTACATCATAATCCTGCCCTAGGGCTTTCTCTCATTCAAAAATATCCACCAAGAGGAAGAGACGAAATTAGTTGTAAACAAAGAAACACTATTCTTTTCATATTGCCTACAACCACATCAATGGCAGATACAACAACTATACAACAACCAAAAAGTTCTAGAGCCGATGGGCTCAGTCAAATTCCTTTTACTCTCATCCCTGTACCGTCATCCCCCTGGGCATGCACGAAGTACTTCCTAGTCCCTCCCCAGACTCTCTCCCAAGGCAGGGCTCATGACAGCAGACTGCTCCCTATCTCCCTTGCATGTGGCCCTTTTCATTATAGAATCAAATATGAGTTTGAAGCCTCTTAACCTAAGGGACTGAGAATGGTTGCTGCAGCCCCATCTCAGTCCTTTCATTCCTTCTCCATTCTGAATTCCAAAGATACTTTTGTTCATGCGATTCTTGATACCACAACACTCTGTAGCCTCTTGCACATGGTATCTTCTTTTTCCCACTGTCTCTCTAGAACAGATAACACATTCTAGTGCTAGCAACTAAACACAGTACATTCCTTCCTCCACTGTACCCAAAAGCTATAGCTTCAAAAATTCTGTTACCCCCTGTAAAATGTGAGTGTGGTACGACTTTGCATTATCAGTGACTTGTTAGACATAATATAACTTCACACAGATAACAGTATTTATTCAATTGTCTCATACATTTTTCTAACTCCAAGTATCAACAGACAACTGAAAACCAAGAGGTATGATAACATGTAAAATTTTCCTTAAGTCTCAAGATTATTCTATTTAGCAGCTGTTTTCATATTACCATTCTACTTTACCTCTATATTTCCTACTAACATATTAGGATGCTTCCCCATGACACTTTCTTTAATAACTCTGGTGGTTTTTTAATACACTTGCAAAATAATTAAGCAATCAGCTGAAGTAAAATCCTAAAAAGAATCTGCCCTAAGCGTAGCTGACATTGAAATGGTGACAGTAAATGTTAACATGAAAAAAATTCGCAGTATTTCCATGCAGAAATTTAAATGACACTCTTTATAAAGAATGTTGAAAATCATACTATAAAATGAAATCAACCGCAAGCTTTTGGTACTGAATTCATTCCAATTCATAGTAATTAACGAAACAAGCCACATCTTTTTCAACCTACTCTGACCTTTCTAATTCCCTGTGAGTTACGCTCCACTCATTTAAAGATAAATCTACAGTATTTCCACAATATGGATCCTGGTTAATTCTCAACCTCTCCACAAATGGTACATGTGTAAATGTAGCATCAGCACGTCAAGCCATAATGAGCGAAAAGGAAGGAACACTGCTTACCAGAACCTCTTTTGGTCACAACCTTCAAACTCTGAGTAAAAGTAGCATATAAGAGAATCAAGTGCGGAATTGGAGCTTTCATCTTCCAGCTCTTAAAGGCTGTTCCCTAAAGCAAAGATAAAGAAGAAAAACACACATTTTTAAAATACATAGCAATACATTAAGATTTCTGTTAGGCTTTTAATCATGCACAATTGGGGCAATTAATTCCACAAATAGAAAGAATGTGAACAGAATCTGTATTCCTTTCTCCCTTAGGAACCTGGGGTTCAAAACCAGTAATACCAAAATTATGTCTCTATAGGCCCCCTACAATGTTTTAAAATCTTATGCCCAATTAAGGTTTAGAATTTCTCTTTATTTAGCGGATCGAACTGTACTTAAAAAGTGGAAACAATCCCTTCAAAAGTACTATTTCATTAACAATTTATTTTAAATATAAATCACCAAACACTGACATTTTTTGATGTTCCATGCTGCAACAGACTATGGTTTTACTCAGTATCATTCTTTCCAATTGAGAAAAAATCTACACCTCTAAAGATTTAATTATAGTTTTACAATTTTCTTTTTAAAAAACTCTAAAAGATACTTCCAGAGAACTTTAAGACTTTGTCTCCAACGAAATAAAGTACAATGTATATGAAAGCTACAGAAAGATACATCATTTCTTCCTATTACAAGGCTCTCAGAGGGATAACAGAAGGGACACTAGCCTAGTGTTTGGATTTCAAGAGGGAGAAATATTTCATTTGAAATTAACTGAAATGAACATTGTCTTCCCCAGAAAATCATCTCCCTTTTATTTTTGTATAAGACTGAGATAGTAGAGCTGAAAGACTAAATTTCAAAAAGTAGCAAGTCAGAACACAGTTCAAATATATTGTCAATCCATGACAGCACAGGTTTCCTTGCAAGACAGTTGAGGACTGATCATCTTCAGCTTTCAATCAGTATGACTTTATTAAAGATGAGGAAGCTGAAATGGTGATTTGACAGTCACATTTTTTTTTTTACTCTCCTAAAGCCTCAGAAACCTGAGTATATTTAATGATTAATCCATTCGCATTAATAAAAGTCTGTTAAAACACATTTTAATTCACAAAACAAAACCAAATCCCATTCACTTGCAGTAAAGTGTCACCATTATCATTTTAGTCAGAAAGTCAGGGAATTTTTAAAATAGCATTGAGAATAAGCTGTTTTAACTCCAGCTCCTGTAAATGATGATAGCCTCTTTCAGTTTTGTAACTGAGCACCTGGAGTTCACATAAAGACATAAATGAAATCTAGTCCGAAAAGCCGACTCATCAGACAGACACATCTGACGAACTGCCACATTAAAGTGCAAGCCTGACTCAGGCATGCATTCCTAAAACCCGAATCCCATTTCCCAGCCACCGCACTAACTGGAGCGGCAGGAAATCTTCAAGTTGATATCTTCAGCCTTCAGGTTAGCAGTGAGAATCAGTTCCTCTCTCAGTGTGAGTTTAATCAGCACTGCCCAAGAAACTCCAGGATCCAACTATACACTGCAAGACCTTCCAGCTTAACTACCTTATTACTTTACTCTTGTTCAAGATACTATTTCCTCACTCATTTCGTTTCTATAAGGCATACAGGCTAGTTTATGATTCTCTTTCTTAAAATTAAATTGGTTTGGAAAGCATCAATTTGGTAACATCAAGATCCTTAATTGAATCTCTCAAAACAGTTGTATATTAGGGAAAACAAAAAAGAATTATGGAGCATTTCACACATTCAACATCTTGGTCAACCTACAGTAATCTTTAAAAACCTCTTTAAGGCAATTTATTGTATTTTATATGGAAAGACAGATTAAATATGTCTAGTCATAGACATTCAAGCTTTGCTGTAGTTGTTGCATAATTAAAATTCCTACCCAGAAATCCCAATGCAATCTATATATAAACATTTACTGAGGTTCTTGTCTATTTTCTTATTGTCACATAGTAGCTCATACTATCAGAGACCTAATTTCAAGAAGCTTCAATTTCTGGGTGGATGAACCTGAGATTGTTTGCCTATTTCCTGTTAAGAATACCATTCACCCAGGCAAAACTACAGAGATAGAAGGCAGGTTAGTGGTTGCTAGAGGCTGGGGGAGGGGAAACATTAGGAAGGTCTGCTAATGGGTACAGGGGTTCTTTGTGGGGTGGTGATGAAAATGTTCTGAATTAGACAGTGGTGATGGTTATACAACCGGGTGAATATACTAAAAACTACTGATTGTACACTTTAAAATGGTGAAGTTTATGTTATGTGAATTATATCATAATAAAACTTACTCTAAAAACAAAACAAACAAAAAAAAGAGTACCATTCACCACTTGGCTTCACATAAATCACTACTAAATGTTATGCAAAATGAGCATATCACAGTGGTTATAAGCAACCAGTCTGTCTGGGTTCTTAACCCCGTTTTGCTACCTATCAGCTGTGTAATTTTGGGCAAATAACCTCTCTGCAAATAGTTTCTTCATTGACAAAACAGGTATTATTACAGTACATATAACACAGTGCCTAGAACAGCAGTGGCACATAGAACAATCGGAATAAATGAAAGCTACTGTTGTTACTGTTTTTACTGCAGTTGACTGCTGTCACCACTATCATTACTATTATATTATTAACACTATTATAGACTCAATTCACATCCCTCTCACCTGTGAAACTTTCTGTATATACCAGCTTTCTTTACATGCTACCCCACACTATTAGCTTATCTCTTTAACTGTATGTCTTTTACTCTACCAGACAAAGTCCCTCCAGGGAGAACGTGTGTTTTATTCATCTTTTTTATTCAATGCTCAAAAAATATTAGCTGAAATAAAATGAATGAATGAAAGACTGAATGTGGTTGCTACTATATGCAGCTGAATTTTGGCATTCAAACTCATCATTTGATAAACACTTATTAAGCACATACGCGATGGTGCAGTGGGGACACAAGGACAATGTAATGCACCCTAATAAAGAAAGCTCACAGACCAATAAGGGAGACGAATACTTACCTACTTAATTAGACTAGCCCTACTGCCATATGGTGAGTATAATGTGCTGAGGGAGTAGAGGGAGGAAATCTATTAATTCTGCTCCTGGTTGGATCTGGTGAAGTCATAGCAAAGAGCTTTCACAAGAAGCAGCATTTCAGCTAGGTCATAAAGGAGAGACTTTCTAAGGGAAAGGGAATTCTGGGTCTAGGACAAAGGATGAGGGAAATTGTCAGTCTGGTAGGCAGAATAAGGCCCACCCCTAAACATGCCCACATTTGAATTCCTGGATCCTGTGAATATGTTACCTTACATGGTGAACAGACTTTGCAGCTATTGTTAACTTAAAGATTTTGAGATGGGAGACTATTATCAGGGTAAGCTCAATGTAATCACAAACATCCTTATAAAAGGGCAGTAGAAGAATCAGATTCAGAAAGAGGAAATGTAAGGATGAAAGCAAATGTCAGAGATCAGAGTAATGCACTTTGAAGATGGAGGAACGGGACATGTGCCCAGGAATTTTTGTGGCCTCTAGAAGGTGGAAAAGGCCAGGGCACAGATTCTCCCCTGGATCCTCCAGAAGAAATGCAGGCACGTTAACACCTTGATTTTAGTCAAGTGAGTCCAATGCATTTTGGACTTCTGACCACCAGAACTATAAGATTAAAATTTGGGGTTGTTTAAAGCCACTAAGTTTGTAGTAATTTGTTATCGCACCAATAGGAAACTATTACAGCAAGGATGTGAAATGGCAAGTTTCAGGAATAAAGTGTAAATAGACCACAACTTAGGGGCTGTAGGGAAAGAGGTTGAAGATGTCAATGTAGGATTCTGAAGAGCAAGATATGCTAGGTGAATGTTGGGACTTTTCCCCCATGCCCCCTACAATGTTTTCCACTCATATTCTAACTTCATCATCCAATAATATTTCATGCAGCTTTACTTTCTTTACCTTTTTTTTAAATCATGAAAACAATATGTATACTGAATACGTTTCTTCAGAATACACAAGATGACTCATCTGAGATTCTGACCTATCCCCTTTCACATACTCCTAAGATTCTCTGCAGTATAGACAATGAAGAGCCATTGGATGCTTATAGGTGAATAATCTGAACTGTTTTAGAAAGTATAGTTTGAAGGTAGAAGAAACTAGTTAACAGGCAGTGTTACAGGAAGATAAGGAAGAGGGTCAGCCTTAATGCAGTAGGGGTGAATAGTGGGAGAACAGAATAGATTTGGGAATAAATAGAGCTTAGTGATATTAAAGGAAGTGATGTTAAAAGGAAGCTTCAAAAGTGGATCTGAGGCATACAGTTTGAGTAACAAGGTCTATTATGATACTATTTACCAATATAAAGAAATACAGAAGATATTTTGGGCAATGAGGCTGCAGAAATACACGAAATTATATTTAGGGCATGTAGATTTCAAATTGCCTGTGGAATCTCCTATTAGAATTGTCTTTCAGTTAATTAAAAATATTTGCCAGAAGCTCAGTAGAGAGGTGGAAGATAACAATGTTGTAATTGCAGCTGAAGTTAAAGACATGGATTAGGATAAACAGGAAGAAAGTGTAGACCACATAGAGAAGGTGAAGAAAGCTTATGCTTTCAACTGTGAAGCCTACAAATATTTACGATACAGTCATAGGGAATCAAAAGGGAGAAAAAGTGAGAAAGTCAGGTAGTAAAGGGAATGTGAATCAGGAAGGATATGGGTCAATGAAGCAAGCAAGGATGTTTAAGGACACAATCATCAGAGCTTATGTATTGTAAGGATAAAAAGAGGCAAGTGCTTGAAAATTAAGACACTGCTGGTGATACTGACCAGTCTTGTAATTAGACAAATGGGGGTATAATCAGAAAATTTAAGGAGGATAATCAGTTTCATTTGCTTGATTCTAAATGGTAGGATGTGGAGCCCACAGTTGAGAGTAAAGAAGTTGAAGGATAACTGTAGTTGAAAACAGGGAAGACTAGGACCTGTATGTAAACCGAAGCAAAGAGAAGCAGAGCCAGAGAAAGGAAGTGAATCTAGAAGGGAAGAGACATTAGTCTGGGGAAGCTGGGACACCTCCTCTTATAGGTGGAAGAGAAAGAAAGTACGTATGTAGGAATACCAAGGTAAGTTTAGAAGAGAAATAGAGGGAAGTTGTACTCATTTATTTTATTCCACTTACATGGGTCGTAAAGCAGAGGGAGTTGGTTTTAGAATGGGAATGAACTGGATTAAGAGTTTTCCTGTGTTAGGTTAGGCAAGCTACTTCATCTCTACAAGTCTCAGTGTTCTCACCTAAAAAGCATAGACATAAATATGTGTCATATTTATTTCATTTGACTTTATTTCATTTTTTACTTATTTCCCCCCCGCAACATAGTAAGGTACTAAATACCTACTTCAAAGTTTTACAACCTTTAAATAAAATAATTGTCTTTATGGTGTTTAACAATGACATTTAACTGTAGAAATTTTTAAACACCAGCTCTTTTCCTATGTCTCTTTTCTCTCCATTCCTGGCTGGTACGTAATAATTATTTATGCTCCAACAATGATCCATTATATTTTATTTAATCCTTAACATTTTTATATTACTAAACTCAAGATTATACCATTTTTTCACTCTTAATAAAAAAAATTTTAAGTATCCATTTGTGCATGACACAGATAAAGTATTTTACCAAGTGCACCATTTAAATAAAGTAATGCATGTTAAAGTTGTGGAATAGAGTCTCTATGGAGAGGATCAACAGAAGCTCTTACAGACTCTGCAACTAAAAGTTACCAAAAAAGCATGATATTTAAAATTAGTCCCAGGGAAACTTGTTTGTTATGTCATGGAACTATGACAACTATCTTGAGAAAAACCACCCACTCACAAATTTATAAAGATATCTATAGATTTATTTTAAATTTTGTGAGTGCCCACTGTGTTTCAAATGCTGTTCTAAGTAAGAGGGATACAAAATCATTAGGAAATGGTCACTGTGGCCAAGGATCACATGGAAGAGAAACACGAAAAGCAACAATTATAGCAAGGGATAAGCATTTTAAGAGAAGAATTCTCAAGTCTATGGAAAGTGCTCAGGGCTGCATGGAGAGGTCAAGAAAACATTCTCAGATGAGGTTGATATCTGGGCTGACTTTTGGCCAGGGTGGAAAGGGTTTAAAAGTGATGGGCAGGAGATTACAGGGGGAGGAGAACAGAGAGAGTACATGTGCATTTTTCAAATTTCCACTAGTGAAAACAAAACTATATATTTGACAATCTACTCAGTACAGGTTGGGTAGCAGAGAAGGGCCTATGTTCAGATCATCAAAAATAAGTTTTAAATCACTTGGGTAATTTTTTTATAAATTGGCCCAGATACATTTCTAGGATTTGCTGTTGTTGCTATTGTTGTTTGTTTGACACAATCCTAACCAGAAGATCATTCCTTCCTATAGAGTGTGGCTAGCAAGGGAATATGAAGGTTCCAGATCTTATAACCATTCTTCAATATTGATCATCAAATGCTAATTCATAATCTAAGAGGCCAAAATGAGAATAAAGTCTTCATCATATGGTTCTTGACAGATTCTCCTACAAGGTGATAAAGAATAGTCAGTAGTAGGGGCTTCCCTGGTGGCACAGTGGTTAAGAATCCGCCTGTCAATGCAGGGGACACGGGTTCGAGCCCTGGTCCGGGAAGATCCCACATGCCGCGGAGCAACTAAGCCCGGGCACCACAACTACTGAGCCTGTGCTCTAGAGCCCGCAAGCCACAACTACTGAACCCACATGACACAACTACTGAAACCTGCACGCCTAGAGCCCATACTCTGCACGCAACAAGAGAAGCCACCACAATGAAAAGCCCACGCACCGCAACGAAGAGTAGCACCCGTTCACCGCAACTAGAGAAAGCCCGCACACAGCAACAAAGACCCAATGCAGCCAAAAATAAATAAATAAAATAAATTAAAAAAAAAAGAATAGTCAGTAGTCAAATAACTATCCAAAATGCATGTGTTCCTTATTTAAATATTGTCCTGAAAATTACACACCAGAGTACCTTGCTGTAGAGTAACCTGGCATAAAATGCTATGGAACGTCCTACAAACTAACAGACTGGAGTAGCGGCTGCAGTTACTGCGGGATAATTGGCACACCAACTGGGTGGCTCCAGTTGAGGCTCAAAACTTAACAGAAGAATCTTGTAAGGAAAGGACTTGTTCGATTCTCACAAAGTCTGGACCATATCCTTCATTGGGAAGCCAATGGTGTTTAAGGGACTAAGGGTGATAAAGCAGCTTTGTATTATAAAGAGTTGACTAAACTTCTTTATAATCTACTAAGAAAATGAGGCCAATAATATAAATAAAAAGTGTAAAAGAAGATATAAAATATACAATGACATAAAACATTTAGAAAACTTTAAATTTTACTAAATTTGAAATTTTACATAATGGGTGGCTTTCTGGGAATGTAAATTTCCAAAATTTACTAAACAAAAGAAAAATATGAATAAAACAAAAACCATTTAAAAATCCTAAATACCATTAAAGTATAAACTCCAAAAATTTCTGACTACAGAAAATAATACAGATGAGTACTTTCAAACTTTCAAGGAACACGGTGTGTTATAAGGAACAGAAAATCATGATTATGGTTGTAAAAACATAGAAAACCTTACAAATTTGACAAAATAAAATTAGAACTAACGTAGTAATTTAATAAACTTTATAAAACTAGAATAACACTGGGAAGGGTAGTTAATGTTACCACTTAGCTTTTATCTAGAAATCCTAGGCAGTGAAATGAACCAGGAAGTAAGAATAATAGCTATAAATATTAGAAAAAGAGAAATGCAGAATTTTCATATTTATAGGTTGGTTATAAAAACATTTTTAAAAGACCATTCCATTATAAATAGAGAAAAATAATGTCCTCCAAGATGAAAATATTTACCATTTTGTCAATATTGATTAAAAAAGGCAAATTTTTCCAAGTGGAATTTTTATTTTGTTTCTTGAAAAATTAAGTCTAAATTTTGAATGAAAAAACAAACAAGAGAGAAATTTAGGAAAAAGAAGATGAATTAAGTAGACCTTGCCTTGCAAGATACCAAAAGGCATTTTAAATTCTAGACTAGTTGAAGCATATACTATAGCCACAAAAATTGATAAACTTATGAATGAAAAATATATACTACACTGCACCAGATATCAGAATACATAGGAACAATAAATGATAAAGAAAGCATGTATCATTAAACAGAGAAATGAAATTTGTCTGTGGTAGTAAAAATTGTGAGATGGCCCCCCAAGATTCCTACCCCCTGATACACCCTGTAGAATCACCTCCCTTTGAGTATGGGTGAGGCCTATAAAGGTAATGGGATATCACTCACATGATTAGGCTATATTATATGGCAAAAGTGAAGATGTTCTGTAGTTGTAAAAAATAAACTAATCAGTCAATTTTAAGTTAATCAAAGAGAGATTACCCTGGGTGGGCCTACCCCAATCAGGTGACTCTTTTAAAAAGGGTCTAGAGGTCACAGATGAAATATGTGAGAGAAATATGAAGTAGCAGAGACGTTCTCCTATTGGCCTTGAAGAGGAAACTGCCATGCTGTGAAGCGAGCCATATGTCATGGAATGGTGTGCAGCCTCTAGGAGCTGAGAGCCTCAGTCCTACAACCACAAAGAACTGAAGTCTGCCAACAACCACGTGAACTTGGAAGAGGACCTCAAGTCTCAGATGAATTCGGCCCAGCTGATACCTTGATTTCAGTCTTATGAGACCCTCAGTAGAGAACCCAGCTATTCTGTGCACAGACTCTTGGCCCACAGAAGTTGTGTGATAATACACTTGTGTCGTTTTAAACTGCTAGATTTGTGGTAATCTGTTATGGTGCAATAGGTAACTAACACTTCACCTTAAATAGTCATAAATCCAGATAGAGATTTATGTGAAGAGAAATTTAATAAAGCATTACGTTTCTGATTACTAATAAAAAGAACTATTAAATTGTAGGGGATACCTATAAGATGAAATATTATGCAGCCTTTGCAAATAATTCTTGAAGTTAATCACTTGGAAAAATAGTCACAATAAAATGTGAAGAGAAAAACAGAATACAGTGCTGTATAGAGAGCATGATTCTTATTATGAATAACATGAATATAGATGATAGAAAAACTACTAGAAAAAAATTACATCAAAGCATGCAATATTGATCTTAGCAATCATAAGTAGTTATACTGATTTTGGCTTCTCTCCATATTGCTAAATGTTTGCCCAATTTAAAAAAATATATAAACATATACTGCTTTTCATAAAAATACATGTTTTGTATCATTTTAAAACTTCCTTAGAAAAAGCTTTAAGATTTTAAGTGTCCATCAATAAACGAATGGATAAAGAAAATGTGAGATACACACACATACACACACAATACTATTCAGCCTTGAAAAAGAAGGAAATCTTTTAATTTTTGAATGAACCTTTGAGGGCATTATGCTAAGTGAACTAAGCCAGGCACAGAAAGACAAATACTGTATGATCTCACTTATATGTGGAATCTGAAAAAGTCACACTCATGGAAGCAGAGAGTAGAACTGTGGTTTCCAGAGGCTAGTGGGTTGGGGAAATGGGTAGATAAGGTCAAAGGGTATGAAGTTTCAGTCATGTGGTGTGAATAAGTTCTGGAGATTTAGTGTACAGCATGGTGACTACAGTTAGAGTTGTATACTTTAAAGTTGCTGAGAGTAAATCCTTAATGTTCCCACCACACTAAAAATAATGATAGCTATGTGAGGTGACACATATGTTACTTAGCTTAAATGTGGTAATCACTTCAAAATATATACATCTATCAAAACCTCAAGTTGTATACCTTAAATATACACAATTTTTATTTGTCAATTATATCTCAATAAAACAGGAAAAATAATTTTAAAGAAGAAGAGTTTTTACGGAATCAAATTATCCCAAGTTTTTTTAAAGAATCTGGATGATTTACTACTATTATAACTCTATAACTCAAAAATATAACATTTCTCAATCCAAGAGCCATCGAGATAAACCACACTGTGCTAAATATTTTGTCACTACAACAATTTCCAGTATTATCAGTCATAAGATCAACTTCAATGGGTCACTAATAAAAACACTAAGATAGCAATCAGAATCTAATTAAAATAGATTCTGGACAGACAGACACACGCCCCCCCCCCCAACATTTCCTGGTCTGTTTATAATACCCATTAAATTGCTTGGAGCAGATAAATAGGTCCTAAGTATTGACTGGATAACTGAAAGAATGAGATGTATACTAGAGAAGAGTGATTCCCATAAAAGCATACACAGGATAGTACTTTAAAGAAAGATTTGAGACTCTGGAATGAGCAATAGAGATTACTGGATATCCTTCTAATGGAAAGTTGGGTCTCTGGGGATTATCTGAGCCTATATGTGCACCTTTGTCTTTGAATATGCTATTTTACAACTCTATGAAGATAAAGTAAACTTCTAGAAAGCTAACAGCAATGCAAGTAATTCTTATCCCTAGAAATGCAAATCATTTGTGTCTAGTGGGATGCAACTGATTATTGCCCTATGCATAGACCAGTTGTGGTAAATCCATTCCAAAATTCCTTTATTGCATATAAATGTATGGTTCTTTGACACCTCCTCTGAATTGGTTGTAACATCTCTTTCAGTTCCTTCATTAATAAGTCAAATAAATAAATCTTTGACATGTGCTCATTTTATAGTTTTATGAGTCATGATTTTTGAAAATTATGCTCTATAACTATATTCATTTACTATAATAAATGAATGCTTTGAGATAAGAAAATTAATTTTTTTAAGTTTAAAGAAGAAATTACAATAAGCTACTCTCAGTTAGATTTTGTATTCCAGTCGGTGCTTAGTATCATGATACTTTAATCAGAAACCATGTGAACAACAATATAAAGACACTTTCAAGGCAGTTAACTAAGAGATTAGTGGAATTACAAAAACACACAGAAAAAGTCTACTTCCATAACATTATCATCAACAAGACATAAATGTACTTTGAGACACTAGGCCTTTCTCTCAGCTTTGGAAAGGCAGGGGAACTACCCATCTTAGGGGAACAGTGACAAGGATGCAAGCTTCCTAGAAAAAGGCCTCAATATCAAGGTCACTGGAAATTTATGCAATCATCCCTTGCAAAGCCTAGAGTTGCTTAGTATAACCAGCTATAGGTTAGAAAATACCCGGCACTAGCTGGTGCTTGTCTGTAAAGAGAAACCCGAAGAAATACACAATGAAGGTGGCTAAGTGCATACACTCAGGAGTAAAACTGCCTGTGTTTGAAGCCCAACCCAACTTCTTACCAGCTGTGCAGAGTTGGACGAATAAATAATATTTAATATCTCTATACCTCTATCCTCTCATCTGTCGAGTGGGCAGGGGAAAAGTCTCCACATCAGAGGATTACTGTGAAAATCAAGTATGATAACGTATGATTAACATTAAAACACTGGTGCTTAGTTAGGTGTGTATTACCCTTTATTGTTATGAGCCACTGAACCTTTACAGGGCTATGCTAATAACTACAGACTTAACTGAATTACCTATATGTAATAATTCTAAACTGAAATTACCGGGAACTATTGGAGAAATGGAAATATTCCATACGCTGCCAGAAAATTCTATAAAATTCAATACAACTCATACTTACTTGGTGACAGGAGAAAATCCAGTAAATGGATGAACCTGACTAGCTAAAATGGAAAGTGCACTGTGCACAGGAATAGAGAGCATAAATAAAAACACTACACAGTTTCCATCTGCCACTTTTCTAATTCACCTTTCTTCCACCTTTCATATTCACCATGCCCGCCACTGTAATTCAGCTGCAAAAGCTCATACCAAAGAAATTTGGGGGGTTCTAAAGTCAGCAGATTGGATGAGGCAAGTTACAAGCCCAGGGAGGAAAAGCAAATATATTCCATCATCGCTCTTGTGGGCTGCAAACATGATCCTAGCTGAGTGGATTTGCCCTCCTTTGTGAGCTCTTCCTGCCAATGTATTAAATGGATAGTTGGATAAATCTTACTCTTATCACATTTCTCTGTGTTTAAAATTCAACATGTCAAAGAAACTTACTGCAACTCTCAAGAAAAATTGGCTTTATGTTAATTAGAACTGCAATATTTGATATTTGTTATACGTGACAAAAAATACTTAAAAGCTTTCTTTTTCCAGTTAAACTCAATATGCCCACAGACATAACTTGTGAAGAGAGTAGGATAGTGGGAGAAATGTTAAGGAAGGAAGCGCTCCTCAACCCTGGCTACATCTTGGGATCACTTGGGGAACTTTCGAAGAGGCAAATGACCGGAGTACTGCCAAAACTGCTGGCTCATGATCCCCACTCTGAAAACTGAATGTCTAAGCATTTTTTAGAGTTCCCTATGGCAGGCTTTCTCAACCCCACTGCTATTACCATTTTAGGCCAGACAGTTCTTCGTTATGGGGGGCTGTCCTGTGCATTGCAGGACATTTAGCGGCATCCATGGCCTCCACCCACTAGATGCCAGTAACACCTTCCTCAAGTTGTCATTAGCAAAAATGTCTCTAGACATTGCCAAATGATCTGTGGTATGGCTGGTACCTCCATATCACAAGTTTAATCACTAATCAGAATAATTAGCTCCATCAGGCAGATAAAGATCAATTCTGAGACCAACAAACTGGTTATCTTTTATAAAGGTGCTTTGTAGTCACCCCTGGGTACTCAGTGAGAACATGACCACCAAACCTGCCAGGAAAAGAAATTTGTCCTATGTGTCAGGAGGTCAACAGAATCCTTTTATAAAGGAAACAAGACACAATGATAAACCTCTATACTTGTTTTTAAAAGAATTCTTAAAATTAAAAGACAGTGAGTGCATTTGTGTAAGAGAGAATAATTGATGACCCTCAAAGATTTCCAAGGACTAATCCCTGGAATGGCTGAATATGCTACCTTACATGGGAAAAGTGACTTTATAGACGTGATTTATCTAAGCATCTAAGGACATGGGGAGATTATCTTGGATTCCAAGGTGGGCCCAATGTAATCACAAGGGTCCTTATAAGAGGGTGACAAGAGCATTAAACTTAGGGAGAAGGCCATGTGATAACAGAAGCAGAGATTGGAGTTATGAAGCCATGAGCCAAGTTATGTCGGCAACCACCAGGAGCTAGAAGACTAAGGGAACAGATTCTGCCCTAGAGCCCCTGAAAAATCAGCCCTGCTGACACCCTGATTTACAGCCCCATAAAACTCATTTCATGCTTCTAACCTGCAGAACTGAAAGAGAACAAATCTGTGGTGTTTTGAGCAACAAAGTTTGTGATAAGTTGTTACAGCAGCAACAGGAAGCTACTACAACAATGAAGAAGCCAGAAACTTAAAAGAAATATTCTAGTTTATCACCATAAATATTCTAGTTTACCTATCAATATTTGTAGATATTTGT
This sequence comes from Balaenoptera physalus, assembly GCF_965194825.1. Lineage (NCBI taxonomy): Eukaryota > Metazoa > Chordata > Mammalia > Artiodactyla > Balaenopteridae > Balaenoptera > Balaenoptera physalus. The sequence continues at coordinate 26,253,168 of NC_138903.1, read as the reverse complement.
GATAATTATTTACACATTCATATCTGATTTTGCATATTCTTATTTCAGTATTTATTAATGACAACCGATGACCTTTTTTGAACACTTACTTAATGCCAGGTATGTATCTAAGTACTTCACATAAATCAATTTGTTAATCCTTACAAATTTTCAATTAGGTAGATGTTATTGTTGTCTATATAAGTTACCATTCCCAAAGCTATACAGCTACAAAATGTTTTCAGGTCTTCCACTGACAATACTTTAAATAGTCAATAATAAATAAAACAAAGTTCTGAGACCTCTGATGCAAATATATCCACAAACAAAAACACATACAATCCATATCCAATGATTCACCTGCAGGCAGTGTTATTTCTTTGGACAGTGTGTGTTTACAGAGTCCATGCATAGACTGAGATTCTTTCCATGTGATGTTTCTGTGGTTTTCAACTAGGTATTTTCTCCAGTCACTCAACTCAAAGGTATTCACTATCTGAGGGTCCTGCTTCTTTACCGCAGAAGCTGCCCTATCTCCTCAAAGAGAATATAAATCGCTTTATGCCTGTCTGATCTGGTTGCTACGTAACTTCCCAGCACTTAGCACATAGCTTTCCTTGCTTGGGATTCTTCTAAGAATTGAATTCTAAGATTGACTCCTCTTCTTCCAACCACATCAAGAAACATAAATTCTTGCCACCTCCACAAGTTCGCAAGATCAGAGGTAAATCAGCATTTGGTATCTACTACTTTCCAGAATCGACTTAGCAGTTCTGCATGTCATCTTGCTCTCTGGTGTTGTAACGGGTATATAAACTCCTTGCCCCACATATGCCATGCACTATCCTACATACTGGAGTATTGGAGACATAACAGGAAACAAGACAGTTCAAGACCCTTCATTCCTGCCAGGCAAAACACAAGCAGACAAGTAAGCAACACACTTTGTTTAATGATAAATTTTGTGAGGAAAATAAAATAGGAGCACAGGAAAAAGAGTGATGTGGTATAGAAGTTACCGTTTTAATTTCTCCAAGGTCTTGCCTGTAACTTGGAACTTAAATCATGAGAGGGAGGCAGTACATGCGGAGATGGAGGGAAAACATCACAGGAAGAGGAAGAGCATATGCAAAGGCCATGAGACCAGAACAAGCTCAGCATAACTGTACAAAAGAAAGAAGGTCAATATGGTTGGAAGAGATTGGACAAAGCGGAGAGTGGGACTAGGTAGAGCATGAAGAAGAGGCTGGGGCCAATTCATGTAGGGACTTGTATTTTATTTGTAGTAAAAAATAATAATAATTCAGAGTTTAAATAAGGGGACTGCTGTGGGTCATCCCAAAAGATGTTTAAGTCCTAAACCTAGGTATCTGCATATGTGACCTTATTTGGGAATTGGTTCTTTGTAGATGTAACCAAGTTAAGATGAGGCCATGCTGCGTTATGGTAGACCCTAAATTCAATTACTGGTATCCTTAGAAGGAAAGACACATATTCACAGGGAGGAAACCATGTGACAATAGAGGCAGAGACTGGAGTGATGCCAAGAAAAGCCAGGGTTTGCCAATAACTACAAAAAGCTAAGAAGGGGCAAGGAAGAATCGTCCGCTAGAGACTTCAGAGAAAGCATGGCCCTGCCAACACCTTGGTTTTGAACTTCTAGCCTCCAGAACTGTGAGAAAATAAATTTCTGTTATTTTAAGCCACTCAGTTTGTGGTAATTTGTTGCTGCAGCACTAGGGAACTAATACAGGTACTAGTAAGATAATATAAATTATTTAAACATTTGCCTTGGCTACCATGTAAAAGAAGGACTATACTGGGTCAGGAATAGCAAAAAAAGATAATAATTAGGCTGGAGGCTAATGAAGTAGTTCAGACAAGAAATGATATTGGCTTAGAGTTTTAACAAAGGTAATGATGGAAAATCATCACACTACAAACAACAAATGCTGGAGAGGGTGTGGAGAAAAGGGAACCCTCCTACACTGTTGGTGGGAATGTAAATTGGTACAACCACTATGGAGAACAGTATGCAGGTTCCTTTCTCCTAGGTATGTATCCAGAAAAGATGAAAACTCTAATTCAAAAAGATACATGCACCCCAATGTTCATAGCAGCACTATTTACAATAGCCAACACATGGAAGCAACCCAAGTGTCCATCAACAGATGAATGGATAAAGAAGATGTGGTGTGTGTGTGTGTGTGTGTGTGTGTATACACACACACACACAGACAATGGACTATTACTCAGCGATAAAAAAGAATGAAATAATGCCATTTGCAGCAACATGGATGGACCTAGAGGTTATTATACTAAGTGAAGTAAGCCAGACAGAAATCTGTGTGAAATCTAAAAGAAAATGATACAAATGAACATATATACAAAACAGAAATAGACCCACAGACATAGAAAACAAACTTATGGTTACCAAAGGGGAAAGGGATAAATTAGGAGTTTGGAATTAGCAGATACATACTACTATATATAAAATAGATAAACAACAAGGACCTGATGTATAGCACAGAGAACTATATTTGATATCCTGTAACAATCTATAATGGGAAAGAATTTGGAAAATGTATATATATAGAAAACTGAATCCTGTTGCTATACACATGAAAGTAACAGAACACTGTATATCAACTATTCTTCAATTTAAAAAAGAGAAAATCAACAGACTTAGTGTACAATTTGAAGATAATAGTAACAGGAGTTACAAATATATTAGGTGTGGTCAGTGAGTAAAAATGAAATCAAAGATCACTCCCAGGTTTAGCCAGAGAATAGAGGTGTATTGTGCTACCATTAATTGAGATGGGGAAGGCTAGGGGAATAACAACTTTGGGAAGTTGTTAGGAGGATGTGATCCTTTTTGGATACTTTAAGTTTGAGATGCCTTTAAAATATCCAAGTCCATTTGATATATTAGCACGGTAGGCCTGTAATGATCCCTGCCTCTTGGTTGTGGGATGAACCAAGTGACTTGTTAATAAGGCCAAAGTGACAGGATGTCACTTCTGAGATTAAGTTACAAAAGACTGATTTCCATCCTGCTGGCACTCTCTTACTACTTATTCACTTTTATGAAGCCAACTGCCATATTGTGAGCTGCCCCATAAAAAAGCCCATATGGCAAGAAAGTGAGGGTGGCCTCTGGCCAACAACCAGAGAAAAACTTGGTCCAACAACTTTTAAGGAACTGAATCCTGCCAACAACCACTGAGTGAACTTGGAAGCAGATCCTGCACCAATCGAACCTCACGATGACTGCTGCCCCAGCCAACATCTTGACTGCAGCCTTGTGAGAGACCCTGAGCCAGAAGACCCAGCTAAGCCACGCCCAGATTCCGAACCCCCAGAAACCATGAGATCGTGTTTCATTTTAAGACACTAAGTTTCTGGTAAATTTTTTTATGTAGCAATAGATAACTAATACAGATGGGGAGAATGTGGAAGGAGTCTGAGCTGCAGACATATATTTAGGAGTCATCAACATACAGATTTTATTTAAAAACTAGATGTCGTCACTTATGGAAGGAAGATAGAGAAGAGGGCTCATGATTGAGGCCTTGAACTAAGATTTAGTGAGGCCAAACAGAAAAATAGGAATCAGCAAAGTAAATTAGGAATTAACGAGGTAGGAGGAAAACCAGGAGAAACCAGTCAGAAAGGTAGTATGATGACTTCAGGAATGCTCAACAACTTGGGTGAAGGCAGGAAGCAGGTGGATAGTTGGATTTCACTGGGTTTGGGGTTGTTTTCAAGTGAGTATAGTAGAAAAAATAGACAGGCAAGAGTTTTAAGAGTTCAACAGGCTGTAATAGTGTTGGACCATGAAACTGCACCAATAACTTGCTCGTGTATATGATGTCCATGCCAGAACCATATTTTTTCTAATAGTTTAGACTTGCCAATATAATGTCATGCTAATTGAAAGCTAACTTGGTTCAAGTACTCCCATAGAACGGTTTCATGATAATGATTAAGAAGTAGACACACATAATTTGACAGACTGAAAAGATCCAGTTCCCTTTAGCTGCTTGTGTTTTAACTGAGTCCTGGGTAATATATCCAATGTTTGCACTTAAAAAAAATGCTTTCAGGCTTGATGGAGTCTAAATACTCTCTCATTTCCTGCCTGGAAGCTAGTCTACTGTTCTCTCTCTGTTAACTTCGATGCAAACTATGGACTTGACATTGCAATTTAACAGGATTTACAGCTTGTTCTTGGGAAAATAGGCGCAATTTTAAACTCCAGTAGATATTACTGCAATCATGCCAGCAGAAAACCTAATTCTGAGAAACCTATGGGCTTCAAGGAAAATAGATCAAAGAATAGTTGCTCATCAACACCATGCAGAGAACCATGTCATCAACTATTTAGTAGACAAAAAATGTACCTAAAATATTGTATGGGGCAACATGATGAAAAACCACACTGATATTATCATCCCCAATAGCAGGATCTAACCTTCCCTGCTGAGGGAATTTCTCAATAGACTACACCATCCTTCTGTTTTCCATCTACAAATGAAATGCTTTGAGCCAGAGGGGTAGAAAGCCCTCTTGATCCATATTTGTCAGTACCACTGAAACCACTGTTTTTTTACCTAGTATTTATCATTTATCTTCTATAACAGTTCTTTCTAAAAGCTCAACTATGTTTCATTAGCAATATTCAACCCTTTAGAATGCTTAATGATATTATCCATTCAGCTACATTAATTTGATTATTTTTAAATGGTGTACATATATATACCTATTGCTTTTAAAATCGTATTTATCTAATAGAAAAGCCTTTGAAAACATCAAGTCTGAAAAGAAATGTTTAAAGGTGCCCTTGGAAGGCATTTCCCAAGATAATTCTATCAACATAGGCCCTGCCTTTGCTCCTAAAATTTCCTCCATTAAAACATGACAGGTTTGGGAGAACCCCAGATCTTCTGTACTATGATATACATGCTTTGTTCCATCCCATTCTTGTTTTTCAGGCCACTTCACTTAAAAATTTAATTCATGGTGATTGACACTCCCACTGAAATTTGTCTGCAATTAATATATTCTAGCAGCTACTATCATGCATTCCTTCTCTTCTCTTTGCTCACTTGGACTTTCTCCCCTAAAGACATTACTTGTTAGAAATACGCTGGGTTGACTATTTTCCTGCCAAAAGCTGCAGATTCTAATTAAATAACTCAGAGAAAAGCAGTCATAACAAAAAGCTAAATTACAAGGCCTTGGGAATGCCACTGTTTCCAGGTGGGGAAGGACAGCAGGGATGATATAAACTTCCGTTGGCCTCTAAGAGGAGACAGAGTGGCATAATGAAAAGCCTGTTTAAAAAAAAAAAAAAGAAAAGAAAAGCCTGTTGCCCTTTGTGTCCTAATCCTGGGTTTGAATCCCAGCTATGTTACTTCAGGGAAAAATAGTTCATATCCTGCAACTGATTTTCTTTATAAGACTAGGAAACATAATAACAGCCTTGCCTATCTCAAAACGCTCTGTAATGTAAAACAGTACCCTTATTTCTTCTGTGCCTATCATATATTCCATGTGTAGCATACTAACACTGGAAACTGACTGAAAAATACTATTTTGTATAAGCAGCATTTCAACCCATTTTTCAACAGACATGAGTTGGTATCCTCATTTATCCTCATACTGTATGAGGTCAAATAATTTATAATTAGATGACTTCCAAAAATAAGCAGATACACAGGACTGCTTTAACATACCAATTTAATGGATCATTCACAAGTCTTTAGCCTTCAAAGATCAATAGCACTGCTTCCTACATAAACTTTGGTAGTTGGAGGTTTTTAAAAAGTAGGGCCGCATGTCTAAATCACTACTTGAGGAAGCACCATATTTCTTAGAGCTAGAAAGCACTGCCTGAATTTCCTTGTGTATATTCATACATATAAGCAAGAGTGCATTTAAAACCCATTGTAAATGTTGAAAGGAAAAGATCATCCTTCAGTTGTACTCAGTAACAATGCTTTGTCTGGAGAGACAACATGTTCTTCCAAAAGTCCAATCAAAACTCTATTATTTCAATTATACTAATTGATTCACCACCAGAGGCTGATGAAGGTTGAGCTTGAGGACCCTTAAATTACACAGGACTCTTAAAGCCCTGTACTTAATTCTGTAGTTGCAATTTTGCATCCTTTCTTCTTATAGAGTAGGGCCAAAATTGTATAAGCTTCAAAGCCCATCAAAACTAGATTCTCCCTGACTCACCATACATACTTAAACTACTCACTCTCATACTTCTTGTCAAGTTGACTAAACATTTTCACTTCTCTAAAGACCTCAAAACATTGAAAATATAATGAAATAACAAGCTCTTATTCACCATTTGGTGGAGACAGTCCTTCTACATGGATTACCAGATGGTAATTTACAGCACAGACTTTTGGAAAGTAGTATTGATGTATGGAATAATAGGAAAAGCAGTAACTTGGCAGTTAAGAGACCTAGATGCAAGTCTAGAGTGTGCCACACCACCTGCTAACATTAAGATCTTTGCAAAGTCATTTAACCCCTCTAGGCTTTAGTATTCTTATCTTTGTGATAAAAGAATTAGATGAGATTAACACTACAATTTCCTCTTGGAAAATTTAAAATTATATATTCTAGCAATATTCTTCAAAGTCATATCATTTTAGACTGAATCTCATATTGCCACAAACAGATGCAATAGCAATAGAGCACTCTCTTCCTAATGCTTACCTATACTCAGGACCCTGGGAAGTGTCCCCTAGAATGATAACTTTGGTCAGCTTGCTTCATCATTTTGAAACACAAGAAGACATACTCACCGTAATACAACATGCTTCATCAAATGGTCAAACAGTCTATATGTACTACTTTAATTATGGGGCTAGAGAGCAAAATTTCACATGTAAATTACTGTCAATGTTTCCTTACTTGTTCTCATCATAGTGATATTCACTATATCCAAGTATAATTAAATAATATTTACTTCTTGGATAGCTTTCTCTAATGTGGCTCATCCATTTCTCCTCTTCCGTATGTACGTGTCATTCCTCCATTGAGAGTTGGAGTCCATACCTCCACTCCTCTCAAATCTGGGCTGCCTTTTGGACTCAAGCAATAAGTAGAATACATCAGAAATGACATTCTATATATTCCATGTCATGCAGCACTAAATTACTAGAATATTTCTGACACTAAACCAAACCCCTTTTTTCTTTTTTCTAAATCTACCTATATAATACAAATACAGGCTGTAATTCAACTTAGATCCTTACACCATTGATTCTTTTCATGTCAGGTATAAAGGAATGGGTCTCTGTGGTATTTCACTTCACACTCAGTGACCTCATTTGACACTGCAGCTTTTTTTTTTTTTTTTTTTTTACTAGCTATGGCACTCTTTTGATTCTTTCTTTGTTTTTTTAATATTTCTTAGGGCTATCCTCTCAGCTTCAGGTATCCAATCAACAAATGAATAAGTGATCTTTACACCGAAAGAAATAGCTATCATAGTTAGACTGCCATATATAAGAGAACTAATTCAATAGGTTACAAAAACATTATCTTACAAGCAATGTTATACTGATTAGGAATTTCAAAGAATTGATGATTTGACAAACAGCTATAGTCATTCAATGCCTAACCACAGCAAAAAATTGATATTAATACTCCAGAGTCAAGGAAATAAACAAAACAAAGACCACTTGTTTTTCACATAATTTCTAACAAACACAATTTTACTCTATGCACTAATGTTAAATTAGAACAAAGGACATTTCCTTCACATAGCTCTTGGAATTCTTCATAAGGTTTATGACTGGTAAGTGCCAACAGGAGCACACAGTACCAATTCTTAGTGTCATAACTGTGCCTGGAAAGAGAACCAGTTCTAAAATAACTACTATCCAAGTAGCAGATGTGTTTGTAGATCAACATATTGACTTTTGTATAACACAAAATAAAGATCAAAGTGCACAAAATCAATGTAGTCAAGATGATAGAAATCAGAATTTTGTAGAACTAGACCTATAGTTAGAACTCCAACTAAACTGAGTTACATTTTCATGAACATAAAATTCGAGATGATAAATAAAAACCTCCATCACATGTTTAATATTCATGGACTGTTTAGGACACTTGAGAAATTAGAGCCTACTACATCTTTTAAAATACAAAAAATAAAAATGCAGCAAGGGATTTATTCAATAACATTATGATCCTCTATGTAATAGATATATTCTAGGTATGCATATTTGCATAATAGTAACATCTGAGCAATTATCTTTGGTTAATTCAAGGTTAGTTATGTGGAGTCTAAATCCTCAGACTTCCAGAAAAGCAAGAGTCTGCTTATACTCCATGATTATTTTTTAACTCTTTTGCATTCTCTTGTAGATAATTTTTGAGTTGTAAAGAATTTTATAGGTCATTGCATAAAATCCATGCTTAGCTTGTGAATATGTGTACACATGCACTCACACACAGACCACATATTCAGCCAAAATTCATATATATATATCAGTCCTGAGTTCCTTTCATTATACCCTTCTCCTCATCATCAGATAATTCAATTGAGAAGACACTGAAAAGTTCATAAAGTTATTCAATTATTCATGTAATTTTCCAGTGTCACTTCAGAACAGCAGCAAGTTTGACCATGGATGATGGTGGGTTTTATTTTTTTTTTTATGATAGAGAAAAGGCCCTACCACTGATTAGACAGCCAAAGTCAATGACATTTTACACTGAAGTCAAGAATGGGCCATTTAAACCTATTTAACCTAAGATAAATTGAATGGAATGGAAGTCTTAGTGCTTGTCAGACTAATTTTTAATTGATTTGATTTCTAGTTTTCTAGAAGTTACCAGTATTTGGGTTGTACATACATTCAAGTCCAGATTCTTCGACTTGGTCTCTCTCCAAACTCCTTTTCTTTCTAAGTCCTTGTTCAAAGGATTTAGTCTCTTTAGAAACTAGCTTTCTGAACCTTCTGTTTGTGAAAAAGTAGAATGCATTCTTCCCTTGCCCCATCATAGGGTCAGTTTGGAAAAGAATCAGAAAGGGTTATAGAACATTAAGATTTCTCATTAAGAAGATGAATCTCCAGACATATATTTTTCTACTGGGTACAAATATAGTACATTACAGTGGTGAGAGCTTCCCTTCCAAAGAAACACGCAGGAACCTTCTCAAGTAGGAGTTTTACCTACATACCAACTTGTGATTTTATTAACAGTTTTAAACACATTTATTTCAATTTTCCTCAAGCATGCCAAAGAGGAAGACTGGAAAAAAGAGAAATCAATGAACTTACCCTTATGTTTTTCAATTATATTCTATGGAATCCTGAATCTCCAAAAAACTCTAGCTATTATTCCATAGTATTTTTCAATATGAAGACAGAGCTTATGTAAAATTACCAATACTTTACCATTTTAAGTCAGTGTAAGAATATTAACTTTCAAATATTCAAATTACAGTCTCATCTTCATCTTTGGAATGTACATATTATCCAAAGAGCAAAGAAAAATACCAGAAAGTGGTACCAATTAAGTACTATAACCATTCCATTAGCTGTTTTTTTCCATTTTCTTTTTTCACTTATATTTTCTTATATAACTTGAATCACTGCAACAAGTCAGTTAAAACTGTATTCATAAAGATCACAAAATCATAAATATTTGATCAATCTTACATAATTTATATATTTACAATTGTAAGAACATTGGAAAGCTATGACTTAGAGCCGGGGTCAGCAAATGACAGCCCACATGCCAAATCTGGCCCACTGCCATTTCTGTAAAGCCCACAAGCTAAAATGGTTTTTGCATTTTTAAATAATTGGGGGAAAAAGAAGAATGTTTTGTGACAAGTGGAAATTATATGAAATTCAAATTTCAGTGTCCATAAATAAAATTGTACTAGAATACAGCCATGCTAAGGATCACTCTCTATTTGTGAATCAAAACACCATGTTGGTCCTTTGACACTATATTTGTTTTTTAGATGAACAATTTTCAGAGAAAATGCAAATCATGAAAATAGCATGTCCAACAGCTACATGACTTAGATAAATAGTGAGGGGGGTTTTCCCCACATATTCAGATATCTGAAAATTCAAGTGCCTTTTAGGAATGGCAAAATCTTTAAGAAAAAGCTTTATTTATACAATATTAAGTAAGCAAATTACCGAGCATATTTAGGTGCCCCTGAAGTGCCTGTATTTGATAACTGAGGAGCATGTGGCCATCTTAAGAGCTACATAAATTCTTTTAACTCACCCACCTCTATGGTAGTAATTTAAGGAGTAAGAAGGTAACATTTCTGATTTTCAGTTTGACTTCCGATAAAATTACTTAGGACATGGTACTGAAAAGTCATTCTTTGAATAGATATTATAATTGCGAAGTGTACAGTTTTGTGCCTCAACAGGTTAGATCTTTACAAGAGTACACTTCTCTATTCATGTCAAGCCACAAATCAGAAAACAAAATTATTATCAATTACAACACTTAATCTTCAATCTATAGAAGAGCTCAGAGGACATAGTATCCTCTCAAAACAACTTCCCTGACCCTCACCATGTACTTCCCTTCCCCCCAGAATGAGATATTTTCTTTCCCTCAGTAACAAACTTCAGATTTCAACAACAGTCTCTCCAGCTCTGACAATACATATTCCTTTCTCAAAAACCTTATGCTTTCCTTATTAATCAAGGCAACAGATCAAATTTTAAAACTTTGGAGTTGGCTTTTTCTTTCTTGAGGTAACATAGTGTCCAGTGGTTACTGAAGTATGGATTAAGCCTATCTGGGTTTGAATCCACCAGCAACTGGTGTGATCTGCTTAAGTCTACTAATTCTCAATGTCCTCATCTGTAAAATGGAGTTGACAACAGAACCTACCTCATTGGGTTGTTGCAAAGACTAACTGAGTTAACACAAGTATACAGGAGAGTTTCTGGTACTTGGCAAACACTCAGCATGTATTAGCTACTACTAGCATTTATCATCTTCTAAGACTTCATAAAAAGTCTTCCTGAAATTGAGTCACTCATACTATTTCCCCGTATCAGCTAAGCAAGAAAATTCCAAGTCCCTTGCTTTTCCCTAAGAAGTTGATCCATTTTCCTTCAGCAAAGGTTTTCTTTCATTCATGCTCACCTCTTAACACATGATCAATCTAACAACTGCATAGCCCTGTTTAGCAGAGTGTCCTAACTCAATACCATACTTTCCCTACCACAAAGAGAGAATGAACTTCCTTTATTTGGATGATGGTTGAGACGGTAAGTATAGTTGGAGCTCAGGATGGGAGATGAAGAGGTGGACTGGGGTAAAGGAGGAAATGTTTTCTTCTTTGTCTCTTCTAAAAGAAAAACGTTGTCATTTATGTCATTTTATTTATTTCAGCTTTAATGAATTACAGGCAGACCTCATTTTATTGTGCTTCGCAGATACTGTGTTTCTTACAAATTAAAGCTTTGTGGTAACCCTGTGCGGAGCAAGTCTACCCGTGCCATTTTTCCAGAAGTATTTGCTTACTTCATGTCTGTGTGTCACATTTTGGTAACTCACAGTATTTAAAGCTCTCCACCAGAAAAAAAAAATTATGACTTGCTGAAGGTTCAGATGACAGCATTTTTTTTAGCAATAAAGTTATTTTTAAATTAAGGTACATCCACTTTTTTAGATATAATGCTATTACATGCTTAATACACTATAGAGTAAACATAACTTTTATATGCACTGAAAAACAAAAAAATTTGAGTGCCTCAACCGCGCTATTTGCTTCACTGCAGTGGTCTGGAACTGAACCTACGACATCTCTGAGGTATGCCTGTATGTGCCGTGTTAAAATATCTGATAGGTAAAAGAGTAACTGAAAATTAGTATGCCTTACTTTAAAAGTAAATCAGTCCTTGCCTTTACGACTTTAGTATTTAAAGTATCAAATAAAATGAATTATTCATTATGTTACTTTAGGTCATTTAGTTCATTAAATATTCTACCGAAGCAAACCCACCTTATCTTCAAAAATAATTACCCTTTTAGAGTCATCTACAAATGAAAAGGATACCCCAGTGTTATGCTCTAAATGTTAAGATCCTACTATGGGCCTTACAGAGAATTTTACAGAAGGGCAAATTAACCTTACCAACTAGAGAGAGCAGCTACTGAATGCTACTTTAGAGTGGACCAGTTTATACAAGGATTTTCATAACGTAATTGATATGTACAAGACTGAAGCATCAGTGGTTAGCACTTGTCAAATAATTATCTTCCTAAAGTTTATTAAATTTTTAGGAAAAAATGGAACCAAATTTGACTTTAGAAATTCAATTATGCTAAAATTTTCAGCACACTAAAAGTATCTTGATGGACATGAGGTAAGTTTAGGTACATTAATACAACATATCAAAGAAGAGACCTTTTCTAGATTTGTTAAATCATTCTAGCATAACACCATAAAATGCTTGAGTATGTGTGAGGATCTGATCCCGATAAAAAATAAATCAACTTTGTTGGTATCTTGGTTCTACGCTCCCAGGTGAAAAGAGATTAGCAATTTTATTTTACATTTATTTAGAGAAATTGTGATTTAGTGGCAGTCTCACTGCTATGTTTCATAAAAAGGAAATGTGGCTGGCAACTCTTGTATTTGTTAATTATATTAAATAGTTCCTTTTCTTTCTATTAATTAGACCTTTTTCAAACTAACTTTAGAGAGCTTTTACCAAGAATAGGAAAGGATGGGGTGAAATGTGCTTTTGCATACCCTCTAGTGAGAATACAAATTGGTATAAATTATCTGATAACAATAATTTAGCAATGTATCACAGCTGCATCTTACTTGGGGGGTAGGCTTCAAAGTTGGTGTGGATGGTGAAAATCAGACCTACTCAAAATTATCCTTGAGAAACCATTTCAGTTATTTTTAAAAATATAGTACACAGAACTGATAAGTAGAAATCAGCCAGGTTTTCCTCTAGTGTTGAACAGATTGCTATTTCTTTTGGTGGAGACCTAGATAAAGTGGTTGGCATGTGTTTAGGATCCATGTTGTACAGAAAAGGAAAATCTAACTTTAATCACTAGAATGAAACTCAGCTAAGCATAATCTCGCACTAACGAGGGGCATGCAAACAAGGAGAACTGAGATAACACAGGACTAGAAGATCCTCACTCGTGCTGCTCCCTTCCAAGACTAAGGTCACTGACTTAGAGATAAGTGCAGTCCAACTACTGAACTAGACTTTATTCTTCTCACACTTTTTATCTCTTGCGCCCTCTTTCTCCACTACTGCATTCTTGATTTCTCTTGTCTCTGATTACTTCTGATTAGACATAGCTGAATCGGTATAAGTTAAGGGCATGAAAGATGTGGTTCCAATCTATGTATTAAAGCCTTAAAGATGTACATGTGATCCAAGAAAACAACTTCAATTCTAGTAAATTATCCTGAAAAAAAAACCAATAAAAATTACAACAAACCTTCATGAACAAGGACCATCATCAGAGCATTAATTATAAGAGCAAATATAAGATCACAAGGATGGTTCAACATTCGTGAATCAATCAATGCAATATACCACGTTAACAAAAGAAAAGTCAAAAACCACATGATCATCTCAATAGATGCAGAAAAAACATTTGACAAAATTCAACATCCATTCATGATAAAAACTCTTACCAAGGTGGGAACAGAGGGAACATAGCTCAACATTATTAAAGCCATTTATGACAAACCCACAGCCAATATAAAACTCAATGGCAAAAAGCTAAAAGCCTTCCCGCTAAAATCTGGAACAAGACAAGGATGCCCACTCTCACCTCTTCTGTTCAACATAGTATTGGAAGTCCTAGCCACAGCAATCAGACGAGAAAAAGAAATAAACCATATCCAAATTGGAAGGGAAGAGGTAGAATTGTCACTATAGGCTGATGACATGATACTATATATATAGAAAACCCTAAGGGCTCCATACAAAAACTACTAGATCTAATAAACGAATTCAGCGAAGTAGCAGGATACAAAATTAACATTCAAAAACTGGTTGCGCATAGCACAGGGAGATCAGCTCGGTGCTTTGTGACCACCTAGAGGGGTGGGATGGGGAGGGTGGGAGGGAGGGAGATGCAAGAGGGAAGAGATATGGGAACATATGTATATGTATAACTGATTCACTTTGTTATAAAGCAGAAACTAACACACCATTGTAAAGCAATTATACTTCAATAAAGATGTTTTAAAAAAAAACAAAAACAAAACAAAACAAAAAACTGGTTGCATTTCTTTACACTAACAATGAAATATCAGAAAGGAAATGTAAAAAAGCAATACCTTTTAAAAGAGCACAAAAAAATAAAATACCTAAGAATAAACCTGTCCAAGGAGGTGAAAGACTTATACATTGAGAACTATAAAACATTAACAAAGGAAATGAAAGAGGATTCAAAGAAATGGAAAGATATCTCATGCTCCTGGACTGGAAGAATTAATATTGTTAAAATTGCAATACTACCCAAAGCAATCTACAGATTTAATGCACTCCCTATCAAAATACCCATGGCATTTTTCACAGAACTAGACCAAATAATACAAAAATTTATATGGAACCATAAAAGACCCAGAATTACCAAAGCAATCCAGAGGAAAAAAAAACAAAGCAGGAAGCATAACTCTCCGAGACTTCAGACAGTACTACAAAGCTACAGTAATCAAAACAGTGTGGTATTGATATAAAAACAGACATACAGATAAATGGAACAGAATACTGAGCCCAGAAAGAAACCCACACACCTACAGTCAATTAATCTTTGACAAGGGAGGTAGGAATATAAAATGGGAAGAAGAAAGTCTCTTCAGCAAGTGGTGCTGGGAAAGTTGGACAGCTGCAAGTAAATCAATGAAGTTAGAACACACTCTCACATCATGCACAAAAATAAACTCAAAATGACTTAAAGACTTAAACAGAAGGCATGACACCATAAAACTCCTAGAAGAGAGCACAGGGAAAACATTCTCTTACATAAATCATACCAATGTTTTCTTAGGTCAGTCTCCCAAGGCAATAGAAATAAAAACAAAAATAAACAAATGGGACCTAATCAAACTTACAAGCTTTTGCACATCAAAGGAAACCATAAAAAAAAGACAACCTACAGAATGGGAGAAAATATTTGCAAATGATGCAACAGACAAGGGCTTAATCTCCAAAATATACAAATAGCTCATACAACTCAACAACAAAAATACAAACGACCAAACCAAAAAATGGACAGAAGAACTTAATAGACATTTCTTCAAAGAAGACATACAGATGGCCAGTAGGCACATGAAAAGATGCTCAACATCACTTATTATTAGAGAAATGCAAATCAAAACTACAATGAGGTACCAACTCACACCAGTCAGAATGGCCACCATGAAAAAGTCTACAAATGACAAATGCTGGAGAGGCTGTGGAGAAAAGGGAACCCTCCTACACTGTTGGTGGGACCGTAAGTTGGTGCAGCCACTATGGAAAACACCAAGTGTTTTCCATAGTGTGCCACAACTAAGCCAGTGTGACACAACTACTGAGCCTGCACTCTAGAGCCTGTGAGCCACAACTACTGAGCCCATGTGCCACAACTACTGAAGTCCACGTGCCTAGAGCCCGTGCTCCACAACGAGAAGCCACCACAATGAGAAGCCCACTCACCGCAACAAAGAGCAGTCCCTGCTCGCCACAACTAGAGAAAGCCTGTGTGCAGCAACGAAGACCCAATGCAGCCAAAAATTAATTAATTTTTTTAAAAGATGTACATGTGATCAGACAAAATAACTTCAATCCTAGTAAATTATCCTGAAAAGTAAAACCAACAAAATTTCAACAACACTTCATGCAAGAGGACGATCATCAGAGCATTAATTGTAAGATCAAATATTAGAAAAATTTTAATGTCCATCAATGTAGAAAAGGCCAAATGAATTATGGGATATCCATAGCATGACAATCATTGCCTCTGTCTGCCCAATACCTTTCCACTCACTTCTCATAACAGATCCTCATGGCTCATTCCTGGACTGATGAAATCTGGGCTACTTATATCCCTGGCCACATTCTGGTCCAGAAATAAACAAATGACCCAAATGTCCAACAGAGGTCTTCCCTGGAATTCCTCTAATTAGAGGTAGAAGGGAAAGTCTTTTCTTCCCTGAATATGAAGACATAACGATGCTAGAATGGAGTTATTTGTGTTCATGTTCCCTTCTAAAACAGGAAAAACCTGCCTAAGAATTCAAAGGTGGCATGAAGAGTTAAGTCCAAAGAGTGACTGTTAATGGTGTTGAAGCCCCTCATTTCTATAATTCCTAAGGCCTCTTCTATAGTGTCTTTCTTCTGCTTTGGTTACATGAATCAAGCTGTATACTTTCTGTATTTCTGAAATCTAGTTCAAGTTGAGCTTCAGGAACCTTAAACCAGAAACTTGATTGATATACTAATATTCTGTAGAGCCAAAAACCATTTTGAAGACTACTCTGAGACAAAAAATGATTATGGAATAATGGAAAACATAAAGCAAAATGCAGATGGGATGCAAAGTATGTGTGTGTCCATGTGCGTCATGCAAGTTGATGTGTCCGGAAGAGAATCTGTCAGGTGTAAACAGTGGTTATCAAGGAGGGATAAGATTATAGATAATTTTCTCCTTTCTTATATTAATTCTCTTTTGAAAGCTATTTGGCTTTTGAGTGGGGCACTCAAACTACAGAAATATATTTTCTCACAGTTCCTGAGGACAAAAGCCTAAAATCAGGATGTCAGCATGTTTGGTTTCTCCTGAAGCCTCTCTCATTGGCTTGCAGATGGTGTTCTACTCTGTTTCCTCACAATGTCTTTCCTCTGGGTGTATCTATGCCCAAATCTCCTCCTCTTATAAAGATACCACTCAGATTGGATTAGGGTCCACCCTTATAACCTAATTAACTTCTCTCTTTTTTCTTCTTTCTTTAATTGAGGTAATATTGATATATAACATTTTATTAGTTTCAGGCCTACAACATAATCATTCAATATTTGTATATACTACAAAATGATCACCACAGTGATTCTAGGTACTATCTGTCACCATACAGTTGATGACCTTCACCCATTTAGACCACCCCCCAACCTCCTTCTCCTCTGGTAACCATCAATTTATTCTCTGTATCTACGAATTTGGTTTTTGTCTTTCAGATTTCACAAAGAAGTAAGCTCATACACTATTTGCCTTTCTCTGTCTGACTTACTTCACTCAGCATAATACCCTAAAGGTCCATCCATGTAGTCACAAATGGGAAGATTTCCTTCTTTTCTATGGCTCAGTGTATGTCCAATGTGTATATATATATCACATCTTCTTGGTTACTGTAAATAATGCTACAATGAACATAGGGGTGTGTATATCTTTTTAAATTAGTGTTTTTGTGTTCTTGAGGTAAATACCCAGAAGGAGAATATCTGGATCATATGGTAGTTCCATTCTTAATTTTTGGAGGAACCTCCATTTTTTTTTCCATACTGGCTGCAACAATATACATTCCAATCAATGATGTATGAATGTTCCCTTTTCTCCACATCTTCTCCAACACTAGTTATTTCTTGTCTTTTTGGTAATAACTATTGTAACTGGTGTAAGATGATACCTCATGGTGGTTTTGATTTGCATTTCTTTGATAATTAGTGATGTTGAACACCTCTTCATGTGCCTGTTGGCCATCTGTATGTCTTCTTTAGGAAAATGTCTATTTAGATCCTTTGCCCATTTTTAATCAGATTTTTTTTGATATTTAGTTCTTCATATATTTTGGATATAAATCCCTTATCAAATATATGATTTGCAAATATTTTCTCCCATTCAGTAGGTTGCCTTTTCATTCTGCTGATGGCTTCCTTTGCTGTGCAGAAGCTTTTTAGTTTGAGGTAGTCCCACTTGTTTATTTTTGCCTTTGCTTTTGGAGTCAGATCCAAAAATTCAATGCCAAAACTGTTACCAAGGAGCTTACTGTCTATGTTTTCTTCTAAAAATTTTATGGATTCAGGTCTTATGTTCAATTCTTTAGTCCATTTTGAGTAAACTTTTGTGTAGGGTATGAGATAGCAGTCTAGTTTCATTCTTTTGCATGTGGCTGCCTAGTTTTCCCAACACCATTTATTGAAGAGACTGTCCTTTCTTGGCTTCTTGGTTGTAAATTGCTCATATATGTGCTGGTTTATGTCTGGGGTCTCTATTCTGTTCCATTGATCTGTGTGTCAGTTTTTATGCCAATACCATATAGTTTTGATTACTATAGCTTTGTAATATAGCTTGCAATCAGGGAGCATGATACCTCTAGCTTTGCTCTTCTTTCTCAAGATTGCTTTGGCTATTCATGGTCTCTTGCAGTTCCATACAAATTTTAGAATTGTTTGTTGTAGTTCTGTGAAAAATGCCATTAGAATGTTGATAAGAATTGCATTAAATCTGTAGCCTGCTTAGGGTTGCATAATTTTATGATATTAATTCTTCCAATCCATGTTCATGGAATATCTTTCCATTTATTTGTGTCTCCTTCATTTTCTTTTCATCAATGTCTTATGGTTTTCAGTGCACAGATCTTTCATTTTCTTCGTTTAATTTATTCCTAGGTATTTTATTCTCTTGATGCATTTGTAAATTGTACTGTTTTCTTCATTTCTCCTTCTGATGGGTTGTTACTAGTGTAGAGAAATGCAGATTTCTATATATTGATTTTGCATCCTGCAACTTTACTGAATTGATTTATTACTTCTAACAGTTTTTTGACGGAGTCTTTAGCTTTCTATATATAGTGTCATATTATCTGCAAATAATGACAGTTTTACTTCTTCCTTTCCATTTTGAATGCCTTTTATTTCTTTTTCTTGCCTAACTTCTGTGGCTAGGACTACCAATATGATGTTGAATAAAAGTGGCATGAGTAGTCATCCTTGTCTTGTCCTTAATCTTAGAAGAAAAGCTTTCAGCTTCTCATCATTGAGTATAACATTTGTTGTGAATTTGTCATATATGGCCTTTATTAAGTTGAGGTACATTCCCTCTATAGCCACTATGTTGAAGGTTTTTATCATAAACGATATTGAATTTTGTCATATGCTTTATTGGCATCTATTGAGATGATCATGATTTTTATTCTTCATTTTATTAATGTGGTGTACCACGTTAATTGGTTTGTGGATGTTGAACCATCCTTGCACCCTGGGAATAAATCCCACTTGATCATGGTATGTGATCCTTTTAACATACTGTTGAATTCAGTTTGCTAATATTTTATTGAGGATTTTGGTATCTATGTTCATCAGGGATAATGGCCTGTAATTTTCTCTTTTTTTGTGGTATCTTTGTCTGGTTTTGGTATCAAGGCAATGCTGGCCTCATAGAATAAGTTTGGAAACATTCCTTCTTCTTCAATATTTTGGAAAAGTTTGAGAAGAATACGTATAAAATCTTCTTTGGTAGAATTCACCAGTGAAGCCTGGGCTTTTGTTTGGTGGGACTTTTTTTAAATTATAAGCATACTTGCAGGTTCAGTTCCAGACCACCACAATGAAGCAAACATTGCAACAAAGAGAAACACAAATGTTTTGGTTTCCCAGTGCATATAAAAGTTATGTTTACACTATACTGTAGTCTATTAAGTATGCAATAGCATTATGTCTAAAAAACAATGTTCATACCTTAGTGAAAAAAATACATTATTGCTAGGAAATGCTAGCCATCATCTGAGCCTTCAGCAAGTCATAATCTTTTTGCAATAGTAACATCAAAGATCATCATAATGAATACAATAATGAAAGAGTATGAAATGAAAAAGTTTGTGAGAATTACCAAAATGTGACAGACAAAGTGAGCAGATAGTGTTGGGAAAATGGCTCCAATATACTTGCTCAATGCAGGGCTGCTACAAACCTTAAATTTGTAAAATAATGCAGTATCTGTGAAGCGCAAAAAAAAGAGAGATGTGCCTGTACTGATTCAATCTCCTTACTAGTAATTAGTCTACTCAGATTTTCTATTTCTTCATGATTCAGTCTTGAGAGATTGAATGTTTCTAGGAATTTATACATTTCTTCTGGTTGTCCAATTTGTCGGCATGTAAGTGTTCACAGTAGTCTCTTATGATCTTTTGTATTTCTGTGATATCAACTGTATCTTTCAATTCTGATTTTACTCAAGCCCTTGCCTTTTTTTTAATAAAGAGCCCCAAATATTTTTTATTATTTTGACTTTAAACTCTCAATTTTGGATTATTTACATAAATAAGAAAAAAACCTCATATGTTTATCTAAGTTGCTACCTTTCCTGATGTTCTTTATTCCTAGTAGGTGCCTGTTTTTATCTGGTAGCAATTTCTATCTGAGGGACTTCGTTTAACATCTCTTGTAGGGCAGGTCTACCAGTGATAAATTCTTTTAGGTTTTCTATTTCTGAAAAGACTCTATTTCACCTTCAATTCAGAAAAATATTTTTGCTAGTTATGGAATTCAAAGTTGCCATTCTCCCTTGTACGTTAAAGATGTTGGTCTACAATCTTCTGGTTTGCATTGTTTCTGCCAAGAAGTATGCTGTCAGTCTTATATTTTCTTCTTTTTGTATCGAGCACTCTTTTGTAGCTGTTGCTGTTGTTGTTGCTGAGTCTAGCTAAAGGCTTGGCAATTTTATCATTTCAAAGAACCAGCTCTTAGTTTCACTCATCTTGTTTTTTTTTTCTATTTCATTTATTTCCCCTCTGATCTTTATTTCCTTCCTTCTACTAGCTTTGGGCTTCGTTTATTCTTTTTCTAGTTCTTTTAGGTATAAAGTTAGATTGTTTAAATGAGATTTTTCCTGTTTCTTGAGGTAAGCCTGTATCACTATGAACTTCTTAGAACTGCTTTTGCTGCATCTCATAGATTTGGGGATGCTGTATTTCCATTTTCGTTTGTCTGAAGATATTTTTAAATTTACCCTTTGATTTCTTCATTGATCTATTGGTTGTTCAGTAGCATGTTGTTTAATCTCCACGTATTCGTTATTTTTCCAATTTTCTTCTTGTAATTCATTTTTCGTTTCATACCATTGTGGTCAGAAAAGATGCTTGATATGATTTCAGCCTTCTTAAATTTACTGAGACTTGCTTTGTCGACTAACATGTGATATCTCCTAGAGAATGTCCCATGTGCACTGAGAAGAATGTGTATTCTACTGCTTTTGGATGGAATGTTCTATATATATATATATCTATTAAGTCCATCTAATTCAACATGTCATTTAAGGCCCATGTTTCCCTATTGATTTTCTGTCTGGATGATTTATCCATTGATGTAAGTGGGATATTAAAGTTCCCTAGTATTACTGTATTGTTCTCGTTTTCTCCATTTTAGGTCTTTTAATAATTGCTTTATATACTTTGGTGTTCCTACATTGGGTGCATAAATATTATAAATATTATATCATCTTATTAGATTTATCCCTTTATCATTATGTAATGACCTTCTTCATCTTTTACTAAGGTCTTTGTTTTAAAGTCTATTTTTTCTGGTGTAAGTATAGCTCCACCAGATTTCTTTTAGTTTTCCTTTGCATGGAATATTTTTTCCATCATTTCACTTTCAGTCTGTTGGTGCCCTTATATCTGAAGTGGGTCTGTTGCTGGTAACACATAGATGAGTCTTGCTTTTTAATCCATTCAGCCACTCTATGTCTTTTGAATGGAGAATTTAATCCATTTACCTCTGAAGTAACTACTGATAGGTATATACTTATTGCCATTTTGTTAAATATTTTCTGGTTGTTTTCATAGTTCCTCTCTTTTCCCTTCTTTTTCTCTTGCTCTCTTCACTTGTGATTTGATGACTTCCTTCAGTGTTATATTTAGATTCCTTTCTCATTATTTTTTGTGTATCTCCTCTAGGTTTCTGCTTTGTACTTTCCATTAGGTTCACATATAATGGCCTATATATGTAACAGTCTATTTTAAGTTGATACCAACTTAAGTTTGAACACACTCTAAAACTACATTTTCCTCCCTCCTCCCACATTTTATGCTTTTTATGTCATATTTTACATCTTTTTCTCTTTTATATCCCTTAACTAATTATAATTCTCTTCCATTCATCGATCAGCAATTGATAATCATATATTTTCTACTGGATTTTATTATTTTTACTTCTTTACATTAAAAATTTTAATTCATCTGGAATTCATTATGATCATAGATGCCGACCATAATAGTCATCATGTTTTAAGTGTTATAATGTTAGGCACTATGCTAAGACACTTACATATATTTTTAATTTATTCTGACATCTACTTAAGAGTTACTACTATTATTAGACTCATTTTAAGGATGAGAAAACTGAGGCTTGGAGATGTAAGGTAACTTGTTACTAAGTGGCAGAGCCATGATTCAAATTCAGGTATTACTGACTCCTACAACTACACTATCTAGAATATGATCTAAGTATGTCCTTTTTATGTTTCACAAAATTCCTGTTTTATATTATGAATTAGGATCTATATTTTCCTTAACATATTGAAGTATATTTAATCAAAAGAGAGACATTTTTATTTTTATACATTTTATGATATTTTATTTATGAGAATTATTCTTATAGAGCTAAACTGAAACTTCCTACATTACTGCTTTTCAGACCCAACCATCTGAGCTGATAAAGGGATGGTTCACCTGGGTCTGAAGAAAGCGTAGGCACTTTGACATTCACCAACCTAAAATTAAGTTTGTTCTTTATTGGATAATATAATGTTCTACATCTGAGACTTTTGGTTGTTTGATCTGCCAACTCTCAAAAATCCCTGTTTCCTATTCATTTTTCTGTGGTTATTTAAGGCTTGTTGAATGATGCAGTAAAAACCAAGGCCATTTGGAGTTAGATATTAGAAGTAAGAGTTTACACACCAGTTACTCTGGTAGTTTCCAATTATTAACATTTCTGACTTATAAATATTTGCTTATAGAAATATTTAATATGTGAACACAGCATTTTTATTTAGTTTTTCAATAAATAATAATGAAGATCATACCATCATAAGGCCATGTGATACTGGCTTTTCTTTTATTACGACCTAATATTTCCCATTCTGCAAGTCTCCAAAGTGAGTGAGGTTTAAAATTTTTTTAATTTTTCTCTTCAAAAATTATTTTTTTAAATCAGAGTCCTAAAATCATAAAAGATGATTTTTTTAATACCTCATGAAAAAGTAGCGTAAGGTAGCTAATGAAGCTAGGCATAAAGGATCTAGAGGACATTAATGCTTAAAAAATAGGCAAAAATACTTCCTAGGTGCAAGACCTCATGGGGTCCTTGATTTATGGTTGTACCACCTTAGCGATGCCAAGGTTCATCAGTGATTCAGGAGGTTTCAGCCTGATCTCTCCATGCTCAAGCAGCCCATCAATCTTTAATCTTGTTAATCATTTCATTATGGGCTGAAAAATGATGATATTCACTGCATTTACTAGCTGGATCTATTCTTCAAAAATACATTTTCGGGCTTCCCTGGTGGCGCAGTGGTTGGGAGTCTGCCTGCCAATGCAGGGGACACGGGTTCGAGCTCTGGTCTGGGAAGATCCCACATGCCGCGGGGCAACTGGGTCCGTGAGCCACAACTACTGAGTCTGCGCATCTGGAGCCTGTGCTCCGCAACAAGAGAGGCCACGACAGTGAGAGGCCCGTGCACCGCGATGAAGAGTGGCCCCCGCTTGCCACAACTAGAGAAAGCCCTCGCACAGAAACGAAGACCCAACACAGCCAAAAAAATAATAAATAAATAAAATTTTAAAAAAAAATACATTTTCCATATTTCCAATGTGGTTGTCTGAAATGTAGTTGGTACAGAAAAGGCAGATCAAATGCATGTTTCTTTCCCTTTGTTTGTCTCTTTTCAAAATAATGAGTTGGGGTCCTAGTAACATCTAATGACGACTAATGAGGTATCTTTTTTATAGTATGTTTATGAACTCATGAGTTTTTAAATCTTTGGTGTCCCAATTCGCTGTAGTTGTTACCCTTACTGGTGATCAAATGGTCTCAACTTATGCTCTGCCCTCATTTTTAATTGAAGACGGAAAGCATTGCATCCAGAGCACCTTCCCTGCAGGAGATAATGAGGTGCTGGTGAATCCTTGTGGTGCTTTAAAAAATAAAAACCAAAAGAATCTGCCTTCCTGGATAAGGAGAAAGTATATTTTCATACTTATGTAGAGTTAAAGGCATTACTTTTAAATCAAACTTCTATTTCATAGAAAGAATTTGGGTTAGAAAAAGAGGGCATTTAAGAATCTAAGACTGAAGGAGAGATTAAAAAAAAGATGGTTTTGGTGGGATCTCTTAAAATGAGAAGCTTTCATGAGGGTTTTAATTGATAGTAAACAGCAAGATATAATAAAAATAAATTATGACAAATCACCGGGGAAAGAAAGCAGCACATACTTGTAACAGTCCTTATTTTAATTTATGAGGAACAGTCAACAATCCTGAGCATTCCTTTTTTTTTTTTTTTTTAATTTTTTTATTTTATTTACTTATTTTTGGCTGTGTTGGGTCTTCGTTTCTGTGCAAGGGCTCTCTCTAGTTGCGGCAAGCGGGGGCCACTCTTCATCGCGGTGCGCGGGCCTGTCACTGTCGCGGCCTCTCCCGTTGCGGAGCACAGGCTCCAGACGCGCAGGCTCAGTAATTGTGGCTCACGGGCCCAGTCGCTCCGCGGCATGTGGGATCCTCCCAGACCAGGGCTCGAACCCATGTCCCCTGCATTGGCAGGCAGACTCTCAACCACTGCGCCACCAGGGAAGCCCCTGAGCATTCCTTTTTACTTGAAAACCCCTGTCTCAGATCATGTGCTTAATCATGATCACTTTCTTATTTCCTACCTGCAGGAGTTCCCCAATCTGTGGCACTTTGACAATCTTAGCCTCTCTCTTTTGCTCTTTGACAACTGTACACCTCTGACATCTTTCAAAACCATTTCTATTGAATTACCTGTACTATTTAGTTCCATCTCTAATTTTACTCCCATTTTCCTGTCCCATCTTTCTATCACCTAGATGAAATTTCTACTAGAAGTCCACCTCTCTCTTCAAATATTTTCTTTTCCTCTGAAATCTGTTCTTTCTCTTAATTTTTTTCTATTTCTCCGGATGGCACCATCACCATGCCAGTTATGTAGATTCAGAAACTGTGTAATTTTTACTCCCCTTGTTCTCTTATAGTTAACCAAATACAAACTTCTGCAATTAGCTCTTGCAGTGAGCCCCTTACACAAACCCAATCATCTCCATTATTAATTTGTGGTACGCCAATCCAGGTTCTCATGGTATCCTGCAAGGACACCTGCAATATCCTGAGTCACTTTCATCTTCAATCTAGCTAGCTCACATTAACAAATAAGCTCCCTAAATTATACCTTCTCATTTATAATATTTCAGTCATCCCACATTGTCTAGAATGTAATCACAGGCAATAATGGTTACCTGGCTTTTCAAAGCTTACATGTTTTCATTTTGTCTTCCTAAATGAACTTTAAGTGTATATTTTTCTCTTGGTATGTGAAAGAAAAAACAAGTGGGCTATTGAGGGAGAAAAACAGTAATAAAAGATAAAAAGATACAATAAATTAGAAAAGGGAAAATAGTAATCTACATTGTGTGAAATGGTGAATAAAGAATAAACTGTAAAGCAACCTATGTGTGTTGAGTTTTCAGGACCAGTGAGAGCTCCTATGGCACCTTCGGACAATCTAGAAATAGGAGCCTTTCCTCAAGACACTACCAGAAACCATCTTAAAACATCAACAAATCAGTGATGTCTCCAAGGTGGAGGCACTGCGGAAAGCTGAAGTGCACCACCTTCATAGTCATGAACAGCAGCCCTTTTTACATTCTATGACTATGCCGTCACTGTGAAGTCATGTCTGTCATTTGGGACTCACTTTCCTGATCGGAAAAACAGCATACTAATTGTGGCTCTAACTGCTTCACTTGGTTAATTACAAAGATAACAACAGTAAGTGATCTATACTGGTGTGGAGTGCAGGCTTGAAAGAAAGCAAGCTGTTAATGGAAAGCAAAGCTTTACAGATGATTTGGAACTATGGGAATTAGGAATTCTGTGTATGTTTTTTTTTTAATTGTATTGTTTTATACAGCAGGTTCTTATTACTTATCTATTTTATACATATTAGTCTATATATGTAAATCCCAATCTCCCAATTCATCCCCCCACCACCACCCCGCCTCCGGCTTTCCCCCCTTGGTGTCCATATGTTTGTTCTCTACATCTGTGTCTCTATTTCTGCCTTGCAAACTGGTTCATCTGCACCATTCTTCTAGATTCCAAATATATGCATTAATACATGATATTTGTTTTTCTCTTTCTGACTTACTTCACTCCGTATGACAGTCTCTAGGTACAGCCACGTCTCTACAAATGACCCAATTTCGTTCCTTTTTATGGCTGAGTAATATTCCATTGTATATATGTACCACATCTTCTTTATCCATTCGTCCATCGATGGGCATTTAGGTTGCTTCCATGACCTGGCTATTGTAAACAGTGCTGCAATGAACACTGGGGTGCATCTGTTTCTTTGAATTATGGTTTTCTCTGAGTATATGCCCAGTAGTGGGACTGCTGGGTCATATGGTAATTCCATTTTTAGTTTTTTAAAGAACCTCCACACTGTTCCCCATAGTGGCTGTATCAATTTACATTCCCACCAACAGTGCAAGAGGGTTCCCCTTTCTCCACACCCTCTCCAGCATTTATTGCTTGTAGATTTTTTGATGACGGCCATTCTGACTGGTGTGAGGTGGTACCTCATTGTAGTTTTGATTTGCATTTCTCTAATGATTAGTGATGTTGACCAGCTTTTCATGTGCCTCTTGGCCATCTGTATGTGTTCTTTGGAGAAATGTCTATTTAGTTCTGCCCATTTTTTGATTGAGTTGTTTGTTTTTTTAATATTGAGCTGCGTGAGCTGTTTATATATTTTGGAGATTAATCCTTTGTCCATTGATTGGTATGCAAATATTTTCACCCATTCTGAGGATTGCCTTTTCGTCTTTTTTATAGTTTTCTTGGCTGTGCAAAAGCTTTTAAGTTTCATTAGGTCCATTTTTGTTTATTTTTGTTTTTATTTCCATTACTCTAGGAGGTGGGTCAAAAAAGATCTTGCTGTGATTTATGTCAAAGAGTGTTCTTCCTATGTTTTCCTCTAAGAGTTTTATAGTGTCCAGTCTTACATTTAGGTTTTTAATCCATTTTGAGTTTATTTTTGTGTATGGTGTTAGGGAGTGTTCTAATTTCATTCTTTTACATGTAGCTGTCCAGTTTTCCCAGCACTACTTATTGAAGAGGCTGTCTTTTCTCCATTGTATATCCTTGCCTCCTTTGTCACAGATCAGTTGACCATAGGTGTGTGGGTTTATCTCTGGGCTTTCTATCCTGTTCCATTGATCTATATTTCTGATTTTGTGCCAGTACCACATTGTCTTGATTACTGTAGCTTTGTATTATAGTCTGAAGTCAGGGAGTCTGATTCCTCCAGCTCTGTTTTTTTCCCCTCAAGATTGCTTTGGTTATTTGGGGTCTTTTGTGTCTCCATACAGATTTTAAGATTTTTTTGTTCTAGTTCTGTAAAAAATGCCATTGGTAATTTGATAGGGATTGCAGTGAATCCGTAGATTGCTTTGGGTAGTATAGTCATTTTCACAATATTGATTTTTCCAATCCAAGAACATGGTATATCTCTCCATCTGTTTGTGTCATCTTTGATTTCTTTCATCAGTGTCTTATAGTTTTCTGAGTACAGGTCTTTTACCTCCTTAGGTAGGTTTATTCCTAGGTATTTTATTCTTTTTGTTGCAAAGGTGAAGGGATTGTTTCCTTAATTTCTCTTTCTGATCTTTCGTTGTTAGTGTATAGGAATGCAAGACATTTCTGTGCATTAATTTTGTACCCTGCAAATCTACCAAATTCACTGATTAGCTCTAGTAGTTTTCTGGTGGCATCTTTAGGATTCTCTATGTATAGTATCATGTCATCAGCAAACAATGACAGTTTTACTTCTTCTTTTCCAATTTGTATTCCTTTTATTTCTTTTTCTTTTCTGATTGCTGTGGCTAGGAATTCCAAAATTGTATTGAATAATAGTGGCAAGGGTTGGACATACTTTCCTTGTTCCTGATCTTAGAGGAAATGCTTTCAGTTTTTCACCATTAAGAATGATGTTTGCTGTGGGTTCGATGTATATGGCCTTTATTATGTTGAGGCAGGTTCACTCTATGCCCACTTTCTGGAGAGTTTTTATCATACATGGATGTTGAATTTTGTCAAAAGCTTTTCCTGCATCTATTGAGATGATCATATGGTTTTTATTCTTCAATTTGTTAATATGGTGTATCACATTGATTGATTTGCGTATATTGAAGAATCCTTGCATCCCTGGGATAAACCCCACTTGATCATGGTGTATGATCCTTTTAATGTGTTGTTGGATTCTGTTTGCTAGTATTTTGTTGAGGATTTTTGGATCTATATTCATCAGTGATATTGGTCTGTAATTTTCTTTTTTTGTAGTATCTTTGTCTGGTTTTGGTATCAGGGTGATGGTAGCCTCATAGAATGAGTTTGGAGTGTTCCTTCCTCTGCAATTTTTTGGAAGAGTTTGAGAAGGATGGGTGTTAGCTCTTCTCTAAATGTTTGATAGAATTCACCTGTGAAGCCATCTGGTCCTGGAATTTTGTTTGTTGGAAGATTTTTAATCACACTTTCAATTTCATTACTTGTGATTTGGTCTGTTCATATTTTCTATTTCTTCCTGGTTCAGTCTCGGAAGGTTGTGCATTTCTAAGAATTTGTCCATTTCTTCCAGGTTGTCCATTTTATTGGTACAGAGTTGCTTGTAGTAGTCTCTTAGGATGCTTTGTATTTCTGCGGTGTCTGTTGTAACTTCTCCTTTTTCATTTCTAATTTTATTGATTTGAGTCCTCTCCCTCTTTTTCTTGATGAGTCTGGCTAATGGTTTACCAATTTTGTTTATCTTCTCAAAGAACCAGCTTTTAGTTTTATTGATCTTTGCTATTGTTTTATTTCTATGTCATTTATTTCTGCTCTGATCTTTATGATTTCTCTCCTTCTACCGACTTTGGATTTTCTTTGTTCTTCTTTCTCTAGTTCCTTTAGGTGTAAGGTTAGGTTGTTTATTTGAGATTTTTCTTGTTTCTTAGAATATATTGCTATAAACTTCCCTTTAGAACTGCTTTTGCTGTATCTCATAGGTTTTGGATCGTCCTTCGCTCTTAGAACTGCTTTTGCTGCATCCCATAAGTTTTGGATCATTGTGCTTTCATTTTCATTTGTCTCTAGGTATTTTTTGATTTCCTCTTTGATTTCTTCAGTGATCTCTTGGTTAGTTAGTAATGTATTATTTAGACTCCATGTGTTTGTGTTTTTTACGTTTTTTTCTCTATAATTTATTTCTAATCTCATAGCGTTGTGGTCAGAAAAGATGCTTGATATGACTTCAATTTTCTTAAATTTACTGAGGCTTGATTTGTGACCCAAGATGTGATCTATCCTGGAGAATGTTCCATGTGCACTTGAGAAGAAAGAGTACTCCTCATGCCAAGGAGTACTTCCCACAACTTCTGCTGCCAGTGTCCTTGTCCCTGCAGTGAGCCCCAGCCACCCCCAGCCTCTGCAGGAGACATTCCTACACTAGCAGGTAGATCTAGTTCAGTCTCCTATGGGGGTCTCTGCTCCTTCCGCCTGGGTCCTGATGCGCACACTACTTTGTGTGTGCTCTCCAAGAGTGGAGTCTCTGTTGCCCCCAGTCCTGTCGAAGTCCTGTAATCAAATCCCGCTAGCCTTCAAAGTCTGATTCTCTGGGAATTCCTCCTCCTGTTGCCAGACACCCACGTTGGGAAGCCTGATGTGGGGCTCAGAATCTTCACTCCAGTGGATGGACTTCTGTGGTATAAGTGTTCTCCAGTTTGTGAGTCACCCATCCAGTGGTTATGGGATTTGATTTTATTGTGATTGGGCCCCTCCTACCGTCTCATTGTGGCTTCTCCTTTGTCTTTGGATGTGGGGTATCTTTATTGGTGAGTTCCAGTGTCTTCCTGTCAATGACTGTTCAGCAGTTAGTTATGATTCCAGTGCTCTCGCAAGAGGGAGTGAGAGCATGTCCTTCTACTCCACCATCTTCTCTGTTGTATGTTTGTATTTTTATTTTGTTGTTGTTTTGTGTCAGTGGTAAACTGATTATGAGTAAAAAAGGTAAAGGCTATAAAAGCTGAGATAGATGAAGAAAAGGCAAAAGATAATGGAAAAGTAAAATAAAAATTAGTAAAATCTTTTTTTTTTTAAAACACTGATTATTATTATTATTTTTTATTATTATTATTTTTGGCTGTGTTGGGTCTTCGCTTCTGTGCAAGGGCTTTCTCTAGTTGTGGCAAGCGGGGGCCACTCTTCATCGCGGTGCGCGGGCCTCTAACTATCGTGCCCTCTCTTGTTGCGGAGCACGGGCTCCAGACGCGCAGGCTCAGTAGTTGTGGCTCACGGGCCTAGTTGCTCCGCGGCATGTGGGATCTTCCCAGACCAGGGCTCGAACCCGTGTCCCCTGCATTGGCAGGCAGATTCTCAACCACTGCGCCACCAGGGAAGCCCAAAAATTAGTAAAATCTTTATTGCAAATTTATCTGCTAATTTGTCTACTGCATCTTCTGTAAGATAAAGAAAGTGAAAGAAATAATTTTTCTCAGGGGAAGATATGATTATATAACAATATTAGTAATAACCAAGATTTAATATTTACCATGAACCAGGCATCATGCTAAGTACCTTTTTTCATTTGTTCTTCTCAGTCATGTTATAAGATAGATGCTAATACCAGCCTATTATGTAAATGAGAAAAATGAGAAGTAAAGGCAGAATGTGAAAGAGATTTTCTAACTCTAGAGGCCCCTCTTTAACAATACTAGGCTGAATCCTAAAGAGGTGCTTCACAGGGAATGAGCATTACAGTCTAGCAAGAAATAAAATTGAGATCTGCTTATTAATTCAATGGGAATGAATCCAGGGTACACATATGCAGAAATTCAAATGCTAGAAAATAAAAAGCTTGATGTCAGTTCTGATCCAGCATGAAAACAAAAAGAGTCTATACAGTATGGAAATGTGTCAAGCATAGGAACAAAATGGAGATATTATGACATTGTTTTTAAAAGGTGATTAAATATGAGTCCATTTAGTAAAAGTTGGAAACATCTGTACATATACAACCTTGAAAGTCTCCTGGAGAAGAGAAAAGCAAAAAAATCGGGGCAGGGGGCAAGGAGGGGAGACTTAGGTACAGTTAAGGGAGAAAGATTTCAAGTTATGGGTGAAAGACACAGTGATTTAAAAAACAGAGGAAGTTATGAATAAATTACATAGAAAAAATACTTAAGTGTGTGAGGAGTGTATGAAGAACAGCTCTGTGTGTAAGAAAGCAGGCAAAGGGAAGGAGAAGCCTTCCTTAGGCAAAGATTGTCAAGGAGGTGGCTTCCAGACCAGCAGCATTAACAACACCTGGGAACTTGATAGAAATCCAAATTCTCGGGCCCCATCCCAGATTCACCGAATCAGAAATTCAGGGGGTGGAGCCTTCAATCTGTGTTATTACAAACCCTCCAAGTGATTCTGATGCACACTGAAGTTTGAGAACCACTGGTCTAAGGAACAGATACAAAGAGAATCCAAGAAAATGGAATTCGACTGACTTAAATGACAAATATTGGAGGAAGGACAGAAATAGGAGCACATAATACAAAGAGCAAATGACCACTAAAGTTTAGAGATGCAGTCCATGGATTCTGATAAAAGGGAAACCAAATTCATACAATATTAGCATAAAAAAGAGGGCTTAACATGATTGGGAGAAATGTATTACAAATAAAGGAACTACATTCTCAACTATTTAAAGTACCCAATAGAACTTCCTGTGATACTGGAAATATTCTCTATCTGCACTGTCCAATGTGGTAGCTGCTAGCCACATGTAGATATTGAGAACTTTAAACAAGATTAGTTCAACTAAAAAACTGAATTTTTAATTTTACTGAATTTTAATTAATTTAAAGTTAAATGGCCACATGTTGTTAGTGGCTACCACATTTGAAAATGTAAATCTAAAGCTAATTTCATATGGGTCAGTGAGACATGAATAATGCTACCATGGACTTTCATCTGTGAAGATATTTAATAATACAAGATCTGCACTGGGAGATATGTAATCATGAAAATGAATTAGGGAATGTCACATTTGTACATGTAGCTGTCCTACATCTAAAGAAATATAAAAGAAGGAAGCATTTAATATCTCTGGTTCACTGACTCTATGTCTTTGGAAGGGCTTCCAATGTTGTCCCACAGAAAGATAAGGCTGGAAGTAACGGGAAGTTATCCAACAAAATATACTTAGACTCACTTTGTAAGAATATAAGATTTGAAATTTTATATTTAGATATCTGCTATCAGATTTATGACAAAAACAGATATAGATGGGGACGATCTTCAGGATGATTACAGAAACGTGTGAGTGAAAGTAGACATATTAGAAAACAAAGTAGGGCTTCCCTGGTGGCACAGTGGTTAAGAATATGCCTGCCAATGTAGGGGACACGGGTTCGAGCCCTGGTCCGGGAAGATCCCACATGCCACCGAGCAACTAAGCCCATGAGCCACAACTACTGGGCCTGCGCTCTAGAGCCCATGAGCCACAACTACTGAAGCCCATGCACCTAGAGCCTGTGCTCCGACACAACAGAAGCCACCGCAATGAGAAGCCCGTGCACCGCAACGAAGAGTAGCCCCCTCTCACCACAACTAGAGAAAGCCCCTGCACAGCAACGCAGACCCAACGCAGCCAAAAATAAATATAAACAAAATAAATAAATTTAAAATTTAAAAATAAAATTTAAAAAAGAAAGCAAAGTAAAAGTCCCTATCTTACTAACAGTTAAATTAATTTCTAAAAAATTTGTAAATTTTTCAAAAATGTGGACAGGGAATAAATTATTCCTGGACAAGGAGATAATTTAATAAAAATACATATTCAAGGGAAAGAATGAACTATTTCCCTTTTAAGATTTCAGATTGTGAAGGAGCAAGTTAAAATGGTCTAAGAAATATACTCCAGGGAAGGAGAATACTGAAACACCTTAAAGAACAAAATGAATACTTCCATCCATAGAATCATTTAATGATGAGGAGAAAAGATTTTTAAAAATAGAGGTTAAGAAATTATAAGAATTGGAGCAAAAATAGTAGAAATCAAAGAACAAGTGAGCAAAGTATGTAGAATAAGAGCCAAGGTGATGAGCAAAGGTAGAGGTCAGACAAGAATAAAGCACTACCTAGAGACAAGCTACAATGTTCCAGAAGAAAGCATTGTGTTTTACAAGATTAAAAAAGACAACTGAAGATGCTGAAGGAGAAATAGCTGATAATAGCTGATAAGAAACAGTAATTGATAATAGCTGATAAAAAAATGTCTTTAGGACTTACTCTCTCCCTCTCTTCCCCCCAACTCTCTCTTATTTAAACAATGACTTCAAAGACAGGAGAAGATACAGAGGATATAGGAAGAAAGATGTGGGTGAATCCTCAGGCAGCAAGGAATGAAAAGGCTTTGATATTACTTGTCTTCATGGCTCAAAAGTCACCAGCACAATGAAGTTGCTAGTAAGATTTGAGGCCTAATTGCTGGAAGAAAAATAGACTTACTAGCATATCACAGATTTTAAAATGTATTAAGATGGTTACCAAAGGGGAAAGGGGAGGGGGGATAAATTAGGAGTTTGGAATATACACACTACCATATATAAAATAGATAAACAACAAGGACCTACTGTATAGCACAGGGAACTATACTCAATATCTTATAATAACCTATAAGGGAAAAGAATCTGAAAAAGAATATATATGTGTGTGTGTGTATATATATATATATATCTGAATCACTTTGCTGTATATCTGAAACTACCACAACATTGTAAATAACTATACTTCAATTTTTAAAAAATGTATTAAGATAAGGAAGTTATTAGAAAGCAAAGATCATTGGTACCACTCAACAGTGACTACAGGTTTTGAGAAAGAACAGGGCTGCCCTGTTTGTAGTAGAGCATGTGAGAATCAAGATGGCATGGTGCACTATTAGAAAACATAGACTTGGAGAACGTAAATAAATAACAATCCCTGGCATAAGAGGAAGATTTGGAACATATGCATCAATTTGATTCAATGAAAACTTTCTTGTTGGACACATGACATTTTTAAGATCGTGGAGAGAGTTCCACACAAGTACCTGCAGTTTGATGACATTGTATACCCATGAGATCAGAAAGTCTATACTCACTGAACTGATGATGAAAGAAATTCAATAGGCAAATAAATGAGAAAAGCCATCCATGATGTTCCCTTTCTTTATATATTTCTTTTTCTATAAAGGGCTCGATTGTAGTTTACGCTTCCTGGCCTCTGTTGCAAATGTTCAACCGTGGTAAGTGAAAGCAGTCACTGACAACAGGGAAACAAATGGGTGTGGCTGTTTTGCAGTAAACCTTTATTTGCGAAAGAGTTAGCCAGCAGGTCTGGTCTGTGTGCCCTAGCTGGCCTACCTCTGGTCAACAGACATTTTTAAAAAGGGGTAAGCTTCTGAGAGAAATGAGATATAAAGATGCCAAAGAGATAGAAGCATACATGCTAAACATGAATAAACCTCTTTCTTGAAGCTATTTACTTACTCAAACATCATTACTGCAATAACAGAAAGAACTGGAGATCAGAATTCAAAATAGAGAGAGCATGCCTGAGAAATTAGAATAAGAATGAACAATCATATACAGGCAAGTTGTGCTGGCTTGTCTGTTGGCAACTCAATACCTTTCCTCCTGCCGTGTTCCCTCCCTGTATCACAGGGGCCAGAAGCCTGGGTATCTATCACATTTTTCAGAATCTTGTGTCAGATTTGCAAGCCAGGGAGAAGCTGAAGATTTATTATGGCTTCCCTGGTGGTGATGGGCAGAGGAGTGGGCTTCTGCAAACATGCAGGTTTTACAGGAGCCACTGGGCATTTCCCTACAAATCACCGCCTTCGATGATACAAACAGTGGTGAAAATTGTTGGCGGTTTCCTGTGGTCTATGCAATTTTCTCACTCTCTAAAAGATTGTAGTTAAACAAAGAGCTAGTGGCATCTTCCCCTGAATTTTATTCCCCCAGCCTTACCAAGTGGTTCAGTAATTCACTTAATTCTTTGTATCAAATCCCTTCACTGCTTGAACTCTATAGAGCAACACATCTTTTTGCAACCAATCCCTGACTAATACTGTATTATTGTAGAGCTAAAGATGTAAAATAAGAGGATGAGCCAGGGGGGAAGAATATTTTATATGCTTCAGAGGTGAGGAAGTTGTGCAAACAGACTGGGATATGGAAATAAAAAGAGCAGAAATGAAAGAAAATGTACAGAAAATGTAGAAAATATATCATTAGAATATTAAGTAATGGTGAACAATTTCTGAGGCCAATATTTCTACAAATTAGTTATTTTTAAAATCTGCATGCTGGTTTATGTGGATCATATTATCTCACAGTGTAAAATATAAAAGCTAATATTACACATTGTGCATCTTCTTTGGGCGCTGCAATTTTTTCACCACTGTTAAAACCATCCTGAAGGGAAGAGATAGTTATCCTCTTCTTGCCTATTAAGAAACTTTGGCTCAGGGAAGTTAAAAGACTAAGACTAAGGTTACACAGCTATTAAATGGCAAGGCTAAGATTTGAAGAACTCCCTGGTCCAAAGCTGGAATCCTTTCTGTTCTAACATGCCCAGAAGTCCACTTGCACTTTCACAGCTGGACTCAAACAGGGTTCAGCCTGAAGAGCACAGAAGAATTTCAGTTAGATATTATTTTGAAGATATATTTTAGAATTAAACTTATTCTTCCATTCATTTATTCATAAAATATAGTTATTAAAAACTGATTTTGTACCAGGTAAACAAGGCCGACATGATCCCTGCCCTCATGGAACTTATATTCTATCTACAGCTGGAGCAACACTGATGATGATGTAGTATCTCCTGATGTGAAAATAAATGCACAAAGAAATAAATGTCTATATAACTTATAAGAGAATGGAAATCAAATATCAGGAACTAAAGAAGGAAAGACCAAAAATTCTTTTACATAGAAACTTTAAAGGCAACATTTAATTATAAGGCATAAACTTAAAAACATATGAACCAAAAGCACAGTATTTGAAAAGAAAACTCAGGAAACTGATGGTATGCAAAAGTCCTTCTACTAACAAGCTGCTGGTTGTAATTATCATAAGATTTGGGGCAGAAAAGAGCAGCTATTTAAGTAGGAGACTCTACAAACTAATTAATAGACAAACATACTTGGAAAGAAAACACTTATAGAAGCTTATTAAAAGGAAGGTAAAAACAAAAGGAGAAAGAAGTAACAGGTATTTGATTGGTAATGATATTCTGAGGTGGTGTAGAAAGTCTATAAATACTTAAGGTTCAAAAGGACCTCTGGGAGAATAAAGCATACTATAGAAAAGATTAAGTGAAGCAGGTAAAAGGAAAATAATGAAATACTGAGTATGTCAAATTTATAAGAAATTGATAGGCCTGTGGAAACAGTGTCTTACTATATAAAATGTAACACAGAATCACAATTGAAGTCTACAGCCAGAGTTGAGAAATCCCCAAGTATATCTAGAGGCAGAGTTATCTCTAAATCATCCCCAGTGTTTAAGAAGCGATCCTCTGACCTAACAGACTGGCAAAGCAAATATATCATCTTAGTATTTTAAAAGTACTGCCACTAAACTTTTATTTTTTGGCTCATTTTCAGATAAGTATTCACCTACATACATAGGTACTTCTAAACTTATTTGTCCTAAGTCAAAATACTTATAAATCTAAATATACATATCATGATGTAAAGTTTCTGCCATGTAGTTATTTGAACTAAAAATACTTGGCTTTACCTTTGTAAGTAAAATAACAATGGAGTGAGTTCTAAAAAAAAAAGTCACTTTTTACCTACCAAAAGGATAATAAGTGTGTAGAAATGACTCATTCCATCATCCAGCAGGAAAAAGTATGAGTACCATAACAAAGGACCATGATGAAAGCTAACACTCCAAATGTGATATAAAGTAAAATTAACATATGTTATCTATTAAAATTAATATGCTGTATAAAGGGCTGTATAAAAAGCCTTCTCATATTTAATAACACAGCTGAGCTATTATGTACTGTAAATGGAAAAGCAATACATACTTAGAAAGATTAATGGAAAAAACAGGGAGTGAAGATTTAGGGCATTATTTCTTCTCATTTTAAATAAAGTTTTTAGTTGTTTTAACTTCAAGAATGTGCTTATTATTGCTTCTGTGCTTTAAGAATTTGAACATGCTAGGAAAGAAATCAACTGGTGTCTGATCACTTTCCTTAATGGTTACTTAATTTTGATGTTTTAACAAACTGCTATATCACTAGGTGTGTTTGCGTTTATTACATTTTCTTAGTCTACTACTTTCTGCCTCAGCAAGGTCTTGTGGAAAGAGCTCTGGAGAGTTACCTATGGGTGTGTGTGTGTGAGTGTTTTTAAAAAAACGTATTATTATGGTAAGAACACTTAATATGAGATCTACCCTCTTAAAAAAATTTTAAGGGCACAATACAATACTGTTAACTATAGGCACAATGTTCCACGGCAGAGCCATACAACTTATTCATCTTGCATAAATGAACCTTTACTCCTCTTGAACTGCAACTCCCCATTTCCCCTTCCAACCAGCAACTGGCAACCACCACTCTACACTCTCTTTCTGCAAATTTGACTATTTTAGATACCTCATATAAGTGAGATCATGCAGTATTTGTCCTGTGACTGGCTTATTTCACTTAGCCTAATGCCCGCCGGATTCATCCATGTTGTCACTTATGGAAGAACTACCTTCTTTTCTATGGCTGAATAATATCCCTGTGTGTGTGTGACATTTTTGTTATCCATTCCTCTGTCAATGGACATTTAGGTTGTTTTCACAGCTCGGCTATTATGAATAATGCTTCACTGAACATGGGAGTACACATATCTCTTCAAGATCCTGATTTCAATTCTTTTAGATAAATATCAAGAAGTGAGATTACTGGATCATATGGTAGTACTACTTTTGATTTTTTGAGAAACCATCATACTGTTTTCCATAGCAGCTACACCACTTCATGTTCCCAACAGAGTACAGGGTTTCAATTTCTCCACATCCTCACCAGTGCTTAGTATCTTTTGTTTTTTTTTTTTCTTAATAATAGCCACCCCACAGGTGTAAGGTGACACCTCATTGTGGCTTTGATTTGCATGACCTTGATGATTAGTGATGTTGAGTATCTTTCCATATACATGTTGGCCATTTCTATGTCTTCTTTAGAAAAATATCTATTCAAATCCTTTACTCATTTATTAATTGGACTATTTGCTTTTATTTTTGCTAACGAGTGAGAAGAGTTCCTTGTATGTTTTGGATTTTAATCCCTTATTAGGTATACGGTTTACAAATATTTTCTCCCATTCCACAGGTTGCCTTTTCACTCTGTTGATTGTTACCTTTGATATGCAGGAAATTTTTAGATACAGTTCCACTCATCTAATTTTTTGTTGCTGAATTAAGGCATTTTCGTTTCAGTACTAGCTCTGCAATATATAAACAGTGGGCCCTTGGACAAGTCACGAAACCTCTTTATCTTGATTTTTCCCTCTTAAGTGAGGTCACTGTATGATATCTAAGATCGCTAAAAATCCTAAAATTAAAAAAAATAATTATACTACCGTCATTAAGATACAGTTTAGAAAGTGAGTAGTTTCCACAGGTTAAACACTCATTTACTCAAAACTTGTATTAAGCAACTACTATGTACAAATCATAGTGAAGTGAACTTCTATTTATTGTATATGCAGGATCAAACTACATAGGCTTCTCCTACATAAGTCAACATAATCTAATCATCAAAGGAAAACAAAAAGTCTTTAACTTCAAGTTAATTAGATGATTTCATCTTTCTCCAGCTATTCTAATGCAAAATCCAAATTTTATTAAATCATCATAAAATATATCTATATATACACACATGTAGATATATATACACATATATGTAATATAAAATGAATGGTTATATATGGTTTGAACGTGACATAAATAATTTCACTTTAAAACTTTCTCTTTTTTTTAAGGATAACCTATAGGTACAGCTAAATTTAAAAGTATATTAAAACAATCTTTGTTCCAAAATAACTGAAATTTTGGGACTTCCCTGGTGGCGCAGTGGATAAGACTCCGCTCTCCCAATGCAGGGGGCCCAGGTTCGATCCCTCGTCAGGGAACTAGATCCCACATGCATGCTGCAACTAAGAGTTCACATGCTACAACTAAGGAGGCCGCAACTAAGACCCAGCACAACCAAATAAATAATAAAATAAATAAATAAATATTTTTTAAAGTAACTAAATTTTTCCCTTTTTTCTGGAAGAATACTTTCTGGATATATTTCAACAGCTTAAGCTGCTGGACAGTCAAATTATGTTGACTAGATATCAGATCAGGTAATAAGTTTAAAATTTTTTGATAAAAATCTACCCACCATTACTTTAGCTGA
Source organism: Balaenoptera physalus (assembly GCF_965194825.1). NCBI lineage: Eukaryota > Metazoa > Chordata > Mammalia > Artiodactyla > Balaenopteridae > Balaenoptera > Balaenoptera physalus. The sequence continues at coordinate 26,213,413 of NC_138903.1, read as the reverse complement.
AAACATATCAATAGAATAGACTGCATTCAAAAAAATCCTTCATCGACACACTGTACACCTTAAACTTACACAATGTTACATGTCAATTATATCTCAATAAAAATAAAGTTTTAAAAAATCCTTCAAAATGAAGTATATTTTTCATTTTGAATTAGAACTATATTAAGAATTAAATAGCTTTAAAAATCACATTTGAAGGTATACTTTGTAAATTAAATCTTTTTTTGGTAATCCATACGTCAGCCATTTTATATTTATATAATAATCTTTTGTGAAAAAGTTTGTTCCATCAAATTTAAAACCACATTTTGTTGAATATGGAGTCCTGAACAATTTTAGAAGGACTTCTCTGTCATACCCACAATCTCCTTTTCCAAACACAAAGCTGAACTCATAAAATCAGAGAGTAAAATGGTGGTTGCCAGGGGATAAGTAATAGGGGAAATGGGAGATGTCAAAGGATACAAACCTTCAGTTGTAAGATGAAAAAGCTCTCAGGAACTACTGCAGAGCATGGTAACTATAGTTAGCAACAATGTACTGTATACTCGAAATTTGTTAATGGAGTAGGTCTTAAGTTTTCTCATCACAAAAATAAGTAACTATGTGAAGTGATACATCTGTTAACTTGATTGTGGTAATCATTTCACAATGTATACATATTATCAAATCATCAAATTGTACACCTTAATAAAACAAAAAATCATGTTGAACAACATAAATATATACATTTTTATTTCTCAATCACATCTCAATAAATCAGGAAAAATGGGTGGGGATTATATATTTTTTTTAATTGAAGTATAGTTGATTTACAATGTTGTATTGGGATTATATTTTAAATGAGCAAACTCAAAAGAAAGGGAAATACCAAGGTATTATTTCAAATCCATCCACTTATTCTATTATTTTCTCTTATTCTTTCTTATGTTTTTTTTTCCATCTTACTGAATATCATATGGCTTTTAATCATATGTTAATTTTATGGATACTGAAGTACAATGAGAACTAATAAAACAATATGTTTGGGGCTTCCCTGGTGGCACAGTTGTTAAGAATCTGCCTGCCAATGCAGGGGACAGGGGTTTGAGCCCTGGTCCAGGAAGATCTTGTATGCCACGGAGCAACTAAGCCCACGAGCCACAACTACTGAGCACACGCACCACAACTACTGAAGCCTGCGTGCCAAAACTACTGAAGCCCACACGCCTAGAGCCCATGCTCCTCCACAAGAGAAGCCAGTGCAGTGAGAAGCCTGCACATCTCAACAAAGAGCAGCCCCCACTCGCCACAGCTAGAAAAAGCCCGCGCACCTCAACGAAGAGCAGCCCCTGCTCGCCACAACTAGAAAAAAAGCCTGCGCACAGCAACGAAGACCCAATGCAGCCAAAAATAAATAAATAAATAAATTTTAAAAAAACAATATATCTTTCATATTACTCACAATATGTATATGATTAAAATGTCCAAAGAAGTAAAAAATAAAATAAAAAATAGAAATTGGATAATACAAAAACATTGATTTGAAAAGAACCAAAGAAAAATTCTACAAATAATTTAAAAGAATTTTAAATAAAAAGTCCTCAAAAGATGTGATAAATCATAGATTAGATATAGCTGAAGAGAATTAATTAGAAGATATTAATAAGGAAATTATTCAGAAAGTTGCAAAGAAAACTTAAGAGAAGGAACATATAAACACAAGTTAAAAGACATGGTAATGTAAAATGGAGGATATCCAACATACATACAATGGAGTCATAGAAGGAGAGACTAGAGAGGACATGGGAAAGAATATTTAAATAATAATGGTAGACAAAGTTCCAGAGTTGTAGAAAGACAGGAGTCCTCAGTTGAAGTTCCATGCCAAGCTCCAGTATTTAAATATTCAGACGACATAGTTATGGAAATACAGAAAATAAAAGACAAAATCTTAAGAGGAGCAAAGGGAAAAGATGGATTATCTGCAAAAGACAATTACACAAAGAATACTATACACAGAATACAATGCCCAACTAAACTATTATTCAAGGAAAAGAATGAAATAGACAAATTACAAAGGTAATTACTAACGTGTACTTCAGGAAGGAGGAAATTCAATCCAAAAGGAAGGATCAGAAACCGTAAGAAAAAAATGGTAAAATAAATATTTTATTACCATAAAAAAAGTAATGACGACTAATGGGAGTGATAACAACGTATAGGACCAAAATACCAGGCAACAATAATATGGAATACAGGAGGAGAGAAATCAGAATTTAAATAATCTAGTGTTCTTGTACTGCTTAGAGGAGAATAATGAATTCATCAATTATGAAGAGTATAAATTTAAAGGTAAGAGTTCATTAAAAAAATGAACATATAACTCTCCAGCCAGTAAAGAGATGAAAAAGAGAATAAAGAAAACACAATTGTTCATTCAGAAAAAGGCATTGTAAATAAAGGAAAGAATGGCATTATAAATAAACAGCAAAGTGAATAAAATTAAGCCAGTAATTAGGAGAAATTGGAATAACAAAATTAGACAATTCAACTATAATAAGAACTTTGCAAGAAAGTACTGAGATTTAATATTACAAAGTACTTTGACCTCATCATATTAAGATCATCCTTCACTGTGAATAAATATGTTCTATTAAATCGCTTGCTAAAACATGTATAAGCATCACTCTTCACACATGGGTATCGTAGGTCTTCATCAGGTATAATAATTGTTTTAAGAAAACTATTGAGAACATTCACTTGTAAAATTTTTGCATAACAGAAAAAAAGTCATACTCTTGTCAGACTACATCCCTCCTATTCTAATCCTGGCTTGCAACGATTTCTTAGAAAAGCTAGATATGAAATAGGGTATCGAAATTAAATGATTAGAGATATACCACTCATCAAAATATCCCATTTCCTTAAACAACCTGTTGTATATCTACTGTCCACAAACTGTACCTTTTCAAACTATTCAACCACTTGTAGAAACTTACCCCTTTTAAAGAGTTTCACAAGTTTACTACCCACTGGTTAGAAGAGAACTTCCTTACATTTTGTCCTCAATGTAATTCATTCAAGACTCAGGGAGTGCCTCTTAGTTCTAGTATTCTGACTTTAGTAAAAATAAGAATGTGTTGACCCTATTCATACAATTTTTTATTTTATAAGCTTTGATCATATCTTCTCTTAGGCCTCATTTATTTAAAAGAGGATTTTTAAAAATTTTATCCTGGTATTGAAGTTTTCACCCCCAGCTTGTTCAGTCCACTTTAAAATTTAGTAGATTATTCCCAACTGTAGTTTTTCTTTTAATTACAGATGTAGAAACACACTGGTTTTGTGTAAGCAGTATGTTTTCCGGTTTATTGCTGAGATAGTCACGTCAAGAATTTTGTACCTCATTATTAGTCTGCTCTACTTCAAAAGTAGAGTGTCTAAAGGCTCAGCTTAAAATCTTTGTTGTCTACCTTTTCTCCCAGGGTAATTTCATTAGTCCCATGGCTCTAAGCAGTATCTTTATGCTGATGACTCCCAAATTTACATTTCCAAAATAAACAGCTCCCCTGAACTCCAATCTCATATAGCCAACTACCTTCTTAACATGTGCATATGAGACTACAGGGAGTTCCCTGGTTGCCTAGTGGTTAGGACTCAGCGCTTTCACTGCTGTGGCCCAGGTTCAATCCCTGGTTGGGGAACTAAGATCCTGCAAGCCACGTGGCATGGCCAAAAAAAAAAAAAAGACTAAAATTCAATTTGAGAGAAAGCATTCAAGTAAAGATGCATTATTTTAAAAAAGAGAGAGAGACTATTACGTTTTTTAAACTTCACGTCTAAAAAAAAATCTTCCCCCCCTTCTACAACGTGCTTTTCCCCTGCCTCTTTCCATATTAGTAAGTAGCACCATGAGCCAACAAGTAACTCAAGCTAAAAACCTAGGACTCCATGATTCTTTTGTATCCCCATACATTTCAGGCATTGCCATGGATCGGTAGTCCCCAACTTTTTTCATGCTATGACACACTGAAGTAAACTAAGGAGGCTGCTCAAAGCTGGAGGTAACCAGCCTGGGAGTTTGGGCTGCCCCAGGTTCCACCCAGCCACCCTTAAGACTGAGATGATCAGTACCATGGTGCCCCATTAACCTGTTTGTTGCCACCAGTTGGGAAACTCTGTTTTAGACCTGACATACAAAACACATCCTGAACTCAACCCCCTTTTCCCATCTTCATCACAACTGTCTGTCTATCTATCTATCTGGCTGCACCGGGTCTTAGTTGCGGCACGTGGGATCTTTAGTTGCGGCATGCGGGCTCTTTTAGTTACAGCGTGCGGGCTCTTAGTTGCGGCATGCGGGATCTAGTTCCCTGACCAGGGATTGGACCCGTGCCCCGTGCACTGGGAGCACGGAGTCTTAACCACTGGACCACCAGGGAAGTTCCACAACCATTCTAACAATCCCTGCAGTTCAAGTATCTCAGAAAGCTGAAGTTAGCTGGGAACCCCGAGCATCAGTGCTAAGTGGTTTCTTGATGTGCTTGGGGGTTTTTCCTGGGAATGTGGTTCTTGGAGCTCTGATCCTTATTGTGAAGCCCTGAGGCTTAATTTTCTGGCACTCCTTGCAAGGCTGTGAGCCATCTAATTGACTTTAATAAGCCTCCTTTTGCTTAAACCAACTAACCAACACAATGGTCTCAGCTAGGCTGAGCAGTCACTTACCCAAAGAGGCCTTTCCCAACCACTCAAACCAAAGTATAAACTCAAGTCAATCCAATCCAGTACCATGATTTATTTTCTTTATAGAATTTATCAGTACCTAATATTTTCTCATTCATTTATTTGTTCACTGTATATGTCTCCCCAACTAGTTCCACAAAATTAAGAATCTTTTCTGTTGTGTTCATCATTTCTTCCTCAGTGTCTAGAACAGTGCCTATGAATCCTTGTTAAATGAATTTATATTAGTAATAATTATCACCATTTTGAGCACAGAAATATATGGAATCATCTTTTAAAAACAGTACCCAGTATCATAAGGATCCTTTTCCCAAGCTGCATAAGCATCAGGGTAGCTTAGAGGTTAACAGCACAGGCTCTGATGTGAATGTGCTTGGGTTCATATCCAACTTACACAATTTACTATCTGTGTGACCTTGGGTAAGTTACCTATGTGTCTGAGCCTCAGTTTCTACATCTTACAGTATTGTCATACAGATTAAAAGAGTTAATATAAGTTCTTAATTAGGGTCTGGCATGTTGAACATGTGTTACCTATTTTTTTAAACCAATAGCTTAGAGAAAATTAACTACTATCGATTCACCCCTGTCTGTCTGTCATAGGTGTATGGGAAGATGTAAATGCATTTCATCCTTCAGGAACTTACAATAAAGATATAGAGATAAGATATGCACTTTGGAAGAGAAGAAAGAAAGAAAGAAAGAAAGAAAGAAAGAAAGAAAGAAAGAAAGAAAGAAAGAAAGAGAGAGAGAGAGAGAGAGAGAAAGAAAGAAAGGAAGGAAGGAAGGAAGGAAGGAAGAAAGAAAGAAAGAAAGAAAGAAAAAGAAAGAAAGAAAGAGAGAGAAGGAGAGAGAGAGAGAGGGAGGGAGGGAGGAAGGAAGGAAGGAAGAAAGGAAAGATGAAAAGATAGGAAGGAAGGGAGGGAGGGAGGAAAACAAGCATCTAATAAATGGTTAATAAACGGCTGATACTTAAAAGTAGTTTCAGTTGAAGTAGTCGAGTTTATTTAAAAATATTAGGAAATGTAGGGACTGGAAGAATTGATAGGGTTAATATCATTATAGAGCAAGATATTGTGGGAGACCATGAGAGCGAGTCAGTAGGTGTAGGGATTTCAGGAAAGTAAATAAATAAGATGAAATAAAATATTTGAGCAAGAAAAGAATCAGTGATAGAAAAGACTCTAAAAATTTTGGAGCATCTGGAATCACAAAGGAGTGTGTCTGTATATTATCCCATTAACGATGTGCCACTGAAAATTATAAAATAAGGCAGGAGTAGGTGGTAGATGTACAACTGGAACATTTCTTTAACCCAGGCACTGTGCAAATCACAGACTTGTTTGTTCTCACCTCAATCCTATGAGACAGATTCCATTATTCACAGAAAAGTAAACAAAAGCTTAACAACTAAATCACTTGTTCTAGGTCTTAACAACTAGTTAAGAAATAGGGTTTAGCTTTATGCTGATGTCTGAGTATCACACACACAAATGTTTTCCACAATATTGCAAAATTTATATTTTTAAAAAATTATTTTAAAGACTATGTGCTGAGTAATTTGAAAAGGGAGAACCAATAGAAATGGAGGGGATAAAGATACCATTTTAAGATTTTAAAATATGAAGTGATAAGCGTTTAAACTAGGGTAATAGTGATGAGTACCATGGTACGATGGGAAGACAACTAAATTGGGCATACAGAATCATAAATGCTGGTTGTGAAAATAGATGACCTTTAGGGTTTATTTGCGATTAATGGTTTGATTCTTTAGGCTGAAAAGGGAAGAAAAATTCAGTACTATTTTCAAAGGTCCATCAAGGATTGGGAAGAAATCACACACAAACAGTTACAATTCTCCATTAATAATTACTTTCTTCTCAGGAAGAGTACTTCACAGATTACCATGTTCTGTAATATATATCATTACTTTGATTTATACCAAAGCCCTTAGGTAAAGAGATTACTGTATCCATTTTATAGGAAAAGAAATTAAGGTTTCTAAATATTAAGTAATGACTGAAGAAATAATACAATCCAGGTTTTCTCACACGAGTTATGGTCTTCCCACTCTTCAAGTTGCCTCTACTACTTAACAAATTGTGCTGCTGTTTACCATGTGGTGTTATAGAATCCAATGATTTGGCATCTGGAGAAGTGAAATTATTTATCTGGATGCATCCCATCTCCTTAAGTGTCTGCTGAACATATATTATTAACCTACTCCTCCTTGTGGTAACAGTTTTTTGTAATACGTACTCTACACTTCTTGGCAAAGAATTACAATATTTCTCTTACACTTTTTGCCCAAAGAAGACTCAGACTGACTCCACCAATTAAATCTAAAACATCTATTGTGTTTTCCAGTATATAATGGAGTCCATCTAACTGGACTGCTTCAAAATAAAATTTGAGAACGGAAATCTAAATGTCTCCCAATGAAGACTATAGAAAATGAAATCAGGAAAATATATTTTTTATCTTTCCATTCCTCGTATCAAATGCAGTGCCAACATAAGTACTTAAAATCCATAGACTCTGTTGAACTAGGGATCTACTGTCTCCTCATGTGCCCAGAGCTTGCACTAAACTGCATTATTCTTGGGCCTATCTTTGGCTGCCATCTTGTCCAGTATTAGCTTTGAGAAGTCAATTATGGATCTTAGTGCCCTTTACTGTTATTTTGTTTGCTCCAATAAATATTATTTAACCATCTTCAGCTAGTTGTTGGCTACCTTCTTCTCACAAGCATAGTTTTCCATTTTGCAAAATCTTACTTTCAGATCATGTCCCAATGAGATGTTCCACCAGTCTCTCTGTAGACAACTGAAATTCGCCTTCCTATTACCCAACCAATTGTTCACATATACCAATTTAATTTCATTCTTAATATTCTGATCAGATAATCTCAAGAATACCTCCATTTTGGAAACAAAGAACATAAACCCCCTATTTAAGAAGGAGAAAGAGGAATTCAGAACTATGAGTCTCTCACAAAGAACAGAATCAGCTTTAACTAAAAAGAAATTATGAAACAGCCACCTGCACCAAAATTCTTTGTTTATTCAAGAACTGTGTTGCAAAATTTCTTTCTTTGTGCTGATAAGTAAGGATGCAGAACACTTATAAAGCAGGGTGAAAAAGAAAGAACTTATTTGCTAAGTTGAAGTGAAGATATCAAGTGAGATTGGATTTGATTGTGTTCCGTTTTATATCACAAGTTACACATCTTCATTTTACTTTCTGATATTCAACAAAATGAGGTAAGAGATAAGAAATCTCTTGGCAAATTGTTTTACTACAGTCTGTTTACCCATCTAAAATATGTGTATATACTTCAAGGTTTGTGAAGCATGTTTAGATAATTACTTGAAGGCACAAAATATGACTCCTTCCCAGAGATCTTCTTTAGTCACTCCAGAAAACTGCAACAATCCTACCCAGATACTCCTTATCACTCACTTTTTTTTTTCTAGCCAATCACTTATCACCCACTAATCTATTACTTCTTATTCAGATAAAATCCATGAGGTCAGATACTTTTTTTTGTTCTCTGCTATATCTCCAAAAGAATGCCTGGCCCATAATAAGGTACCTAATAAAACATTTGTCAAATAAGTAATATAATGTTAACATGAACTACATTTCTAAAACTGAGTTTTTTGGGGCCAAATTCTTATGTCTTAGATATTCTGGATCCCATACTCTAGTTTTTGACGTTGTTCTAAAATTTTTTTTAAAGTTTGGATATTAGAACAGATGGATATTCAGAAACAAATAATGTAAAAGAATTTTCTGCCTGTAAATGCTATTCACAGCACTTTGTTTACTTCTGCTTTTGCAACTATCTGAATAGATTTCTTTATTTTTTCTTTTCCTTTTTCTTCTTTCCCTCTCTTCCTCTTTCCTTCCTTCTTTCCTTTCTATTTGGGCTTTTTAAAAAAAAGTCTGATACTTCTACTTGAATATGAACTATATGAAGACTGGGACATAGTCTACCTCATTCAACTTGTAATACCAGTGACTAGCAGAATGCCTGACACACAGGAGGCATTCGATACATTTTTTAATTAATTGTTTTATAATGAAGGAATTGGGGGTTTTTTGTAAGATTTTTCTTTTATTGAAGTATAGTTGATTTACAATGTTGTGTTAGTTTCAGGTGTTATAATGAAGGAATTGTACATCCAAGTTTCAATACGACATTTTTGTTGTTTCTTTAAGAACCAAAAAAGAAACACTAAAAAAGAAATAACATACTTTACTTGAGCATCTCTATACTAAAACAAAATGCTAAAGTTAAAAAATCCTGGGATATAACCCTTCCTGTATACAAGCAATTGAATTTGTGCATTATTTGCTCTTTTATTTTTTTTGCTCTCTTAATATTTAGAGAAATTAAAGGCCATCAGAAGCACTGAGGGCTCAAGCAACTCCTCCATATCTCCTCAGATTGTCTAAACACACAGATCTCTTTTGTTATGTGTTTCATAAAACTCATTTTTTATAGTACTCAAAAAAGTTAATGGGATGGACGAATCCATGATATTCCATAAAAGAATTAAGAAAATCCTCTAGTGAATATATGTCACAAAGTAATACCCATATAAAGCTCACTCCCGAAGGAAAAAAATATTGGAAAAACATTTTAAATTTTCTGTGTAATTTATGAAAAAAAAAAATAACCTGACCTCAACGTGTGTTGATACAGCAAGCTTGTTTTGCCTGTATCTTCTCCAGAGGATGGTTTGTGCTCCTGAGATACTCAATAATTATACAGGCTGGCTTAATAGTGATGGTCATTAAGCATAATGGAGAAAGTTAAAGGTTCGCCATTAGTAAAGACTTTTTTGGCCTTAAGTTTGGGACATAAACTAGGCCGTTTTAATGTTTACTGTGCATTTGTTCTATGCAATTGTAGGAAGTGGACTGCGTAAATTAACAGATAGGTAGAAGAGTGTTAGAAGGCAAGCAAACCTTTTCATGAATCTTCACTATAAGCCACCATTTTAATGAACAAGGTTCATACACATTCTAATTGGCCATCACTTCTTCCCAGTTTGATCATTTGATTCAGCAAATACATGAATGCTTTCTGTCATATAATATCTTAAATTTTTTAAAAAACATAAAAGGGCATATTATTCTATGGATAACTGATAACTAATATTTATTAAATCCAAGAAAAAATACTTGATATTCCACACTGCTTACCATAAGGAAGGAGACATGAAAGAGAAGATCCTTTAAATCAATAATTCCACAAAATTTCTTTCTGAGATAGTTTCCTATTTATGTATTGTATTTTGTTTGTGAGATGGTTTAGTTCAGTTTGTTTTGTCTCTTAAAGCAATTTCCTCCCAAAGACTCTGAGGAATCCTCCTAAAAAATTATGTATAAGTAAAAATACTCTGACAAATAGATTGGAACATGAACACCTACACTGCTTTGCCAGAAAGCATAATACGTGATTTCTGCCCTTCAAGACTTAGCAAGCTAGTTCAGGAAACAGAAATTATTCATATAAAACAATGAGACAACATAAAATATAAAAGTGATGGCTAAATTGTATAGTAGAAAAAACAAGGGCTACACCAACTGAGGAACTAGAAATCACTGTAGGCAAGAATGATTGGAGAATGAAAACTTCGCAGGTGGTGCAGAGCTTGATGGTGAAGCAATATTTAATGAGATAAGAGAAGACACTGCAGATGAAGCAAGCAACACCAGATGCTATGGTCAGTAATTTTCACGTTGAGCTAAGCTTACTAAATTAGCAAATCAAAGTAACAGATGATGTTCCTTGTCTATGGCACGTATGTATCTTACATAGTGTTTACATTCGTGGAAAACCCTCTTCGACATAATATTTGCATGGGAGAGGGAAAGCCAACAGAATACTCATTCATTCACTCATTCATCCAATAGGTACTTATTGTGTGCCAACTACATGACAGATACTGATCTAACCAGTAAATGAAAAATGTTCCCTGCCCTAATGGAGTTTACTTTCAAGTGGGAGAAGACAGATCAAAAGTAACAGACATAATAAATACGTAAATTGCATATGATAATGGAAGATATACTAAACTCTAAAGCAGACTAAGGGAAATGAGAAACACCAGAGGTGGCAGTGAAGGGTTGTAGGGTTACAGTTTAAAACTAGAGGGTGAGACACATAAAAAAGATGATACTTGGGCAGAGACCTGAAGGAGGTAAAGGAATTATAGGATTATATATGGGAAAATTGTTTTAAGCAGAGGGAACAGTAAGTGCAAAGCCTTACGGTGGGAGTGTGCCTAGCACGTTTTAGGAACAGTAAGGAGGCACTGCATTTAGAATAGCATGAATGATGGGGAAAGTGGTAGGAGATGACATCAGAAAAACAATGGGGACCAGTTCATATAAGGCCCTGTAAGCCATTATAAAGACTTTGGCTTTTTTTTTTTTAATTTTTATTTATTTATTTTTAATTTATGGCTATGTTGGGTCTTCGTTTCTGTGCGAGGGCTTTCTCTAGTTGTGGCAAGTGGGGGCCACTCTTCATCGTTGTGCGCGGGCCTCTCACTATCGCGGCCTCTCTTGTTGCGGAGCACAGGCTCCAGACGCGCAGGCTCAGTAGTTGTGGCTCACGGGCCCAGCTGCTCCGCGGCATGTGGGATCTTCCCAGACCAGGGCTCGAACCCGTGTCCCCTGCATTAGCAGGCAGACTCCCAACCACTGCGCCACCAGGGAAGCCCAAGACTTTGGCTTTTACTCTAAGTAATTTGGGGACACATTGCAGGATTTCAAGGTGAGGACTGAGAATTTTATTGACATTTGGCTTCTGTGTTGAGAATAGATCAGAAGAAGGGAAGAAGCAGACCAAGTATCATGACAGCAATCCAGAAATGACCATGATCTAGACTGGTGTGGTACTGGTGGATGTAGTAAGAAGCAGTCACCATCTGGATCTATTGTGAAGGTCAAGCCAACAGAATGTGAGGACTGTATGACGTGGAGCAATGCAGAATGAGAAATGAAGACTGACTCTAAAGTACTTGTTCCGAATAACTGGAAGGGTGTGGGTAGAACCAGCTTTGAGGGGAATATCAGGTGTACAGCTTATGGGTGTTCTAAATTTCGAGTGTCTATTAGTCATCCAAGTGAGAATACTAAGTAAGGAATTAGATGAACAAATCTGGAATTTGGGGGAGAAGTTGGGAACAGAGCTAGCAATTAGCCAGGTGTCAGCAATAATACAGTATTTAAAATCATAGTACTGCATGAAGTGACCAAGGAGTTGAGCTGAGAAGATGACCAAGGAATAAGCCTGGCTTTCTCCATCATTAAGAGCTCTACAAGAAGAGACAAAATCAGCAAAGACAACTGAAGAGGAGCAACCAGTGAATCTGGAAGGAAACCAGGAGATGGTGGTTTCTGGAAGACAAGGCAAGACATTATATTAGAGGTGGTGGATCATCTGTTGCAGGAAGGTCAAGGTAAATTAAGGACTGAGAACTGGATTGGATTTAGCCATGTGGAGGTCACTGGAATCCTTGGTAAGAACAGTTTAGTTGGAGTGGTAGTTCTACAAACCAGATTGGACTGGGTCTAAGAGAAGTGGGAGGAGAGCAAGTACAGGCAACTCCTGTGTTACTGCAAAGGAAAGAAAAGAAACAGCAGGAGGAGCTGAGGGATGGCATGCAGAAATATTAAGATTATTATTAAGATTAGAATTGGGTTATTAGTATTATTATTACTATTATTAGGAGTATTGTTAGGATACAAAAATTATTGTTAGGAAGGCTAATAATAAATATTTCATAAGCAGTTTCTCTGTTTCTTTTATTGTCCTAAACATATATATGTATGTGCGTATATGTATTTATATGTGTATGTGTGGAAATATACGTGTGTGTGTATAATAAATTGTTACAACCACTCTATGAAATGGGCCCTACTATTAGTCCATTTTACAGGTGAGGGAAGTGAGACAGACATGCAAAAGCCCTGTATACTCACACAGGTAGAAAATGGCAGAGCCAGGATTCAATCCAACTAATTTGGCTCCAGAATTTGTATGTTTAAAACTATAAAAGAAAAAATAAATAAATAAATAAATAAATAAACTATACCACCCAGGGACTTCCCTGGTGGCGCAGTGGTAAAGAATCCACCTGCCAATGCAGGGGACACGGGTTCGAGCCCTGGTCCGGGAAGATCCCACATGCCGCGGAGCAACTAAGCCTGTGCACCACAACTACTGAGCCTGTACTCTAGAGCCCGCGAGCCACAACTACTGAGCCCACGTGCCACAACTACGGAGCCTGTGTTCTAGAGCCTGTGTGCCACAACTACTGAAGCCCGTGCACCTAGAGCCTGAGCTCTGCAACAAGAGAAGCCACTGCAATGAGAAGCCCGTGCACTACAACAAAGAGTAGCCCCCGCTCACCGCAACTAGAGAAAGCCCGCGCGCAGCAACGAAGACCCAACGCAGCCAAAAAAAAAAAAAAACTATACCACCCAAATAATTAATACAAACAAGGTATCAGAAAAGATACTTAAACTACTTAGGATATCAAATTATTCTCAGTGCCTGAATTATTAAAACAGGTGTTTATAAAACTCCTTTGATATATATTATCTATTAAAAATCCTCTAAGAAATACTGCAAAGGAGTTCACACAGTATAAATGGTTAACCTGAGCCTCTTTATATATTTACAAGAAGCAAAATTCTGCCTCTTTCAGAATGTTCGTGGATTTAGAATGTTCTTCCAACAAGGTAGTCTAAATGAGGTTGTACTACACAACACAATGCAAATTAAAATTTGATATATGAAGAAAAACTCCCCTAAAAATAAAACTTTTAAAAAAGCATTTAAAAAGGAAATGTTCCTGCACATGACTACGTAATTTAATGCTCTCTTCATAATTCAGTATAATTACAATTTCTTGTTTACTCAGTACAACTTCCACTAAGACAAATGTAACCTACTCTGGGGCCGCCTGAGCTACTTCCCCTCCAGTCCAAAGTCTGGCTGTTGAAAAGATCTCTTTCTAAGTAGGTCATCCTCTGCCTTAAACCTCTTAACCGGCCTTGCCTTTTTTCCTGCCTCAGACTCCAACTCCTTATGATTATCTTCGGGGCCCTGGTTACCTCATCCCTGCCTGTAGCGTTGCTTTGATTCTTGCCCCAGTTTTCCGGGCTTAACTTCTAAATAGCGCCTTTATCACCTTCCTCCACTCCGGTCTCACGCTGCCCCTGTGCCTCATTCAACAATTTCCTTTGACGTCTTTCTTGAAAAATTCTATTTTCTTTGACATCTCTCTTGAAAAATCTTTTTATTAGGAGAGTTGTCTGGGGTTAGGAGGTAGGGGGGACAAAGGGAGAAAAGAACATAGGCACAGAATATTTGCAAAAAGGACAGAGACTCCGTAGTATTCTCGTATTCTCATCTCCACAACTCCTCACTTAGCAGTCACCTCTCACTCTCTTCATCTAGGACTTGGCGTGCCTCTCCCTCAGCCAGTGACCCTTCACACAGATGTGAATTGAACGTGCCATCAGTGTGGCTTTTCTGGCTTCACCACATCATCTAGCTTTTTAACCCATCATTCAGAGTATCAGAAGCTCTTCAAAGGAGAAGAAATGTAATGGCATAATAGAACCGCCTTTCTCCTTTATTTTTTCGTCCAGATTTTACCGTCAAAGTGGGAAGAAGTTATCATAGCAACAAAAGCAGACTTAACTGACAGCAAAGGACATGGAAAAATGCTATCAAGGCAATCAGTCATTGTCTTTTTAATGCAGTCACTTGATTTTCCACACCCAGGCCTACCAACACAGTTAAGGAAGAATACTTCCAAGCATAAAGTAAAATAGTTGTATGCCTCCTCTAGGGTGTTTTTCTTTTTTTAATTATGAAAAAGAAAAAAAACTAAAATTAAATGGAGGACAAATGAATGTGATAAATATTCTTTTAAAGGAGTATGTCTGACATAGTAATTGTATACAATTAAAAGCTTTGAAGTTCGTGATCCTATTTTGAGACCCCCTTAATATGGGGATATCATTATTATATCAGTCACCTACTAGTTTATCACTAATGCACCAATTAATCTTTCTAGTGGTGAGCATTCTGATTATCTGAGTCACTTCCTCCTTGCTGTCATTTCACCAACCCTTAAATTGATCTCTGTGGCCCTAAGATCAATTACACTTAAACCAATGTCTAAAGCCTGGCACATTCATTAATTAGAGTCAAATTTACACTTCTGTAATTGAGACTAATTATTTGTTTGGTTTAAGTAAGTTGTTAGGCATTCATTAAAGCCATCGGTCGTAGGCAGTGAATGAACATGGTTTAAAAACCTATATATACATTAAAACCTCAGGCCTGGGACTTCACAAAAAGGAAATCTTTCTGAACTGACATCTATAAATAAATCTTAGGCTCTTACTCAGGTTATTTCATGGATGTAAAAGAATGAAAACTATGACATGACTTAACATTTCCCTAACATAAGAATCACACAACACAGTTCAACACGTTTAATTCATTATCCAAGAAATTGGAAAATATCATTAGTTTTTTTCTTTGTTCATTTTGTTGCCAGAGCTGCACCAGGTCTTTGCTCAAAACCCGCCAAGCCGCAACTTTAGCAGGAGTTAACATAAGTCTTTAAGTTACAGGGTCCAGTGTTAAGAAACGAAGTTATAGGGAGAGACAAACAAACAAACAAAAGAAAAAACATGTGGAACTAGCTGGGACCAAGATGGTGACAAACCTGACCTCCAACAGACTCTGAGTCTCATTATTCGCTGATTTTACTACATTAGCACATTAAATGACAAACATCTACCAGTGGCGATGACCAGACATTAAGGACCAAAAAAGGATAAAAAGAGGGTGGTACCCCACTCCTTTGAAAAGCCCTGCCCATCCGTGGTAGACTAATGCATATGCCTCCCCATCATTAGCCTCACTCCTCCTCCCTTTGTCTTTACTCTTTAAAATCAAGTCCCTCTCGTTACATGGGCAAGAAGTTGACCTGTGAACTAAGTTCCCCTTCTCCATTCTTTGGCCACTGAATAAAGCTTGCACTGCATTGACCTCAGCTTCGGTTTCGTTATTTGGCTGTTGCAACCCTAACAGAAGAAAGACCCTTCCCCACCAAGGCAGAGAGCCTCGACCCGGATAGGGCCCGAGCAGGGTCCATACGACTTAATTCGGTAACAATTTTACTTATTCAGTAGTTTTGTCAAAAAGACACAGTTACTGAATAAATATATTTAATGTATGTCAGATAATACTGCAGAAAATACAGCCCAAAATTCTATTTAAATAGTCGTTGTTCTGAAGCACTTCTCCTCTGAACATATAACAGTTACATACCCAGTAACAAAAAGGGAAAGAAATCATAATGTAAAAGTGAAAAAAGGTTTTATAGCACTTTCTCACTATACGCAATGCTGTATGTACAAGAGACACCTATGTTCAAGAACTGATACTTCAGGTCATTCAAATTACTGAGGCCAATATATATGCTGATTAAGTTAAACGGGGAAATTTCCAATGATAAAAATTTTCATTATTATGCTACGATCTTTAAGTTCTCGAAGGAATAGCTGAGACAGCAACACAAACCTCAGCAAATGGATAAGCCTTCCAAAATAGCAGTGTTTTACTACCTTTACAAATGCCACAACAAATATAAAACGAATTAAAAAAAATAATAATAATAATTGAAACAAGTAAGGAAAATCCCCTATAAGAAACTATCATAAAACAATTTCAAGTCTGGTAGTGTAGTTTTTTAAGAGAAATATTAACTAAAATAGAATGATACTTAAGCATAAAAGTGTGCCATAGGACTTGACCTGTATTAAAAATAGAACACTATCTCATGTATACTTAAAATTAATCTACTTTAAAATGACTAAGATTTTATTCTCACAAAGATACAGGCCCTTATTTTAAATTTAACTTTTCCCTTTTCTTTTCAGAATCTAATTTTTTAAAATTATATTCCATAAACTTTTAGACTAAATTTATTCAAGACAATCATTGAAAATATAAAGTACTACGATGTGCTACTACTGCAGTCAGTACGTGACTTTCATACGTTCAACTTTCACACAACCCATCCTCTTGAACATCCTCTCAACCTAAAATGAACATTCATGGGCCAAATTTAGAGTTCCATACATCAGCTGAAGAACAAATATTTCAAGCCATGGCTTGCAAGCCCCACTTACCCACAAACAATTCCATTGCTAGTGTTGACATTTTCACTTGGAAAGTGGTGATTTCCAGTTACCTGAATGTTTTATTTCAGTGGTTTTCAAACTGTGACCTACTGAACGTTGGAATTACCTCTTAGAATGGAGAGAGAGCTGAGCTAGAGGCTCCCAAACCATATTTTAACCAGATTATACCCCCGCCCTTTATCTGTGAAACTTACTGTGATTCTTGTAAAGACTTTCTTTGAGGAAATGATTCCACTGCCTAAAAAAGGAAGAAAAGAGAGGGAGAAGAGGGAGAGAAAGAAGGGAGGAAGGGAGGGAGGAAAAAAAGATAAGCAGGGAAGGGAGGGTTTATAGGGAAGTCGTTGGTTTATGTGTATTATTCTTTTATAAAGTTAGTAAGAAAATGAAAAGTGTACCAGCAATAAGATGCATGCCTGATAAACTTGGTATAATTCATTCACTGATTAATTTAGCAATTATTTATTAAACTGTACTAGGTGCCAGGCACTGTGCTATGCTCAGATGAAATGATGAGGCCTGGCAAGTCCTTGATCTCTACAAGACAGTCAAAGAGCCAATATCAAAATCAGATAGCAACTATCGAAGTCGGAGAGTTTCTGTATCTCCCAGCAAGATTTTGAAAGCAGCACTGACTAATGCGGAACTTTCAAACATACATTTGGGGACTTTCCTGGTGGCACAGTGGTTAAGAATCCACCTGCCAATGCAGGGGACACGGGTTTGAGTCCTGGTCCAGGAAGATCCCACATGCTGCGGAGCAACTAAGCCCGTGTGCCACAACTACTGAGCCTGCGCTCTAGAGCTCGCGAGCCACAACTACTGCAGCCCGCGTGCCTAGAGCCCGTGCTCCACAACAAGAGAAGCCACCGCAATGAGAAGACTGCACACCGCAACAAAGAGTAGCCCCCGCTCGCCGCAACCAGAGAAAGCCCGCGTGCAGCAACACAGACCCAACGCAGCCAATAAATAAATAACTAAATTTATTTTTAAAAACCCATACGTTTGTTGGAGCCACATGAACCTAGATCAAATCCATAGCAGTCCATAACAAGGTAAACATAACTGATGCCAAATCAAAAAAAAAAAAATCTTAGTCTCAAAAACAAATTATTACCTTCTGATTACTTTTATCCACACTACTTCACCCTGCAATCATTCCTTCTTCTGTTCTTCTTCGTTGTTTATTCTTACCTATTATATAAAAATTATCCCTTTGTCTATCTCCCTGGCTGGCATGGAAACTCCTCAAGAGAAGGGGACTATGGACAGTTCCCCACTTAAAATGGTAAGACTTATAATTTTTTGACTTCACAATGGTGCAAAAGTAATATGAATTCAGTAGAAACCGTACCTCGAATCTGGAATTTTGATCTTTTCCCAGGCTAGTGATATGCAGTAAGATACTCTCATAATGCTGGGCAGCGGCATCGAGCTACAGCTCCCAGTCAGCCGTACAACCACCAGAGGAAACAACTGATACACTTACAACCATTCTGGGTTGTTTTTTTTTTTTACTTTCAGTATAGAATTCAAAAAACATTACATGAAATATTCAACACTTGACTATAAGATAGGCTTTGTGTTAGATGATTTTGCCCAACTACAGGCATTTTCAACATGATACTTTCAACATACAATGGGTTTATTGGGATGTAACCCCATTGTAAGTCGAGGAAGATCTGTATATTTAATTCATATGTGCATGCCGCACTGTGCATCACATTATCAGCTCTCAATAAATACCTGAAGGACATACAAGTAAACACACAGTTTACAATAATCCAAGTCTTGGAAGGGGATGTGGCAAACTGGCAAAATAAAATTCACAAAATGGAGTCAAGGAATCTTCCAAAACCCCAATTCTTTCCCAAGAGATTCTGTTAAAGGAGTCACATACCAAGGAAAGTAATTCTTCTGTCCTACCGGGTAACCCCCCTCCCAACACTCCACTCAAGTAAGACATAAATTGATCAAAGTATGTGATTCTAAACAAAGCTGTGGATATGAAGGGGTCAGAGAAGCGAGGGCTGATTAAGGTTTATCACATTTCCTTAATCGAGGAAGACTCAGAGAAAGAAGCTATCCTATTCTGTGGTGGATACAGTGGTGGGCAGCCCAGATCTCCCCTCACTGAAGGACTTGGTGTCCCAGCAGCTGGGAGTGCTAGCAGCACCAGATTCAGCTGTCAGCCCCTTCAGGATTTACCTCAGCTTTGGAAAGCTGCCTCCACAGGGTGGTCCATATCCAATAACTGATCAATCCACAGTACAAAGGTTGGTCATCTTGGCACTGCTCGGGATAACCCTGAAGGGTCATTACAGCTCTAGTGCTTCCTGTGGGTTTGGCTAAGGGAGTCTTTGGGCCTTTTAGCCTTTCTTATCTTCTTCTCACCACTGTTGCTTCCTTCCCCACCCTCCAACCCAGTTTTGATCACAAAGATACTTTTTAATCAATATCCTGTACAGTAAACTCCTACTTAGAGTCTGCCCTCTGGGGAACACAACCTATATCACATATCCTTGATATAGATGAACACATATTACATATTTCTTATCACAGAGTATGGGTTCTATTATTCATAAAATCATTTTTTATCTTCAGGAAGACCCAGGTTAACAATTCTTCAGACAGAGGCAAAATTTCAAATTGTTCCAACTACTATTAATTAAAATAGACACCAGTATTAACCACAGAAGAGCCCTGCCGCTATGTACTCACTGATTATCAACCCTGTCCTCAGTACTTTTATACACAGGAACTTAAGCTTGGTGCATCTCCTCTGAGTCGAGAGTTCAAGATCTTCACATACAGGGAGAAAGTGAGTCCCTCATTGCTCTGGTCTATCTGGCCATGCTGTACACTGAGCTTACACACATCTGGTATGCCATCTAGTTGTTTATTCTGATTGGAAGCCATACCACCTGGTAAATATTCTGTATATAATTCATCCCTGGTTATATGTTACCCCAACTAAGGGGGAAATCATATCACATTTAATTAAAAACATAAATCACAAAACCTACCACATTCATTATATCTATTATTTTAAGAATGTTCAACATAATTATCAAGAGAGTTTCACTTTGAGTGAATATTTCAAGAACCTAATATCTCTTTGCAGGGACCATTTTCATCCCTATATTCTAACCTAAAAAATAAGTTATCTTCTAAAAATCAGATGAGCTTAGCTAGCTTCCCATTTTCAGGGAATTTTCTCCAACATCTTTAATAGGGCAACTATATCTACAATATGAAAGTGTTTCCAATCCTCATTAATCACTGGGTAAAATTTCTTTGAACTCAGCCATTTCCTCAGCATCTTGGCATTAGACAACTTCCTTGTTTATATAGTATTATTATTAAGACCGCTTTATCTTCAATAATTCATCATAAGTCAATCCCTTTGGTTCTTCAATAATTTGTGTTGTTTCTATGTTTTCTTCTGAATGCTTTTATACTCCTCTGTATTTCATAAGAGCATATATAACCTAATTTAATGAACTCTTCAAACAGATCTACTCTGTTCCCTTCATGCACTAATTCTGGAATCCTACCTAAAAAAGCTATTAATTTTGTACTCAACTGGCACTCCCTTGGCTATTACATAATCGTAATAGAACCAAACCATTCCCAATGGAAATTATATATATATATATATGTTTATATATATATATATATATATATACACGCACACACGTACATATATACACATCTGAATTTATATATATATGTAAAATCTAAATTTACAAAATTAATATGTTTCTGATATTTAATAAATACACGCTCCCCAAAGCATTTTGGTCAGTCTGAGCAACTACTGGCTAACTGAAAAATGAAAGTCAGTTATTTCACATTTGCACAAATTAAACCTTAGAAATGATATAATTATAGTCATTATAGTAGCATGCAAAACATCTGAGATGAGCAAATTAGAATATCTAATAAGGTGACTAGATTGGACTATAAAGTGCTAAGATTAAAAAAATTCAAAACATTAAAAAGAAGACATGAAAGCTTCCTCAATGCCTACTCAGGGAAAAAGATTTTTAGAGAAGCAAATATCCAAATATTTATAATAGCTATAATTTCTAAAAGGAGATCAACATAATGCAGTATGGAGGGGCATGATTCCTGAGGATTTGAATGAATTTACTATTTAAGTTATTTGCATCTCAGTTTATTCATCTATAAAATGGGTTTATTCATTGTGTGAATTAAAAAGGGTTTTAAAATAAAGAAGTGCAACATAGGAAGGTTCCAATAAACACATACTATACAATATTTTTTGAAAATATAAATGTGGAGATACTGTATTTATATTTATTTTTCTACAAATATTACAGAATACCATTTGCTAAGGCTCTACCACGTGCTTTGAGATTTGAGGAGGCGCCTTCTTAATTTCTTAGAATATAACAAAGTCATACAGTTTCCCTTTCATGAAGGGTGGAATGCTCTTTCTTCTGAATAAACAAGTTCTTTTAGAGATGCCTTCATTGCAAACACAGTTTGAATTTCCTAAATGAGGAGCCTACATCTCTGGACTGCATGTTGAGTTGTGGGTTGGTGAGCAGTTGGTATCTGCAAAGAATAAACTTTCCTCCCTCCCTCTCTGAACAGAGGCACTGCCAGGACAAAAGTTATACAGGACTTTGGATTTGTGGACATTTCTATACATTATAGAATAATATTCAACAATAACTTAGTGTTATCTGTGTTTACCAAAATAGTATAATTCTCATGCAATAGGAAATTTATCATAATAATCTCATATACATTGTAATGAAGATCATTTCCTTTATTGAGGGATTAGGGGAAATAAAGAAAAAAGAAAACTTATTATTGGTCCTCTAAATAATCCATAAGATAATAAAACTGAGGACATTAAGCCTTCTGGTCATGACACTACTATTTTCATGAGGAGTTGAGCTAGGTGTATTTGCAATCAGAGTCCTCCGTTTTTGCAATATATCTAGGTGAAGCAGTACGGAACAGTGTTTAAGCATGTGGGCTATAGAGCCCTGGTTCAAATCACACCCTGTCACTGACCAATTTTAGGAGAAAATTGCTTATTTCCTCTCTCAGTTTCCTCATTTGTAAACTGGGGGAAATAACAGCATTACGTCACAGGAACACTATGAGGATGACATGAGTTAGTTCATATCTGCAGAGCACATGGAGGTTTGTCTGGGCATGGTAGCACTAGGTAAGCATCACTTACCTGCTAAGCAGTAAAATTTGTTAAAATACTACTTACATTTCAGTTTACAGTTCTAGTTACTGTGAATGAGTTTTATAAAGTTTTAAACCCATCACAATGCCCTCACATAGTAGGCACTACAACAATACTGGTTGAATGAATGAACACCACCCCCAGAGGAAGGTGTATGTTTGAATTTCAAGCATCACAGTTTCTATCTGAAGCAAATGAGATGCAAACACTTTTGTGTGGTGATACTAATAATCAAGTAATGCATGTTATTAAATAGAACCAAATTATTATCCTTGATTCTCCCTTGCCCCAATTGACTTCTTGAGCATAATATAATTATGCATACTCTGTTAAAAATTTGGGGTGATCTCAGATCCCATTTTACACGAGGAAAGTAAAACTCATTGATCACACATACCATGGTCCTATCCTCAGCAGAATGATCACTAAAATTGTTTAGTTTGATTCAAATGCACTCTACAAAATTCATAATTTTTCCCAGTGTTTCTAATGATGAAGCAAAATACTTATCTGAAACTATTATTAACCATGTTTTCTTCACAATTTATAAAAAAAGAAATGAGTTAATCATAACAGTCATGAGCATTAACTATCATCTCACTGATAAAAATAACTTTTAAAAGTAAGCATGGACCTTAAAGAAAATTATCATCTGACACAGAAAGAAACTCTCGTTTTTTCTTCCACCTAACTACACGGTGCTTTTCTGAATTTAACAAAAAATGCATAAAGGGTCTCTATTTTTTAAATGTGCTTTTAAAACTGTCATAAAGGAGACTGCCAGAGTATTCCCTCAAGAGGCCTATACCACCATACAGACTATTTCATAACACCAACATAGCTTACTTTTGCTCATGATTTATTCTTAGAATAATCCATCCCACTACTCTATCTTGCTAATTACCCTCATGTTAACATTTTCACTACAGGACTGGGAATTTTCTGATCCTATGACTGTGACGGTAATAAAAATCAGGGTCTTGTAAGATTTTCCAAACTTTCAAAATGTATGTGAAAATTATTCTCAACAAGAAAGATGTGCACATGTGAGCAAGTTAGTTATATCTTGGAGACAGCCATCAGCAGCTGGGTAGGTTGGACAAGAAAATTCAAATGGGTTTCTCTCGACTCTTCGTAAATATGCATCTTACATGGCAGAGAGGTTTAAAAAAAGAAAATAAAGGAAAATAAAAGATAATGATTCCAGGTGGAGGGATTTTTTTTTATTACAAATGAATATATTTAAAGAGTTTAGGGGCAAACAAGATCACAAATTACTTGGGAATTATTTGAGAGTTATTATTTGCATTTTTCTTCAAGAATTTCTTTTTCACCATATTTTCAAGTAGTATGTGTTCACCCAATAGGAAAAAAAATCCCATGAGCAAAATCACATAACAAACTTGAAACAAAAAAAATTACTTCTGATGTTACATTCTCTCTTGATTTTCACAAGCAAAGTA
Organism: Balaenoptera physalus; assembly: GCF_965194825.1. Lineage (NCBI taxonomy): Eukaryota > Metazoa > Chordata > Mammalia > Artiodactyla > Balaenopteridae > Balaenoptera > Balaenoptera physalus. The sequence goes on along the minus strand of NC_138903.1, from coordinate 26,189,737 downwards.
GACTAAAAATTACTCCCTCCCTCTCACATGTATGCTGGGAGGAGCAGATCTCGCAAGCTGTCCTGACCTTTAATCTGCTCCACTTGGGAGCAACGAGATGTAACACCTTTCTACTGTTCAAAGAGAAATAAGATGGCGAAACTGAATTGCCTCTCGTTTTTGTTCCCTCAAGAAGCTAATAATCAATACAAACTTTACTGAAGAGCATCTATGAGTCTGTTTCTACTTAATGAACAGTATAAATGGGCAGTATTGATGAAGAAACTTAGATTTGGGAGACCATTTATAATATTTTTATAAAAGAAAAACCTAAAGTTTACATGAAATAAAAAAATCTATTTTCATCCATACCACTATTTTTATTTTCAGCTATTACTTCAAGTGTATAGCCCTTAGCTCCCCAACTAGAAGACATATTGAAACCAAAGCCCAATCTAATATTCTTCATATTATTTGCAAGTCTTACGATACCTAATAACAATGATGATCATATAAATAATTATTTTCCATTGAAACTTTTCCGTGAGGCAGGTCCAGGGCTGAACTCTCTTCATTTTCATTATCTTATTAATTTCTAAGAACCCTATGTATTAAATATTAGTATCTTTATGTGATATATGAGAAAAGTGAGCCAAAGAGAATAATCAGGCATGAGGGTCCATACTAAGTAGATGTACCTTTGTTAAATCTGATTCAGAGCCTCTGTTCAAAGCCATCATATCAACATTTCCCAAATTCCTGTGAGCATATAGCCCTCTCTGTGAAAAAACATATTTGAAATTATGTCTGATCTCCCCCCACGCAAAAAAAAATAAAAAAGGAAAGGAAATTTTGGTTTTTATGAAACGCACACAGCCATCTGAAGACTGTTTTGTTTTCTGCAAACAATAGTGGGAAAAGATTCTCATCCTTGGTCCAAGACTCTTCCTGAAATTTAGTACCTAAAACAACTCTCAAAGCCCAATTGGCTGGACCAAATAAGACTCAGATAAGTTAATTTTATGTATCTTTATCTATCTACATGTGTATATTCTTTTCTCCTTGTTTGCGAAGAGCTAGTTTTTCTTTCCTTTAAACCACAAACTGCTCCAAGACAACCAGCTAGCCAGAGAAGATTCTCTTTCATGTTTAGTCTGATAAAAATGGGAGATGCTACATTCATAATACTTATAACATTCCAATAAATCATGATTTGCCAACATACAATATGCCTAAGTTGCAGGAAAATTTTGTCTCTTACATTTATTTCAGAACTTGCTATAACTTTCCCACGGCAAGAGTTTTATCCAAAAAAATTATATAAAAAGCTTTTGCCTACAAAGAAATTTCATGTGTGGAATGGCCATCTCCTGTTTATGATACTCTTTTAACTCAAGTGCATTGAAAAATCTCCAATGTTCACATAAACCCACTCATATTTCACAGCAAAAGAATTTTAAAAGACAATGAAATAAGCCCTATAGGAAATGATCAATACCTAATTCATTTTTAACTTTATACATAGAGTGAATTAGACACATTTAATCATTTTACTCATAAATTTTTATGAAGGATGAATACATAAAAACATTACGATATAAGAGAAACCAGCAAGCACCAAATAGAAGGTCATTTATAATTGCTGCAGATTTAAAGTCATGCCTTAACGCTTTTCACTGATGTATCTCAAGCACCAAAAACAGTACCAAGCATATAATAAATAAAAAGTATTTATTAAGCAAATTAAAGCAATAAATGACTTCTCTTTCTCCTCCTTGGCACTCTTGACTTGGCATTCTATTTCTAAAGAAAGAGTATTGCATAATAGTAAGGACTATTTAAATTTGCTTAGTGATTTTCTTACACACAGTTTTTAATATATTTTGAAAGAAATAATGCCCTTATTTATCATATGAGTTTTTAACACTGTCAGTGAACACCAACATTTCAGGGAGTTCATTTTGGAAAATGCTGCATTAGATTATTTTGCCTCTAGATATAATGAAAACAGAACTTGAAAATTCTTGAGAGAGAGTATTTTAAAGATCACTGAGTCCCCGAATATCGCCAAAGAGGGGGAGGCAGGAAATGCGTATAGTTCCAGCTGTTTCTTTACCAACTCTGAAAAAAAGCCCTTCACTCACCACATCCCTCCTTCAATTCTCAAACCTGAGGCTCAGGTAGCAAGACTTTGTAAAGATCCATGAACGGTTTGAATAAGATGGAATGCTTATTCGCAGCTTGCAGTTGGCAGGTATATGGGAATAATCACAGGCAGGACCATGAATAATATGAGGCACATTTACAAAATATCCCCTTCCTTCCTGAAAATATAAAAATCTCAGGCATCCATACCACAAATCATTTCTCACAACTTGCTGCACCAGTGTGCAAAAAGTACTGCTGATTTTTATTTAGTAGTTTTGACAATCAGTATATTAATCCTAATTTTTCTACTTGTAAAACTGCTCATGGGGTGGGGGAAAGGTCTTTCCTTATGTAAGGTTATTTCTCTGAGTAAACAAAAACTCCCACCCAAAGTCACTACATAGATATTTGCACAGTTTAGTGTGTGCATGGGTTTGTGTCTTGGTCTGAGTATCTGATTTTTAAAAGGAAGTTATTATATACAATTATAAAGATATGAGGCATTGAAGTTTCATTCAGATTAAGAGGTATAATTTCCTTTCTTCCTCTCCTTCTCCCTTTTTATAAATTTTGTCCATCTATACTCTGCCCAGCTCTCTGCATGTGCTGGGGATACAAAGACATGTGAGAGTAATTCTGTTCTTGAGTTTCACAATTAAATAATCAAATATGGAAGAAAGATAAAAGTAGCCGAAATGTTAGGAAGAAGCAAATGGCCCAGGAGGGGCCTGGGCTCTAAAGAAAGGGAGATAATGCTGCAAAGTTTAAGCTGGAAAAATGAGGCCGGTTTTAAAGTAGTTAAGTAGGGACAGAAAGTTAAGACTTCTCAAGCAAAACAAGAAGAAAGAATATAAAATCACTGGGAGACTACAGTATATCTTTAGTGAAGCATTTGTAAGATAATCATAAAAATATAACACTAAAGCAATAAAATTATGTATAAATGATAACACTGACCTACTTACTTAAAATGTGTGATAATACTGCTCAGAAAGCTGTGAAAGCTCATTGAAATTCACCTTTACAACATATGTCTATTAAAATGATATTGGCATTTCCTGCTGTGTATGTTACTCAGCTTCTTGGAAGTTGAAACTTTACATCTCAATCAAGGTTCATCTTCAAATCAGTAGAAATTTCTAGGGATCAGTCAGAACTTGAAACTCTCATAGACACTGTGGGGTTTTTTTGGCAGGGGGAGGAGGGGACTTTTTAATCTATTATCTGATGCAATTGACTGCCTTGCTTCTACTTTTCTGTGAGGATTGTCCTCCAACTCTGATGTGTTTCTTAACCAAAATATTATGTATGAATTTGGGAACAGAATGCCTTTGACTCATAACTATCCTCAGTCACAGCTCATGAAAAAGGGCGTTTGTTAGAAAATGAAAAATCTGAGGCAAGATAAGGAAATTCTAGATCCAATCTTTCTTGCTCTGGGTTGCCATGATTCACAACCCAACACATATTACATTTCGGGGCTTCAGATTCTTTTCCTCCCACAGAAAAACACAATATTAAGTTGCCTTTTCAAATACATATGGAGCACGCACCAAAATTATTTCTGAAGCTAAGGTCCTTTCTTTAGAAGGTAGAATCTCTAGATCCTTATTTAATTAAAAGGCAAGTAACGAGATACATATTCAATAGAAAACTATTTTTAAATGCATTATAGAATAAGCAATTTTTAATCTCTTTGGATAACAGCCAATAATAGAGAACTCCACTCTCAGATAAATATTCTTTTTAATGATAGGCATGAAATTATATAAATGGATGGAATTACTGTATTCTTATATTATTTTGTTGGAAATTATATAAAGCTTTAAAATACTACTAAAAGTCTAAAACTTATAAATATGCTTTTAAAAAAATAGCCTCAAACAATATACACAGCTAATTCTATTATAATACTATGAACAGGATTCTGGTAATTATTACTCAGTTTGGGTTCTTATTATTATTCCTATTAAGTAACTTTAGACACATATTGAAGCCAAGGGTGAGAATTAGTTCAGACAGCAGAGTATGTTTGCTGCACACTGCTCTTCAAGTAACAGACAAGGAGCATGGTTTCATTGGGTAAATCAAATTACTCCTCTTCTCATAAATATCCAACAGTTCTCAACCTCTATGTAACATAAAATATCAAATTTTATTATGGTGACTTCCAAGCATCTCTATGATTGCATCGTTAACTTTTGTTTGTTTTTGCAAATTAAAACAAATCTTACTTCTGGCTCACACTGCATGTCCATCCCAGGCTGGCATGGTGCTCAGCTCTTCATAATCACTCAGGGACTTTGGTGAGATGAAAGGAAAAAAATGCCAACCCAGAATCCTATATACAGAGAAAATATCCTTTAACGACTTCTACTATCACCAGGGCAGAGAGAAATGGGGTGGGTAGCTTTCTCCAAATTATCCCGTATCTTCCCAGTGAGAGCCTAGCGGGGTTCCTGGAGGAAAGGTCTGGAAAAGCGTGAGGCTCCCCGCAACCATGACTTTGGCCCCAAGGAACAGTACTCACTCATCCTAGCCCACACTCAGCCTCCAGCAATTCATCAGAATTTCTCATTTAATGTTCCTTACAGGCATATATGGCCTCTGGAGGCTTTGGCCCCAGGTAACTAAATGATTCAGTCTGTCTCTCCCTGCAGGCACCTGCCTCTCCAGGTTTTGGGAGAGAAGTCTGCCCTGACAACTCAGTTCTTTGATGGGCCCAAGAAAGTCATTGATGGTTTAGTTTGTCAAGCTTTTTCCTGTTTAAACGGTAGGACTGATGACTCCTCAGATTCTTTAAATTTCCAAGCTGAAACTGGAAGTCCTCTTGGACTGCTGGTTATTTTTTAAATCACAAAACTATTATACATCTATTATAAAAAACAATAAGTAGATACTGAAAGTCCGCCTTCTTGGCCAAGCTTTTAAAGTCCCCTTACCTAGCGGTAAAGATGATTATCAATACGGTGTAAATCCATCCAGACTGGTCTTGGACTGCGTACTATTGGAGGATTCCAGGCTCAGTCTTCAGACTTCCTCTCTTCTCAATCTACCTTCTCACTCCCTTGATGATCTCATCCAGTCCCACAGTTTTAAATATTTTTATTTATGCTGACAAACTCAAATTTATATCTTCAGTCTAGACTTTGCTCCCAAATTCAGACTCATATACCCAACTGCCAGCTCTGATCTCTACTTTGACACCTAATAGAAACCTCAGATTTTAAGTTTTCCCATCCAAACCTTCCCCACCTGCAGAATCACCATTTCAGTTGAAACTCCATCTTCCAGTTACTGAGGCTAAAAGCCTTGATATTATCCTTGACACTTCCCTTCCCTTTACACCCTTCCATTCCATCTGTCAGAAAATCCTGCTGGATCCACCTTCAAAAGACATCTGGAATCTGACCACCTCTCCCAATGTCCACTGCTAACACCCAAGTCTGACTTACCATCATCTCTTGCCTGGTTTGATACAACAGCCTCTTAAAAGGTCTCTCTGCTTCTAACCATGTTCCGCCACTCCTTCCCCAACTTGGGTGTCTCTCAACACACCAATCAAGACTGATCCATTTAAAACATAAGATAGATCAAGTTACTCTTCTGCTCTAACTTCTGCAATGACAGTTTCACACCATGTAGAAGCCAAATCCTAACTGTGACTTGCAAGGCTCTATCTCTGTGCTATCCACCAGCCACCTGTGGCTATTAAGACGTAAAATGTGGCCAGGCCAAATTGAGATGTGCTATAGGTGTGAAACATGCACCATATTGCAAAGTGTTAGTACACGAAATTTAAAATATCCCATTACTATTTTTATATCGGTTACATGTTAAAACGATAATATTTTGGATAGAATACTTTAAATAAAATTATTAATGTTAATTTCACATTTCTTTTTCTGTTTTTTTTTCAAAGTGGCTAATGAAATTTTACAATTACAGATGTGATTTGCATTTTATTTGTTTTGGATCGTCCTGCTCTATATAATTCAGACCCTCAGGTAACTATCCAACTTCCTCTCATATATACTCTACTCTTCCCCTCCCTTCCCCCACACTGGCCATACCAGGTTTCTTGGTGTTCTTTGAACACCAGGCATGTTCCTACCTTAAGGCCTGTGTTTCAGCTGCTGTTCCCTCTACCCAGAGACCACTTTCCTTTTGTTGTTTTCAGTTATTTTTTTTCCATGAACTTTTCACCTAACATATTACATTATTTACGTATTTATGGTGTTTATTTTTTATTGTCTGTCTCCCCACCAAAATATAAGCTTCAGGAGGGCAGGGATCTTTGTTTGGTTCACTGCAGTATTCCATGTATCTGGACCCGTGCCCAGCCTATAGTTATGGTTCCATAAGTGTTTCCTGACTTGATTAAACGTAACTTCGTTTAAAAAATATTTATTTATTTATTTGGTTGTGCCGGGTCTTAGCTGCAGCTTGCCGGCTCCTTAGCTGTGGTATGCGGGCTCCCCAGTTGCAGCATGCATGTGGGATCTATTTCCCTGACCGGGGATCAAACCTGGGCCCCCTGCATTGGGACCGTGGAGTCTTATCCACTGCGCCACCAGGGAAGTCCCCTAGACCTAATTTTTAAATAAAATCTTATTATATATATCATTCACCAAATCACTTTTTTTCAATGCACAATAAATCACAACCATCTCAGTGTCAATAAAAATAGATGAGCCTCAATCCTTTAAAATACTCCATAGTATTATAAACTACAATTTAACAATTCTCTTTGTGAACGTCATTTATTCACTTTTACAAACAATACAGTGCAAGTAATTCTGTGGAATGCCTTCTATATGTGGAAAGGCTGGGTCAAAAGCCACGTATATTTTAAATTTTAAGGTGCTGCAAAATTGCTTGCCTAGAAACCTGTACCAATCTATGTTCCTACATAACATCAACTAATCTCCTACTCAAAATCACCTAGATTAGAATTGCTACTCATTCTTCCACCCACATATACATCTAATATGCCATTTTAATTTCCACCCTCAAGCTGCTGCTTGAAGCATTATCACTTTTCACCATCTCCCCACAAACCCACCTCCAGATCCACACACTCCCAAGACCCCACCTTGTTCCCTTTTCATTCATCTATACCACATCCCTCATTCAAGGTTAGGAAAATTCCTTCCTGTTCTGAGAAAAATGGTAATTCTCTTCTTCATCAACACAGACTAATATTTTTGGCACGCAAACTCTGGGGTCAGATTACCTGGGTTCAAATTCTTGCTCTGTGGTTAAACTCGGTGACCTTGTGCTTGTTAATCTCTCTATGCCCCATTTTCCTCATTAATTAAATAGCAATCAACAGGACTTTCCACTGAATTTGTAATGATTATTAACTGAATTCCCACATATGAAGCATTTGGGGTTGTCTATTTTCTGCATGTGCATCCTAAATGCACTCATTTTTATTACAACACACTTGACAGAGATTATCAATTTCATTCACAGATTTTTTTTGAACTGCTCAGATAACTGCAAATTCCTCAAGGAAAGGGATTATGCCTTATAATTAAGTGCCTGAGAACACCTAACACTATTCATTGTACAGAGAAGGCAATTAATGCCTATCTGTTGATCAACTGACCGATTTACATTGTCTTTATTTTTGAGTCTTGCCATAAGGACATGTTAAGGAAATTGCCTTAAGGACAATTAAACTGACACCTTTTCTCACACAATCAAGTCCCTGAATAATCAGCAAGGCTTTTTCCTATGGAAATCAGGGGATTCTGAGGTTTTTACCCAGCAAAAATCAACACAATCGAAAACGCTTCATTGCTGGGACACCTCTCACATGCTCTCTGCACTGTGATTAGCCTTGCAGTCGTGTGTCAATGCCCACACTCCACAGCAACTTGCCTTAGTTCCTCCCTGTTTCGGGATGATCCCACTCCTACTGCAACTGGTAGGGACCATGTGTGTTCCCTGGGTCAACGGGCTTTCTGAACAAGACTACTTTTTAAAATTCCAGCTCCATTTCAAATATTCACTGAGACTTTGGGCTAAATCTTGATGCTTTGAAAAAAGACATTCTGACAACTGCACTAACGCATTTAGCCACACACACCTCATTAAAGTCAATGAAAAATGTGCTACAAAAATCTCTATTCACGGTACCACATTCTCCCCTCACTATGTGCATGTCATTCCAATTTATACTGAGTCAATGGAGAGGGGGAAAGACCTTCAAATACTTCTCTTTTAGTCATCAGCTCAGATTAGTAGTTTTATAAAAAGGCTTCTCTGGGTCTTTGCACTAAATGTGAAGCAATATACTATAGTTAACATCATTTGGGTCGAGCTCATTCACAGTAATGTCACCATCTCTCCTTGGCAGCACTGCCACTAAAGTAGATTTTCAGGTGTTTGCCCTCTGAAATTATAACAGTTGAAAAAAAGGCTAGTCTGTGGTATGATCTGTTCTATATACTCTGGGCGACCCTATGTAAGTTTGAAGAGCTCCCTTTAATACAGTAAAAGATGTTTCTGGAGTATTAACTTATCTAGCAATCATGTAAGGGACATGGAAGCTTATTAAGCAGACTACGTAATATGCACTGTTTGCACAGGGTACTGAGTCCCACAAAAACGTCACACGGGCCTTGAAGTCATGTTGCTTATAACTGAAGTGGGAAGAAAGGATACATATGCTAGAAAAGATAATCCTATAGAAAACTGTCTCAAGTAATTAAGTGCCAAAAAAGTCAAAAAAGCAACACGTGCTGTGAGAGTCCAGAGGAAGAAGAGTCCAACTGGACTAAGTTCTTTGGGCAAAGCATGAGCAAGGAAGGAAAAGGTCATCTTTCTAGGCTTTGAGGATTGGTGGGGGAAAAAAGATTAAGAAGACAAAGGCCACAACCAGGTAGTAGCAGTGGGTCTACATAAAAGAGAGGGTGAATGGCATTTGATTTTTGATTGGATGTGAAGACAAAGTCAAAGATTTCAGAAGTGGGTAAGTAGAAAATTGATTGTCCAGTTGACCCAGATAAGGAAGGGGCAGGGGTGTGGTGGGGAGGTACTTTGGAGGGTCAGAAAGGTTTGGTATGAAACATGCTGAACTGTAAAAGGGAGTGAACTTTTCATTTTCCTGATGTTCCATTTTTCAATCTATGTGCGATTAAGAAAACACTCTGGTACTGACAAATGCCAATTTCTTCTCTCCTCCTTTCCCAGGGCAACTGTGTACCCAAAGGGACATTCAGCAATGCCTGGTGACATTTTAGGTTGTTACAATTGGACGAAGCAGTGTCACTAGCATCTAGCGTATAGAGACCAGGGATGCTGTTTAATGTCCTACAATGCTCAGGATAACCCCACACAGTAAGAATGATCTGGCCCAATATGTCAATAGTGCCAAGGCTGAGAAATCCTGCACTAGTCCAAGCTACCATTGTCTCTTGCTTGCACCACTGCAACTGACTCCTTGTTTGTTGCCCTCCTTGTGCCACTCCAATCTGCTCTCTGTAAGACCTCCAAGTGATCTTTTAAAAGGGAAATCTGACCATGTCTCTCCTTTGCTTAAAAGTCTTTTTGGTTTGCCATTGCCCTTTGGATAAAGACTCAAGTTTTCGATATGATCTAAAAGGCTGTGTATGGACAGGACCCTGCCTATATGTACAGCTTCATCTGTCACCACTATTTTTTTACTCCCTTCAGTGGCACCTCCTTTTTTAGAAATGCCATGCTCTCTCCCACCCACAGGGCCTTTATCCTCCTATTTCCTTCACCCTGGTATGCCTTCCCCTAATATACTCCTACAAAATCTTCAAGTGACACTTCTTCAGAGTAGCCATCACTGAACCCACAAATTTGACTTCCTGTCACAAATTTTTATAGCAACCTTTACTTTTTCCTCCATAGAATTTACCAAAATGTGTTAATAGGTGTCTTAGTTTGAGTTTCTCTAGAATGCACACTGAGACAATTTCAGTGCAAGTCGCTAATTTGGGAAGTGATCCCAGGATACGCTATTTGGGATTGGAAATGAGCCAGGGAAGGAGATAAAGTCCATCCTATCAAATAAGTTACCACCATGGGCAACCAGAGCCTAATCCCACTGGGAAAGTCTGAGCAAAATAAAGAACACATCTCAAAACTATCCCAAATGAGGGGTAAGGTAACTAGAGTATTTATCCACAGTTCCCCATCCATCATTGCCTGAAGGCTGCTCCCAGGAGTAGGAATGCATCAGCACTTAGGGCTTACGAGGTACATGGGCCAATATGCTCTCATTTCTAGAAACAAAAACCCTCAGGCAGTGATATACAGGCATTCAAAGTAAACAGTCTTTGCTTCACAAAGTGCCAAGAGCAAGCGGATGGGCACCAAGAGCATCTGCCACACTATTTATGTAATTATTTATGAATATCCATCTTCCCCACTAGACTTGACAAGATATGTCTGTTTTGCTAACCAATGTATACAATGAAGATAACATTTCAAAAATATCTGTAGATGAGCAAATTATTTTGTGAAAGGAAGTCTTCTACTTCTACTTGTATTATCAATCCTGGTTCAGAGTTGGGCATTCGGCCCCCAAAATCTTATGCCACATTTGTAAATCTGGTGCATGGTTTAAAACACTTGACACTTCACATACATTATGATAGCTATTATCAAAATGACAGAAAACAAATGTTGGCAAGGATGTGGAGGAATTGGAACCCTTGTGCATTGCTGGTGATAATGTAAAATGGTGCAGCCACTATAGAAAGCAGTATGGTACTTTACAGGTTCAAATACATGGAAAGTGTTTACCATGGAATCTGGGCTTTTCGAGATCATCTGCTGGCTACACAGAAAGTCACATCTCAACTCTTTCAGCATTTCATTCATTTCTCTATCAAAATTCTACTAGCTGCAGCTACTGGATCACTATAATCTATACCATGCCTCTGTGCCGTGGTACATGCTGGTCTTTTTCTCTGGAATCCCTGAGCCCACCAGTATGAGAGATAAATTCCTACTTCTAGAAAGGGAGCCTTGACCAGGACCCCATGAGCAGTTATCCCTGCTCTCTGAGATACACTGGAATATTTGTATTATTGTTTTTACGTTGATCACTCTATTGGAATAAGAGATCTTTGAGTTCAGGGAATGTACATTATTCATATTTATATCACAGAGTTTTTTAAATAGTGCCTAATTCACATGTCTATTATGGTGCTTTATCTATCCTATATCTAATAATGTCTTCTAAAAATGGAAATATGTCATTGAATAAGAATTCCTTTTTTCAAAATACCAATAATTTGTCTTTACAAAATGGCCTATTTAACCAAAGGATGCTAGAAAGTTTGAAAGAAGCTCTTGCAGACATTTTGAAGGGAATACATAACAATTTTACATGTTTTTAAGATTGCACTGTTTTTGTTTATCTTGTATGGTAAGAACTGCCAATCAATACTTAAGTTCCCTATCGCTGATTCAAAGTTGTCACTGGCATTGTGGTTAGATTTATCAAATGTAATTAGGATGATTCTATTGGATTATAAATAGAACAAACCATCAGCTAGTTCCATTGGCTCTGTCACCAAAATATATCCTGGATTTGTCAAATTCTCTCTAATTACAACATCATCTTAGACCAATCCAAGAGAACTGCAATAACCTCCCATCACATTGCAATATACCCACTCTGGATTGCTACCAAACATTTTCAAACAGAAATCAAAGTGACCTTTTAAATGACAAATCAAATCATGCCACACATCCTACTTACAATCTTCCAATGGATTCCTCTTATATTTAGAACAAAACGCAAGCTCATTGTCAACACCCAACATGATGTGACCTAAGACAACCTCTCCATTCCCATATTGTTACTCTGAATTCCCAGTGTTCTTAATCTTGCCTGACCTGCACCATTAACACAGTCTTCTTTCTGTTATTCAAACCTGCCAGTTAACCCCTACCATGGGGCCTTTGCATTTCTTCCCTATATTTTCCCTTGTCTGTCTCTTTCTTATTCAGGTGAAGGCTCAAATTTGACCTCCACTGTCCATTACATTGCCATATTTAATGTTAATCTCTTTGTAATGTTTATTGTTAGCCCTTATCACTAGCTTCCTACTTGAATGAAAGTTCCATGAGAGAAGTGACATTTCTGTTGGATTTTCTGCTGGATCCCCAGCACCTACAACAGTTCCCTGATACATTAAGAGGCTGTGTGTGTGTGTCTGTGTGTGTGTGTGTGCGCGTGCGCGTGTAAACGAATGAATGAAGACAAACAGAAGTGGAAATGATACTATTCTGAGATTTGGAATAGAAAGAGAAAAGAGAAAGGGAACTATGACTGCTTAAGGTTTCATTAATTGGGTAAGGGAAAATGAATAGCAGGGGGAAAAGGTATATAATTAGGCATATAATCTGAAGGAAAAGGAATGTACAAGTAATATTTAATAAATTGAAAAAGGCTTAGTGCCATCTCAAGGTGTAAGAAAGTAAATGTTAAGCAATATGCAAGAATCTATATGTGTGGAATATTTGACACTAGGATACGTTTCACTTTAGTGTTGCCTATTATTTCGTGGAGAAATTTGGTTACAACAATTGTCTTAAGATACCTGATTATAGACTCCATTTCCCCACTTCTACTATTAGGTAAGGCTTCACAGCCTCCACCACTCACTGCTAAGAATCCCTTAAGCATGTGGAAGCTTGGGTGAACAGAAAAGCAAGCAAGCAAGCTAAGTAGGGAAGATGGGAAGTAGGGAGGGAAGTCATAGGGAAAATAAAAACTGGAGAAAAGCTAGTGGTAGTAACATTTACTGACAGAAGTAGACACAGACAATGGTTCAGAAGTCCCTTGTGAGAAGCTTAGCAGATTGGTTTACTTTAGAGCAGACAGGTAAGGTGATTCTGATGTCTGCTCTAGTTACTGGAGTGGTGAAAAAGGCACTGTAATTGGTCAGTCACGGTTGTGACCCACTTTGCGGCAATAGCTGCTTTGACCTCTTAAATATCATGTACTGCAGTAGCGGAGGGGGGCTGTTGAGAAAAGAACTGCACATCCCCTATACAAGCATCCCCTGTCCCAGGATCTATATTTGTACAATGGAACCTATGCTTTTTCAAGAGAGGTTAACAATGATTCCACAAGGATTGCAGAGATGAGATTTTCTGAAATTATCATCTTTACCATCATCATCCTCATGGCTAACATTTACTGAATGAACACTTACTATATGCCAAGCAGTGAATTAACCATATTCACATGGATTGTCTCCTGAAATATTCACATCAACTTTACAAGGCAAGTACACTTATTAAGCCTAGTGAGGAAAATGGTCCTAAAATCTGGTAACTTCCTGAAGGGCACACAGGTATAAAGTGTGACTCTTGCTTTCATAAGAGCGCCACCTTCCTAATTCTTTGAAAAGTTAAACAACTGAACAGAACCTCGCTGTACAGAAGTATCCAAGGTTCGGCTTGTCTGATACAGAGGCAAGGGAACTGGGCATAAAGAGACTTCAAGGTGATCAATTACAATCTGCAGTCTTGGGCAGACTTATGATGATAAGAACTGAGAAGGTTATTAAGATAATTCAGATCAAATACGTAGCAGCTTTGAGTCTCAATAATTAGGTAGAATATGATTTAGGTCTCAATTCCATTTTGAATGTCTGAAGCTACAGACTTCATTTCAGGTAAGAAAACCACAATACAGAAGTAAAACAGTTGAAGAAATAAATAAGTATAACATGAAAAAAACTCTGTGGAATGTCATTAAACTGGTGAATAGCACGTGTCCCTGATCACTTTATTTAAACCCATAAAACAAGTGGGAAAAATGCTTAAAACTTTGCTGAAATCTAACACATTCCAACATCAAGTTAAAAGCATTCTGACTTTTTATTTTTCATTAACAGTTACTCAGTAAGGCAACAATGCTCTAAAAACTACAGGATGAGATAAGCTCATCTGAAGTAAGTTTCTTTTGTTAATGCTACCATGGAAATGATTACTTGAAAAGGCCAGTGGTTTCTTGATATATTAGAGTTTCTTCCTTTTGAAAACCTATCAGTTGTATTGAAAGTTTTCCTAAAGTTTAAAGTACCAATTAGAGTTCTTCCATTCTGTGCTACTGTGCCATAATAACCTTGAAAATTACCTTTGGAATAAACATTTTAAATATTTTTCAATTGCTTGATTATTTTCTACTTTCTATTATGTGTAATTTATGAATACAGTCTTTACTTAAAAAGAGTTATTAACTAAATATTTGAAGTTCCCATTGTCCCTGAGTCATAGGATTTTAGAGCATCGAAAACAAAGCACAACAAAACAAAAAAATGGATAGATAGTGGAGCCTGCACCACTGTTACAAAGAAGGAATGTCTAATGCCCAACATTTTACATGACTTAATAAGTATCACAAAGCAACTTGCTATATTAAATGCAACTCCGGCACCACAGTCTCCAAATTCTCAATCCAAGGCTTAATTACAATCCAAGGCATCATTTTATTGTCAGATATCAGGGCCTCATTAAGCTCCCCCCAAAAGCCCTATTGTATAAAGGTGTTTTATGTCTATTACATGTTCTGAATTGTACCTTCATTTTTTCATTGAAACATTAGACTATGTTCTTTAATCATCTTCCCTTTCAACCCTGTTTAAATTCCCCAACCACATTTTCTGCTGTACAACTGATCTGTAGGAAAGTAACTCAATGAGATCACAAGACTTTGACACATGGTTCTGATCCTGAAAGACATAGATAAAGCCAGAGGATGGAAGCAGAGGAAGTAGCTGGGTGCTGAGTCTCTTCCCATATGGGCTGTAGGCAGGATGACCAAGTGTCATAATTTCTAACTCCTACATAAATTCAAGGATTTACCTCTTTAGGTTTACACATGTTTTATTTCCAAAATGAGAATGAGAAAATCAGACAAAATCAAATTCATTTATATAGCAATTTTCTTCTGAGGTCAAGACATTTAACATATGTTGCCTTATGGATTTTCCAACGCAGCCATGGAGCATTCTTGTAATTGATCATATTTTACAAATATTAAAATTAATCTCTCATCAGTACCATGGCAGAAAAAGAACTGCCTCCTGTGGCATATCAAAGCAACAGTGATGCCTCCTTACACATAGATTTCACACATTCATATTTCAATCATTCTTATATCAAATAACAATTTAGCAAACATATACCATGTTCCATGGATGTCGACGGATTAGCTAGTCTAACCATTGGAAAGAGGTTCTAAATTGAGCAAAATCAATTCACTTTTAAACTAGTCATACCCAGTTTAGCACATAGTTTAGTGGTGAGACTGGAGTTAAAACCCCCAGCTTTGTAACCCTGGGCATGTTACTTAATATCTTTGGGCTTCAGTTTCCTTGTCTACAGAACAAGGATAATGATAGTTCCTACTTCATAAGAATGATGTAAGGATGAAAGAAGTAACATATGGAAAGTGCCTGGCAACTATAATGACAATTATCATTATTATATTACTTTAAGAGTAGATAGGTTGGATATAAGCTTTAATCACCTTTATGTAAATTATGTAGCTTCTTCCCTATCTCAACTTATAGAACTTTATACTCTTACTAGGTAGTAAAAGGTATCCCCATAGAGTCAAATAGTATTTTTTTAAAGTCTTCCCATATTCATTTCATAACTAATTTCTTCTACCTATACAACCTAATTGAGGAAGCTATCCTCTTAAATAATACTTATAATTTTTCAAAATAGTTGGGCTTAGCAATACATTTGCTATTATTAATTGCCTTTTCATTCATGCAACTGAAAAACCAGGTCTCGGGGTGGGGGTGGGGGGGTATACAGCCTTCCATGTCAGTTTTCTTATGATCTAAGAAAGCAGAGTGTCCACTGGCACATCTGTTTTACACTCCCAAACTGAGTGACAAAGGGTGACTGCAGTAAAGGTTTGATGACTGTGACATAGTTTTAACCATCAATTTTTAACTACTCTTTCTTAAAATCATTTTAAGGTTCTGACTCCCAGTCCAGCAATGAAGGCCTTTTGTTGCCTTCTAAGTGTTCATCTGTCACTCTGTTCACCATTTGCATATGGCTCATCAACAGTTGATGGCAACTTTACCCATCATTGCATATGGTCCACTAACAGTTGACAGCTGTCAGTAAGACAAGACTACTCAAGCCCTTCTCCAACCAGGAGGCTTTGACAAACAGAAGAGAAAGAGTCTGAACTAGCCACCTGCTGAGGCCATCTTAATCTGGCACTGATTAACTTCATTGGCCGGAGTCCTCCTTTGCTACAGAAGAGAAGATACAGTTCAAAGAAAATGTTTGGCTGAAATGTTTGTCTGAGTCAATCCAGTTAAGCTTTTAAGAAATATCACCCACATCCATATGTGTTGGTTTATCCATTTCAAAATATTTTTTTACCACTATGTAGATATGCTCTTATTGTGTTAACAATTTAGGGAAAAAAAACTCTTATTTTGGGGACACTTAGAAAACCTAAAAGTCAAATTTAAGATGGCAGCAGAGACACCTACTGAACACCTACTTTGTACGCAGCAATCTGCTGGGTGTTGAAGGCGTCTTTTATACAGCCAGAGAAACAAAAGGCATACTCTTTAGAAAGATTACATAGAACATAGGGAATGCTACCACGTTAGGCTTCAGTTAGCTGTGAGGCAATTTCTAACAGAACCCAAGTAGGAACCCATTCTCTGGCTCAAGGAATTACCTGATCTATCACGGACTATCTGTTGCTTGTTTATTTATGAATATTAGCAGAACAAGACGGGAAAATGACTCAGTGGGTTATACTAAAGAGACATCAGACAATAAAAACAGGAGTAAAACAAAGAATTTGGGCAATGCTTTAAAACTGGTAAACTCACTGAATAAAAGAGGTTGAGGACAGAATTTCTATTCTGAGATTCCCATGAACTATAATTTATATGCTTGAACTTATTTCTTTGTGGTAGGCTATGGCTTTGCATGACAGGAAAGCCCTTCCTTTATCTGCTTAGCTAATTCAGTTTCTGTTTTCTTATTCAAATATAGGAGATTCCCACAAACTGTCTTTTATACAAACTTGAACTTATTTTTGTATGGTGTTTTAACAGTCTTGCCTAACAAAGTTCTTCCTTTATCTCAATGGCAATCTCTGTTTCAAATACATGTCTGTGCCAGCCATACATGTCTGTAAAGGACTGTACATTTAATTTGTGACAGACTATCTTTTAAATTGTTTTCCAAATGGTAAATAATTTTTCATATATTTTAATAATGCAAAAAAGAAGCACTAAAATGAATCATTCTGATCATACGGATTACTTTTATTAAAGTAGTTTTAAATTAAAATTAAAATGATTTAAGTGATTTGACCTCAAATAATTTAGCAAATTACTATTAAATCAAGAATGGCAGCTATAATACTTAACCTACACATATTGTATATATTATGATTAAATCCTGAATACCTCTTGTGGGGTCAAGGTGAGAGCTCAGGGGAGGTGAATTCTTAATTGTTTACTTGGAAAATGCAAAACATCATGGTGTCCACGTTCTTAAGTGATCTGATACGTTTTCAGCTATGATGTGGTTCACCTTTTCCATTAAAATGAGTTTTTTCACCCCTGTCCCATCTCCAAAATTCAGGGAAGAAAGATGTCAGTAAGAAATTCAGAGCAGGGATGCCAATTACAGCAAGAAAAACACAAGTCAGAGCCTTCAATTAGTGAGATAAGATAAGGATATTATGACAACATAGAGGGTGATCGCCAACTCTCCTTCACCTTTATTCCAGACTGGCTAAATTCAGTCTACCTAATTATTCGTATTCATTCATTCATATTCGTATTCATTCTCTCTCTCCCCCTCTCTATAGCAATGGGCTTTGTTTGTTTTGACAGAAGATAACTTGAAACAGCAGGGTAGTACAGGAGACTGAACAACCTGCTACTGTGTGAGGACTTTCTGCTTTCTAGTCTGAGGACAAGCAAGGGCTTTGGAGATCATTGGGTTTAACTTCCTTATTTTATATCAGAGGAAACCGAACCCTAACACCGTTGAGTGGCAGAACCACTTCATACTATTAGTGACAGAGCCATCAGCCGACTTCAGGCTTTTGTGATTTCTGGTCTCACTGCCATCACCACAATTGAATGCTTCATCTCTAAAAAGCAGTGACCAAGTCAAAATTTTGCTCCCCTAAAACATACACACTCCTTTCAGAACTCCAGGAAAACAATATCTGTTGAATGTATGACAACTTGACCAAATATTTATATGGAGATATTCTGTATCTATAAAAGAGAGATCACTTTTAGTAAACACTCTCAGTTGAATTCTGTGGGAAAATGATGAATTATGTTTAAAATCCATCTATCACAACTGCTCCTCCACCTGCAAAAAACTTAAAAGGTACCGCCATTTTAAATCATGTTTTTTAAGATCATAATCTATCAAAGACTTAAAATATTTTAAATATTAAAAGTTTACATATCTTATAAGAAGTCTAGAAGACAAGATATAAAATCTAAAGGACAAGAAAGACTTTCTTAAACAAGACTGTAGAGCTAGAAAACAGAGACATCTACTATACAAAACTTTTTAAATGTTATTTTATGAGCAAAGATATGATAAACAAATTCAAAGCAAATGAGAGATCTGAAAAATCATTTCAAATGCAAGAGACACATAAAGGTTAATATCTACAATATATACAGTGTACTTACAAATTGACAAGAGAACAACCAACCCAACAGAAAAAAAATGGAAAGAGCTATGAATTGGATAATTTACAGAAGAGAAAATCTAAAAGGCCAGCAAACATAAAAAGAAGTTCAAAAGCACAAGTCATCAGGCAAATTCAAAGTAACAATGACTCAGCACTCTCCAACTATCTCACTGGCATAAATTTAAAAAAGTCTCTCACACCTCTTGCTTGTGGAAATGTAAGGAAATATTCTCACATATGTACTGGTAGAAACAGAAAATAATACACCTTCTTGTTTCAAAGCAATCTGTCAACATCTATTTAAAATTTGTAAAGGGACTTCCCTGGTGGCGCAGTGGTTAAGAATCTGCCTGCCAATGCAGGGGACGCGGGTTCGATCGAGCCCTGGTCCAGGGAGATCCCACATGCCGCAGAGCAACTAAGCCCGTGTGCCACAACTACTGAGCCTGTGCTCTAGAGCCCAAGTGCCACGACTACTGAGCCCGCGTGCCGCAACTACTGAAGCCTGTGCACCTAAAGCCCATGCTCCACAATAAAAGAAGCCACCGCAATGAGAAGCCCGTGCACCGCAACAAAGAGTAGCCCCCGCTCGCCACAACTAGAGAAAGCCCGCGCGCAGCAATGAAGACCCCACGCAGCCAAAACTAAATTAAATAAATTAAATTAAATTAATAAATAAATAAAATTTGTAAAGCCTTATATCCTTTAACCAATCATTTCTACACTTTGGAATCTATTCCACTGATACAGAATTATTTAAGAACAAATATCCAAGGATGTTTACTGCAGCAACATTTGCAGTGCCAAAGTCTAGAAGCAATGTGCCTACAGCAAATAGGGTAAGGACGAAATAAATGGTGCCGCTTCACCATGAAATATTATATGTGTACCCTTTAGCAAGATGAAAAAATTAGGGTTATGTCTGTTGACTTAGATTCCCATGACTTATTATTGAGTGAGAAAAGTAAAATGCAGAAAAGCCAATATTGTATAACCCAATTTTTCTAAAAAGCGTTAAAACTCTCTATTTGTGTGTCTGTGATTTCTAAATAGAAATATAAGAACACAGAAGGGAAAATGGAGGGGTACACACTTGCTTTTTAATATGTTTTTATTTTGTTGGGGAGTGGCTGCAAGGGGTATCTGATTTGAATCAAGGGGGAAAGGAATGGAGAGGGAGAAGCCCAGCAGGAAACAAGGAAAAGGAAAAAGCAGAGTGTTGTGATTAAGTTATGCATTTATGTAAATTTAGCTATCTATAAAGAAATTTTTTAAAATATTTAAATTAAATTTTAAATACCATTCAGGGAAAAATCATCTATCATTTTTTGTCACAGCCTCTCTTTTAAAGTATTTTATTAATTGTTAAACTCTTATAATATTTAATCAAATTACCTATACTTTATTTGTAAAACTACCATTTATTGAGGGCCACAGGATGTATTAATCATTCTACATATATCTTGCTAGTTTGTTTAACAGTTTAATTTGAGGATCAATAAATTCACATAAGGTATACCTCACTTCATGGCTGGGCCAATGTCCAATTTATATATGTAAACTTTATGAAAGGAGAATCCTTTTTGTTCACTCTTGACTCCCCAGAGCCTTCCATCATTGCTGGCATAGAGCAGATAGCAAACAGCTGCTGAATTTGTGGAATGAATGACTATTTGTGATTATTTTTATGTATCATTAGAAATCAGACTTCTGAAGATGATTAAGTTATATAAGATTTAGTTCAAACTTTCATCATTCTACTTTTTTATACTCTTAAACCAAAACTGACCCATAAAAACAGAAAACAAATAAAAACCAAGAAAATTCTAAAAACTTCAAGGTTCTACCTTACAGGGCAAAGGTAACACCCTGCAAGTCCAATTTAAGAACAGATCCATGTGGTATAATTTAGTGTGTTACAGTGTCAAGGATAAAAATATGGAATAGGCAGTCAGACTGCCAAGATTCAAATTCTTGCCCCTTCACTCAATAACTGTGTGACTTTGGGGAAGTAACATAGCCTCTCTGTGCCTCCTCTGTAAAATGGTATGAGACTTAAACGACACATGAAATAAAGAACTCCTAGCACAAGGTCTAACATGTTGCAAAAGCTTAATAAAGTATTTTCTAATACTAGTAATAATGAAGTGAAAAGTAAAAATAATAATAGACTCCTTATCGTCTGTTTGCCAAATGATGAAGGCTTTTGTGCAGGAACACTGTACTAGGGTCTATATGGAGTACTTCTGTTACTCGATATACCTTGCAAAGGCCAAGTTTGAGGACTGGGGTCAGGAATGAGCCCAAGTGGGAACCCGGCAAAAAGTCAAGAGACACTCAACTAGATGTCAAGTTAAAAAAACTGTAACGGGTATGAAAAGACAAGGAGACACTGACGATCAGGATGAAATAGTGGTTAAAAATCAGCTGGGTCAAAAGTAGAATCCACAAAGCACGATACCCAGAGAACCCAGAAAAGCAGAACAGAAAAAATCAGGACAGTAGATGTGAGCTCCAAAACCTAAGGGAACTTGCTACTGATGGAAATCTGGGATCAGTCAGAAAGTCTGTTGTCTTTTTCCTCCTAGCCAGCAAGACAGTCAATCTGCCAATTAAACCAGGCTGTGGGTATCCCTGAATTGGCTGAGACATATAGGAATGAAATTAAATGGATTAAAAACTCTCATAATATGAGAAACAAGCCATTTATTCATTGCTTACCTCTTCTATGTTGTTTTGTTTTTTGAATTGTCCTAAGTATGGTACAGTTGCACCCTCCATTTATCTTAGATAACAAGCACAATTTTCATTAACTGTAGCGAATTCTTTAGAGCCCAATTAATATGCTAAAAGCTCCCCAGTTCATACTGCCTATGTGTTGACCTGTGAAATCTTCCTATTTTTAAAATTAGAAGGTGGTTTAGGAAGCAATAACCTCATGCCTGCCCAGCAGGTTGGGCCAGAGTGACTAACATGTTAAGTCAATTTTCAGTGAAACAAAACAAGAGTGATGCTTAATTTATGAAATTACAACACCTAGTCAGCCTCACTGAAAAAGGAACGTGATCAAAACTCCTGAGGCTTAGGGAGAAAGGACAAAGACCAATGCAAGCATATAACGCAGGATTGAAACAAAGCAGCTGTTTGGCAGTGGCCTATATGAGAAGGCAGGAAAGTGAAGTGCAGCTAGGGAGAATGTTCTCTGGTTTCCTGGGTAACAGGAGTCAAAGATGGCAAGGAATGGAGCTGGGAAAGGTGCTTCCAGAGGAAAAGCAAGAAACATGCCACCACACGAGAGGCTCTGCAGTAAGGTAATGGTACACGTTCAACAAGTGCAGCTGGGCAGGTATTCAACCAGAGGTGGGAAAGATCAACTAACCCAGGAGCCCTGACAAATTCTTTCTGGAAATACATTTCCTAAGCCGGTAGACACAGTTACTTAGCCAGCATTCCTTGTCTTGCATAATTGAATACTGATTGAAAAGATGCAGTTAGTGCCTTCAAAGTAAAATAGCTGGGTGCTGTATGCAGGGAAGGACTCAATCGTCGGATCACAGAGCAGGGCTTCGTGCTCAAAAATGAAGGGTCTGAGCATCTCTCGATCAATTACACCAGCCTTGCTTGTTCCTTCTGTAAGTCACTGTTGTTATTCCAGACAGTGGCCATCCTAATAATCCTACCAAATTCACTTGAACTCAGTTCAGTAGAAGAAAATTACAAAGATTCATCCAATTTGATACTTGAAATACCTGCAAATGGGCAAAATGTGTTTATTGCCATTCTAAAGCAGGACTTCGTCAAAAGGCTAGGTTCGCCTTGGGTCTTGAGATGACATTCCCTGGAGTTAACTGCTACGTGAAATGAGTCATTTTATGACAAAAGCATAATGAGATAATCACAACAATTTTTAAAAATCAACAATTTAACCCTGGCAATTTGGATGGACAGCACATCTGCAGATGGCTTAAAGAATAACACATCATTAAAGGCATATACATTTTTTAAGTAAAGAGAAAAGGACTGTCCTGTTGATTTCCTTTTGGATGGCAAAACCTAGCTTTGCCAGTGCTGCCTTGTGAAGGGGTGTTTACCACTTGGAAAAGGGTTTCCTATTAGGCATGTACTGAATATGTTGCAGTGTCACAGAACAGTGTCAGCTGTGTAGCTGCCAAAAATGACATCAATTCTCACCCCCACAAAGACAGACATTGTTAGGGGTACCATTAATGAGGCACACACTTTTTCTTTCCTCTACTTTTCCTCTGAGTAAGAGATCAAGGCGTTCCAGTGGAATTATCTTTCCAGAGACTAAAAAAACACTTTAAAAACATTTGACCCACAAAGGTTTTAAACAATACAAAAGTTGGTGAAAAAAACGACAACAACGGATGCAATTACAAAATTTTCACAGAAGAAAACTGCACTGTTGGTGGGAATGTAAATTGATACAGCCACTGTGGAGAACAGTATGGAGGTTCCTTACAAAACTAAAAATAGAACTACCATACGACCCAGCAATCCCACTACTGGGCATATACCCAGAGAAAACCACAATTCAAAATGACACATGCACCCCAATGTTCATTGCAGCTCTATTTACAATAGCCAGGTCATGGAAGCAACCTAAATGCCCATCAACAGACGAATGGATAAAGAAGATGTGGTACATATATACAATGGAATATTACTCAGCCATAAGAAGGAACGAAACTGGGTCACTCGTAGAGACATGGATGGGTCTAGAGACTGTCATACAGAGTGAAGTAAGTCAGAAAGAGAAAAACAAATATCGTATATTAATGCATATATGTGGAACCTAGAAAAATGGTACAGATGAACCGGTCTGCAAGGCAGAAACAGAGACACAGATGTAGAGAACAAACGTATGGCCACCAAGGGGGAAGTGGGGGAGGGGTGGTGGTGGTGTGATGAATTGGGAGACTGGGATTGACATGTATACACTAATATGTATAAAATAGATAACTAATAAGAACCTGCTGTATAAAAAATAACATTCAAAAAAAAAAGAATATATAGATAGAAATAGAAATACAGGCAGACACATGTGTGTATATACACATGCATATACACTGTTCTCATAAAGTATTTAGTATGAACTGTATTTTAATCCTCTAAAATTGTACACTGAGTTCATTATCCCTTTTTTATGTTTTTCTGATTTAAATGTCACACATGAAGTATGGACATTCAGTAAAGATTTTCTTATCCTCTATGCTGCTTAATAGCCATTAATAAAATCTACAATTACTTAATTATCTTTGAACAAAGGCCAAAATGACTATAATTTTTTGAGTAGCTTCTGTATGCCAGGTTCTTCCATCAGATATATAATTACATCAATGTAATGCCTACAAGTAAGTTATGATTATCCTCTTATGTTACCAAGGAGAAAACTGAGTTCAGAGAGATCACCAGAGTAGACCAGAGTCGCATAGCAAGCAAGTGGCAAAGCTGGGACTCAAAACCTCTTCTTTTCTTTTTTTTTTTTTTGGCTGCGTTGGGTCTTCGTTGCTGTGCGCGGGCTTTCTTTATTTGTGGCGAGCAGGGGCTACTCCTGGTTGAGGTGTGCAGGCTTCTCATTGCGGTGGCTTCTCTTGTTGCAGAGCACGGGCTCTAGACGCACGAGCTTCAGTAGTTGCAGCACTCGGGCTCAGTAGTTGTGGCGCACGGGCTTAGTTGCTCCACGGCATGTGGGATCTTCCCGGACCAGGGATCGACCCTGTGTCCCCAGCATTGGCAGGCGGATTCTTAACCACTGGGCCACCAGGGAAGTCCCTCAAAGCCTCTTCTGATTTCAAAACCTGCACTGCCCGTTACATAAGCTGCCCATCACCACTCACGTCCTATCAGAATAATTCCTACGCCAACAACAAAAAATTACTGATGAGGCATTAATAATTATAGCCTAGGAATTAACTGTTAAATGAGTATGTGTGACCTGCAATTCCCCAATAGTAGATACACGGTGAAAAAGGCTGGAAGGAAAGGCGGGAGAGGAAGGAAGAAAGGGAGAGGGGAAAGAGGAAGGGAAGGAAAAGGAGAGAAGAAAAGTGCTTTCATTCACTAATTCATCAAATACTTATTGAGTGCTAATTATGTCCCAGACTCTGATAGGAGCTGGATACAAAGCTTGGCAAAATCATTCATCGTCTCTCACTTCACAGAGTTACTAGACAAGTGTGGAAGATTTTCATTAACCAAATAATCACACAACAAAATATAAAATCACAACTCTGTTAATGCTGCCTGGCAGCAGTACACGGCACTACTGAAAGTGGGTAACAGGGGGATGTGACACAGTCAACTTAGGCTTGCCTGAGGATATAACAACAAAGGAAAAACCTTACTAAATAAACATTAACATGGGGGGCGGGGGAGACACGTTCAGACAATGGTAACTGCGTGTTCAAAAGCCTGAGGCTGTGCTGGGGCTTGAGGACCAATAAGTAAAAAGGACTTAAAGCAGCTGGTGAGGCTGGAGTGCAGGGAGTGCGATGGAGTATGGGGGGAGACAAAGCTGGAGAGGTGGTCCGAGTTAAGGAGTACTGTATTCTCCTAGGAGCAAGTGGAAGCCACTGAAAGTCACTGAACATTTGAAGGTGTTTGAAAATGACTGACTTCAATTGTCAGACTATGACAATGACAGCAAGATTAGGATGCTACTGTAATCATCCAGTCGAGGGCAGGAGCTTAGATTAGAGTGATAGCAGTGGAAACTTAGAGAAGCAAAGAGAATTGAAAGAGATGTAGGACACTGTAGCTACAGTTATGCTTGTGGGTTGTGGTTACAGTTATAGCTACCATTATGGTTACAGCTATGGTTATTGTGTAGTTATATGGGTTGAGGGGGAGGAAGGTTTCAAGAATGACTCAGGTTTCCTGCTTGACTAACAAAACATATGGGGCTGTTATTCATTGAAGGAGGGGACAGAAGAGGATGAGGTTTGCTGGGACTTGATCATGTGTTGTGACCTTGACATGTTGAGTCTATACTGTGCCTTTGAAACATTCAAAAGGAGTTATCGGTTAGATAGTTCTGTGGCTATATGATCCTGGAGCTCAGAGGAGAGGTCTGGCTAGAGGGAGGAAGACTGCAAGTCAAATGTAAATAGGTAGTATGGCAGTCATGAGAGCTGCCCGCCAAATATTTCCAGCTCTCTGTCCTCTGGGTATGTGGCCGGGTTGAATATCCTAACTTGGATTTATCAGTCAGGGGCTCATCTAAAACACAAACCACTTTAACATTTAAACACAGGGAATTTAATACAGGGAACTGTTCACACAGGTGTTTAAAGAGCTGAGAGGCCAAATAGAGGATGGAGAGCAACAGAGGAAGAGTCTGTCACACCCTCAGGAGAGGAGAGTCAAACAGGCAGTAGTATTACCAGACCCCAGAAGCCATTTGTGGAAGCTGGAACTGCATCATGCCTCTCTATTTGGAGCTGAAATCACAGAGAAGCTGCTGCTGCTGCTGCTAGAGACTCCCTCCAAAACAGGATGAAATAACCTCGTTTCTCCACTCCTCCCGTCCTCCATTCTCCCATCACTGCCTCCCAATGGTCGAAACCGCCTGGAAGCCAGACAGCAAGAACACTTGGGAAATGCAGTCCCTTGCAAACCAGAGCAAGGTTTTGAGAAGGGTGGAGAATGGACTCAGAGCAAACAGGCAAAAAGCTGGCACGGTGTGGGCATTCACTAGTTCTGTTCAGTGAGTTGGGAGAGGCAGTAACATGGCCCTTTTAGACAGAGCATTTAACTACTAATGGGAGACTCTCTAATGCCCTCCTCCTTCTGTCATAGTAACCAGTAACATTCCGGATAACAACTGCTCCATCACTCCGGGTCCGAGAATGAGGACAATGGGGAGCACAGGCCCCAGCTGACCCACAAAGGAAGTGTAGCCTATAACCTGAATGAGCAATAACTCTTCTCTTTTAAGCCACTGAAATCTTGAGATTTGGGTACTGTTTGCTACTTGCAGTACAACCTAGCCTATCCCGAGAGACACAAAAATTTGAACTGATAAGTGGGGTGATGCCCCCCCTTAACTTTAAAGGGTTGGCTGGCAGTCACTGATGAAACTGATACTGAAAGCTAGAAGGATTATTATCTAAATCATGCAATGGGGACATATTAGGTGAATCAATTGTCAACAACAGTTTAAAATGCAGATACTATACCTTAGAAATATATAACTGCTTTTCTGATACAATTCTTAGATTTGCCATACGTCCTTGCTTCCTCAACTTACGCCTCTCTTTCTGGCATAAGAGATTTTGGATTTCTGGATGGGATTTATGAAATGTCTCCCTTGGGAAGCAAGTAAGTTTGTTTTTGCTGTCAGGCCTAACAGTTGAAAACCAGAAAAGCTAACTGCGGTGGTCATCAAATATTTTCAATCTCTGCATTCTGGCTCCATGATAGGATTGCATTTTGGTAGTCATGTTAGTTTTGTCCAAAGAGTTCTAAGTAGAAGTGACGTGTGTTACTTCCACACGGGATCATGGAATAGCTGGTGTGAAAATTCTAGAATTTTCTTTCCCTGTGACACAGAGGCTAGCAACATTTCAGATACAAGTTAATCCATTAGCTAGGTCTCATAAGACAACATGATGTAGAGCTCCCAGCTGACCTACTAGGACATGTGCCATGAGTAAGAAATAATCTTTATTGTTTTAATCCATTGAGATGCGGGGCTGTTTGTTATGACTATAACCTAGTCCATCCTGTTTTATACAAGTGGCAATTAAAGCCAGGCATGTAAAATGAATGAGATTGCCTAGAAAGAGAATAGACTGTGCTCTAGGAGAATATACCTTCAATGGAGTCAGAGAATGAAAAGAAAAAGAGGACAAAACCTAGAAGTTTCTGCTTCAGAAGCAATCTGAAGAGAGTGCTTCAAGAAGAAAAGAACGGTCAAGTGTCCACTACTGCTAAGAGATCAAGTTTCAAAGAGGAATGAAAATTTCTACTGGATTTAGCAACAAGGTCGTCATGATGAGCTCAGCAAGAAGTCTTTGACTGAATGAAGGAGACAAAGGGCAAAACAGCATGGTTTGAGGACTGAGTGGGAGTTTGAGGAAATGAAGAAAGAATATAAACAACTCCTTTGGAAAGCCTAGATGGAGGAGAGATTCAGTGCAATGAGAGACAGCCCCAAAATATGCATCTTGAAAACAGGTTTTTTTAAGACTCGTACCCAACACAAGTCATTCTAACGGTATAAACTATCATATAGAGTATAATTATTTAGAATTCTAATTGCTGAGGTGGGATAACAATCATCTTTAATGTAAAATCAAAAGCACTTCGTGTTGGTGATTCTCTTAAAAACCTGCTCTGTATTTGTTTTTTTATAAAGAAAAATATACGCACCTGCAAGTTTACATGTAAACTTAACTCCACGGGATACTTGCAGATTGTAACATTATTATTTAGACTTCCATATGCTTGCTTGCATCGTGATCAAATTTGGTTCTCTCGGCAGAAATGTGTTGTCCCCACACAGCATGTAGTTTATATGTAGAAAAGACTGCACTGATCCCATGTTGCAAAAAAAAAGGTTACTGTATAAAAGCATTTTTTGGTCTTTTCACTTATATTCCCAGTGCCTAGCTCTGTGCTTAGAACATCCACTGCACACCCTTTCACTATTTTCTGATGACACCCTTCCAGTCAAAATGTATCATTGCCAACAAACTAATTAGCAGCCTGTTGCTGATGAAATGGTTTAATCCCTAAAATTTTAGATAATCTCCTATTTAATTTTTTTGCAGCCCTACAAAATAGAAGCCACTATCCAAATGAAAATTCATACTGAACATACAGCTTTTAATTCCTGGTATGCCGCTTTGCACGTACACATTTGCATTTAAAGGCAGCAAGGGAAATACTATGAAGTTTAATAATAGCAACAACAACTTTTCATCAAATGCCTCGAATGTGCCAAATCAGTGTTAGGTGAATTATATATCTTAGCTCAAATCCTTTCAATAAACTTAAGTGGCAGGTGTTATAATTCCTGTTTTACACACAAATAAGAGTGTGCTAGTTTAAGAACACACATATAGCAGGTGAACCAGCCAGGATGCTAGCCAAGCCCCTAGATCACCAAAGTGCTGCACATAAAATTGTGGATATTTTTCATTACAAACCCAAATATTCAACCTCCAGATTATCAAGGTAATAGGCACAGCGTTTCATTCAGCTCTGTGAAAAGTGTAGCATATTTTAGAAATAAGTATTCTACCTAGAGCTAGAAGGTAGAAATTTGTTTTAGACTCTGATAAAGATTGTTATTAAGGCCCTCAAGTAGAACTTGATTATGCAGCACTGGCAAAAGAAACTCTCTCTATAGGTGAAAAGTCTTATTTTCTAAAATATTTCACCTATTTATCTCAAAGGACCTTCTGAGTTCTCACACAGTGGGTAAAATAACTACAGTAAAAATAATTTAAAACAATTTTTAGAGTGAGATAAATAAATGGGGATGGAAAATCCTCTCATTCTCCTATTAATATTTATTCTTGTCTTTCTATTAAATGCTTTCAAAGTTACCACTTCCTGAGTGAAGTTACATGTGTGCCGACTGGTCTCATGTTTGTATGTAGGACATATTCGTAATTAAAGGCTCCTATTTTCTTTATCATCCCAACTAACATAAAATGATAATTTAATTTTAAAATAGATCATGCCTAGAATGTGGTTCACATCCTGGCTTTGTCAATAACTCTCACCATGGGCAGGACTATCAAAATTTTACAGAGGTTATTTTTTTCTAAAGCTAGCTAATGGAGAAACATCCCCTGAAATTCCAAAACATGAAGTGCCCTCAGAAAGGCTTTACAAAGTTATTGTTACATGGATAATGTTTATTATCATTCATTCTGTTGAGATTATATTTATTTAGTTGGTAGTCACAATTCCAAGCACCAACCAAATAACCAGCTTGATATGGGGGAAATGGAAGCACTTTTAAAATCATAAAATGTGGCTTAAAGTACTGAAAATGTACAACAACTATGATTGTTTTTGACAAGCCACGGAGCCCCCTCTACTAAGCCTTTTTTCCCTATTGTTACAAATTAAATAATGACACTTAATTCAAAGAATCATGATGAGAATAAAATGAAAAAGCACCTTGAAAGCTATAATGTCAACTTCCATAAATATGTGAGGTATTATAACATCATAGATATTGTACAAAGAGTAGTTCTTGCAATGGATAATTGTTACTGTATTTTGTCTAAGTAGTTGTTTGCTGACCAAAGAAAACATTAGTTTTTGTCCGTGTTAAAGATGATGTTATTCTACAAAATATGAAGACTAGTATAATAAAATCTCAACTTTTCAAATAAATAAAGGGAACTCAAACCACAAATCAAATAGTTTAAATTTACTTTTGACATATCCTAAATTTGTAATTCAGCAGCTCTCCTTACCGAATAAAAATTTAATACTGTTATTGTTATCATTTCTGTAAATATACATTGAATGAGGATGGTCTTGGAAGGTTTGGAGAATGATCCTGGGAAGAAAAATAAAAAGGTCAACGGTTTTTGTAGGTACCAGAGGAATACTTATGCTGGAATGTAGAGGCATTAGACATTGATTTCAATGAAGGTTCATTTGACCTCAGCATCTCAAGATAAAGACACTTTGAAACACATGACTATAAAACCTAAAAAGGAATATTAATAATTACCTTAAAAGCCCACAAGTAGAATTGTTTCCTTAAAAATTCTAAAAGTTCTTTCAAAGAAAATCATTTTATTGTTTGAGAACATGGGATTCTAGCCTATGAGTAGCTGTTTTACATTTCTCACACTTTCTTAAATTCTACAAATATATAAATCCACAATGTAAATAAAAATAAGAACTACATTATTCATTAATTACTCCAGCTTTGCCCATAATACCTTTTACTGTCCCTTTCAAGGCCATTCAGATGACACACAATGCAAAGGGACGTGGGTAAACAAGCAGAGAAAATCCTCAGAGTCAAAAGCACCTCTTAATATTTAAAATGAATAATTCCATTCTTATTACATAATTAAGGTGATATAATTATACTTTTAAAATGACACAGTAACGTGTCCAATTTCCCTAAGGCTACTGAGGTATTTATTAAAAGCTGAAAATAATTCTGATCATTTTCTACTATAGTAAACAGCATTAATTCTGATGTTGGTCAGTGAGTATGTGGGTGCTGTCTGGGACAAGGGGAAATGTGCTGCAGCTAACCAAACGTCCAGATGCATTTTCTTTTCCAAGTATTCACACTGTACTTTTAGTATGGCAATCACAAATGACCACCAGTATTTTCAGTTCAGCCTTGCTTAGAAATCTCTAGAGAAAACTGAAAAGGGCTAGGATAAAAGAGCTGCCTTGTTGCAGGTCTAGAAGAAAACTGTAACAATTGGGTGAAAATCAATTCTAATGGTTTTCCTTAATTGTTTATCTTTATTAAAATAAAAATTACTTATGTTTTAAATGTCTTCAACACTCTTCAGGGATAAAAACTTTAATTCATAAGGATGTGTTTTGTTTACTTCAATTCAATATGTTACAGATTTATTGAGGATGTATGGCTGAGGAAGAGTTAGTATACTGGAAGAAACAAAAGTAAGCAAGACATGCCCAGCCCCTGATCTCACAGATCTTTCAGGCAATGTAAAATCAGTTCATTTAGTAAATTCAGTTCAAAAATTCAACTGGTGTCGGATAACTGGAAAATGCAAGGAAAATGCAAACTATAAAAGAGAAATCCCTATTACTGTTAGTGTCAAGATCCCATTGAATCTATGCAACTCCAGCAAATGCATTCCTTGAGCTATGTCACACAAGCAGGTTCATTTGCATCTTGGTTTCATTTGAAAATAACCAGTCCTACTTTAAAGACAAAAGTATATCAAGGAAGTAAATCTTAAGTTTTAAATCCTACTTTGTAAACATTCCTAAAGGAGAATTATACAACTCAGAATGGAAAATGCTCCTGCTTGGAGTCACCTAAACGACCAGATTTAAAAAAATAACAAGTTGCCAATAAATGTAAAACAAACCACCCTCTCCTGTGTACCAGTGAGAGAAAAAAATCAAACACTGCTAATTAAAAGATGACACATCATAGATTTTCAGAATAAATCCTGATCTCAGAGATGTTAAATATGTGCTTAGAATCAATGAAATATGGTAGTTTTTTGTTTGCTCGCCCTATTTATACAGACCATCTAAAAATTAACCCAATAAAATATCACAAGTAAGCTCATTCAGTAATTTAACTCAGACTAGCTCCACAAATTAGAAAATTATTAGGCAATTATTACATCACCTATTAAATCCCAGAGAACAGACTACTGGGAAGTATAACCACAACTGTGGTATGATATGTTAAATTCTAAGTAAACATCAGCCTAAACAACTAAATAAAACATGGGGGTTGATGGCATTGACTGGTTAGCTAAAATATTAAAAAATAAAGATGGCTTGAGAAGGTGGGCCTCACCAGACAGGATGCTGGGGTGCAGAGGAGGCTGGGTTTTCCACCAAGGAACGGAAGCAGTTAATGATATAATTAAAGGAAAGGAGATTATTGATGCAGTCATAGAAGCTGACTTTTCTCAACTAGTTACAATATTATAAAAGCCAAATACTCCAAAAGTGCATTGTTTACTTGGTAGAAAGTTAACCAGTTTGATATTTAAAATCATAACTTTCTTTGTTCCAACCGCTTCCCCAGTCTCCCAAAGTAAAAACCTCTGCCATTATCTGTGATTTTGTTTAGTTTAGTTTTGTTTTGTTCCTCATTTGAGAGACAAGGAAAGAGCCTTTGGGGACTCATGAAACATCTCATTTTAAAATGATAACATAGTTAATAGTTATGCTTATCAATGTGATTTTACTTTAGAAATTAAATTAAAGCCACAAATTTAAAACTTTCAGTTCTTTGCTTAAAATTTAGTCAACAGTAAAAATCATCACAAATCTAGTAAAATCCTACAAAGTGTTAGGTACTCAGCTTAGAGCCAAGGACCATAAAGTAAATAAAATATGATTCCTTTCCTCGAGAATAATCCCAAATTTATGGATTGGTCAACCACCACATACGGAGCATTACATACCGTTTATACCAATAATTTTGCTTCTAACAACTCAAAATATGCAGAAAAAATAATCAGTTTCCTTGCTGTTTTCTGATAGACTAGAAAGTGTTTGAATTCAATTAAGTTTACAACAGAATAGTATAGATACTATAGCACAGGGAACTATACTCGATATTTTGTAATAACCTATAAGGGAAAAGAATCTGGAAAGGAAAATATATATATGTATATACGTGTGTGCCTGTGTGTGTGCATAACTGAATCACTCTGCTGTACACCTGAAACACGATATTGTAAATCAACTATACTTCAATAAAAAAATGTTTTAATTAAAAATTTTTTTAACGTCTACAAATAACAAGTGCTAGAGAGGGTGTAGAGAAAAGGGAACCCTCCTAAACTGCTGGTGGGAATGTAAGTTGGTGTGGCCACTATGGAAAACAGTATGGAGGTTCCTCAGAAAACTAAAAATAGGACTACCATGTGATCCAGCCATACCACTCCTGGGCATATACCTGAACAAAACTATAATTCAAAAACATACATGCACACCCATGTTCACAGCAGCACTGTTCACAATAGCCAAGACATGGAAACAACCTAAATGTCCATCGACAGATGAATGTATAAAGAAGATGTGGTACATATATACAATGGAATACTACTTAGCCATAAAAAAGAATGAAATAATGCCATTTGCAGCAACATGAATGGACCTAGAGATTGTCATACTAAGTGAATTAAGTCAGAAAGAGAAAGACAAATATCATATGATATCACTTACATGTGGAATCAAAAATATGACACACAGGGACCTTCAAGATGGCAGAGGAGTAAGACGTGGAGATCACCTTCCTCCCCACAAATATCAAAAATGCATCTACATGTGGAACAACTCCTACAGAACACCTACTGAACACTGGCAGAACACCTCAGACTTCCCAAAAGGCAAGAAACTCCCTATGTTCTTGGGTAGGGCAAAAGAAAAAAGGAAAAACAGAGACAAAAGAATAGGGACAGAACCTGCACCAGTGGGAGGGAGCCGTGAAGGAGAAAAAGTTTCCACACACTAGGAAGCCCCTTCACTGGTGGAGACTGGGGATGGGCAGGGGGGAAGCTTTGGAGCCACGGAGGAGAGCACAGCAACAGGGGTGCAGAGGGCAAAGCGGAGAGATTCCCGCAAAGAGGATCGGCGCCGACCAGCACTCACCAGACCGAAAGGCTTGTCTGTTCACCCGCCGGGGCGGGCAGGGCTGGGAGCTGAGGTTCGGGCTTCAGAGGTCAGATCCGAGGGAGAGGACTGGGGTTGGCCACGTGAATACAGCCTGGAGGGGGCTAGTGCGCCACAGCTAGCCGGAAGGGAGTCAGGGAAAAGGTCTGGACCTGCCTAAGAGGCATCCCATTGTTTCGGGGTGCGCGAGGAGAGGGGATTCAGAGCACCGCCTAAACGAGCTCCAGAGACGGGCGCGAGCTGCGGCTATCAGCTCAGACCCCAGAGACGGGCATGAGACGCTAACACTGCTGCTGCTGCCACCAAGAATCCTGTGTGCAAGCACAGCTCACTCTCCACACAACCCCCGAGCCCACCCCAGGAGCCTGTGCAGCCCACCATTGCCAGGGTCCCATGATCCAGGGACAACTCCCCCAGGAGAACACATGGTGCGCCCCAGGCTGTTGCAACATCATGCCAGGCCCTGCCACCGCAGGCTCGCCCCGCATTCCAATAATAACTACCATACCCTTCCCTCCCCCCAGCCTGAATGAGCAAGAGCCCCCAGTCAGCCACTGCTTTAACCCCCTCCTGTCTGGGTGGGGAACAGATGCCTGAGGGTGACCTACATGGAGAGGTGGGGCTAAAACCAAAGCTGAACGCCAGGAGCTGTGCGAACAAAGAAGAGAAAGGGAAATTTCTCCGTGCAGCCTCAAGAGCAGTGGATTAAATCCCCATAATCAACTTGATATACGCTGCATCTGTGGAATACCTGAATAGACAACGCATCATGCCAAAATTGAGATGGTGGACTTCGGGAGCAACTGTAGACTTGAGGTTTGCTGTCTGCGACTGATTTCTTTCTGATATTTATGTTTCTCGTAGCTTAGTATTTAGCACTTGTTATCACCGGTACATTTGTTTACTGGTTTGGTTGCTCTCTTCATTTTCATTATTTTTTTTTTACTCTAATATTTTTTTTTATTTATTACTTTTTTTCTTTCTTTTTTCCTCCCTTTTCTTCTGAGCCATGTGGGTGACAGAGTCTTGGTGTTCCAGCCTGGTGCCAGGCCTGAGCCTCTGAGGTGGCAGAGCTGACTTCAGGACATTGGTCGACCAGGGACCTCCTGGCCCCACGTAATATCAATCAGCAAGAGCTCTCCTAGAGATCTCCATCTCAACACTAAGAACCAATTCCACCCAACAGCCAGCAAGGTCCAGTACTGGACACCCCATGCCAAACAACTAGCACGACAGGAGCACACCCCACCCATTACCAGAGAGGCTGCCTAAAATCATACTAAGTTCAGAGACACCCCAAAACACACCACGAAACACAGCCCTGCTCACCAGAAAGACAAGACCTAGCCCCACCCACCAGAACACAGGAACCACTCCCCTCCACCAGGAAGCCTACACAAGTCACTGAACCAACCTCACCCACTGGGGGCAGACACCAAAAGCAACAGGACAGACCTGCAGCCTGTGAAAAGGAGACCCCAAACATAGTAAGTTAAGCAAAATGAGAAGACAGAGAAATATGCAGCAGATGAAGGAACAAGGTAAAAACCCACCAGACCAAACAAATGAAGCGGAAATAGGCAGTCTACCTGAAAAAGAATTCAGAGTAATGACAGTAAAGATGATCCAAAATCTTGGAAACAGAATGGAGAAACTACAAGAAATGTTTAACAAGGATCTAGAAGAACTACCGAGCAAACAATGATGAACAACACAATAAATGAAATTAAAAATTCTCTAGAAGGAATCAATACCAGAAAAACTGAGGCAGAAGAACGGATAAGTGACCTGGAAGATAAAATAGTGGAAATAACTACTGCAGAGTAGAAAAAAGAAAGAACTGAGGACAGTCCCAGAGGCCTGTGGGACAACATGAAATGCACCAACATTCAAACTGTACAGGTCCCAGAAAAAGAAGAGAAAAAGAAAGGGACTGAGAAAATATTTGAAGAGATTATAGTTGAAAACTTCCCTAACATGGGAAAGGAAATAGTCAATCAAGTCCAGGAAGCACAGAGAGTCCCATACAGGAT
The DNA here is from genome assembly GCF_965194825.1 of Balaenoptera physalus. Classification (NCBI taxonomy): domain Eukaryota; kingdom Metazoa; phylum Chordata; class Mammalia; order Artiodactyla; family Balaenopteridae; genus Balaenoptera; species Balaenoptera physalus. Next base: position 26,153,497 of record NC_138903.1, on the reverse strand, counting down.
AAATCCAAGGAGAAACACACCAAGAAACATATTAATCAAACTATCAAAAATTAAATACAAAGAAAAAATATTAAAAGCAGCAAGGGAAAAGCAACAAACAACATACAAGGGAATCCCCATAAGGTTAACATCTGATCTTTCAGCAGAAACTCTGCAAGCCAGAAGTGAGTGGCAGGACATATTTAAAGTGATGAGAGGGGAAAAAACTACAACCAAGATTACTCTACTCAGCAAGGATCTCATTCAGATTCAATGAAGAAATTAATAACTTTACAGACAAGCAAAAGTTAACAGAATTCAGCACCAGCAAACCAGCTTTACAACAAAAGCTAAAGGAACTTCTCTGGGCAGGAAACACAAGAGAAGGAAAAGACCCACAAAAATAAACCCAAAACAATTAAGAAAATGGTAATAGGAACATACATATCAATAATTACCTAAAATGTAAATGGATTAAATGCTCCAACCAAAAGACATAGACTGGCTGAATGGATACAAAAACAAGACCCATATATATGCTGTCTACAAGAGACCCACTTCAGACCTAGAGACACATACAGACTGAAGGTGAGGGGATGGAAAAAGATATTCCATGCAAATGGAAATCAAAAGAAAGCTGGAGGAGCAATTCTCATATCAGACAAAATAGACTTTAAAATAAAGACTACTACAAGAGACAAAGAAGGACATTACATAATGATCAAGGGACCAATCCAAGAAGAAGATATAACAACTGTAAATATTTCTGCACCCAACACAGGAGCACCTCAATACATAAGGCAAATGCTAACAGCCATGAAAGGGGAAATCAACAGTAACACAATCATAGTAGGGGACTTTAACACCCCACTTTCACCAATGGACAGATCATCCAAAATGAAAATAAAAAAGGAAACACAAGCTTTAAATGACACATTAAACCAGATGGACTTAATTGATATTTTAGGACATTCCATCCAAAAACAACAGAATACACTTTCTTCTCAAGTGCTCATAGAACACTCTCCAGGATAGATCATATCTTGGGTCATAAACCAAGCCTTGGCAAATTTAAGAAAATTGAAATCATATCAATTATCTTTCCTCACTACAACGCTATGAGACTAGGTATTAATTACAGGAAAAAAAAGTGTAAAAATTATAAACACATGGAGGCTAAACAATACGCTATTAAATAACCAAGAGATCACTGAAGAAATCAAAGAGGAAATCAAAAAATACCTAGAAATAAATGACAATGAAAACACGACAACCCGAAACCTATGGGATGCAGCAAAAGCAGTTCTAAGAGCAAAGTTTATAGCAATACAATCCTACCTCAAGAAACAAGAAACATCTCAAATAAACAACCTAAACTTACACCTAAAGGAATTAGAGAAAAAAGAACCAAAAAACCTCAAGGTTAGCTAAAGGAAAGAAATCATAAAGATTAGATCAGAAATAAATGAAAAAGAAACGAAGGAAACAATAGCAAAGATCAATAAAACTAAAAGCTCGTTCTTTGAGAATATAAACAAAATTGATAAACCTTTAGCCTGACCCATCAAGAAAAAAAAGAATGCTCAAATCAACAGAATTAGAAACGAAAAATGAGAAGTAACAACTGACACTGCAGAAATACAAAGGATCATGAGAGATTACTACAAGCAACTCTATGCCAATAAAATGGACAACCTGGAAGACATGGACAAATTCTTAGAAAAGCACAATCTTCTGAGACTGAACCAGGGAGAAATAGAAAATATAAACAGACCAATCACAAGCACTGAAGTTGAAACTGTGATTAAAAATCTTCCAACAAACAAAAGCCCACGACCAGATGGCTTCACAGGCAAATTCTATCAAACATTTAGAGAAGAGCTAACACCTATCCTTCTCAAACTCTTCCAAAATATAGCAGAGGAAGGAACACTCCCAAACTCATTCTACGAGGTCACCATCACCCTTATACCAAAACCAGACAAAGATGTCACAAAAAAAGAAAGCTACAGGTCAATATCACTGATGAACATAGATGCAAAGATCCTCAACAAAATACTAGCAAACAGAATCCAACAACACACTGAAAAGATGATACACCATGATCAAGCAGGGTTTAACCGAGGAATACAAGGATTCTTCAATATATGCAAATCAATCAATGTGATACACCATATTAACAAATTGAAGGATTAAAAAACATACGATAATCTCAATAGATACAGAAAAAGCTTTTGACAAAATTCAACACCCATTTATGATAAAAACTCTCTAGAAAGTAGGCATAGAGGGAACCTACCTCAACATAATAAAGGCCATATATGACAAACCCACAGCCAACATCGTTCTCAATGGTGAAAAACTGAAAGCATTTCCTCTAAGATCAGGAACAAGACAAGGCTGCCCACTCTCACCACTCTTATTCAACACAGTTATGGAAGTTTTAGCCACAGCAATCAGAGAAGGAAAAGAAATAAAAGGAATCCAAATTGGAAAAACAGAAGTAAAAATGTCACTGTTTGCAGATGACATGATACTATACATAGAGAATCCTAAAGATGCTACCAGAAACCTACTAGAGCTAATCAATTAATTTGGTAGAGTAGCAGGATGCAAAATTAATGCACAGAAATCTCCTGCATTCCTATACACTAATGATGAAAAATGTGAAAGAGAAATTAAGGAAACACTCCCACTTACCACTGCAACAAAAAGATTAAAATACCTAGGAATAAACCTACTTAGGGACACAAGAGACCTGTATGCAGAAAACTATAAGACACTGATGAAAGAAATTAAAGATGATACCAACAGATAGAGAGATATACCATGTTCCTGGATTGGAAGAATCAACATTGTGAAAATGACTCTACTACCCAAAGCAATCTACAGATTCAATGCAATCCCTATCAAACTACCAATGGCATTTTTCACAGAACTAGAACAAAAAATTTCACAATTTGTATGGAAACACAAAAGACCCCGAAAAGCCAAAGCAATCTTGAGAAAGAAAAAGGGAGCTGGAGGAATCAGGCTCCCTGACTTCAGACTATACTACAAAGCTACAGTAATCAAGACAGTATGGTACTGGCACAAAAACAGAAATATAGATCAATGGAACAGGACAGAAAGCCCAGAGATAAACCCACACACATGTGATCACCTTATCTTTGATAAAGGAGGCAAGAATATACAGTGGAGAAAAGACAGCCTCTTCAATAAGTGGTGCTGGGAAAACTGGACAGGTACATGTAAAAGAATGAAATTAGAACACTCCCTAACACCATACACAAAAATAAACTCAAAGTGGATTAAAGACCTAAATGTAAGGCCAGATACTGTAAAACTCTTAGAGGAAAACATAGGCAGAACACTCTATGACATAAATCACAGCAAGATCCTTTTTGACCCACCTCCTAGAGAAATGGAAGTAAAAACAAAAATAAACAAATGGGACCTAATGAAATTTAAAAGCTTTTGCACAGCAAAGGAAACCATAAATAAGACGAAAAGACAACCCTCAGAATGGGAGAAAATATTTGCAAATGAAGCAACAGACAAAGGATTAATCTCCAAAATATACAAGCAGCTCGTGCAGCTTAATGTGAAAAAAACAAACAACCCAATCCAAAAATGGGCAGAAGACTTAAATAGACATTTCTCCAAAGAAGCTATACAGATTGCCAACAAACACATGAAAGGATGCTTAACATCACTAATCATTAGAGAAATGCAAATCAAAACTACAATGAGGTATCACCTCACACTGGTCAGAATGGCCATCATCAAAAAATCTACAAACAATAAATGCTGGAGAGGATGTGGAGAAAAGGGAACCCTCTTGCACTGTTGGTGGGAATGTAAATTGATACAGCCACTATGGAGGTTCCTTAAAAAACTAAAAATGGAACTACCAAATGACCCAGCAATCCCACTACTGGGCATATACCCTGAGAAAACCATAATTCAAAAAGAGTCATGTACCACAATGTTCATTGCAGAACTATTTACAATAGCCAGGACATGGAAGCAACCTAAGTGTCCATCCACAGATGAATGGATACAGAAGATGTGGCACATATATACAATGGAATATTACTCAGCCATAAAAAGAAACGAAATTGAGTTATTTGTAGTGAGGTGGATGGACCTAGAGACTGTCATACAGTGAAGTAAGTCAGAAAGAGATAAACAAATACCGTATGCTAACACATATATATGGAATCTAAAAAAAAAAAAAGGTTCTGAAGAACCTAGGGGCAGGACAGGTTCTAAAGATGCAGATGTACAGAATGGACTTGAGGACACAGGGAGGGGGAAGGTAAGCTGGGACGAAGTGAGAGAATAGCATTGACATATATACACTACCAAATGTAAAACAGCTAGCTAGTGCGAAACAGCCACACAGCACAGGGAGATCAGCTCGGTGCCTAGTGACCACCTAGAGGGGTGGGATAGGGAGGGTGGTAGGGAGACACAAGAGGGAGGGGATATGGGGATATATGTATACATATAGCTGATTCACTTTATTATACAGCAGAAACTAACACAACATTGTAAAGCAATTACATTCCAAGAAAGATGTTAAAAAAAAATATGACACAAATGAACTTATCTACGAAACAGAAACAGACTCACAGACAGAGAACAAACTCGCGGTTGACAAAGGGGCGGGGAGTGGGGGAAGAATGGATTGGGAGTTTGGGGTTAGCAGATGCAAACTATTTTATATAGAATGGATAAACAACAAGGTCCTACTGTATAGCACAGGGAACTATATTCAATATCCTGCAATAAATGGAAAAGTATATAAAAGAGTCTATAAATTTATAACTGAATCACTTTGCTGTACAGCAGAAATTAACACTGTAAATCAAGCACACTTCAATAAAAATAATAAAATTTAAAAATCAGTTTCCTTGCTGTTTTCTTATAGACTAGAAATGTTAGAATTCAATTGAGTTTACAACAGAATAGTACGGATAGAGTTGTAACATAGTTACAGTATCTTACAACATAAATCCAGAAGCAGCAGTGCTATTTTTTTGCCTTCTGAAAGGCACTGGGTATGTTTACCATGTTGAAGAACGTCCACAAATCAACCCATATATGATACCATATCCTTCCATTTCTTCAAAGTCTGAAGGAATTGAGAAAGTGCTGAAAATCACTTTCATGAGATAGTGAGTAGAATGTTGCGAACAATGAATTTAGACTTAAACATGTGGGATTCATATCCCAAAACTATTATTTTTTCTGAAAATTCAGTAATTTTTTGTCTTAGTTGCCCCTATGAAAAGCATGACAGTGAAATATTACATGCAAAAGTAGTCAGTAGATACAACAAATATAAAGCATCATTTTTCCAGGAGTGAAAATACTTGTCAGTAAAGAAGTCTACAAAGTCCTGAGGAAAGGGGTGCATATTTTGTTTTTTTCTGCTCTTTTTCCCTTAAAGTAAAGGAGCTGTCAAGCTATAGTAGACGGAACAATGGGCTCCCAAAGATGTTCATGTCCGAATCCCCAGAACCTATGAATGTGTTACCTTACATGACAAGAAGGATTTTGCAGATGTGATTAAGGATTTTGAGATTATCCTTGATTTTCTGGGTGAGCCCAAAAGGATCCTTATAAGTAAAAGAGGGGGGCAAGAGAGTCAGAGAAGTAGACGTGAGGATGGAAGCAGAAGTCGAAGTGATATGATTGGGGCTTTGAAGATGGAAGGCAGGCCACATACCGAAGAATGAGGCAGAAGCTGCAAGAGGAAACAGATTCTCCCCTAGAGCCTCCAGAAAAGAAAACAGCCCTACCAACACATTGATTTTAGACCAGTGAGACCCATGTCAGCCTTCTGACCTCCACAACTGTAAAATAATACATTTGTGTTGTTTATACCCACTAAGCATGTGAGAATCTATTAAAGCAGCCCTAGGAAAATACACATGCCATGGGACACTGCATAGTTAGATTCTACCCCCTGAGCTATAACCACAGGGCTGCCAATCCCTCCCTATTTCAAGTAGAGAAGTTGAATTAAGGTGATCTCTCAGATGTCCTCCACCTCAAAAGTACTATAATTAAACACACTTTCTCCTTTCTTTCTCTTTGTTGCTTCCTCCCTTCTTTGGATTAAAAGAGCTATTTCCTCTCTGTTGTATTTTATGCTTTAGGAAGAAGGTAATTCCTTGTGCTAGCTGGTCTGGTAGAAACTGCTGAGGGATAATGAGGCCCACTTACCCTGACAAGCCATGTCAGCTGCTTTCCTTCATTGACAGTAAGTGGGGAACTTCTGTTGCCCACTCCAATTTTCCCTCAGTCTATTTTCCAGGTCTCAAAATACACAGGCAGAAGTTACATAGGAATCCAATATGAACTCAAGGTCCCCAGAGAGTAGTTAGTTTCCTGGGCAATTATATGTAAAAATGTCCTCATCAAGATGATTTCTCTAAAGGCTGTCTTCAGCTCTAAGATTTTAAAAATTCATGATTTGTCATCCCCAATTATAAGCTAGGGAATTTATAAGAATCTGTGGTTTCTCTGGATAAGGCTACTAACAACACATTCGACCTTGAACCAAAAGGGTCAAATAAACCACATATAACAATAGCCAGAAGCTGAAAAGTATATTTGTGTTTCCTTCAACTCTAAATTGTAAGTTTTAACAGGAGTCTTGAATTCCAGGAATAACACTTAATAACCCTGGAGTGTTAAGACTTTAATTTTTTTAACATCAAATTTTGTCACTATAATAAACTGATTATTCAGTATTTTAAAGTAACAACTTGATATTTTTATTTTTAAATAATAAGGAAACATTATATTACAAGTATTCATATCCTTGTGAAAGAAGGCTGCAAAAGTTCTATGGCTAAGATGACCCGGTAATTCCACTCTGAGGTACTTACCCCCCAAAATTGAAAAGAAGTATTGGAATACTTGTATATGAATGTTCAGAGCATCACTATTCAGAGCAGCCAAAAAATGGAAACAAATGTCCATCAACAGATGAATGAATAAACAAATGCGGTATACCCATACAATGGAATATTACTCAGCCATAAAAATTATGAAGTACTGATATGTGCTACAACATGGATGAACCTCAAAAACATGCTAAGTAAAAGAATCCAGACACAAAAGGCCATGTACTGTTTGACTCCATTTACATAAAATATCCAGAGTAGGTAAATCCACAGAGGCAGAAGAAAGCAGACTATTTACATAAAATATCCAGAGTAGGTAAATCCACAGAGACAGAAGAAAGCAGGCTACTGGTTGCCAGGGACCAGAGGGAGGGAAATGGGAATGACAATGTTATACAGGTTTCCCTTTTGGGGTGATGAAAATGTTTTGGAACTAGATAAAACTGTAAGTATTCTAAATAACACTAAATTGTACATTTTTAAATGGTTAATTGTATGCTATGTGAACTTCACTTCAATTTTAAAACAAAGTTCTATGGTTAGACAGAACTGAATTCCTTTTTGGCCCTGCCACCCATAATGTAGCCTTTGGCAAGTTACTTAAACTCTCCACTCAGCTTTCAGAGTTAATGTGAAGATTAAACGAAATACTCTACAGTGTCTGATGCAGAGCAGATTATTAGAAAAATGCAACTTCCCTTCTCTGGACCTCTTTTTCCTCCTCTACAGACTACTGAGACTTGAGAATGACAATTTATAAACATAAATAAGCAGTTTAAAAAAAAAAGAACAAAGACAGACAGACAAAACATTGCCATGCAACTTCTAGAAATTTATCCTGAGGAAGTAATCAGATGAAAATATGATCTTTTAATCTCTGAAAGTATGCATCACACACACTCAGATATTACGCACATCTAAGTGTTGTTGGTACTAGAGAAAAAATGTGAAAATCAAAGGTTCATCAATAAGAGATTGGTTAAGTAAATTAAGATACATCAGTTCAACAGACTATTATGCAGCCATTCTAATCATGATGTAATTTGTATTTAATGTGTGTGGGGGGCTAGAAGACAATTTCAAAATTGTTATATCCCATGATCTTTTTTATATCACATACACACAGAAAAAAGGACTATAAGAATAGACACCAAAATGTAAACATCTTTAAATGCTGGTATTAAAGATGAAATTTTAATATTTTTATAGTAAGAAAGTCAATAAAAACATATTTTGAAAAAAGGACATAAAGAAGAAAATTTCTTAATATATCTTTCTCATTATCAAATGGTATAAAATTAGCTGACTTACAAATACATTCCCCTCTATTTCTGATGTATAAGATTTTATAACTCTTTGTAAGGCTTGTAGGGCACACTTTTCCTTTGTAAGAAATAAATACACCATTTATTAACTGTGTGACTTCTGAGAAATCACTTAACCTCTGCACATCAAAATGGTGAAAAGCTGAGTTATATAACTGGTACAAGAATATGAGTCTGTCACCATGTGTAAGAGAAAAGGAACCAGGTCAGTATCTGAGTCCTCAGACCTAGAGAATGCTACTAAAATCCTCTAAAAACAATACCAGCCCTCAAGAAAAGTCAAAATCCAAGAGTTAGCGTTCTTGATATGCACACAGAAGACAAAAGGATCTTGCACAGTGCAGCACATCCACGTGAACTTTTAAACCTTCTCCTTTCCTGGGTGTTTAATTTGTGATGAAGCTGACATCCTCTAAAAAATCAGGGAAGTGTACAGAGATAAATGCAGATGAGAATTCTTCCTAATGTTGAATCCTGATTTTTAGATTGTTTTTAAGAACTTAAGGATGATTTAAAATCATTTTAGCAGGTAAATTTAGAGGATAGAGCAATGAAATGAAAATGTGGTGGATTAAAAATGAAGCGTGGTGGAAAAAAAATTAAGTGTGGTAGGTCTGTTATCATTCAGGGTATTTCAACAATCAAAAATTTCCATTAATAATCACGGAGATTGGGGCTTCCCTGGTGGCGCAGTGGTTAAGAATCTGCCTGCCAATGCAGGGGACGCGGGTTCGAGCCCTGGTCTGGGAAGATACCACATGCCGCGGAGCAACTAGGCCCGTGAGCCACAACTACTGAGCCTGCGCGTCTGGAGCCCATGCTCCACAACCGGAGAGGCCATGACAGTGAGAGGCCCACGCACCGCGATGAAGAGTGGCCCCGCTCGCCGCAACTGGAGAAAGCCCTCGCACAGAAACGAAGACCCAACACAGCCATAAATAAATAAATTAATTAATTAATTTAAAAAAAAAATCACGGAGATGAGTTGTAACTGATCCCTTCTACCAAAGTACTTTAACAATGATGATTAATGATTCAAAAAGTAGTAGGACCTTACAGGAAGACAGCAGCACTCATGCAACTGATGAATGGAAGGTAGCTGCCATAATGTACCTCAACTAATTAAATTTCTAGAAAGGTTTTGGGACTTGCAGCATCCCAGATACACATCCTGCATCATGAAGAGTTTAACCAGCACAATCTAAGCATCATTGTCTGTACAGTTGTCCTTATATGGTTTCTAATTATTTTTTAATATGGCTCTGTCCTCAGCAACAGGTCTCCTTCTTTATAATTCTACTTACTATCCTCATCTGATGCTACCTTCCCCATTCCTCTCCCATATTCTCCACAGTACTTAGCAAAATGCTGAATATTTGGCAGATGCTCAAATATATGTATTGGCTTCAGTTAAAACAGTGAGACAATATAAGCAGCAAATAGGTCTTGTCACGCAGCTTGTCTCTCAGCCTAACAGAAATGCCTATTTACACCAACCCAGTGGGGCTTGACAAACACACACAGAATGGCTGACATGCTCAAGCAACGATTACATGACATGCTAGAGAAGCAGTGAGGATTAGAAAAGATGCTTTGAGGATGCCCTCAAATGTACCTTTGAACATCATTATGGAACTTGGAAAGATAAGCTGCAACAGTCGGTGTAGGCTACAGAAAGGAGAAATGGGATGACCTATTTTCAGCATTTAAAGCCCAAAAGTATAAAGAAACACCAAGAAACCAACTGCTCATTGTTGCTATATTGTAGGTCAAGAATTATCTTTACCAAATGGTGGCATATATGACAGTTAGGTGTCTAGTCATTCCAGCCATACCCCATGTATGCCTACCACAAAAACAAAATGTCCATCTTCCCATCATTTTCAATCATTACTTATGAATTTCCCTACATATACCAACCAGGCTATTTTTTTAAATATATGTATTGTGCACTAAAATTAAAATGAGGAAATACTTATTTCTTACTTGTTTTAAACCCATATTGCAGGCACACTGACCTGGGGGTTTAAGTATATAAAATGTGCATACATGATGTAAAAATAGAGCTGGATATTTTTCAAATTCAAAGAGTTAATTTTGGTGTAGAAATCAAATTCTTAATGAATCATGCATGCCACATAAACTTATGTATTTCTCCAAGTTTAAAAGAACCAAGATTTGAATTTTTCTTTTTTTCAAGCTATCAAAACATAAATTTACTTTGACCCAAGAAAAAAAGTAAAATTCTGAAGTGGTTATTTTTCCCAAAATAATTATATCTCCAAGAGGACCATATTTTCCCAAGCCAAAATTAGGACGCATAGCTTGAAATGTAGGTAGGTAATTCAGACTATTTTAAAATCAGGACAGTTAAAACAAATCTAGGATAAATGGCCAGTGCAGTTATTTTAACCTAGGTAACGAAAACAATTCACATACAAAATAGTCCTCCCTCAAAATATTTTGTTGGCACAAAACCAATAATAAAAAAAAAAGGAACCAAGATTGTTGTTTTCATCACTATATCTGCAGAGTCTATCTCCATACCTGACAGATAGTAGACATTTAATTTATATTGTTTCTTTGGATGAATGTGAGGGGAGGGGAGGGGAAGGGAGATTGTGTTTGTGTGTGTGCGTGCGTGCGTGCGTGCGTGTGTGTGTGTATGTTTGAGAGAGACACGAAGAGAGAGAGATTTTTCCACAACACAAAAGAAGCACCTTGGCCAAAAGGAGGCATTTATGTTATCTTACTGAGCCCCAAAATAATGAAGCAAATATAGTCAATGGTAAAGAAGAAAATATATGTTTAGAAAAGTATTATACTGTCAGGACTTCCCTGGTGGTCCAGTGGGTAAGAGTCTGCACTCCCAAGGCAGGGGGCCCGGGTTCGAACCCTGGTCGGGGAACTAGATCCTGCATGCATTCCCCAACTAAGAAGTCCACATGCCACAACTAAGACCTGGTGCAGCCAAAATAAATAAATAAATATATTTTTTAAAAAAAAGAAAGAAAAATACTATACTGTCAACTGTTAAGCTAAATAAGTTTCTATTGAGATTGAGGAGTAAATGATTTTTAAGTAATTATTTAATTTTAATAAAGAGCTACATTATGTGATTTCAAAATAAAATTCAAAGGGCAATGATTTGGTTCAGTGTTAATCTACCTCCAGTACACTGAACGAAGACCTGTGCTTCTCTGTTACGTCTCAGAAAATGAAGATTCTTATTTGATTATATAGACCCAGCTAAAGATGCAGATCTGTCACAAATTTCAAAAACTGTAACCATACCCAGAGCTTTCACAGTTTAAAACTAAAGTTAGTAGGCCAATGAAACAAGTTACATCTATCCTTACAGACAATATCAGTCTTCGACAATTTATAAAACAGCTATATGCATTTACTCATTCATGTCTTCAACATCACAGATCTACAATGTCGAAAACACACATAAGGGTGGAGAAGACAGTGGAGTAGGGGAGCAAAACCTGCCACCCCAAAATACCTCTTAGGCATGTGGATTACTGCCAGCTGAAAACAATCAAGGCCCAAAAGACTCAGGAAGAAACTTTGACCTTACCCCTGAACTGCCTAAAAGAATCAAAACTACAATAAGGTATCACCTCACACTGGTCAGAATGGCCATCATCAAAAAGTCTACAAACAATAAATGCTGGAGAGGGTGTGGAGAAAAGGGAACCCTCCTACACTGTTGGTGGGAATGTAAACTGGTACAGCCACTATGGAGAACAGTATGGAGGTTCCTCAAAAAACTAAAAATAGAGCTACCATATGACCCAGCAATCCCACTCCTGGGTACATATCCGGACAAAACGCTAACTCAAAAAGATACATCCACCCCAATGGTCATAGCAGCACTATTTACAACAGCCAAGACATGGAAACAACCTAAAGGTACATTGACAGAGGAATAAAGAAGATGTGGTACATATATACAATGGAATGTTAGCCATAAAAAAGAATGAGATAATGCCATTTGCAGAAACAGAGATGGACCTAGAGCTCATCAAGTGAAGTCAGACAGAGAAAGACAAATATGATATGATATCGCTTATATGTGGAATCTAAAAAAGAATGATACAAATGAACCTATATACAAAACAGAAATAGACCCACGGACATAGAAAACAAACTTCTGGTTACCAAAGGGGAAAGGGGGGAGGGGAGGGATAAATTAGGAGTTTGGGATTAACATATACACATTACTACATATAAAATAGATAACCAACAAGGACCTACTGTATAGCACAGGCAACTATACTCAATATTTTGTAATAGCCTATAAGGGAAAAGAATCTGACAAAATAGATATATAAGTATGTATAACTGAATCACTTTGCTGTACACCTAAAACTAATGCAACATTGTAAATCAACTCTACTTCAACTTAACAAAAAAAAAAGAATGTAGATAGGGACTCGTTCCAGGAAGGCAACTAACACCATACATAACTATAGTATAATATGAAGCAGGTGTGCAGACAGGGAGGAACCTAGCTAAATCTGTTAAAATTCTGCCCTGTGTCCCATTGTTTCTGGGTGGTACAGCAAACATTTGCTTTCCCATGTCCATGTGAATTGCCTTCCCCCACCTTTGAAGTTCCAACCCACTACTCCCAACATCTTCTTCTGTCTTTAGCTGAAGATGATACTCAAGGTGAGGGTTTTGGCCATTTTGGTGAGTTACTCAGTTCTCTGGTCAGTCTCATATATACATGTCATTAAACTTGTGCTTATTTTCTCCTGTTAATCTGTCTCATGTCAATTTAATTCTTAGACCACCCAGAAGAACCAGGAAAGGTAGAGGAAAATGTCTTCCTTCCTGACAGTGGTCAACAAGTCACGGATCATGCCCTCAGTCTCGGTTTATCACGTCCCACCTCACCTCTCCCCCTATCGAGTCCCAGTGCTCACACGATGCTCTGCTGTCTCTAGCCTCAGAAGACAGGGATCAGGAAAACGTCTTTTTACACTAAGATATTCGCCACTGAATGTGTTATCCACGCAGAGAGTACTCGCCTTTTAAGAAAGGACCTTGGACATAAGAAAGCACACAACAAGCACAAATAATTTTTCAAAGGACTGAAAAGAGGTAGTCCAAGCAGGACACTGGAAACAAGGGATTCTTATCAAGTGGGATGTCGAGACTGGCAGGGAGCTGTAATTGTTGTACTCCCACTAGAAAGTGGGGGATAAAAAAAAAAAAAGAAAGAAAGTGGGGGATAAATACGAGGACTATGACCCAGAGCCAGGAAATAGAAGTCAGATAGGGTGCCAGAGCCCTGTTCCAGGATGAAAGCTGGCCAGAAGTAAAGCAGGTGAAACTAGGGGTGAGCATCAGTGGAGAACTCAGCTGTGAAAGGCGCTGGAAGGAAAAGAAAGAGGAACCAGGATTCCTCATGCATCACTGCTCCTAGTAGGTGGTCATTAAATGTTTGTTAGAGCAAAACATTTGAGAGGAAAGATATCAGCCTCCTTCAGCTTTTATCTTTTCACTCACTCATTTAGCAGCTTTTAACTGAGCAATCAATAAAGTTGTCTCTCATGGTAACAAGACTCCCTTCATTTACCATGTTTAGTAGTCATATAAAAACCATCCTAATTTTATTTTTCTAACATTCCTTCCTTGCTTCACTAGATAAAACACATGGGAATGTGTTTGGTTTACAAAGTTCAATTATAAGGTCTGAGGGATAAACTCAGTATCATGAACATTTAAAAGTGTAATTTGTCTTTGGAACTGTTCTTAATACCATCATACCCATACAGCTACAAATGTTGATATTTAAGCCTGTACAGATTATGTTCTATGCGGGTGCAAAAACACTACTGAATATAAATTATTTTCAGTAAGAAAAAGGGGCTATAATTTTTCTTAGTTATAACAGAACATGTCAGAAGATGAAAACAGAGAAAAGCTAATCAAATTGCTTACAATTCTCATCCTAAGAAAGGTGAATCAATTTAACACTATGCTCTGAATACTATAAAACTCATTTAGGAAAGCACTGGAAAGTAAATAAATACCAGTGCAGACCTAGCGGTTTCAGTCATATTTTGTATAAATTGGCCAGGCAGAGAAAACAGCTCAGCCACTGCAATGCTCCTTCTACTGAAAAAGGCCCACATGTTGAGGATCTGTAGAATGGCCTCAGATCCTGGTCTAGTACCTCTGGCAAAATAAGTTATTGGAAAAAATGGTTTTTAATTTCTCCAGCCAAAATAAATGTCTTTGCTCACCAGATGAGTTAAGCCTCTATGGTTTGTTCATGCAGATTCCCCTCTTGCTCAATAAATTTAACTCAGAGAGTGGTTCTGGATGATTCTTATTACCCAGCTGCCCAGCTGGACTGGAAAGCCAGACTTCTTTGTCATCATCGTTTTTTGATAGCCATCACAGACATTTAAGGAAATCTCTAATAATTTTAATGTAGCTGTTAAGTTTAACACATGGGCACTGGACTACCAGCTCAGTCTACAGTCACAATAGAAAGACTGCAAAATACAAAATGTATTATTGAATGCAATCAGTAGTATTGTTTTTACTATTACATACGCTTATACCCTTCTGGCTAGCAAGAGTGTTGCAAGGAATTTTTAAATTTTTGTTCTGCTTAGATACTAAAGTATAACTAGGATACTCCATTTAGCAGCTAGCAAATATGTGGGGCCCCTGAGATTAAATTTTCATTAAAATTTCAAGGCATAACTTGAAATGAGCATGTCCCTTTGTCCTTTTGATCTATGTATTAATGTCTTTTCCGGTTTTTAAAAGAGCCCTTTTGAAGGACTTGAGAAAAAAACGGAACTGTAATTCAGGAGCAATTGAGCCGGTGTGGGCATTTTAGGAGGCTACAGACTTAAACTTCAAGAGAATTGAATTCTACTTAATGATATTCGCTGGGAATTTTGACCACAGAGGTGTGCTGTCTATATTTATAGATATTATCCTTTACATGTGCACATGGAAAAATCTAACTTTCACAGTTTAGTTCTTCTCAGTATCACACCTTGGTATAATGATTTGAGTCATCTCAATCAGCATATAACTATCATTATTGCATGACTGGTAATTAGATTAGAATTTAACTCATGCTTTAATGTTTTTTAATCTGTTGTATAAAAGTTATCATATGGAACTATTTACTATAAGGAAGTTAATGTTATTATACATATGCTTTTGGTTTAGGGCAATAAAGCTGTGAGAGTTTAAGAGACTTACTGAAGTTTATGTTATTAGAGAGTGGTAGAGTGGTGGCTGGGATTCAGTTACTCTGATTCCAACTCCTGTTCTGATTTCATTACCCTGAGATGCTTCTCCTTAATGGAGTGAAAGGGACAATTTTGCTATATTGTGAAAACTCTCAGGGTCCAAATAAACCTGTAACCTACAATTACAGGTGCAGATCAGGGACAGAATCCATCTTTTTTTCCAATATAACAGATGAGGCTGGCTTTTTTCTTCTTAGCTTTACTTTCATCCAAAAGGCTCTATTTTCCCTAATTTTTCAGCCTTAAGGAACCAAAGTCTCTTCTAGTTGACTACCCAGACAAAATCCCAGGCTCTGGCTAAAAGTGACAGATCACCACAGTATTTATTGAGCCTTGAAGGGGAGCAGAATATGCCACCCCAAAATATGCCTCTCTGGCACAAGGATTATTTTGAGCTCACTATTTTTAAGAAACAACAGACACAAGAGCAGCTCTCAAAGCCAATTAGAAGTTACCCTTTTGTAAGGGAAATTCACATTTATAAAGGAAATCTCCATTTGTAGGGGTATCTCCCTTTCTGTACCAGGAAGAAAAGAATGATTAAATCTAGAAACTCTAGAAACAGTGGAGAAGGCAATGACTCAAATCTGCATTAAAAACCATACCCTTGTTTACTTTGCCTGATAACTTCCCTTACTTTGCTCCCCAACCCACAATGCTCCTTAGTCTTTAGCTGGAGATAGCGTTTAAGGTGGTGGGTCAGGCCATTTCTGGGAGTTAGTCAGTTTTCCTGGGTATCGCCCACATATACAATAAGTATACATTTCTGGTTTTCTCCTATTAATCTAATCTTTTTATTACAGGAGGTCTCAGCCAAGAACCTAGAAGGGTAAATGGAAAATTATTTCTCCTCCCCTACAGCCTCTTCATTCCACCAGAAACTGTACAAGATGCTGAGATACCTGAAGATTAGGACACAGTCTTATTCTTGCTTTTAAAATAGGTTGATCAATTTGTCCCGGTGTGCCTGAGACATTCCCAATTTTAGCAATGAAAGTCCTGCTTCCTAGGAAACCTCTCAGGTTTGGGCAAAGGAGGTGATTCGTCACTCTGCTTTCAAAGGAGATTTTGGTCTAGATTGGAGTCATGCGTGTAAATATGCAATTACCGTAGACAACACCGAAGTGTTTAAAGACGACATACTATAAAAGTACATACTGGGCTTCCCTGGTGACGCAGTGGTTAAGAATCCGCCTGCCAAGGCAGGGGACACGGGTTCGAGCTCTGGTCTGGGAAGATCCCACATGCCGCAGAGCAACTAAGCCCGTGCGCCACAACTACTGAGCCTGCACTCTAGAGCCTGTGAGCCACAGCTACTGAGCCTGCGTGCCACAACTACTGAAGCCCATGCACCTAGAGCCCGTGCTCTGCAACAAGAGAAGCCACCGCAATGAGAAGCTCACGCACTGCAACGAAGAGTAGCCCCCGCTCACCGCAACTAGAGAAAGCCTGCACACAGGAACGAAGACCCAATGCAGCCAAAAATAATAATAATTAATTAATTAATTATTTTAAAAAAGTACATACTAAAAGTGGAAACACATCCTCTACATGTGCCTGTAGAACCTTTTACATTTACCCTGTGAAGGGAAAATCAAAATGGAGTCGGTTTTGCTAAGAGAGCTCTCTAAAATGAGCCAAGAGGCCACTGAGTAAATGTGACTTATGCATGTCTCAGCCTGGATGGAATCTGTCATTTTGACCACTCATTGTCCTACTCAAGATACTTATCGGACTCTTACCCCAAAATAACTCATGATTCCTTAAGGACATATATTTTCCGACTTGCGTCAGTGTCAATCACAATATTCGCCAGGCAACTTTAACAATCTTCTGGCTTTTGTCTTTATAAGCCCCTGCCTTTTTCTTTTCCCCAATCTTTCCGTTTTATCCCAATCAATCTCCCCTGAATTGCAATTCTTAAGACCCCAAATAAACCTCTTTGTTCCTTGCAGCCTCACTATTGAGTATTGTTCTACATTACATGGTGTTGGAAGCAGGATCTGAAGTGACTCACCTCTACCTCCAGCACTGCTGCCAGATACGAGTAAGGTGCCTATGGGAGCCTCTTGTACTCTGTCGCCTCCTCGGCAGCCTCAGGTTGTAAGGTTAAGTCCCCTCGGTTCTGAATTTCCCATTTTGGTCAAGGTTCTGAGCCTTTACCTGGGAAGGGAATCCTTCATCTTGGTGAGTATTCGGTTATGAAGAGTTCAGTTCTTACGGGCAGCTGCCATCTGCAGCTCTGGCTCATTTTATCTTTAAAAGTTACGGGCCCTCATCTTGTAAATTTCTGTTGCAATGACTGGAAACTCTATTGGCTCACTTGGGGCTCATGTGAGATTCCTAAGTTAGTCTATGTGCACACTCAATTGGGAAAAGCTACAGAATGAGCTAACAAATATGGGAAGCATATTTCAATGGATAATTTCAGACTTCCAAATATAATAATGAATCCCCTATTGCTTCCCTCAGAGAAACTAACTTCACAAGTATCTCAAAGGATTTCCAAATTGGAAAAATCCTCTGAGGCTTCTGAGAGCTCCTCCTCTCTCTCCCAGCTCCCTCTGCTCCCTCCTGGGCCCCTGAATGTCCAATGCTCACCTCCTTGCTACCCATCTCTCTGAACTTCCTTTTTATAACACCAAGATTGACGTCCTGCAGAAGGCTAGCCATACTGCCCCTTCAGTAATGATAGCCTCTTTTGAAACCAGGTCCAATGAAGATAGCACCAGAACCATCACATGTACCCCTTGGACTAAAGCAGAATTACACGCCATAGCTAAGGACTTTCCCAATGTTAAAGAGGATTCCATTGAGTATGCCAAACAATTTGATCTCCTCACTAAAACCTATGAGCCTGGCTATTCAGATTTATATCCATTAATACATCTGCTTGTAGGAGATGTTATGGCTAAAGAATGAATGGAAGCTGTCAATTGGAAAGATCCTTCTGATGATTCTTTCAGAGTAGGCACAAGGGGACCAGCAGATGCTCAAAAGTTGGCTAAATATCTCCACAAAAAAAAATTCCCATTCTATTTCCTACACATATTGATTGGCATGTTATTCAACCATGCATCCAATGGTCTATGATTATCATGGCCATTTTGAAAGTTTTTCAAAATTCTTACCTTAAAGGAACAAAAGTCCTTCTAGGAGGAGCATGCGTTTCTTTCCCTATGCCTTTGAGATGTATATCTGGTCTTCTACCTGGTCTTCTCCAGAAACTCATATCTAGACTCTTATCATCTCTAATTCCTAAGACTGAAGGGGAAAAAAGAGACCTTTTAAACAGGAACTGCTAAAAGGACTCTCTTACCCAAACAGACTCCTGAAAATTGCTTGCCAAGGGCAAATACAGATCTTAAAATCTTCTCCACAAATAATAAAAGACCTTAGCCATCTGAGTGAGTACACTTAATTTATAGCAACTGTTATTATAAACTAGTGAGTTTTGTATTATATTTGATTCATGACTAAAGTTTTAAAACAAATTTATGAGATCTCTGTCCACGTCTACCTGTGTGTATGTATGTACACATATGTACATAATAGATATAGTATTTTTCCACCTTCAGACAGTATGGTCAAAATTAATTTGTAAAAGAACTCTATTTAATTGGCTTAAACAAACAAGTACATATATAAAATTCTCAGAAATACGATAGAAACTAACCCAAATGAATTTCAGGTTCACAGGATACAGGAAAATATTTGGTATTAAAGGTAGCTTAAGTTTGTTGGTTTAATTTATAGATGTCTTTAGAGTTATCAGCGTTAAGCATAAACTTTTACTGTACCTAGGTTTACTGAAACTCATATAAGTTCATTACGTTAAAATTTTTCACTAACAAAAATAACTTACGATGATGACTGATATTTTCTAATGAAGTTTTTAGTTAGGTAATCTAAATATGATTGTTAAGAATAAATGAATTGAATAAATGTACATGAGATAACAGTTTTTAGGTGAACTTTTTAACAATAATTATTTTATGATTTATCTATTGTACTTAAAATAGTTTCCCAAATCTCTTTGGTAATTTACACCCTGTGAGTTTTCCTAAGTTAAATTAAATGACGGGAATTCACTGAATACCTAAATCATTTCCAAATAAGTTAAAATACTGAAACACTAATTGTTAAACAAGTCTAAGTTTCCCTACTTTTAACCTCTTATTACAGAGAGACTAAACATGTTTGTATCTATTAGTAAACACATGTATCTTGTGCATTATTCAAAGACTGTACTATGAAGCAGCCTGTTTCTAAAAATTACAAAATGTATTCGTAAGTTTGCCAAGCCACAAAACTTTAATACAATTCAAAATTGCTTACTTCTTTATTTGCACTAAAAAATGAAGATTTCAAAGATTATGGATTTCAACAAATACATGTGATTAAAGCCACAATAAATAAATAAGTAGATAAATAAGGGATAGATAATAAATAAGGAATAAATAAGGGGTAGATAAATAAGAGAAACATCTCTGTATGCAAGGAAAGTATGACATGGTAAAAGATTTATGAAAAAGGAATCTTTAGAAAAGAATTTTATGTGTGGTCAAGCTGGATATGATAGGAATAAATTTAATTAAGTACATGAGCTTTAATATCAACAATAAGCTGGTGCAAAACTAAAATTTTGTGTTCCTCTCTTCTAAAAGAACAAAGTTTTCTTAGATTATTTGTCTTGTTTTAATGATAAATTATAAACAAAGATTCTCTCTACCTTTAACATGACCTATCTAGAAAAACAAGATATTTTACCTTTATCAGGCCTTTCAACACTTAGGAGGAAAAAAACTGAGTCTTTTCGATATTAAAAGAGCTAAGGCTTGATTGTGGCCAAGATGGCAGAGTAGGAAGACACTGAGCTCACCTCCTCCCACAGGCACACCAAAATGACAGTTATTTACAGAGCAACTATTGATGAGAAAGACTGGAATCTAGCAAAAAAAAGATTTTCTACAACAAAAGATATAAAGAAGGAACCATAATGAGACAGGTAGAAGGGGCAGAGACACTGTATAGTCAAGACCTACACCCCTGGGTGGGAGTCCCACAAATGGGAGGATAATTACAATTGCAGAAGTTCTCCTCAAGGAGTGAGGGGTCTTAAGCCCCCATCAGGCTCCCCAGCCCGGTGGGGGGGGGGTCCTGCACCAGGAAGATGAGCCCCCAGAACATTTGGCTTTGAAGGCCAGTGGGGTTTACTTCTGGAGAGCCAGAGGGCTGTGGGAAATACACTCCATTCTTAAAGGGAGCACACAAATCTCACACACTACAGGACTCAGGGTAGAAGCAGTAATTAGTAGCCCTGGGACTCCCTAGGGCTCTGCAGTTAGTCGCCTTATAACCTGGCCCCACCAAACAGCAGCTGATAGCCTCCACACACGGCATGACCTGGCAACCAACTGAACTGGGGGCCAGCCACACCTACCACACCACTCACAATAGTCTGCCCACCACAACAGAAGGGACCACACAGCCCACATAGAGGCCATTCCAGAGCATATAGCTTGGGTGATGAGAGGGGAGTACACTGCTGGGACACATAGCACATCTCCTACAGAAGTCCACTTCTCCAAGGTCAGTAAATATAACCAACCTACCAGATACGTAGAAACAAAAACAGCAAATTAAGCAAAATGAGAAAGCAGAGAAACATGTTTCAAAAGAACAAGATAAAGCTCCAGAAGAAAAACTGAGCAAAGTGGAGATAGGCAATCTGCCCAATAGAGAGTTCAAGGTAATGATCGTAAAGGTGATCAAAGAACAAGGGAGAAGACTCGATGAGCAGAGTGAGAAGTTTAAAAACTTTAACAGAGTTGGAAACTATAAAGAAGAACCAAACAGATGAAGAATACAACTGATATTAAAAAAATATACTAGAAGGAATCAACAATAGATTAAATGTTACAGAGAAATGGATCAGTGAGCTGGAAGACAGAGTAGAAATCACTGAAGCTGAATAGAAAAAAAGAAAAAAGAATAAAAACAAATGAGGACGGTTTAAGAGACCTCTGTGACAACATCAAGCATACTAACATTCACATTATAGGGGTCCCAGAAGGAGAAGAGAGATAGAAAGGGGCAGAGAACATACTTGAAAACATAATAGCTGAAAACTTCCCTAACCTGGGAAAGGGAACAGACATCCAGCTCCAGAAAGCACAGAGAGTTTGAATCAGGATCATCCCAAAGAGGACCACACTAAAACACACTGTAATTAAAATGACACAAATTAAGTGAACATTCAAAGCAGCAGGGGAAAAGCAACAAGTTATGTACATGGGAACTCCCATTAAGTCTATCAGCTGACTTTTCAGCAGAAGCTCTGCAGGCCAGAAGGGAGTGGCACAATATACTTAAAGTGATCAAAGGGAAAAAGCCTACAACCAAGAATACTCTATACGGCGAGGCTTTCATTCAGATTTGATGGAAAGATTAAAAGTTTTAAAGACAAGCAAAACCTAAAAGAGTTCAGCACCACCAAACCAGCTTAACAAGAAATGTTAAAGGGACTTCTCTAAGTGAAAAAGAAAGGGCCACAACTAGAAACATGAAAATTATGAAAGAAAAAGTCTCATTGGTAAAGGCAACTATATAGTAAACGTAGTAAATCAACCACATATAAAGCTAGTACGAAGGTTAAAGGACAAAAGTAATAAAATCATATATCAGTATATCTGCAGTAAGTAGTTAAGGGATACACACACCAAAAAAAAGGATGTAAAATATGATGTCAAAAGCAGTAGTTGTGTGGGGAGTGGAGAGAAAAGTGCACGTTGTTAAAATGGAGTGGAGAAAAAAATGCGTGTTGTTAAAATGCATTTGAAACTAAGAGATCAGCAACTTAAAATAATAATGTGTATGCATGTATGTGTGTATAGACACACACACACATATACACACATACATGTTTCCATATGTAAACCTCATGGTAACCACAAACCAAAAATCTAGAATACATACACACGCAAATAAAAAAGAAAGGAATCCAAACATAACACTAAAGATAGTCATCAAATCACAAAGGAAGAGAACACAAGAAGAAAGGAATAAAAAAGAACTACAAAAACAACCTAAAAACAATTAACAAAATAGCAATAACTACATACCTATCAATGATTACTTTAAATGTTAATAGACCAAAAGCTCCAATCAACAGACACAGAGTGGCTGAATGGATACAAAAACAAAATTCATATATATGTTGTCTACAAAAGACTCACTTCAGATCTAAAGATACACACGAACTGAAAGTAAGGGGATGGAAGAGGCATTCCATGACAGAGTAGCAATACTTCTATCAGGCAAAATAATCTTTAAAATAAAGACTGTAACAAGAGACAAAGAAGGACATTACCTAATGATCAAGGGATCAATTCAAGAAAAAGATAACAATTGTAAACACATACACAGCCAACATAGGAGCACCTACATATGTAAAGCAAATATCAACAGACATAAAGGGAGAAAAGTTATAGTGACACAATAATAGTAAGGGACTTTCACAGCCCACTTACATCAATGAATAGATCTGGACAGAAAATCTGGCCTTAAATGACACATTACAGCAAATGGAATTAATAGATATATAGAACATTCCAGCCAAAGATGTGGAAAACGCATTCTTTTCAAGTGCACATGGAACATTCTCCAAGATAGTTCATATGCTAGGTCACAAAACAAGTCTCACTAAATTTAAGAAAACTGAAATCATATCCAGCATCTTTTCCAAACACACAGCTATAAGACTAGAAATCAACTACAAGATAAAAACTCTAAAAGAACAAACAGATGGAGGCTAGACAATATGCTATTAAATAACCAAAAGATCACTGAAAAAAAAATCAAGGAAGAAATCCAAAAATACCTGGAGACAAATGGAAACAAAAACACAACAATCCAAAATCTATGGGAGGCAGCAAAAGCAGTTCTAAGAAGGAGGTTGATAGCAATACAAGGCTGCCTCAGGAAACAAGAAAAAACTCAAATAAAAAACATAACCTTACACCTAAAGGAGCTGAAAAAAGAACAAACAAAAGCCAAAGTTAGTAGAACAAAAGAAATCATAAAGATTGGAGCAAAAATAAATGAAATAAAGACTAAAAAAACAATAGAAAAGATCAATGAAACTAATAGCTGGTTCTTTGAAAAGATAAACAAAATTGATAAGCCTTTAGCTAGTCTCATCAAGAAAAAGAGAGGGTCCAAATCAATAAAATCAGAAACAAAAAAGCCAAAGTTACAATTACTACCAAAGAAGTACAAAAGATCATAATAGATTACTACCAACAAGTATATGCCAATGAAATGGACAACCTAGAAGAAATGGACAAATTGTAAAAATGTACAATCTCCCAAGACTAAATCATGAAGAAAAAAATGTGAACAGACCAATTACCAGTAATGAAATTGAATCAGTAATTAAAAGACTTCCAACAAACAAAAGCCTAGGACCAGATGGCTTCATAGGTTTATTCTACCAAACTTTTGGAGAAGAGTGAACACCTATCCTCCTCAAACTATTCCAAAAAATTGTAGAAGGAACACTTTCAAACTCAGTCTTCAAGGCCAGCATCACCCTGATACCAAAACCAGACAAAGATATCACACAAAAAATTACAAGGTAATAACACTGATGAATATACATGCAAAAACCCTCAACAAAATATTAGCAAAGTGAATCCAACAATATATTAAAAGGATCATACACCATGATCAAGTGGGATTTACCCTAAGGACTCAAGGATGGTTCAATATCCACAAATCAATCAATGTGATACACCACATTAAGAAACTGAAGAATAAAAATCATACAATCATCTCAAGAAATGCAAAAAAAGCTTCTGACAAAATTTGACATCCACTTATGATAAAAACTCTCCACAAAGTGGGTATAGAGGGATCATACCTCAACATAATAAAGGTTGTATATAAGCCCACAGCTAACATGGTATTCAATGATGGAAAGCTAAAAGCATTTACTCTAAGATCAGGAACACAAGGATGCTCACTCTTTCCACTTTTATTCAACATAGTATGGGAAGTCCTAACCACAGCAATCTGACAAGAAAAAGGAATACAAGGAATCCAAATTGGAAAGGAAAAAGTAAAACTGTCACTGTTTGCAGATGACATGATACTAGACATAAAAATCCTCAAGACACCACCAAAAAACTGCTAGAGCTCATCAATGAATTCAGTAAATTTGCAGGATACAAAATTAATGTACAGAAACATACTGCCTTTCTATACAATAAAATCAAATTATCAAAAAGAGAAATTAAGGAAACAATCCCATTTACAATCTCATCAAAAAGAATAATATACTTAGGAATAAATCTAACTAAGGAGGTAAAACACCTGTACTCAGAAAACTATAAGACACAGATGAAAGAAACTGAAGACAACACAAACAGATGGAAAGATATACTGTGTTCATGGATCAGAAAAATGTTGTTAAAATGACCATACTACCCAAGGTAATCTACAGATTCAATGCAATCCCTATCAAAATACTCTTGACATTGGTCACAAAATTGGAACAAATAATTCTAAAATTTGTACAAAAACACAAAAGACGTGAATAGCAAAAACAACCTTAAAATGAAAAACAAAGCTGGAGGTGTCACACTCTCCGATTTCAAACTATACCAAAAAGCCACAGTAACCTAAACAGTATGGTACTGGCACTGAAACAGACAAACAGATCAATGTAACAGAATAGAGAGCCCAGAATGAACCCACACTTTTAAGGGCAATTAATCTATGACAAGGAGGCAAGAATATACAATGGGGAAAAGACAGTCTCTTCAACCAATGGTGTTTAGAAAACTGGACAGCTACATGTAAAACAGTCAAACTGGACTACTCTCTCACACCATGCACAAAAAAAAATCAAAATGGATTAAAGACTTAATTGTAAAACCTGAAACCATAAAACTTTTAGAAAAAAATATAGGCAGTAAGTTGACATTGCTCTTTCTCATTTTTTTTTTTTTTTTTGGATATGTCTCCTCAGGCGAGGGAAACAAAAGCAAAAATAAGACAAATGAGACTACACCAAACTAAAAAGCTTTTGCACAGCAAAGTAAATTATCAACAAAATGAAAAAGCCACCTACAGAATGGGAGACAATATCTGCAAATGATACATCTGATAAAGGATGAATATCCAAAATATACAAAGAACTCATACAACTCAACATCAAAAAAAAAACCCAATTAAAAAACAGACAGAGGCTCTCAATAGACATTTTCCCAAGGAAGACATACAGATGTCCAGCAGGCACATGAAAAGATGCTCAACATCACTAATGATCAGGGAAATGCAAATCAAAACCACAATGAGATCTTTTTTGACCCACCTCCCAGAGTAATGGAAATAAAAACAAAAATAAACAAATGGGACCTAATGAAACTTAAAAGCTTTTGCACAGCAAAGGAAACTATAAACAAGACAAAAAGACAACCCTCAGAATGGGAGAAAATACTTGCAAACGAATCAACAGACAAAGGATTAATCTCCAAAATATATAAACAGCTCACGCAGCTCAATATTAGAAAATAAACAACCCAATCAAAAAATGGGCAGAAGACCTAAACAGACATTTCTCCAAAGACATACCAAGATGGCCAAGAGGAACATGAAAAGCTGCTCAACATCACTAATCATTAGAGAAATGCACATCAAAACTACAAAGAGGCATCACCTCACACCAGTTAGAGTGGGCATCATCAGAAAATCTACAAACAATAAATGTTTGAGAGGGTATGGGAAAAAGGGAACCCTCTTGCACTGTTGATGGGAATGTAAATTGGTGCAGCCACTATGGAAAACAGTAAGGATATTTCTCAAAAAATTAAAAATAGAACTACCATATGATCCATCAATCCCACTCCTGGGTATTTATACAAAGGAAAAAAAACACTAATTAGAAAAGATATATGCACTCCTATGTTTATTGTAATATTTACAACAGCCAGGACATGGAAGCAACCTAAGTGCCCAAAAACAGTTGAACAGATAAAAATGGTGTGATGTGTAACCACACACACACACACACACACACACACACACACACACACACACACACACACACACACTGGAATATTACTCAGCCATGAAAAAGAATGAAATCTTGCCATTTATGACAACATAGATTGACCTAGAGGGTATTATGCTAAGTGAAATAAGTCAGAGAAAGACAAATACCATATGACTTTGTTTATACGAAGTGAATCAAAAAACAAAACAAATAAACAAACATAACAAAACAGTTATACATACAGAGAACAAACAGGTGTTTTCCAGGGGGGAGGGGGAGGAAAGAAATAGGTGAGGGAGATTAAGAGGCACAAACTTCCAGTTGGAAAATAAATGAGTTAGGGGTATAAAATGTATAGTGTGGGGAATACAGGCAATAACTATGTAGTATCTTGGTATGGTGACATATTTTAACTACACTTATTGTGGTCATCAGTTTGAAATGTACAGAAATATTGAATCACTATGTTATGTAACAGGAACTAACAGTGTTGTAGGTCAATTCTATTTCAAAAACAAACTTACTCATAGAAAAACTGACCAAATTTGTGGTTGTCAGATGGAGGTGGGGGGAGGGGGAATTGGATGAAGGCATTCAAAATGTATCAAAGTCCACTTATAAGATAAATACGTACTAGGCAATGTAATGTACAACATGATAAATAATTAACACTGACGTATGTTATATATGAAAGTTAAGAGAGTAAATCCTGAGTTCTCATTAAAAAAGTTTTTCCTATTTCTTCAATTCTGTACCTACATGAGATGATTGACGTTCACTAAACTTACTGTGATAATGACTTCATGATATATGTAAAACAAATCATTATGCTGTACACCTTAAACTTATTCAAGGACTTCCCTGTCAGTCCAGCGGTTAAGACTCCGCATTTCCACTGCAGGGGGCCCAGGTTCAATCCCTGGTTGGGGAACTAAGTTCCCGCATGCTGTGTGGCGTGGCCAAAAAAAACAAAACAAAACCAAAAAAAAAAAAACAAACAAAAAAAAACCTTAGTACTGTATGTCAATTATATCTCAATAAACTGGAAGAAAAAGAGACCTAGGACTTTTCACAACTATTTAACTTTCTGTATTTGCTTTTGAAATCTCTGTCACTTTGATTAAATGGATACCTAAAGTATTGTTTCACAGCGATCTATGATCCTATGTAACCTATGTAAGTTTTAAAAACTTTTGATATTTTTGACAAAATTCCCAAAAATCAAATTCTAAAAGAAGTCTTACTGACCTGGCCTTATAAAAGAGAGATATTAAACTAATTAGGCTTATTCGGTATGTTAAATTACATGGGAAGCACCGTCAAATAAATAATGATAAACCTTCTTAGGTTATCTTATATGGGTAAATGTTATTAATATAAGTGCTTTAGAAAATGTATGCAATTCCTAGAATATAAATATGTCTTACTATAATGTTATCAGTCATAATTCTACTTATCATCTTAAAATGTTGTGTGTCACAGAAATCACCAAATTTCCTTGTCAGTTCCATTATAATGAACTCTCAGGTCTTCAATAATGGGCATTTTTAAAGTTTTTTGTCATTTACAGAGAATCATTGTTCTACTCTGATGCTTTTACAGATGTTTCATCTTCATGGAATGGACTCTAATACTTAATCTAGAGTACAGGTTTCTGATAAACTTTCACATTGTACCATTGAACTGGGTAAGAATTTACAGAACTCTAAGAAACTGATGACTTCATAAATAGCTAACAAAAGATCAAGATCAATAATTAATTACATGGGACTGAATGAACTGATGAGGGTTATAATTTTTAAGACTTTTTGTTTTAAACATTCCCTGTTCCTTTATGTTTTGCTCTGCCCAAATTAAGGAAACCTCTTCTCTCAAGCAAACTGCTTGCAGCAATTTGATAAAGTACACCTTTGTAAACAAAAATGAAACATTTTTCTTTTTCTCCCTACCTGATCCCTCCACAATTCAGAAACTCTTAGTATTTTTTTTTTCATGGCAATATGGTTATTTGCAAAAGTTCAGTAAGAATGTGTTCTTATAATTGGAAACACTGCTTACATTACCAAGGCTTTGACTGGAATGTCCTATTTGAGAGAGACATGCATAGACTCAGATATGACCAGACAGGTCTAATGACCCAAGATTGACTTTTTGGAGCCATTAAAGACCGTTGGAAAACCCACCTACTACCTTGCTTACTGGGTTCCCAGCAACCTTACCAGGTGAGTAATGAAGGTCACTTCCTGGCAGGTGCAGGAAGCTCAAGATATTTGGGGGGAACTCAAGAAGAGATGAATTCACCCAAATCTATAGGTATTACAGGTGAAGTCTAATAGCAAGTCCTTAAGGTGATTTTCCTGGCCTCGAGGGGCCTTTAAAAGTTTAATCTGAGATTCCTTATGAAAAGTTCCAGCAAAGTAGATTCAAAAGAGCCTATAAGATTCTTGTTACACTTATGTAAATAATCAGGCTAAGTTTATTGAAACTAGACTTATTTGGAAAACAAATTAGTCTTTATTTGGCTATCTTTGGTAGAAATGAGGGTGATTTTAGAAAGAAAAATGTTTCAGTAATATACCTTTGTGGATATTAGATTCTAGTGCTATTCACTGTCTTTGAGGTTTTGGTATTTATCTGTAAACTGGACCACAACCTGAACTCTTCCAGTTTCCTCCACTATCTGGCTATGACTCTCCAACCTAACATTTCCAGTTTATCTCCCATCCTTTTGACTTGGAATCACTGAGAACTAAAACTGCCCTTTTTCCAAAGCCATGCAAGCTAAAATTGGACAACCGGATATAAACTTCAGAGAAATCACCATAACAGCTCACTTAGACAGTTTTCATACCTGCTGCTTTATAAGCCACTAGGAAACTCTACCTAAACACCCAATGACATCATCAGAGACATTTCAAACTGCAAAAGATGCTTTGACCCTGACATCTAGAAACCTTCTTCAGCTAGCTCCCCTCTGGACTTGGTGCCTTATTGTGATCCTGATTGCAACTAATTATACTAATCATTGTTCTAATTTGTTTTTGCTGTTGTTGTTTTTAAATTGTTCATGCTTTGTATGTCTCACTGCTGTACTATGACACCCTTCACAGGAATAAGGATAGCTTGACATCTGGAAATGATTGACCACTCCTATAATAATGATCCCTCCTAATGAAGATCCAGGAACTTCAATCTTGAACGTTGCCTAAGACTCACCTCCTAGATGGCTCCTTGTACCTCAAATGTGGCCATAAACTCTCTAAAAGCATACCTCTCCCACAACCACCTCCTTCCCTCCTCCATGGAACATGACTCTGTGGGAATGAGACTTCCCAGCACCAAGTAAGTCAATATTGATGCCAAATTATCAAATGGTTGATCATAGATGCTTTCCAAAGAAAGATCTCAATCAAAAGGGAGAAATGTAAAAGGAAAATCAAAATGGGGTCAGTATTGCTAAGAGAGCTCTCTAAAATGGAGCCAGGAGGTCACTGAGGAAGTGTGATGTATACACATGTAAGCCTGGATGGAATCTGACCTTTTGACCACCCATTGTCCTACTCAAGATACTTATCAGACCCTCACCCTAAAACAACTCATGATTCCTTACAGACAAA
Source organism: Balaenoptera physalus (assembly GCF_965194825.1). Classification (NCBI taxonomy): domain Eukaryota; kingdom Metazoa; phylum Chordata; class Mammalia; order Artiodactyla; family Balaenopteridae; genus Balaenoptera; species Balaenoptera physalus. The sequence goes on along the minus strand of NC_138903.1, from coordinate 26,123,299 downwards.
TATTTCCTGACTACTGTCAGAGTCAATCACAATTCTCAGCAGGCAACTTTAACAACCTTGTGGCTTTTGTCTTTATAAGCCCCTGACTTTTTCTGTTCCCCAGAACACTCTTTTGGTTTTACCTGATTTTGTGTGCAATTCTTAAGACCCCAAATAAAGCTATTTGTTCCCTGCATCCTCGATACTGATTATTGTTTGACAATCCATCGGGTCCATATTAGTCTTAAAATCAGGCCCTTTCTAGCTTCAACAATGTCTGCAAGTTCACCTTTTAATTTCCTGCACTGAAATTAACTCATTGTTATTTCTCCATTCTCTTTAATTTTGCAGGTTACAGTCTTAGCTATGTTGCTCTACCTGCAACCATCCCCTTTCCTCTTCTAGCCATCCTTAACTCTAACACATCATATCCCCTGTTACTGTTTCTAATAAATTTCTGGGCCAGCTCACTTTAGCAGAGACCTGGAATAAAGCAGCAGTTAAGAGATAATTTGTTGAAAACACATGAAAGAATGCTCAACATCATTAATCATTAGAGAAATGCAAATCAAAACTACAATGAGATATCTCACACCGGTCAGAATGGCCATCATCAAAAAATCTACAAACAATAAATGCTGGAGAGGGTGTGGAGAAAAGGGAACACTCTTGCACTGTTGGTGGGAATGTAAATTGATACACCCACTATGGAGAACAGTATGGAGGTTCCTTAAAAAGCTAAACATAGAACTACCATACGACCCAGCAATCCCACTACTGGGCATATATCGTGAGAAAACCATAATTCAAAAAGAGGCATGTACCACAATGTTCACTGCAGCTCTATTTACAATAGCCAGGACATGGAAGCAACCTAAGTGTCCATCAACAGATGAATGGATAAAGAAAATGTGGCACATATATACAATGGAATATTACTCAGCCATAAAAAGATACGAAATTCAGCTATTTGTAATGAGGTGGATGGACCTAGAGTCTGTCATACAGAGTGAAATAAGTCAGAAAGGGAAAAACAAATACTGTATGCTAACACATATATATGGAATCTAAAAAAAAAAAAAATGGTCATGAAGAACCTAGGGTCAAGACGGGAATAAAGACACAGACCTACTAGAGAATGGACCTAAGGATACGGGGAGGGGGAAGGGTAAGCTAGGACAAAGTGAGAGAGTGGCGTGGACATATATACACTACCAATCGTAAAATAGATAGCTAGTGGGAAGCAGCCGCATAGCACAGGGAGATCAGTTCGGTGCTTTGTGACCACCTAGAGGGGTGGGATAGGGAGGGTGGGAGGGAGGGAGACGCAAGAGGGAGAAGATATGGGGATATATGTATATGTATAACTGATTCACTTTGTTATAAAGCAGAAACTAACACACCATTGTAAAGCAATTATACTCTAATAAAGATGTTAAAAAAAAGAGATAGTTTGTTGAATAAATGACTTGGCATTATGAACATATATATTTATCTACAACATGAAGTATGTTGGACAAAGTCCATCTTTGTTCAACATAATAGAGGAGGGCAATTTTTATGAGTGTTTCCTGATGGTCAAGTATGTGTCAAGCACTTAAGTTTCCTCACTTAATCTTCTTAACCACTGTGAGAGAGAATGAATATTATGATTATCCTCATTTTATAATATGCAAAACAGGCACAGAGAAGTTAAGTAACCAGCTCACTGGTATAACACAAAGAACTTCAGTTCCAAATCTGTGACTATACCATGCTGTCTCTAGTCCTCAGTATATTGAAGACCTTGGTAACCAGAGGATATCATGATAGGCAGTAAGTAGTTTCTAAAGCAAGCATTTGCTAAAATAGACCTTCAACTAGAAGAATAGTGTACCCCAAGAGTTGGATGGACATGACTATTTGGAACCTAAGACTAGGGATTTATGACATTAAGTCAATCATCCAAGGCACATTTATTGGCTACAGCTATTGCAATTCATAGACAAAGCTGGGGACACAAAACTGAATAAGAAAGCAGTTCTTTTGGATACCCAGCCTGGAATCCAGTAGCACTGCCAAGGAACAGCTAGAAAGAACCCTCTTTAAGAATTTCTACAGCTACTCTCAAGCCATCCCAAATAAACATGCAATTTAAGTAAAAACAGAGTGATTGCAGTTCTTCAAGGCAAGCTGCTTTCCCCCATATTCAAACAGCTCCCCAAGCACCACCTACATACAAAGAAATTCTAAGCCTGTCACTGCTTAAGGTTGGGGTCACAATATCAATCACCAGGAGAGGAGGGGTCAGATCTGAACTCACCAGAAAAATGTTCAGAACCAGGCATACAAGGGAACCAGAAAGGGATGGAATTACAGACATGGAGGGAACAAGTACTTCTCAGTAACAAGAGGGAAGTGCAGTTACGAGGATTAGGGCAAAAGGTCCAAGTCAAGTAAGCAGCTGTGGATGAAGATCTAAGCAAAAAACATAGGTGAGGCAATGTAGCCCTACAAAGTTTTCCATGCTGCGTTACTTTTCTTTGACAAGAAGTTTTGTTTTAATTTAGAGTTGCAGTACAAACCCATGAAACATGAGATTTATACTTAAGATTCATGCAGACCCAGTTTGTGACCTATTTTACAAAGATTATTTTACAGGGTAACAGTATTGCAAATCTAGGTAAGAAGCTAATTAGTCGCCATAACTATCTTGGGTAGTAGGCACTGTATATTTCCCAAATGTATTTTTTATATAGGTAATTCAATATGTATCATAGCCCAAGAATGATTCCATTCACTAGCTTAGAATTTTTAAAAACAATGACCATCTTGAAAATAGATACGCATTTCTTCAATATTTATACTGAATTTCAAATTATGCCTAAAGGTAAAGTAGAACCCATATGCCTCTAGAAATAATAAATACCTTTACACTACAATAAAACTAATTCGAAATGCAAATTGTTAACATATAACACACTTAGAAAACCACCGCGACATACTTAAGTAGTACTGGTAAAATTTAGCCCCCAATACATGGTGGAATTAAAGCTTTCTCGTAAAAAGGCATATTGACTGGATAAAATCACAAAAATATTTACCAACATCAATTAGCAATTTCTTATGGTTATATTGCAAATGAAGCCAGGTGACAGCAAAAATAAATCAGTACCACCTGCTTGATAGAAAGTTTTCACTCAAAACAGCTGATTTCTCAACTGGGTCCCTTTTTAAACAAACTTAAAGCAATGGGACCAAAAGAAATGTTTTTTTTCCGAATTAGAAAGGTTTCATGTGTGTGTATTTTTGTATATTCATTCACACTCTGCTACTCTTTTTGACCTCAATATAGTTCTAAGTACAGAACAATAAATTCAGCTTGCAAAACCACAAAACACTCTGAAAACTACCCACTAATAAACTTTCTTTTGTACCTTGGAAGTAACGGATTAATTACCTTCTTAGAAATTCAGTTCATCTCTCTTCTTTGCCACGTTTTCTTCTTGGGTTTCCTCTTTGACAGTCTTACCATGTCCAAAAAAGATCTTCCCCATATCCATTATATTTAGAAAACTAATAAATTATTTCCATTACCCAATTCACAAATAAGTGGGGTCCACTGTCTGTCTTCAGCAAGATCAATAAATCCACACAGGCAAGGACTGGGCTACGTGGATGTACTTTTACAGAACTTTTCACTGGACATCTTGGCGCACCATAAAGGAAGGACTTCTTAGCATGTAATGCAGCCTTGCAGTTTTTGAGGTACCGGCGCCTATCGGGGAACAGGAAGCCAGGCTCACAACAAGAGGCTCTTCCCACATCGAAGAACCATCTGCGGGGAAAGCGCTCGAGAGTGTCGGAGAGCGTTCCAGGCTCACAACAAGAGGCTCTTCCCACATCGAAGAACCATCTGCGGGGAAAGCGCTCGAGAGTGTCGGAGAGCGTTCGAGAGTGTCGGAGAGCGTGGGCAACGTGGGAGAGCGTGGGCAACGTGGGAGAGCGTGGGCCTGCGTCGGCCTGCGACGGCCTGCGACGGCCTGCGACGGCCTGCGTCGGCCTGCGACGGCCTGCGACGGCCTGCGACGGCAAGCGTGGGCGAGCGTAGGCAAGCACTGGGAGAGCGCATGCGTGCTCCACAGCTGCCGCCGCTCGTAAACCTGTTTTTTTCACGTTACCTCCCACTTCTATGACATTTGCAGGTGTGGGAATAATCTTCTTAGGCACTAACCTCAGGAAATGTACTTTTCCAAATGATCTTTGTTGCTTATAAAATATCACTTATAAATAGGGTTGCCAGGTTTAGGCAATAACAATACAGGACACCCAGTGTAATTAGTATTTCAGGTAGCAAAAGACTTAATTTGTTTCGTATAAGCATACTCTAATATTGGGGGCATACTTATACTAAAAAAAATTATCCCTTGTTTTTCATCTGGGCGTCCTGTATTTTATCTGGCAATGCTACTTATCAAGTAAGGGTCTTGATAAAAAGTATAGTTATCATAACCAAAACATCTTGCTTGGGAACAGTGCCTCGGTCTTTGTTGACTGCATTGCCTTGCAATCTCAGTGGTCTGATTGTCAGTCAGTGGACGCCCTGCCACAAGCCTGTATTTGTAATACAGGCTGGTGCAGTGAGGTAATGTTACCCGTGCTTTACCAGAGTACATGCATGGTTTTTAAAATTCAAGTAGATACTTTGTCCCCAAATTAAATGTCTTTGTCTAAAAAGCAAATGGAAATAGGTACACATTCATGACATATAGTTTTGCCGACACCAGTGAAACCATCTGAAGACCGATTGAGAGTCTAGCAAGTGGCCTGCAGCCCTGCTCTTCCCTTGTACACGGGAGGCCCTTGGGAGTTGCCTGGTTCACCTTCCAGGAGCTACAACCTTGTGTCATGGCAACAGGCCTGACAAGTGTAGTTCTCTGAGTTCTGAACAAACGTTCATTTAAATCTTCCTGATTCACTGCTGAATCAGGGCGGAACATAGCTTACAGCTGATGAGCATGTGGGGCGAAGAGGGTTTTGAGGCAGGGACAATACACAGTCTTGAACTCCACAGAAAAGGGTAGAAAAACCAAGGGACGCAAAGACAAACAGTACCATTGTTCACACGTAAAGATTAAGCCTCAGGAATGACTGGACAAAGTCAGGAATATGGAATCACCTTGGGGGAGATCAAAAAGAGAATTCAGAAGAGCTAAAAGAGACATGTAACCACATGTCACCAATGCAAGCCAAGGATGGTTAGACAGAAATAGCCCCCTGCAGATATTTTTGACAGTCTCTCCAAATAAAATCTTATTCTCTGAATCCAAAGTACAGTCTTTACTCTCGTCATATTCTCCCAAATCACAGTACTTGCATAGATATAAATACGGAAATTGAAAGTATTTTCCTTCATGTTCAAAAATGTTAAAAGATACATTTTTAGATGGATGACAGTTCAACTCAAAGCACAGTTGAGTTTAGGGGGGCAGTTACCATGCAAAAAGCAAGGTGCTCCCTATGTATACTTTTGTTTTAAAAATTTAGTCACACTTGAATGCATTTGATTTGTTGTCTTTTCTATTGGTATAGAAAAAACAGGAAAGATGACTATAATTATGCATACTTTGCAACGATTAGGCGTTTAATATGCAATAAGATACTTGCTAGGGAAGTATGTCTATGCTTAGAACAGAGAACAGGCTCCAGGGTTATGTCAAGCTGCAAAGTGATATGTATGCGAATGAATTCTCAAGCTCATTAATCATTTTTATACTTGAAGTGCTAAACTGCTAATGTTACACTGAGAGTGAAAATGAAGTAATTAAGGAGTTTAATAGCTACAGTCTTTTGAGGGGAAAACAAGTTGATAATGCTTCTTTTAATATGTTACATAAATTGGATTTTTTGTTAAATTGCAAAAACCAGGTTCATCTATTGTGCAGCTTCCAATGACACAAATCCTTTGATTATATTTGTGTATGAGGTCAATAGATGGTTATGTGAAGGCAGTTCACTAAACCATCACATTTATAAGAGGAAGTCTGTGTTACCAAGAGAACAAAAACACCTATCAGTTTCTCACCTTTTTCCTTTGGATGTTCTAAAGCACTACTTCTCAAATTATCTGTAGTGAAGGGCCAGTTTTTGTTCCTTTGTTCTCAATTCATCACAGATAAAATCTTTTGTAAAGTACAATACCAATTACTTGAAAAATGAAACCAAAAGAGATACAAAATACTAGCCTGTTCTTAAATTACTGGATTCAACAGACGTAACACTTCTCAGTCACATTTCTATACAAGTTTCTAACGGCCTACCCTCGATTACCCCACAGACCCGGAGATAGTGTGAGGACTGAGTCTGGGAAGCAGTGGTTTGGTCATACACTGACACCAATTCACATAAGGGTTGCATGCTCAGGTCACTTGCAGGCTAGGGACATCAGTGAGGAACTAATACCCTTTGTAAGCCTCCTGCCACCTTTATGAAGGACTGAACTGTGAACTTGCCTTGGTAGGGGTAAGAACTACACATGGATAAGCATCTCTGTTCAATCCCCTTCGTTGGAATTTGCTTTTTTCATGTTCAATAACTCCAAATACATTTTCCCCATTCTTGCCCTTTCCTTTCCTTCCATTCTTTTTTCTTATTCCCATTTTGGAGTCATTTTCAGGCAGTTAAAAAAACCGTAACCTTGGAGATGGGCAGAACTGGGTTTTGACTGTGACACTGCTACATTCTGAATATGAGAAGGCAGGCCAGGAACTCAATCCTGCTAAGTCAGGATTTCTTATCTGTAAAATGGCAACAATATTATCCTTCATACAGTATGAATGAGATTCTAAAATTAGATAAAAGGGCATAGTAGGTACTCATCAAATGCTGCTCACCTCCTCAATTCCTTCCTTTCCTGGTTATTTTTTGGGGTCTAACAGAGAAAGCTACATTATTATATGTGAAAGTTAATGTATTAGCAGTTACGTTTGCAGCTTATAAACATGACTCTTCTCAGAAAATTAATTAATTAAATAAAGCCAGTCAATCAACCAACAAACCAGATAAACAAACAACTGACATTACTACATCTTTCTCCCTCTCCCAGGTAACAGTCCTATCCTCCACGGTGGCCCAAGCCAGAGTCCTAGGAGTCAAACTCACACGTACCCCAATTCCAAATGTCACCAACGCCATAAATTATCCCCCCCAAATGGTTGTCACATCCATTTCTTCACTTTTGCCCCCCAGCCACTACTTCAGTTCTTTTCCGAGGTTTTGAAACTGATCCCCCTGCATCTTTTCCCAAACCCATGCAATCGATCATCTTCAACATTGCTATCAGAAGGCTCTTTTTAAAATAAAAACCTCCTCAAGTCAATCTCCTCCTTGAAACTTTCCCCAGAGGCTCACTCACTGTGACCTATGGGAAAAAGTTCAGAAGCCCAACATATGGACTGATACAGCTGTCACAGTTCTTAAATAAACTCTTCCAAAATTAGTTGGTAAATAACAGCTTCCCTGGATCTAGGCCACACAGGGCACGCCCAAGACACCTCCCCCAGATCCTGTCATCATCCAGCAGAAGAGAGGACCTCCCACCCTCCAACAGAACTGTCCTGATGGGTGATAACCCAGTCTTACCAGCTGGAAATTATTTTGACTATCTCTCCTGCTGCTAAGTCCTTCACTAGCTAGCCTTGGAGCACGTTTCCCTTTTCCAAACAGGAAAAGTGGTGTATGGTCCTTTTCCCTGTCCTTTTGGCAGCACATGCCACACTAACAAGCATGCAGCACAATTTGACTACACTATAAAGCCGATATTTGAAGATAAAGTCAGGCTTTTCATTCACCAGACTCAAAAGTGCACAGGGATAACTGAGAACATTATAGAATATAGAACGTTCTTTGATCATCAGAATGTTATATTCTTATATTTCCAGTGTGTATCTTGTATGAACTGGTTTTCCTTTCTTATTATCAATTCGTATTCTTTTTTGCCTATTAACACTCTTATTAATTCTTATCGTTTCATGATAGAAATAATTGTTCATTTTATATTCCATCTCCTAGTACAGTAGAATTGGTGTTTTTACATATAAACACAGAATATTATAATTATAAAAATCGAGCCTATTTAAAAGATATTTTCACTGCGATTAATTTAGTATGAAGTATTTTATTAAACCTTCTCAGTGATCCATTTAATTTCAAGATTACTTAATATAACAAATCCCCACTATGTAAAAATATTTGGAATTGAACTTGACCTCAATCGATTAATAAATCCGTCAGCATTTACTTGTCAATGCACACATATATGAACTTTCACATACTTAGCTAGACTTTGTTACAGAAATGCTAATTTTCTATTTTACTTTGAATGACACAGTAGTTACCCTCTACTAAATTTTACTTTCATGCATCAATTGCATATTAATCTTGAACATATGTATGACACTGTATGTGATTATGTAGACTTTTTCAAAGAAATGCTAGTATTTTTAATTTTGTTTTAAAGATAAACTTGCCTTCCTCAGTTGAATTTATTTTTATGTATCAATTCTTTATTTGACTTAAGACCTAGATGACTGGTTTTCCTGTAAGATAGAAGCAGACTTAAACACAGGAGTCTGCAACCCGTCTAGACTTGGAGCTGAGTATAAATCATAGCACCTTTTTTGGTAATATAGAACATTTTAGGATGGAAAGAGGCCAAGGTGTACATTTAGGTCTGGCCCATCTTTGAGTTATAAATATTATTACAGCCTACTCTGCTTTCTCCCCAACCTCTTCTTGCCAAAACTATTTTTAAATTATACTTGTAATACTTTCTTCTTTTGCTGGCCTAGCTGACTTATCCTATGTTACCCACTCCTAGTGTGATGAATCTCTTTATATTTCTTTGTGAGTTTTCTTTGATATAACCTGGTGGTGTCTGCTGGCAGTTGACATCTGCTCAAATAGTTAGGATCACCAGTCATATCTATTCCCTAAGAACTGTGTAGATACGAAATGATCCCTTCTTAATCTCTTCATTCTCAAAGTACATAGTTCTGAAATTTCCTATGTCTTTTGTATAACTATGTTCTTGAATATACATGCTTTGAGTTACTCGATGTCCTGTCTGTCATTTCTAAAGTAACACATTTATGATAAACCAATTTGAACTTGAATATTTCATACCTAATATTTCATATCTTACTTCACCCTTTATATCTTTCCCCTAATATGAAACTTGGCTTTTCTATTTTAGGGGAAAATCGCAGGGTCTTCAGGAATAAATATTCTTACTTCTGATCTAAAATACCTATTATTTAATGACTAATTTTTTTAGAAGAGTGGAGGAGTAAAACAAATAGCAAATAGCCCTTAAATCTATTATAAAACCATCACACAACTAGATTTTTTTTAAAGAAATCAAAAGTATCTGGATGCACTAGAGATGCATTATATATCCTGGGCCTGCCATGAGAAAATAGAAAAACAAGATCAATTAAACTTAGTTGCAGACTTCCCTGGTGGTGCAGTGGTTAAGAATCCTCCTGCCAATGCAGGGGACACAGGTTCGATCCCTGGTCCGGGAAGATCCCACATGCCACGGAGCAACTAAGCCCATGCACCACAACTACTGAGCCTGTGCTCTAGAGCCTGTGAGCCATAACTACTGAGCCCGAGCGCCACAACTACTGAAGCCTGCACACCTAGAGCCCATGATCCGCAACAAGAGAGGCCACCACAATGAGAAGCCCGCGCACCGCAATGAAGAGTAACCCCCGCTCGCCACAACTAGAGAAAGCCCGTGTGCAGCAACGAAGACCCAACACAGCCAAAAATAAATTTAAAAAAAACAACTTAGTTGCAACTCCATAATCCCCACCACACACACACACACACACACACACACACACACACAAATACGTCATCCTCACTCTGCTTTGGAATAGGAGAGGTTTCGCAGGTAAGGTGTTACAGAGTAGTGTTCCCTCACATCCATATGAAAAAGCCAAGCTGAAACAATGCAGGTAGGAGTATTTCCCCTCCTCCCCCTCTCTCCATCATCTAAAATTCAGAGCACTAATCCTCAAAATTAAATGGTTTTTTTTCTAGACAAAATCTGTAATTTTAACCAAGTGTCCCAGGTGATTCTGACCTGACATATAATGATTCATCTCTTCATTTTTTCCTACCACATTTTTCCCTTCTCTGGTTACTAAATGATTAAATCATTTGCTAATGCCTTAAAATATCTTTACAAAGCCATGATATAAATAGGTAAGCACATTTTAAGAAAATATGCTTAAAACTAATTGAGGAAGATAAGACATTTGGGAAACACAGGAATTCATTCGTTCAACAAATGTTTCTCGAGCATCTATTAAGTGTCAGGCACTTTGCCCAGTGCTGGACATACAAAAATACACAATAATATTTTCATCATCACTATAGATGTTTCTATATATACTCACTATATATATTTCATTCAACACTATAGAACCGTCCATCTATTTAATACTTCTTCAGTTCAAGTTCCCTTTGAAACTCATTTTGGCAAGACAGTTAAGTCCTTTACACTGGGAATCTCTATCCCTTTCCCTCAGTTTCATTTCTTCTCCCCTACTATCAGCCTATCTGCTCCAGTGTTTCTAGAATAATTTATGGAAGAAATAATATAGGCCAAGGTCACTAAATGTGAATTTCACTACAGTCAGACAAAATGGGGAAGAAATGGCAAAAGTGAAATATCAATATCTACCTTTGTTACAGTGAAGAAAAATTAAGTGCCAACATCCTGAACAGTGAACCACTAATAGTTCACTTCTACCTTTAGAAGTTACATAGATTCAAATGTACAAATATTACACATCCCATATTATCCATTTATTTAACCTCCAACTGAAATGCAAATTCAACAGGTACCATGGCAGGGCTAGAGGTAGCAAAATGGGGCAGTGCAGTCAGAAGGGCAGGATCGGAAAAGACCTTGCTGGAGTGGGCGGTGTCTGAGTTGGACACTGGAGAACGGGAATGACAAGGGAGGAAAGGGAAAGCAACAGCAAAAGTCTGAACCAGAAGCAGAAAATTTTCAACATTAGAAGCAACTGGATTAGTAACTAGCTTGACATCTTATCCTACAACTTGCTTTTCTAAATGCCTAATGTCTTTTTCCTGTAGGGTTTTAACAGAACCCAAATTCCACATCATGGTCATGTGTCTGTTTCAAAGAAAGAAGGAACTTTTTACATGCTCCAGTATTAATCTAATCTAAGTTTACATCTGGCCTTCATCTTCAAATGCTCTTTGTTTCCAATTTGCTTTTCAGTTATCTACCTTTTTTTTTTCTAGAAGTGTTCAGCAGTCATTGGGCCTCCAGAAGCATTCATTCCAGTGAAATTCACTGAATTCTAAAATTCCATGTTTTCTTTCATTTCCTTTCAAATATAAAACATGCATTTCATTTTGCTGCTCAGGAAGAATGATTAAGGTCTTCTCTTTAGTAACGTCCTTCATTCAGGGGTTAACTGAGCACTCAGACCCTTCAACCAACTCTTGTTACAAATGAAGCAAATAGAGTGTTAGCCTTTGGTTGATTTATCAGTTTCCATCAGAAATTTTATTCCCAAAGCTCTGCTTATCATATATGCTGTAATTAAGAGAAATATATATTTTTAATGATCTACTTACCATCACACTTCATTAGGAAGTGTTTATTTGTTTGATGTTCTTTTGGCTGATGGGAGCATCACAAGTCTTTATTTTTTCAGAGCTTAGAATAGGAGACGTAGTATCAAGAAATATTAGCATGCTTTGTCGATGACATTATTCTAGGATCAATTTTTAGCCATTTTTATTCTTTTCCTTTACCATGTTGATAGTGTTACAATACAGTGCACCAAAGTACCTCGCTGGTAAGTATTTTTACCACCTGAACTTGTCTTTCAGGAAATATGATTCCCTAGTTTCATCTGCTATTCCTTTTCAAGGATTTCTTATATAAGAGTGTATGTCAGGTTAATTTTTCTGGCTTCATTTCATGTAGACCAAGGTCATGAATTTAATTTCTTTAGAGGCAGCTCAGTGTTTTAAAAGGGAACTAAATTTGGTCCAAAACAGACCTGATTTTCCATCTCGACTCCTCCAGGCCCCATCCCTACCCCACCCCAGCCTGTTCCCAGGACGAAGAGTGCCCTGTTTTGTCTGGGCCCAAGACCCATCCAATCAGATTTACAGTAAAACGTAATTCTCCCGATACACCCCTAAAAACTAAGACTCATCCAGTGTTAGGGATTTACTTGTACTTTCTTTTGGGTCAAGTTAAGGTATTTAGACAGATTTCTTCATTTTTATGAGCCTCAGTTACCTCACCTTTAAAGATTTTTTTTGAAAAAAGGTTCTCACAGGGTCCTTGTGACTCTTAAGTATGTCAAACACCAAGTCTCTGGCACTTAGTAACTGCTGAACAAATGTTAACACTTTGCTTCCCTGTGCTTGATTTTTTTTTTTTTCCATCTATGGAACAGATAGATGAGCAATTCATAGATTGCTGGCATAATCTTGGTAAGAATCAATCAAGTTCCATTCAGAATTGTCCTCCTCCCCCAAATATCCCAAATAGCTTTTGTATCCCAAGTGTATTATTATCTATGAGTCAAAATTTTAAAAATAGTTATGCATTTGAAATGATTTATGTGTATTTAAGGCTAAACATTTAATCTGTCCCATAAGCTTTATATGACTATAATGAAAGACAGTGGAAGGATGTTTCTTTTTCACTTGAAGTATTTTATAAATGAGGATAATAAACCTATCTCATAGATTTATTGCTAAAGATAAATATGTTACTAAATGTAAAGCATTTAGTATAGTGTAGTACACAAAATTAAGTCAATAACAGGTGATTATTATTACTTTTAAAAGGGTTTTGAGTTTATGTATTTAGGAAGTACGCCAAATTATAGAGTATGTAACAGTTTGAAAAAACAACAGAGATCGTAAGCACAAGAGAGAGACAGAGCGAGATGGAGAGAGAGTGAGAGAGAAGAAAGTTTCCGTTTTAACCAACTATCTGAAACAGGAGCTATTCACTCCTGCCTTTGCCCCACACTAGCTGAATGACCTTGGGCAATCTGAGCCTCAGTTCTTCCTGTTAACCCCTAGGATGATTCATTTCAGCATTCACGAAATGTTTACTGAGCACATACTGCAGGCCAAGCACGGTGAACTTTAATATGATGGCAGATGTAAAAGTGATCTGTACATTCTAAAACACCATCCAAACAAATGCAGTTTCCTGTGTCTTGGAGAGACCTCGTTATAAAATGGGCTCTGGACTTCCCTGGCGATCCAGTTGTTGAGACTGCGCACTTCCACTGAGGGGGGGGGTCACAGGTTCGGGAACTAGTATCTCACATGTCTTGGGGCGCAGCCAAAAAAAAAAAAAAAAAAGGCTCACACTTTAGCTGCCTGACAAAGGAGTTTGGATTTAATGCTCTGATTATCAAGATGCCGTACCCCAGGAGCGTCATGACACTAAAAAGCAGGTCTTTCCTTAGTGCCTAGCACAGGACCAGGCATAGAAGTGCGCTCTGGTGGATGTAGGATAATTGATGGGTCATTATTGTCAACTCCCTTCACTTTTAAACACTTACTAAATCCCAAATCATGCAGAGAGTCCCACGCTTCTCTAGCAATGCCAGAGCGCTACCATTTAAATACATAAACACACATTAAAGCCTGGTGTATAAGCGGCAAGGATGGTGGTGGTAAAAATGGAGCTGCAGAGGGCAGCCTGACCCATAGAAGGCTTTATAGAAAGGATTGTGGAGTTCAAGTATGCTCCAATATTTATTATGCTATATTGAACAAATATGCTATGTTGAAAAAATATATATCTGGATCAGCTTCCTAGAGCTGAGCTACAATACAAGTGCAAAAACTCATGTGACACAGTTAGGTCGGGACAAGTGAAAAGATTGGCTCTCCTTGTGTTTATTGTCCTCTTTTACTAAAGGTGATATACTTCTTTACTCAGGACTAATTTATTAAGTTCATCTTCCGTCTGAAACAAAAATCCATTCAAGGTAGTTTTACTCTAAAATGCAGTTCCCCCTATGAACCACCAAACCCCAAATTCAGACAATGTGATGAATCAACGTATTTTTTTTTCTCTACTGAGAGAAATGTATGTCACAGTTATGCAGCTGTTTCATAAAGCCTAAGCCTTGTCACTGCGTTATAAATGGTATCATTTCCTTGGCCAAAAATGTATTTTTACATTTACTTGCCCCCCGCCACTGGAACGAAGCATGACACTATCCTCAGAGTTTCATTAGCCGGACCTTCCTCCTGCAATAAGGCGATTGTGGTCCCCCCTCAGCATTGCACTTGAGGTGGAACGTAATTAGCACTCTATCAAAAACCAGTCTGGAGAACACAAACACTAGTTAGCTTCGAGATCAGACTTCTGAAAAGAACCGAATTATACAGTATAAATGAAATGCTAATTTATTATCGATCGCATGGAGAAGTGCATGCACAGAGAGGCTTGGTTGCTTCCCAATCTAAAGTGTTCGATTAGATCCACCCTCTCTTCACCTTTTGAAATAGAGATGCTTGCAAAGAGCTTGGGCAGAACATTCTTCAATAAACTCTGCGTATGCTATGAGAGTTAGGAAAAAAAAGGAAATCTTGCTCCTATCCACGAGGATTTCACAGCATGGAGAGTAGAACAGGGCATGTGACAAGTGTAGCCTCCCAGGTCCCGCTCCTTAATCACTGCCTTGAGAAGGTACCATACCTGAGAAGCTGTAGTTCCCTGAATTTAAGACCCCAGATTTTAAGATTAAAAATCAAGATTTGAGTAGCTGGAAGTACTGCCCCGTTAATAAACTATTTTAAAGGCTTTAAATGGAACAACTCTAAATAACCTTTTGGTCAGACATAGGAATGCAAGGTACAAATCATTTGACAGCTGCTGCACTGTAAAGTGAATGTTCGAAAATGCTCTTCTCTTGGGGATTTTAAACACTATGGTAAACCAAAAACTCTCCAGGATGCTTTAAGGGCAATTCTGTCCAGAGGAGTAGGAGAGGTTAGATGGCAACTCAAGCTTCCTTACAACCCTATAACTGTCATGCTAACATACTTACAGTGCAGGGGAGCCATGCTATTTTATGTTACTCAGTTTAAATATGACTGAAAAAAGAAGCGTTCAACATAATAGAAAGTAGAAAATACCAAACACCATTTGGAATGAAGATGAGGGCTGATGATAAGACATGGATTAGTTAAGTAGTATATGTTCTCAAGTGAGAAGTATCTTGGTAACCAAAAATAAATGAATTTTATAACACAGTCAAAGAGTCCTGGCCTGGTTCAATTTGCTTTGAGTGGGATCTTAATGCAGCTGGCCAATTTGGTTCCACAAAGATGAACAAAAATCACATGGTGCTGGTAGAAAGGGATCTTAGTGATCATCTGGGTGAGAGGTCAGCAAACTTTTCATGCAAAGGGCCAGATAGTAAACATTTTAGGCTTTGTGGGCCATACGGTCACCAAGGCAAATAGAGTAAGTCCCCTACATACAAACGAGTTCTGTTCTGAGAGCACGTTTGCAAGTCCAGTTTGTTCGTTAAGTCCAACAAAGTTAGCCTAGGTACCCAACTAACACAATCGGCTATATAGTACTGTACTGTAACAGGTTTATAATACTTTTCACACAAATAATACATAAAAAACAAACAAACACAAAAAATAAAGAAAACCTTTTTAATCTTACAGTACAGTACCTTGAAAAGTACAGTAGTACAGTACAACAGCTGGCATACAGGGGTTGGCATCAAGTGAACAGGCAAGAAGAATTACTGACTGGAGGAGGGAGAGGAGGTGGGAGACGGTAGAGCTGAAGGTTCGTTAGCAATAGGAGACGGAGGGCAAGCTGCAATTTCACTCACACCTGACATGATGGAACGCATGTTCGCATCTTTGAAAGTTCGCAACTTGAAGGTTCGTATGTAGGGGACTTACTGTACTCAGCTCCGCTGTTGAAGCGCAAAAACAGCCACAGACAACACGTAAACAAATGGGGGTGGCTGTGTTCCAATAACAATTTATTTATGGATGCTGAAACTGGAATCTCGTATATTTTATACAAAATAATAATATGAAATACTCTTTATTTTTTTTAACCATTAAAAACGTTAAAACCATTCTTAGCTTGCAAGCCACACAAAAACAGGCAGAGAACTTGATTTTTTTAGTCCATTGGTTTTCAAACTACCCTTCAGTAGGAGATTCCTCTATTCAAATGATAATATACAGACAGCAAAAAAGAGCAGGATTACATTAACTTCAGGGCACTAACCTAGCCTATTTGCCCCTCCCTGTAGTCAATGGGAGGTCGTCATTGTTTTACTGCCCTCACATTTTGTTTCAAATTTCAGAAATGTTTTTCTATGTAAATATTGAAAACTTATAATTTGTGCAATTAAAAAAAAAAAAAGGCCTACGTATAGTTCCCTGCCTTGCCCCAGAGGTTAAGACTAAAATTCCTCAGAGCGTAATGCAGAGTCCATGACTTTCATTCAAGCCACTTAAATTCCTCCTGAAGAATCTGAGGCAAGCAAAGATGAAATAACTCTCCTAAAGCATGCAAGTAGTTTTAAGCGAACAAGTGCCAGAACATGACCTCCTTCTTGTGTCCTAGTTTTAGCTTCCCAACAACCCAACAGCACAACTTTTTAGGGGTAAAATCCAAGTTGAAGTTATGTGTGATGGCTAAATAAAAGAAGAAAATGCTTGATTATCTAGTAGAAAACTCTTCTCTCAATGGTGCTACATGTCCAAGACGCAAGATGGATTCCTGATTGAGATTGGACGGTGTTCACCAACTAGGGAGACATTAAACCAGATTCTCCCTCTTGTCTAAGTGCTTTCTGGTAGCAAACGGGGTGCTTATGTACAGGATCTGGAGGAGCCCTATCCTTATCAAAATGGTACTGCCTCCATCTATGCTTCTCCCATTATGCTGAAGTGACTCAATATCAGATCACCACCAGCAGGTCCCGTTCTTCTTCCAATGATGGCATCCCTGACTTTGGGGATAAAACTGCTTAGTACAACATTTCCCAAAATACATCCCAAATAACAGTAATGTCATGTTTCCAGACATGCAAAATAGTGTTCCCAGAGCAAAAAGGAAAAAAAAAGTTTCCTTGATTAAACTAGTGTATACTATTCCCCTATTAGTAATCACAATGCACATTAGCAGATTAAAGGATCTGAGAAGTCTCACAGGAAATAATCCTGTTTAATGCTATTTAACCGGCATTTCCCCGATACATATTAAAATGGAACTGATTTTATTCTTCCTTTGTTCTGTTTTGTGTTCTTTCTCTGGACCTCCATCTTTCAGTGGAGGTGAAAGAAACTGGGAGCTAGTTTTACACTCAAGGTAGTTTTGTCATATTCAAAAATTTATTAATTTAGTCAACATATATAAGTTGAGTGCTTACTGTGTGTCAGGTACTGCTCCAGGCCCTTGCAATACTGTGGTGAACTAGATAGACATGTTTTCTGCTCTCGTGGAGTTTGTATCATAGTTAGGGAGACATAATTAACAGGCAAATAAATAAAATCATCCATTCCACCATGATTTATTGAGTACCTACTTTGCGTCAGGCAGTGTTCTAGGACCCAGAGATTCAGACAAATACCTACCCCGTGGTTTATCATACATGAAGATAATAAATGGATGATAAAACTCACCTTTTTAAAGCTCTTATTATATGTCAGGCACTGTTCTATGTGTTTTACATGCTGGGAACTTTCAATATTGTGATTTGTAAAAAATATACACCTGGTCATTCAGATGACAAACATATATTTCTCATATATATTTGGTCTTCCTCCACAGTTCCTGGCTTGCAGCTCCTAAAACCCTTGGAAATTCCTAAGGTGATGAAAGCCCAAAAGGTGTCTTTTGTTATGTTAATGGATGACTTTTGGCCCACACCCGGGAATGGGGGCTGGTTGCCTGGGGAAACAACCCTGTAATTAGAGGGTTGGAAATTTCAGTCCAACCCCTAACCTCCAGGGAGGGGAGAAGGGCTGGTGGTTGAATCCGTCTCCAGTGGCCAATGATTTAATCAATCCGGCCTCTGTAATGAAGCCTCCATAAAAATCCAAAAGGACTGGGTTCAGAGAGCTTCTGGGTTGGTGAACACGTGGAGATTTGAGGAGAGTGGCGTGCCTGGAGAGAACAGGGAAGCTCCGTGCCCTTTCCCCATACACTGCCCTATGCATCTCTTTCTCAGTTATATCCTTTTATAATAAACAGGCGATCTAGTAAGTAAAGTGTAAATATCATTGTCTTCCTTTCTTACGGATGGGGAACTTAAGGCACAGGCAGTCAAAGTGACATGCCCAAGGTTCTATAGCTAGTAAAGAGCAGAGCGAAGATTTGAACCCAGGCTATCTAACTGTCAAGGCCATAATTTTGTATAGGGATGATTGCCATGAACTCTGAAATGATGTTGAAGTAGTGAGCAGATATAATTGAGTAGTCTAGGAAACCTTCTGTGAGGAGATGATATTTGAGGGAGACATGAATGCTGAGAAAGGAAAGACAGGCTCATTCCAGGCAGAGGAAACCAGGAAGTGCAGGAAGAAGCTGGGCTTTACCCAAAGAGGAGAAAGGCCAGTGTGGCTGGAATGGAGAGTAAGGGGGAGAGAGGTATGAACTGAAGTCAGCGGGAAGGCAAGGAACAGCTTATCTGTGATCTTCTAATCTGAGTTTGGATTTTGCTCTGATTACAGCAGGAGGCTTTCCAAGGATTATAAGCATGGATATGAGAAGGTGTTTTAAGTTTAAATACTTATGAAACATAATTCTTCCTCCCTATGAAATTAGAACCAAACATACTTTCTGTCTCTATATTAAACAGTACTTATTCCAAGCAAAAATAACCTAGATGCTTGATCTAAGAAACACCTGTTCCTAAAAGATGACTGGCAACTAACTGAGCAACATACTTCTCAAGATTCACTTCAAGACCCTTTTCTTATGGTACCCACCAGCCCCAAACCACTACGTCATAAACTGTCCAATCTCAAACAGTCTCAGCCCAGCAAGACCCACCTTAAAAATCACCTAGGCCAAGCCCTAAAATACAGTAAGTACCCTACCCTAATTGCCCGATTTTGAGCTCCTACTAAGACTCTGTCGAGTTATGTTCTCCCTTCCTGTAACAAGCCCAACATTTTTAATTTGCATGATTGACAGATTTTTCTGGGGTTCTTCTGGGGAATCGGCAGTTGACACACCAAACAGCAGATGAGAGAACAGAGATCAGTGGGGAGACTCCTCTTCAGCAGTGCTAGAGAGATGGGGATAAACTGAGGCGGGGGCTGCAGAAAAGGAGAGAAGTGATTAGACTTGGTTGCAGTTAGAACTTTCTGAAGACTTAGAGGATATAGAAGTTTAGGGAATGAGAAGAATAAAAAGGGATATCTAGGTTTTTATTTAGTGTTATTTATGTTAAATTTCACCTGAGTACCCATGTAATGGTATTACCATGAACTAAGTGGAGAAGCTGGAGGGAGATCAAGTCTGAGAGTGAAGGGATAAACAAGAATTCCTTTTCAGGTATGTTAAATTTGAAAAGCCTATTAGCCATCAATTGGCGCTATCAAATAGGCATTTGGAATTATGCTACTGTGGAGGTATCACAGTCTTTCGGTTGTGAATTCAGCTAACTTGGGTGTTTTTCAAGGCTACTGGGGAACGAAGTGGAACAAGAAGTAAGAGATAAATTCGCAAGGGCCATGCAAAGGTAGCTAAACGTTATTTTTATGTTTGAGCAAATGTTATCTTTGGGATACGAAACGGAGAGATCTGAGAATAAAAATTATAGAATGAAAGGAATAACAATTGGGAATATATATAGTGCTAGAGACAAATTGAAATTACTACTAAGAAGTGCTCTGAAAGCATTACTTGTAGGAATTTCTCTTTATATCCATCTGACTCGTTTCTGTCCCACAGAGGAGAAAAATCACCAGTTTATCGCTTTCAGCAAGCACATGTATATTCAGCACTGCCACATTGCTCTGCTCTCTAGAGACGTAAAAGATACAGCACTGAGTTGAACAGATCTACAACTGGAATTATTTTAGAAAGGATAAGTATCATCCTGTGATTGTGCTATCATCTGAAATTAATTAAACCATAACGTCGTATTAGTTAGGATCCTTCTTTGTATTTGTTTGTCTAATTGGTTTGTCTAAGTGAATTTTTAAAAAAATCATTTTTATAATAATTTCAAGTGCAGTACACACTCAGGTTATATGCGTTCACCCAGGCCATTAAGAGCTTCAATGTTTGACAGCCTTACAAAAACATATAGTTGGTGAAATGTTCAAAATGTGCCTTACAAACACCAGTGAGGGAGAAGAGGAATCAGTGATTCTACAAATCAATATCATCATCATATTTTCAAAGCATCTTGCACAAAACCTAGATTTAAGAACTGCAAAGGAAAAATAGAACATTAATTTGCATTGGAATATTCATGGGCTCAACTCTTCTCTCTCATTTCCAAATTTCTGAGACTTCTCTAACTCACTCTTTCTGCGTCCAGTTTCTCTTTGCCATAACCTATCATAGACATGGTGACTGGGTTCACTTTCCCAAAAGCGCTATTTTCATTATATGTCCTTGGAGTCAACAACTACTTCTCACTCTATTACATTCGGATTTTTCTCTGCAATCCCCTCTGAATAGATCCTCCCATATCTACCTCCCCTTTGTACTCATAATTTTTCCCCAAAGAGATTACACTACCCTCGAAACCAAATTCCTTGCTATTCTTCCCAGCTCATAATAGCCTTTGTCTGAGCCTTTGTTCCAGCCTTTACTTACTACATAACCCATGTATCTCATATTTTATAGATTTGTATGAAAATACAGCATAAAATATACTTTATTAAACCTATCCCTTTAAAACCAGCAGTACCAACATTCTATAGTCATAACTCATTGGTCTTCTTCAAATAAAAAATGTGAGCAGTTATAGGGCAAAGACATCATTGATTTATTTTTTTTAATGCCCACAAACTTATATTATAGCTTGCACTTAGCAAGACTTCAATGACGGTCTCCTATGGACTTTGCCAAAAGTTTTTTCAGTTTAAGAAAATTGAGATGAGCGTCAGAGTCGAGCTCACTAGTACAGATTCTGCAGACAGACCAGCCTCTATTCTCATTGCTGCTCTCATCCAGGGAACCTCAGTCAATTAGAGTCAATTAACAGACCTGGGAACCGTCTCTGCCCAGTGCAGGACACTGGCCAGGGTGTACATCAATGAGCACAACAAGGCTAGAGCCTTGAGTGGCATCCACTTATAATTGCCTGTGTTCTTCAGAGGCAAAGATGTCCTCTCCCTTCTGGAATCAGGTGAACTGAAAAACAGAGGTCATGAGAATATTTCTAAATAAGATAAGATGCTGTCTAGGTGGTTGAGAACTCAGTGACAAGACAAGAAGGGTTGCAACAAACTCAGTGGCAAAAGCTTGAGAGCTGTAACTTCGAATAGGTATAGCTACTAATCAGCAAGAGACTCAAGGATCACCATCCTCCCTGGATCTGGAAGCTGTAAGAGCAAAACATATATAAAATATTTAGGGGAAAATACCCCTATTTTCTGGACAAGAGAACATATTTGCCTCTTTCCTTCCACCCCAGGAAACGGGCCTTTTTGTTGAGTAAATAGCAATAAGCCAATTTGACCTCTATTTTCCATGATAGGGTAGAGAGACCTACATTCTAAAGAAAGAGAGAATGACTGCCAGAATTTTGTTTTGCCAAGAATGTGTTAGTAAGCTCAGGACCAGAGCTGAATTATCTGGCACAACAGAGGAGATTTTGGAGGCTATGTGGGAAAGAGATAAAGAGAAATAAGGGGGCTTCCCTGGTGGCGCAGTGGTTAAGAATGTGCCTGCCAATGCAGGGGACATGGGTTCGAGCCCTGGTCCAGGAAGATCCCACATGTCGCAGAGCAACTAAGCCCGTGCGCCACAACTACTGAGCCTGTGCTCTAGAGCCAGAGAGCTACAACTACTGAGCCCTCGTGCTGCAACTACTAAAGCCTGCGCACCTAGAGCCCGTGCTCTGCGCAAGAGAAGCCACCGCAATGAGAAGCCCGCGCACTGCAACGAAGAGTAGCCCCTGCTCACCACAACTAGAGAAAGCCCGTGCACAGCAACGAAGACCCAAGGTAGCAAAAAATAATAAATAAATAAATTTTTTTTAGAAAAGAGAAATAAGATAGCTGGCAACTGAAAAGAGGGACGTTGGGAAAGGAAAAAAGTCAGGTCTAAAAGAAAATTTAATTTTGTTTCTATTGACTGGAGTGGGATATAAATCCTCTTCTTGATCTCTTTTCTAAATATTCAGTAATATCAACATTTCTTACTACTGTGCTTAAATTTTTTTTTTAACTTAGCTACTTTTAATTAATTGGGTGGATGCAACAAAGTGCTTAGCAAATCTGCAAGGGAGATAGCAGGAGTGTCAACTAAGGTTAAAGAAGAAAGGAATGGCAGTGAGGTCAACAGTCTCCAAGATGGTCCCCAATGATCCTCACTTCCTGGTATTCATGCCCTTGTGTCATTTTCTCACACATTGAATAGGGTTGATCTTGTAATCAACAGGATGTGGTGAACATGATGTTATGTGACTTCCAAGGCTAAGTCACAAAAGAGGTTGCAACTTCCTACTTTCCCTGTCTTGAAGCACTCAGTCTGGGAGAAACCAACTGCCATTATGTGAGGACACTCAAGCAGTCCTATGAGGAGGTCCATGTGAGGTCCATGTCCTCAAGAAATTGAGGCTTCCTGCTAAGAGCCAGCACTAACTTGCCAATGATTGTGAGTGAGCCCCCTTAGTAGTAGATCCTCCTCCATTTCCAGTCAAGCCTCAGGTGACTGAAGCCATAGCCAACATCTTGATGGCAGCCTCATGAGAGACAGCAAAGCCAGAACTACCCAGATAAACTGTTCCTGAATCCCTGACCCACAGAAACTGTAAAGATGATAAATGCTTGTTGTTTTCAGTTTGGGAATAATCTGTCACGCAGCAGTAGATAACCAATACTGGTGGCTTCCTACCATCTCACAGGGTCCATTACGGCGGTCAAAGGGCAAAATTTAGCTCATTGGAAGGAGGAAGGGTTTTGGATTTACACCATGAGTCCCGTTCTAGTTTAGCCACTTACTAGCTACAGGATTTTTAAATTTTCTGAGGCTCAGTTTCCTCATAACTAAAATAAGGCTTGTGATGTTTGATAAGATAATGATTTAAATAAACCACCTAGCACATAGCTTCGCACATCCTACATATGTTTAATAAATACTGTCTAGTAAAACAACACTCGTTGTTGATATATTTGCATTGTTATTGAAAACCCTTAAGGTACAATGAAATGGCCTATTCATACTATGCAACATTCAATTCAGGTAAGTCCTACAATATTTCGGCACTGTCCACTTACGAAAATAACCAACATTATTGGGAACTAATAATGCCCTGATGGCCCTTGTATGATCCTCATTCACAAACCGCAAGAAGTCATGAAGTGTGTATTGAACACAACTAGTGATCTGCCCTGATCCCCTCCGTCTCCATCCCACACTTGCTCTGTGTTGTGTGATGAGGCGAAACAACTGCAACTTCTTGTAAGGAGTGAGCTTGAGTACTGGAGCTGTCTCACCCTAAGTTAGAACCGGAAGTTCCTGAGCGTTTATGTTCCTTGCAGCAGCCTGTAGCCCAAGACTGACTGGTCCTGGATTACAAAAGGATGGTTCCTTTACCTTGAGACAGGACAAATTTGGAGGTAAAATGTATGCTCCAGGGTTCATCATCGGATCAAGCTGAGTCTGGGGCTTCACTTGAAATTAAACCCTTGCTTGGCTTCGTCCCCTTTCCTCTGTTCCTTTCCCGATCCCTCGCTTCTAGTTCCTGGGAGTCCTTCCTAAATCACTTGCACTAGAATCCTTGGCTCCAGGTGTGCTTCTGAGGGTGTCCAAGCTAAGACAGAGAACTGAAGGTGGGCCTGTCCTCTCATAGACACTTTTATTTTCTGTCTTTAGGAATAAATGTGACTGATCAACCCGGAGTCAATTCAATTGTTGATGTGATTATTTGGAAATTAGCATAGGGTTAAGGGGGTTACCTCCTTGCAAGTTTAAAATTACTAGAAATGCCACTGCTCTCAGCCTAGCTGACAGTCAGGTAATTGAGTTGGAAGCAACATTGGTGAGAGGAATATTGTTTCTAGTTAAATTCAAATTATATACACCGTGGCTAAACTATGTAATGCAAATAACATACTCAGTGATAATAAAGGGACTAATGAATGAATATAAAAGCAATACTGCATTTTAGACAATTCTGAAATTTCTTCTCAACTAAATTACAAACTCTGAATCAGTCACTGCTCCCATGGGAAGAATGGGAGGGAAATTAATACATAGTGAGCACTGGTTCCATGCCAGGCAATATGTTAAAATGTTTTATGTACCTTTCAATCTTCACACTCACACTCTTAAGGAAAGGAGTTCCACTTTACAAAGGAAGAATCTGAGGATCAGAGTGTTTGACTAACTTCGTCCTGCCTTGAAAATGGCCATGACACCCAGAGGTGGATTAGGCCACTTACAATCATGAGGATGAAAGCCACACGCTAACCACAGTGGAACAGAAAACCAGA
Source organism: Balaenoptera physalus (assembly GCF_965194825.1). NCBI lineage: Eukaryota > Metazoa > Chordata > Mammalia > Artiodactyla > Balaenopteridae > Balaenoptera > Balaenoptera physalus. Next base: position 26,098,576 of record NC_138903.1, on the reverse strand, counting down.
TGGTTCCTAAGTCCCTGATGGAATCATTACACTACTGCCCTGTCTTTTTACTTGAAGACAGAGAAAAGCCCTTATGTGCTTAAACTGTTATTCATTGAGAAAAAAAAAACACAGTGACCTGCCTTGGAAGAATTTACAATGCAATCAGGGAGGCAATGTGAAAAAATTAAAATGTGATATATCTCCAAATCCAAATACACATATATCAACTTGAGTATATGTTAATTTAGAAAATATTAACTTTCATTATGGTACCTGTGCTGATTGCTCACCATGCCTGGAATTTACAGTAGGCGCTCAATAAATATTAGTAACTGAATTAACAAACTATATAAATGTGTTATGACTAAAGTAATTTTGGATTACCCACAACAGTCTTTGAAGAAAAAGTAAGTTTTGAAAGAAATAAAGATAATATATGGATGGAAGAAAGAGATTACTTTCCAAGTAGGAAAAGAATGGCACATTTAAACATCAGTTGGTGAGCATCATTTTGTGGGTAAGAATGGCCATGCTGGTGCTTTTGGAGCTAAAGGGAAGAATATGGATACACTGATTAGATTAGATGAATATACTAAAAATAATTTTTTAATGGATCTCCTAAACCTTATAATGAGATCTGACAATGAGAAGAGAATAAAAGGTCCTTGTAGAAAAACACCAAGAAAATACTGTACCTGAGAGGGAAATTTGCCCATGTGATATGAAAAACAAGAACAATTATAATTCAAGACAAAATATCAGTGGATGGCCATGCCTGCTAAGCTACAGACACACACACACACACACACACACACACACACACACACACACACACAAATGACAAAATGGCTATGGGATAAAAGTAGTCTGGAAGATTAGCTGCAAATTCTAATCCATGTAAATGTATAATAAACATGTATGAAAAATTGTTGTTAAAAACTGTGAAGGAACTGAGATTTTACCCTATTTGCAAGCTAACAATTTAGCCTGCCACAGTTTCATGGATGTTGACATAAGACACAAGGCTCCCAGGTCAGAAATAAAGAATGATTTCTTATCACAGCAAAAGCATTAGCACATGTTGTGCCAGTTCCCTGAGCCCTAATTACTACTGACATGAAGAAGGCCAGATGATACCTGCACATGAAATGGGGTACGAGATAGGAAGAGAACTTTGATCTTAGGGAACTTAAATCTTTGATAGTGAGCAATAAGCATGTTTGCCCTTGGCTCTAAAGAGAGAAACTGTTTCTATCTTCCAAGATAATCCAGAGAAGATAGTTCAGAAAAAAGGCAGTCAGTGCCTCTTCTCACAAGAAATGCGGAAAGGTCAAGGCACATGGAGAATTGTTTCCCAGCAATCATTTGAAAATATCTGGAGAAAAAGTAGGTAGCAAGGCCATAATACAATAAAGAGAATTTAACAACTGGGAACAAAAATAGTCATTAAAAAGTAAATAAAATTACTTGAGAAAGGATAAAGTATTTTTTAATTAAGGTATGTGCATTTTTTAGATATAATGCTATTGCACACGTAATAAACTGTGGTATAGTGTAAACATAATTTTATATGCACTGAGAAACCGAAAACTTTGTGGGACTCATTTTATTGCGATATTCACTTTATTTCAGTGGTCTGGAACTGAACTCGCAATATCTCTGAGGTCTGCCTGTATTAAATGAGAGTCTTTCCAGCACATGCTCTTGACCTCTAACCTACACTGCCTCTCTCTTTCTTTTAAAATTAATTAATTAATTTATTTATTTTTATTTATTTTTGGCTGGGTTGGGTCTTCGTTGAGGTGCGCGGGCTTCTCATTGTGGTGGCTTCTCTTGTTGCGGAGCACAGGCTCTAGGTGCACGGGCTCTAGGTGCAGGGGCTCTAGGTGCACGGGCTTCAGTAGTTGTGGCACATGGGCTCAGTAGTTGTGGCTCGCGGGCTCCAGAGAGCAGGTTCAGTAGTTGTGGCGCACGGGCTTAGTTGCTCCGCAGCATGTGGGATCTTCCCGGACCAGGGCTCGAACTCGTGTCCCCTGTACTGGCAGGCGGATTCTTAACCACTGCGCCACCAGGGAAGTCCCTACACTGCCTCTCTTGCCACTTACTTTTTAAATTGACATATAGTTAATTTACAATGTTGTGTTAGTTTCAAGTGTACAGCAAAGTGATTCAGTTATACATACATATATATAATACATATATGTATTCTTTTTCAGATTCTTTTCCATTATAGGTTATTACAAGATAGTTCCCTGTGCTATACAGTAGGTCTTTATTGTTTACCTATTTTATATACAGTAGTGTGTATCCGTTAATCCTAAATTCCTAATTTATCCCCCACTCTGCTATCTTCTTTGGTAACCATAAGTTTTTTTTCTATGTCTGTGACTCTTTTTCTGTTTTGTAAATAAGTTCATTTGTATCACTTTTTTAGATTCCACATATAAGTGATATCATATGATATTTGTCCTTCTCTATCTGACTTACTTCACTTAGCATGATAATCTCTAGGTCCATCCGTGTTGCTGCAAATGGCATTATTTCATTCTTTTTTATGGCTAAGTAATATTCCATTGTGTATATGTACCACATCTATGTTATCCATTCCTCTGTTGTTTAGGTTGCTTCCATGCCTTGGCTATTGTAATAGTGCTGCTATGAACCTTGCCACTTACTTTAAACAAACCCATGAGTACCTAGGCCTCCCAATATGGCCTCCAGTATGTAGTTTGGGGAGGCCTAAGACAGTCAGAAGCCCCTTGTTTAAAATAGTGTCATAACACTGTTTCTGAAAAAAATTTTTTTGGAGCCAAATTCCTTATTTTTGGAAAATTACTTTGGCAAAAACCTTAAAGATTTTACAGATTCAGTGTCTATCAAGAGTAGGATAGTTAAATAGTAAAATGAAAAATTGGCTTTAATCTTCAGCATCTTTTGCTTTAGTAGCACTCAAATATTTAGTCATATCAAGGAACCATGACAGTTTGAAGGAGTTTTTTCACCCCATGGTCTGTGGCACTATTTTGGAGTGCATTGTGCATATGCTCTTGCGGCACCATTTACCCTTCAGCACGTATCACAGTTTGCAATTGTATACTTGTTTGTTTTAGTTTATTACTCTCTGTACCAGACACTGCTTGAGCCCTTTTTGCATCTTTTCAGCTCACCTTTTTACTCTAGCTATTGATGCAGCAACCAGCTGTGTGCAGGTGTGGCCTGCAAGCACCTGTCCTCAGATGCACTATTTATCTATTATTGCTTTCTCTACTACCACTTAGTGGGATGATTTCAGGAACCAGCTGACCCATTCCAAACAGTGGAGTCACAAGGGAGGGAACAACATGTGAAGCAGCCCGAGACCCATGGGGGATGGAGCCAGCCAGTTGGATGTCCAAGGCAGCAAGTCTGAGGTACATTCCATATGGCTTCTCAGGAGGCTTTGATAGGATTGAGTCCAGCTCAATGACACACTCTTCTTTCCTTCTGTTTCTCTTACTCTTATCCATCCGCTACTCCTGATCCTTGGGTTTCTGCTCCCAAAATAAACCTGCATCTAAACCCTTGTCTCAGCCCTACTTATAGGGCAATCCAGGCTAAGGGACTACCTATCTTGCCCATTCGGTGGTAAGCTCCATGAAAAGAAGGAATATGTTTGGCTTCCTTGCCATTAGCAGAAAGTGGACATTTAATAAACATTTGTAAGTTCATTCATAGAAGCACCTAAGCCTCCACATAATATTTCCATGTATAGTTCCATTAAGAACTTCTTTACATTTAGTGAATCATTCAGTAAAACACCTCCCATAGATCTGATGTCATTCACTCTGGCCTAGAATGAATTCTTTCAATCAGGAATTATTTTTATCTCCCTTAAAATTCCTAGAACAGATTAGCTGTAGTAGAAGAATGGGAAATCTGAACTGGGAAAGGATGAAGAGTGAGAAAAGAAGAATAAATTAGGAGCAGGGTGTTCGAGGAGGTCATCAAGAGAATGTGATCGCCAGTTGACCCACAAGCTGAACCCGGGCAATCAGAGACCCCTCACCCCCTCCCCTGTCCTAGGAATGTATGTTCCGCCCACCGTTCTCACAGTGGGAGCCATTTCAAGGATGTAGCCTTGAGAGAGCAATGTTTTGTTGAGACCAACTGAACAGTATATGAGACTGAATCCCACTGAGGCCTCTATATAGACGTTTAATATTCTGACGGGTGGGTGAGGAGATCTACTCGTCTTGCGGTGCCCAAGACATGCCTGGTGAGTAAGTTTCCTTGCTATTTAAACCTGCCACCTACCAATCTGGACTGACTGCATACCCCTTCGGTCTCTCCTTATATAGCGGCCAGTTTGCAAACCAGCGCAGGGTGACTCTGAGGAAGGGCAACCAGGGTGGTGGCCTGCAGGGGTTGGAGGCAGCGCTAGTGCACACAGGTGTATCTGGAAGTCTAGGGAGAGATAAAGCAAAGGCTTGCATGTGTGCACAGCCTGCTTTGCCCTTTTATTTACCCTGTCTCTAAGGACAAACAATTATCTTCTTGTTGAAGATGATCAAATAAGCCCCAGGAAGAAACTGATCAGAAGTGTACTGATTGGACCATTGTGAAAACTACACCAGTAAGAGAATGATAAAGAGAGTGCAGTGGAGTGAGGCTTGGGAAAAGGAAATAGATACTATCTGGGGAGAAAGCTAGGGAAAAATGAAATAAAAATAAAACCAAGATTAGCGAGAGGAGGAGGATAAATGGAATAAAAAAGCACAACTATCACTGACTGCAAATCAGTAATGAAAAGGAAGATAGAAAAGTGTGCCTGGAAATCTATTTTTTCTGTCTTTTTTTCCTCCAGTTTCTAGTATTGCTGTCATTGTTTTTTAAACTTCCTTGGTATGACTCCCTCCTGTGATAGTAATTTCTGTAGAAGTAACAAACTAAGTTTTGTCTATTTTTAACACATCAGATAACTGAAAACATTTAGGAGGCAATTTGCTGAGGAGGAGAAAAAAGTTTATGTGCAATATTAAAATAATACTTAGCCATACTGTTCAAACCTGCCACAAGTTGGATAAGATGACTGCAGAGGAAGCACTGTGGCCAAATTAAAGCCTCTCTTTGCCACCCATGCCTATCGTTAAAGGATTTCTTGGCAGTCGCTCATTGAGGTCCAGGTGGTATTTCCATTACGGCCAGGGATGGAATTTGATCTCAGAAAATGGATGTGGATTTAGTCTTGGAAAACTGCAGATGTACAGTGTTCTGGCATGTGCCCAGTTACTCTGATGATTAGATATTCCCAATTTCGATTGAGAGCAACTACCATCTTTAGCTTCTCCACCTCCACTATTCCAGCTATGTAGACAATCACCAAGTTATGGCCGTTAAACTGAATAATAAATATACTCTGTGTCTCCAAGGTATGTGTGCATTATATTTTAGCACTCATCATATTTTGTTGTGATTATTGACATGCCCATCTCTTTAATATACCATATCTTTCATGAAGATCAGAACAGTGGCACACAGTAAGATCTCCCATAGTCAATCAGCTTTTGCTTAAACACCTCATGGCATGACAGCTCAATAAGCCACTTAGAAACGGATTTGGCTTCTTTAGATATAGTGAGCTTCCCATCACTGGAGGTTTCAGGCAGGGCTAGACTAGGAAATCCCTAAAGACCCTTCAAGTCACAAACTTTATGTTTCCCTACTTTTACAGCAAAGTCAAAAAACAAGGGCACATTCTCTTTGCATACATTTCCCTTATCTACAGTATTAAATCCGCTACTCTCCTACTCAGTGTGCTGTGTCGGGTTATAATAAGCCCTGTGCTTATGGCATATACTCACTAAATTTGTGTTAGGAAAGAATTATGTCTCATTGGCAATATTGTCTTCTCTCAGATATAATGTGCTTGCTATTTAGTAATCTCATGTAAAGTATTTTTATTTTGCAAAATGAGAATAAGTATTATTTAATATCCACATTTATTTTGCTGGTCTTCTTTCTGTTATGAAATGGCATCAGCAACAGAGTTGTCTTCCAATTACCTCCAAAAATCTTTAATGAGTTAGAAAATAAAAGTGAAAAGGAAAGGTTAAAGGTTTTTTAGATCAGATAATACAAGGCTAAAGGTCAACTTAATTAAAGTTTATAAAAAATAAAACATCAACCAGAGAGATCTGTTTGCATAGCTATGAATTCAGAGGGCTGGGTATGATCTTCACTTCGTATCAAGGTATTTATTTTGTCCACATGTGATGCAGAATAAGCAAAAGCATCACATTTTTAGTGCAATTTCATGCATTTGACTTGAAATTGCTTTAATCTGATGAAAACAATACTATGGTTGATTCTTGGAAGAGTAAAAATGCTTCACTTAAGAACTTAAAGGTTCATCTACTTAAAGCTTCAGCGTTTCTTATTCTCATGAACACCTATGATGCTTAAATAATCCTTTCTGGGGTGCAGTTTTCTTCATTAGTATGATGCATCAATATTCCCTGTATATCAAAACAGCTGTTCTCAGAAAGAAAATTACTTGAGACAGCTATATCATAGGAGAAACTAAGTACATGTGGTAGATGGCAAAAAGACCATAATTTTTCACCCTTCCCTGTAAACACACCCTTTGCAATGTGATTCTGCAATTCTTCTCACGGAAGAGGCAGAGTCCATTCCCCTTCCCCTTGAATCTGGACTGGCCTTGTGACTTATTTTGGCCAGTATATTGCAAGAGAAGTCACAACATGCCAGTTCTGAGCCTAGGCCTCAAGAGACCTTGCATGCTCATTTCTGCTCTTTCTCAGAACCTGGTGACCATCAGGAAAACAAGCTCAGACTGGCCTGCTGGATTATGAGACACCTGACCCAGCCAACAGCCAGCCAACTCCTAGACATGTGAGTGAAATCATCCCAGGTCAGCCAGCCCCCCAGACAACCTGTAACTGACCACAGACACATAGGCAAGCCCCAGAGAGATCAGTTTAGCCTCCCAAACCAGAAGAACTGCCCAGACTAGTGAGCTTATTGTTTTATCCACTATATTTTGTGATAGTTTGTTACACAGCAGTAGATAACCTATAAATGACAATTTTCTGAAGGAGTGTCACTTAAAATAGGCAAGAGAAAAATGACACAGGGACTCCCCTGGTGGCGCAGTGGTTGAGAATCTGCCTGCCAATGCAGGGGACGTGGGTTTGAGCCCTGGTCTGGGAAGCTCCCACATGCTGCAGAGCAACTAAGTCCGTGTGCCACAGCTACTGAGCCTGTGTTCTACAGCCCACAAGGCACAACTACTGAGCCCACGTGCCACAACTACTGAAGCCCTCGCACCTAGAGCCTGTGCTCGGCAACAAAAGAAGCCATCGCTACGAGAAGCCCGCACACCGCAACAAAGAGTAGCCCCCGCTCGCCTCAACTAGAGAAAGCCCGCGTGCAGCAACGAAGACCCAACACAGCCAAAAATAAATAAATAAATAAAGTTATTTTTTTTTTAAAAAAAGACACAATCCAGTAAAGTAAGGGAATGCTGGAGGATTTTTTTTAATGCCAAAATTCAATAACAAATCCCAATTTTCCAAATGCAACTGATCCTAGAAATTAGGGACAATGGATGTGGCTATTCATAAATTAAAAAGAGTTAGCATAGTAATTATGAGGCAGGGAAATGATTGAAAGTCTGAAGTACCAGCAACAGAAAGACTGGTAGAAAACAGAAACCACTGAAGCTGTGATTGTCACCTGGTAAATATTGATTAAGGAAAATGGAAACTGAAAGTGTAAAAAGCACAGACTGACCATAGGTGTTGACTGTGGGTCACGCTCCCACCCCAGAGATTACTGTTCACTTCTTAGACTGTATTCAGGATGAAATGGCAGATTCTGTAAAGCTGTTAAAACAATGTCTTAATGTTTTTGCTTCCCAAGCAGTGAGAGCTTTCTATTTAAATTGCTATCCCTCAGAAGAGCTGCATTAGCGAGCAGCAGAGGAGGAGATCTGGGTAAACTTGCCATCTTGGATTTACTCCCTAACCTCCCATTTTGTCCTTTAAAATAGAGGTTTTCAACATTTAAGATAATAAGTCTTAAAGCTACCTGAGTTAAATTCTTTAACACTAGACTGAACAATCAAGGCCATTCTCTTTAACTTTTGCCTCACCCTCCCCACCTGCTTTTTCAATTCAGTTAAAGAGACTCATGAATCGAGAACTGTTTGAAATGCACAGTTCATAAATCTTTTGATGTGGGAACAATTCAATACCCAAACCACATAGCTGCCAACTTCCACTTCTTTACCTTTGTTCTGTATTTTGATTTGGGAAGACACAAAGCTAAGAGAGCATGATGTATCCCAGGGAGAGGGACAGTATAGCAACGATTACAGGGGTAGTCTAAAGTGTGGTCTTAAGCCTGTTATTAGTCTACCTTACTTCATTTTATTAAATTATTCTGTAGATCCATAAGCCAAGAGATGAGAAAAGTCAATCAAGGTATTAACGGCAGGGTGCTTAAAAAAAAAAAGGTATAGTGCAAAATGAATGATCATCAGGGCATCTCAGAACAAAAGGCTAAGGTCTGAAGGACAGTTGTGTATGGGTTCAGATGGTACGTAAGTGGCTCCTTCACATGTTGAAGCTGTTATGTTAGCAATCACTGGCCTTTAGATAGGCAACCCTAGGTATCCTCCCCAAGGGGGAAAGTCTTTGCACACCAGTGACATCAGATAAGGGGGCCAATTAAGTTTGACACCCATTACAGTAGTAGTGGTCTGAGCTGCCGTGTTGCAGACTGCCTAAGAAGGTCAGGAGATGGTCCTGGAGTTAAGGAAGAAATCAGCTTCTGAAAGGATTATAAGCCCTGTATGTAATAAGCATATTAGAAACAGTGTAGCAAAGAGAGGGGCTGAAAAGAGAGGCTACAGCAGTATCTAACATCCATTCACTAAAAAAAAAAAAAAAAAAGAAAGAAAGCTGGAGAAGATTCAACAACACATAACATCTCTTAAATCTGGGTGTTGAGTTTTTTCTTATTTTTCTACCTTTTAATTATGTTTAAAATAGTTCATAACAGTGTACATATAATAAAAAAGAAACAAAATGAAGTGGAATAATCTATGTCGGCCCACAATAGAACTAGCTGTCTCCTAGGAGATGTTTAATGATAATACAAAAAGAGATATCTGAGTGGATAGGTAGGCCTATTTTCTGGCCTACTTCTGAATGCCAGGTTTCAATGAGATTTAGAAAAAAAAAAACCTTTATCTATCAGGATGGTGAATCTCTTAACTCTAATTCATATTTTCTGTGTCTTCTTTGGTATGGGTCTGTTTTCCATAGTATGGTTATAACAGGAATAAATTATAAGAGCAACAGTAGAGCATAAATCATTCTCTGGATATAATAAAGTTCTTATGTGCTTAAAAGCTAGGGAAATAATCCCAATTTCTCTAGCTGAGGTAGTTGATTCCCTTATTATCAAAATGAACAATTGGTAGTATGACTAATTGGAATTTGAATGAATCCTCTTAATAAAGGTATATGAAAGCATCTATATAGATGCTTAGTGAAAAACAGACATTCTGATAACTTCTTTTGGTTTCTTAGTCTCCTGACATTTTACATATTTGTTACTTGGAAAATGACCGCGTGCTAAATCTGGATATTTGGTCTCCTTGCCCCTAAAGGATCTCTTCCTATGCTCACATCCCCTGGGTGCCAGCAGTACACCTGGCTCTCTGCCCACTTGGCCGTGTGGTATTGCTCACCTAGAACAATGAGAGACAAGTTAGAAAGCAGTGAAGAGCTGCCCCTCCCCTGTGTTTGCTAAACACAAAAGGGCAGGTGAGGAGCACACAGTTCAGTGAGCAAGAGGCCAGCTGCCTTACAAATATGTAGTTTGAAGCATTCGAAGGAACAAGGGCCCAGTAGGTGGCTGATCTGCTGCCTCTCTACTCTGTGTGGGCCCTTAAATCCTTTCCTTTGAGCTCCCTAATATAGCTCTTCTAAGGGATAACTATTTAAATAGAAAGCTCCCACTGTTTGGCAAGTCAAAAAGCATCAGTTCACTGTTCTAACAGCTCTACAGCAGCTCTGAAAACACAGAGGAGATGGGTGAGCAGGAATCCCCAAAATAGTCTATTTGATCTACCAGAAGTCACTTAGTTACAGTGCGGCAATTGAGAAGGGGAAAGTCTTTCTCTGGCCACTCCTTTTCATCATTAATATCCTCAGAGATATCCAAGTAATAAGTTACATTATAGAGACTCTGTTTCTTGCTCACCTGCAAGTAGGACTTCCCAGTGACCCCATCCTCTATCAGGGCATTTATTTATGTCCCAACTAAAACACTGTGCCATGCTCCACAGCCAAGATGAGGAATCTTACTTCATTCATGGTGACAGTTATTCTAAAGAAAGGTTAGAAAGTATACATGAATTAATCTGCAAATACTGTTAAAATTTAAAACCTAAATACAAACTGTTAGGTTAGATTCACTGGGAACTATAACAGTGTAAGGAATTGGGGGGGAATCAACATATACAAAACAGCTAAACAAATAATAAAAGCGAGTACACTGCTTAGCACTTTGTGCTATGTTACAGACTATAAATTCAATAAGGGAGAGATTACTCAGGGGCACATGGACAAAAGCTTCACGGAGTTGATGGCAAAAGATTTGAAGTTTGATGTGAGTACCAAGAAAGGGTTCAGTAAAATGGGAATAGGTCTAATGGTGGGAATTAAATGGGTGGTAGGAAGAAAGGGGGCATAACCAAGAGGCATTGAAGATGAAATGAGCTTGGGGTGTATGTGTGTGTGTGTGTGTGTGTGTGTGTGTGTTACATAGTTGTGGGTAGTGGAAAAGGGAGGAGGGTGGATTGATGTCTGAGGGTCGACATGACTGACTCATAGTTTGTCTAATGAAGTTTTGGCTAAAAATACAGTGGACTTTCAACCAAAGGAATGCTATAGGAAACAAGGAGATGTAAGTTTGGGGAGTGTCTTCACCTCTTGATAAATAAAATGGATAGTTGGAAAGAGAAGAAATTAAACATGCAGTATCATGTATGGTTTCCCCACTTGTCTCAGGTGTAGTAATGGAAGAAAAAAGTAAAAGGACCATTTTATCACTAATTCTACTGTAAATATTCACAATTAACTGAAAAAATACTGAAGGAGAACAAAATTGAGGAGAGGGAAAAGCAAGGATGAGGAGTAAGTGACATGTACAAATTTGAAAAATTTGACCCTATTATCTAAACTCTTCCTAAAATATATGAAATGTTCAAATGATTTTTTCCTTTACACACTTGAAGGGAAACAGCTTAAGCCTGTGTCTTTGTGGTAACAGGGCATCACAGCAAGAAATGAAAGAAGTACCAAACGTCCTCTGTGCTAGTTGACACTAAAGAATTTCTAAATGCAGCCTCAAAGGTTTTTTTTTTTTTTTGGTACTGCTGTTAACTTAAAGGATATGTAAAATCATTCCAGCAACTGGTAAGATCCATGACAAAGAAACAGATACATATATTTAGGATTTGTTTAAAGAGAGAACTTTGCATTTGCTGTTCTGCTGTGTCATTTAGACACAAGGGCACAATCCCCCAAAGCCAGACTTTTCAAGTTTTGAGACAAAAGGTATGAAGGAAAGAGTAAAAAGCCATTCCTTAACCAATAATCCAATCTTCTCTTTTTCTTCCATTCTCCTTTCTACCAGCACAGTGCAATGTATGCAGGTGATAAAGCCACACTTTATATATCACTAGTGTTGAAAAGGTTTTAGACTTCTCAAAGTCTCCAGCCTGGCGCTGTCTGTCTGGCTGCAAGGTACACTGAGTAACATCAATTAATTTACTGAAAACAGCTTCCGACCTAGGGCCAGGACAGTATGGAATACCTTGCAATAAATTCCTCGAGTTTAGTAGCTGGTACAACACAATTTGTAACTTTATCCATACTTAACAGTTCTCTCCTTGATCTGTATAAGGAGAAAGGATGAAAACATCCTAATTTCACAAGGATGAAGGATGCATAGACAATATAATGGCTCTCAGACATTCTGACCTGACTAGCTCTGAAATGGATATTTTTATGGCATGACCCATATAAGGAAACCCAGGGGATACAATTAGCAAAAAAGCAAAGGTGTTTTTTATACACACACACACACACACACACGCACACACACACACACACCCCTAGGTAACTAATGAAGTTAGGGGTGTGTGTGTTTCTGGAATAGGAAAGGAATGAAAGCTGATAATTTGGCTAGTCTGCCTATTTTTTCATGGGTGAAAAATCTAATCATGTTAGATCCCATTTTTTTCTACACGTAAGTATTGAACTCTCAATGCTAAGTTATAAGCCCATTACACACTAGATATTAGTTTGGGGAGATATTAAATCTTTGTATATGAAAGTGATGGGCTTTTCAAAATGACTTAATTATTGTTTAAGAAACTGAGAGTCAGAGTCAAAAACTGAATGTGAAAAAACAAACCAGTAGCCAGTGGTGTGCTCAGAGTTGATCTTCGACCACAAATGGAATTTTATCCTTTAAAAGTCTTTGGCTTTGGCTAGTGATTAAATTTTGTTGGTGATTTAATTCACAGAAAACAACTGTGATGAGAATCAATTCACTTGTCTGCACAATAGCATTTTTTACCCCCCGGGTAATGTTCACTAAAAACATTAAAAAAACTTATAGGTTCTATGGTTCCTTTTATAAACCTTGTGATAAAGCTATAATCCACTTTTGCTGACAGGATTACTTTTCTGACTGATTAATAAAAAGCATAAATTAATTTTATGATCATGTAGATAAAATTGTAGTGAGAAATATATATTGCTGCCATTGGATTCCATTTGTTTTCTTTTTATTTTTAAACAATCCATGAATAAAATCTTTGTAGTTTAGAGGAATAAATGTGTTACATAGGAAAAGATCATTTCATTTTTTTATTTGGTACGATTTGGTATTATTTGAATTTATGACCACAAACATGAACTTCTTAGGGTAATAATAACTTTATATGATTTTTGTATCTGAAGAAAGGCCAGAAGAGAATACTATATGCAAAATATGTTAGGAAAATTGATTTTTTCCTAGAGGAAAGTAATACATCCTAATTTCAGAACTCTAAAGGTGGAAAAATATTTAAGAAGATGATTTACCCACGGATTATGTTTTTTAATCTCTTTATTTTCTCAACTTGGTTTAGTATTCTTATAGTACTTTTATAATTTAAAGGTATGTATTTAAATGCCTTAATTGTGGGGGAAACCGTAATAGGAAGCAGCCCTGTCCAAAGAAAGACATGAAAGCAAGAAAGGGGTATCATACAGAGATCCACCACCTTCCACTTCCTTCCTAATTTTAGTAATATGAGTAAGTAATATAAATGGCTCATCTAAGAGCATTAATTAATACTGATGCTGTGTCTCTCAGTATACATTGTCTATCTATGGACATGCATGTATTTATTGAACAGATGAAATATGATAAATTCAAGAAATGTCTTGGGTGCTATTAAAAAATAAATTAATTAAAGAAGGATATGGCATGGCTCCTGCCCTCAAGATGTTCCTCACCTGCTTAATGACGCAATACACATTGAACGGTAAGAAAACAAGGATTATGTGGCAGTTTTGGCTAGCACTGCAACAGCAAAGCAGAGAAGTGAGCAATAGTGAGACAGGAGGGAAGGGGGTTAGGGCACAACCTTTAAAAGAATGACACAGTTGTTGAGGATACGACAAAAACTGGTTAGAACCTACTAAGCCCAAGATGGTGGAAGATTCGACTTTCAGTGGACCTTGAGCCTCACTATATGCTCATTGTAATATATTAGCATATGCTAAATGACAAACCCACAGGTGCCATGACAGTTCCAAGGCCAACCAAAAAAGGCCAAAAAGTGGGTGGTGCCCCAACTCCCAGAAATCCCCTCTCCTTCCCCAAAATAGTTGGAATAATCCTCCCACTCTTTAGCCTATGAAATTACTCAGCCCATGAAAACTAACCAGCCCATATTTCTGGACTACTCTCACTTTCTGAGACAGACTGCATTCCGTCTATGGAATGTGTATCTCTCTAAATAAACCTGCTTTCCCACTTAGTTCTCAGGGCACAGTCCCCTGGCCTGCCCACTTGTATCCTTCACAAGCATCCTATATTAATAAATCTACTTCTTGCCTATCACTTTGCCTCTCACTGAATTCCTTCTGCACTGAGACATAAAGAACCTGAGCTTCAATAAGTCCTGATACCAGGTGAGTGATTCTAATAAAAAAGACAATGGGTTCGAGTCCCAGCCCCTGGGTTCAACTCCCAATCTGAGTTTTGGCTGGGCTCAAATCCCATCTGAGGTGTGTGGTTTCAATAGGATTAAACTTTCTATATCAAAGAAGATTATATAGAAAGGTTTTTGCCATAGAAGTAAATTTTAAGTCTAGGAAAGAAGGCAGTTGCCAAGGCAGTGTGATATAAAATGACATGAAAGATTAACTGAGACCCTCAGAGGAACCACAAAATTAGAGATAAGAAAGGAAGGTGGACTATTATATGGAATGGTTGGAATGGCTTGAGAGTGGTTGGAGTGGAGGAAGAAGGGGATGAGACAGTGCAGGGGATGACTGCAAAGGGTGGCTGAAGTTTCCAGTAAAAAAGGCCAAGAAAAAGCCAAGAAAATAATAGACATGAAAAGGCAAACATTCATTCATTCAGTAATTATCTGTGGCATCTGTATTATTTCCTGACTCTGTATTAGGCACTGGGAAAGCAATGAAGAACAATATAGATAATGTCCCAGCTCTCATGGAACTTTGATTCTTGTGGGGAGAGACAAAAAGATTAATAATAAAATATCAAATAATAATAGGTGCAATGCAGAGAATTAAGATAGGGTGATGCAGTGAGGGTCTAGGTTTACACTTTGGTCTGGTAGTTAGGGAAGGCTTCTCCAAGGAGTTGACATTTAATCTGAGAACTTGTATTTCAAGAAACAGTCACTGTGAAGAACAGGAAAGATGCAGAAAGAGGGGACAGTTAGGGCAGCAAAGACCCAGAGATGGAAAGTGAATTGAAAGCCTGATTGGCTGGAACTTAGTGGGCAAGGGGGAGAGGGCTATGACTTGAGAGATAGGGCCCGGGACAAAGGCATGTAAAAGCAAAAGATAAATGAAGGTAATGCCTTTTCAATTATATGATGGTCTAAATATTTTCAGACTCTTTTTTTTTTTTTTTGCCACGCAGCATGTGAGATCTTAGTTCCCCGCCCAGGGATCGAACCCCTGCCACCTGCAGTGGAAGCACGGAGACCTAACCACTGGACTGCCAGGGAATTCCCCATACTCTTTTAATATAGAAATTTAACTTGTTTTTCCTTCCCTCTGTACTAAACTGGAAAGAAGGAATGGAAATCTGTTCTCTTACCAACTTGGAACTTTGTAGGATTAAGCCCTCTCTGAACACAAAGAAAAGGGGAATGAATTCAGCTTTGGGTTAAATGAGCCATCAAAGTCTATGGTAAAATAAATAGAAGGAAGGTTTGAGGGAAGAGGGAAGAGGCAGAGTAGCTTAGAAAGCAAGAATTCCAATGGGTTTGAGACCACAAAGAGCTCATCATGGACTGCTCCTTACCTTCCCCTCAGAGGAGAAAGAGATTGACCTTCAGGTGATGGACTTGAGGTGAGGCAAAAAGTCTGGAGAACCAGAGATGTAGGCCTGTTCCTTGGAAAGAAGCCAGGAATGCAGAGAGGAAGACTAACTTGTAACTATACTGGGGGACAAGAGGCCCTCCCAAGTGATATGGTAAGATGGAATGAACTCTACCTAAGAAAACATAGAAATGCAACATATTTCTTGCAAACCTTACTTTATGTAATTAGATTTATTTCGGTAAAAACACATAGGCAAATTCAAGTTTGTACTATCATGTTGGATGTCTAAATTGGCATTTCCCACAATTCAGTGGCATGTAACAAAGCATTATGGAAAAAGAAAGCGTGCCACATGGTCAAACACATCCAGGAAACATTGGGTTAAAAACTCTTCAGTGTTGTTGTTGTTGTTGTTTTAAGTGCAGGACTTCTCAGAGCCTTTAGTTATGCTTATGTCCCTTACAAATATCCAAGTAGGAGACACAGAATTCAGCGTTTTCCAAACTCAATTGATCAAAGAAACTTTTTCTTTTTTCCCTCAGAATATTTCCTAGAATTAATCTTCCAAGAAAAATGCACTGGTGTGTAAGTGCAGACTGGATCTGCACTAGACTGGATCAGCAACTAAAATGTGAGAAGAGATGTGGACAATGGAGATAAGTTAATAAAACAACACAAGTTAACTTATAAGTCAGGTACCCACTGCAAAAGAATGTTAAACCTTGTTTAGTTCAATAGGCTAGTCCTTATTGTAAATTATGCTTCGATCATACAAAGAGAAGGTTATACAATCAGAATTATTCCATGAATATTATATGCCACACTCAGCTATTGGTATTGACATGGCACCACTCAGTTAAACAACACTATCATCTAATTTAACCTCTTTAAAAGAGATGAGGGTTGACATTTTACATCATGTTCTCTATTTACCACCACCATTTTTATAGATTTTTAAATGTATGAAATAATATTAAGGATAAGAGAGTCATATGGTAAAGACTAATTTAAATAATTTTTATTGCATCTGTTAAAATCAGATAAATAAAACCTGTATTTTAGTGAGTAAAATTAACTATTGAATCACTTATCTGTACATCAAGATCTACACATGGACCTGCAAACTTCTTTGAGTAGATCCTGGAGTCACATACACACTGGCCCTTCTCAGCCACTTCACCCCTTCTTGCTTTGCTGGGATTCCCTGGGGGGAAAAGAAGGTGCAGCCAGCAGGGTTACATTCTCGCTGAGTCCCTGACTCCACGTACTGTAAATACCCTTCCCTTCACCACCCACAATATAATCTTGAACTATCTACGGAAACATGGGATCCTTCCGCCCCTGTTGTAGTCCACCCAGAGAGTCTTTCAGTGGCTTTATGTGGAATCTGGCTTCCAAATTCTGTTAATAAGAAACTGAAACATTAAATTTATTAGCTCAGAATATGAAATTAAAAGTCTATAAAAATATTTTTACAATTAAGTTTCCCTGGTAATTTTGCTGAGAATGAAATTTGCTCTTGATCAAATATTCATTTGGTCCAATCCAATTAGAGTAACTTTTGTTACTCAGATCACCAACTTTGCAGTTAAACCAAAGTCATGTTGGAGTGCTACATAATGATCACTGTGGCAAAGATAACTTCACTGCACTGTGAGTCTCCTAAGAGCTTTTTTGTTAAAATATCTAACTGTACTCCAATACGTTAAAAATATAATAACTTTAGTAGCCCACGTATTGTATATGTTAACCTACTCCAAATATTCAATTCTCATTCTCTCACTATTTAAGATAAAGGATGGAGACCACAGTACTGTATTACTTCAGTTTAGAATCATTGTGTATCTATGTAGCACAGAAAAATCAAATAGCTATATGTTTCCTATATTGAACAAGTAAGATGTAACTATCCTCAAAGAAATTCACTTTCAAGTCTAAAGCATAAAACAAAGTCCTGACAAAATCATGTTTGTAAAAACTGTACCACTGAAATGTCTCAAAGAGATAAGTAAAATCATACACTTGGAAGAGAAAGGTGTGGAAAAAAAAAAAAGATACCTATTCTTGGAGTATTGGCCTGTAGGTTCCAGAAAAATGGAGATGTCAAAACATGGTAGGGTGACCTAAACCACTTTGTAATCTAACATCTTTTAAGTAGCCTCCCAAGTGGACTGGATGGTTGAAGGGCATAAAAATTGCTAGTGATACAGAGATACAGAGAGAGAATTGATAAACATGATACTAACTTGCCTCCCCATTTTGAGAATTCTATTAAAATGCTTTGCAAAATTTCCAGAGTGGAACAGAAAAATGATTTATCCACTGCCTACTTCCCCCTGCAAATTACATGAATCTATTAACAAATGAAATTTCAAAATATTAGTTCATTTCTATAACTACTCCAGACAAAGCAGAGGAAAGGCTCTGCCTATAGTCCTTTGTATTTCTGAAGTTCAATTGGATAGTAAGAGCCCATATCTGGTTAAACTATGGTTATAAATAAGTGATGCCATTGAAAGAGCTCTCTAAACAAAAACAACTGTCATTTACGGAGCACCTTCTATGAGCTAGCCTCTGCGGAAGGTCCTTTATCTGAGGCAACTCTTTTGATTCTTAAAGCAAGCCTTTGATGTCAGTACTACTATTATCCTTATTGTAAAGATAAGGATGTAATGATAATATATGGCAGAGCTGAAACATTTCAAGAATAAAGAATATTAACAGAATTATCATATATTCATTTATTCAATAGAATTTGGAAAGTAACTATAGATAACAGTATGGTAAATAGTAGGGATTTGTCATTGATAGCCCCTGTCCAAAAGGAGTTTATAACTAGTGTTAGAGGTGGCAAGTGGTAGGATGGGGCTTACTGCCAAATCCAAATAAGATTTTATAAAAGCAGACTACGGATGAATCAGGGGCTGCAGCACCTGAGGATGTGACCTTTTTTGTCCAGTCATCTTTGCTTTGCCTTTTGCTCCTATTCTCTGTTCCTTTCTACTGCCTCCTCCTCCAACATTATTACTCTTGGTTTTTGTTTTTTTTTTTATTCCCCAGGTAGTTAAAACATTATCGAAAGTTTTAAAGTTTTCTGAAGCATGTCTTGAAATCCCCTGGGAGAAAAGCAATGCAAATTTCAAGAGAAGAAAAGAAAGAAAATTGCAAAGTTTCACAATTTATGAGCACTTCCCTATGACCAATGCAGTTCTATATTTTTCAGCTCTCTATGCATTCTCATCAATTTCCTTCCATTGTGGATTTAGTTATAGATATTTCTCTTTTTTTCACACGGCAATTGTTTAAACTACTTTACATTGAAATCCATTCCAATTAAAGTTAGATATTTTTCTACAGTGAGAAAGGAGTAGAGGCTTATGAAAAATGCTTACCTACGAAGAGAAAAATGCCTTTACCACAAATAGAAAACCATGCAGCTTTTTAATGTAAATTCTAGAAAATAACTATCAGTCAGGCTGCTGTGATCTGTAGAAAGATCTAGATACAAATCAATTTGTAAACAAACACCTACCAAAAAATGGAGGTGTAACCAATAGCGCTTGTGAGAGATCAACCCTATCAGAACCTTCTAATTTCATTTTATGACAAAATGATAAACCTAATAGACATCAGGAAAACCTTAAATGGAATCTGTCCGAGAGTCCATAGTACTTCTAATGTATTTCCATCTGACATAGGTATCAACCATCTCAAGCTCTGTATGTGAATCTGTCAAATCTCCTGGGGGTACTCCTTTCTCAAATAGTAAAAACAAGGAAATGGAAGGAAGAAATGTCACTTAGGAGTTCTACTTTCATAAAGATTTAGGTCAATAAAGGACCACTGATAGATAAATATGACCTTAAAACAGAATTATTATTATTGTTGCTATGATTATTATTTTAAGTGTTTTAGATATTTTAAGTATAATTCAGCTTGAAGGCCAGTGGAAAAGAGCTAGCTGGGGCCTCACAGTCAAATTTCTATCACTAAGAGTTGATACTTGTGTCACCCTCATTTCTGCCTTTAATTTGGCAGATCTGGGTATGATTACTACCTTTCTCATATTGTCAATGTTTCAAATGTAGACGTCTCATATCTCACAGCAGTGGACATAGCTACGGATCTAAGTGGCTTGCATTTAAGAGTTAAATCTGGAGGTGACCCCTACACATACAGGGTCTGACCTTCAAGCTTCCGTGGCCTTTGAGAGGCTGGCTGAGCTGCTGGCTTCATAGGGAAGCTCAGCAGGGCAAGGGCCTGTTGATGGCTTTTATCCTTCTGTGGAGAACTTGGAAGTGTGTTTATTATTTATAGGGTTGTTTCGAAAATGTAGTTCTACTTATTTTTATTAATTGACTTTAACAAATTAATGCATATGTTTATATGCACAATGGAGATAAGGTATTTCCTTAAAGTAATGCATTTGAACTGGTTTTTAGAAAGAAAATTATGAAACTCTGGCTAAAATATTGCTAATATCTTTTATTAACCACTTGCTGTATACTATACTGTACTAAGCCCTTTACATATATGCTCTGTTTGAACCCTCATATCAACCCTATGAGTAGTTTCACTCATTTTTTAGATGAGAAGACAGACAGCAGAGTTTATGTAAGGTGCCCAAAGTCACAGAGCTGGGATGAGATCTCAAGCAATGGCTTCTCATGCCTTTGACCTTAACTAACTACAATTAATATTGTAATGTAGCTTAAAGAGGGCAATCTTCCAAACACTAAAATTTTCTATCTTAATTCAGATTTATTAGTATTTGTAATTTATTTAGTACTTGTAATTTATTACTAATTAATTTATTAGTATTTTTGAAACATTAATGCATATTGCCATATGGATCATACTTGGCCCATTATCACCAGCCTTTTACATTTCATCTTCTATTTCCCAACACTGTTATAGAAACCTAAAAAGGGATTCTGGTACTAATTCCAAGGTTGGGAGCTGTGTTCCCCCCTACACCACCAAGAAATTCTCCAGACACTAGGTGGATGTCCTATAATTCAACTCAATTCTGACACTATCTACCCGGAGATAGCATCAGATTCCACAGGTTAAGGGTTCAGTCCTACAAGACTACCCCCGAACCCCACACTTCAGATGCCAATTGTAATTGTTACCTGTACTTCTGACCAACTGACTATAAACCAGAGGTTTCCATGACTCCCCTCCTTGGATTCGATTAATTTGCTAGAGCAGCTCACAGAACTCAGGAAACCCCTTTACTCTCTAGACAACCATTTTATTATAAAAGGATATAATTCGGAACAGCCAGATGGATG
This sequence comes from Balaenoptera physalus, assembly GCF_965194825.1. Classification (NCBI taxonomy): domain Eukaryota; kingdom Metazoa; phylum Chordata; class Mammalia; order Artiodactyla; family Balaenopteridae; genus Balaenoptera; species Balaenoptera physalus. The sequence continues at coordinate 26,077,644 of NC_138903.1, read as the reverse complement.
GGATGCACAGGGAGAGGCATGGGGAAAGGGTATGGAGTTCCTAGGCCTTCTCCTAGTGGGGGCACTCTCCACGCATGCACCAACCCAGAAGCTCTCCAGAACCCCGTCCTTTTGGGCTTTAAGGCGGCTTCCTTACAAAGGCATGACTGCCTTTGTTGGTAGATTCAACCTCAGGCCTTTCCCTCCACCCTCTCCCCAGGGACAAGGGTGGAACTTAAAGTTCCAACCCTCCAATCACATGGTTGTCTCCCCTGGCAACCAGCCCCCTTCCTCAGGTGCTTTGCAATAGTCACTTCATTAACATAAAAAAGACCTTTATCGCCCTTATCACTCAGGAAATGCCAAGGGTTTTAGGACTTGTGAGCCAGGAATTGTGGAAGAAAACCAAATCTATATGAGAAATAAATTTTGGTCATCCAAATAACCAAACATATATTTCTTATAAATCACAATATCACAAACCCACTTATGCCAGCCATGATTCCATCATTGAAAATCATTAATTTAAAAAAATTCATATTCTAATCATAAGTACAAAAAATTATCAGTGCCAACTAGTAGTCTTACAATGAAAGAGAATAAGGTATCATTTTAATTTCTCTATTTGAAAAAGTCCCATCGACATTTAAATTGTGTAGGATTTTAAGGAAATATCTGCTAAAAGTGGGAGTTGTGTGTATGTGTGTATACTCTCTTTAGTTCCAGGAAAAATAAAAACTATTACAGATGGAACCATGCAGTATTTTCACCTCTAAATTTTTCCATTTGGTCAAATTTCAGAGCATTTGTTTTGTGCAAATTTATTTCAAAATATATTTGATATTCCTTTAAGGTAAGAATCTTTCATCCAAAAAAACACAAACAAGCACAAAAACTTAGGGTCTACCTAAGAACCCAAGACATATGGCCTAATTTTTCCATTAACTTTCAATGTGATCTTTCAGGAGAAACTTGTCCATAGATGACCTCTGTGTTTCCCGCTGATGAAGTCCTACCTTCTCTATTTCGGTGATCAAAGGAAGAAGAAAAGGTGAGAGTGACCAGGAGAAAGTATGAGGAGCATACATTAGTAGCAGCTCAAAGTTTGGGAGCTAAAATAAATTTCTGAGGACCTAACGCTTCTGTAATGTTCTGTGCCAGCCTAAATTTAACTTGTGTTGAAAAGCCCATGTTCTCTCAGAGTTAAAATTAATCTGTCTCCATGGTGAGTTCCAATAGAACTGTGGCTGGTTAGCTCAGCGAGTTAAGAGTACGGCAATGATAAAATCAGAGAAGGTCAGAGAACTGCCTTCTGTCCCTTGCCAGAGTTGACTCCCCAGCTCCAGTCTCATTTATGGGCACTCCACAGACCTCAGTGGAAAGGGGCAAGATAATGTGAATGTGTCAGCACAAGTCAGTCATCTCTGGAGAAACAGCTGGAAATAGGCGAGGTCTTCAACCAATGTACTACAGGCACTTCGGTAGAGAGCTACAGTCCAAAAGGAAAGAAAGTACACCGAAGCCGCTGCTTTTCTAAATGAATCCCAAGGACCACCTTTATTCACATTTCCACTGGTGTTTTAAATGCAGGTTCCTAGGCTCTAAGAAGACCTTCTGAATCAGAGTCCCTCACGTTTGGTCAAGGAATCAGCATTTTAGAAAGCTGACCAGGGGACTGTTGTTTTCACCAAGATTTGAAAACCTCTGGTCTAATACATTCCTTATTTCCCACTGGTAAAATCAATTTTCAGAATGTATCTGGTGCCACATTGCTGATTATCGAATCTGGTATAGAGGACGAGCAACACAGGGCCCAAAGTCATGAAGGATTATTTTCTAATTCCAGCTCAGACACTAATTAACTATGTCATTTTATTTAAGTCTAACCTTAAAATAAAAACAACTTTGAGCCATTTTCTAGACTGAGCACTGGTTCTCCACTTACAGCTGGTTCTTCTTTCCCTTCTCTCCCAAATCCCACTCCAAGACATCGAAAGCATACAAGTTTCTATTTTTAACAGTGATACCCTCCACACACTTAAGAATCATAGACCTAGACTAGAAAAGCCCCTGATCTTCCAAACTGACAGGTAGAAATATTGAGACTTGCCCAAGGTGTAGTTGCTAGTATTGGCATTGAAACAAACATTCAGGTTTTTAGGTTCTGATTTTAACTAATATATAATTCAACTTCTCACTCCCTGAAGAGAACAATGCCTATACTGACCATAAGAAATGGCTGTGAGGACAAAATGAGATATTACGTATTGTATTTTCATAGGTAAAAAGTACCCATCTGTTCTAGCCATTTCCCACTAGTGCTTAAAGCTTTTGTGTCTTCATGACTTTGCTCATAGAGTTTTCGTTCCTTGGAATACCTCTCTTTGCCATATATGCATAACAAAATTCTCACAATCATCAAGGCCTAATCTTTGGGTTCTGCACACCCAAAATCAATGTGGGGAGGGCGGGTTTCCCCCACACCACCAAGCAATTCTTGGACACCAGCTGGGTATCCTACAATTCAACTTAATTCTGACACTACCTACCTGGAAAGAGTATCAGACTCCACCAGTAAAGGGCCCAGTCTTTGATCCTACAATCTCGGGTGGGGTTGAAAGTCCCCGCCTTCTAATCACCTGGTTGCTCCCCTTACTACACAGCCCTAGTACTTTCCAACAGTTACCTCATTAGCACCCCGACACCAATTGCCAAGTCCAAGTTGTGCTTATGAGTGACTGGCTATAGATCAGAGGTTCCAATGACCCTTCCTTGGGTTCATTTAATTTGCTACAGAGGCTCACAAAACTCAGAGAAACATTTTACTTACCAGATCACCGGTTTATTATAAATGGATAGAACTCAGGAACAGCCAGATGGAAGAGGTGCAGAGGGCAATGTATGTGGGAAAGGGCATGGAGCTTCCACTCTCCCCAATCCCCATGGTTCACCAACCTGGAAGCTCTCTGAACTCCATCCTTTAGGGGTTTTAAGGAGGCTTCATTACAAAGGCATGATTGATTAACTCACTGACCACTGGTGATTAATTCAACCTCCAGGGGCTCTCCCCTCCTCTGAGGTTGGGGGGTGGGACTGAAAGTTCCCACCTTCTAATCATGTGGTTGCTCCCCTTACTACACAGCCCTAGGTACTTTCTAACAGTCACCTCATTAACACAACAAAAGACATTTATCACTCTCCTCACTTAGGAAATTTCAGGGGTTTTAGGAACTCTGTGCTGGAAGAGGGGGCAAAGACTACTCATATATTTCTTATTATAAGTCACAATATCACACTTAACTAAGAGACTTTCCTAATATTCCCCTTGTCCAGCTTCCAATTTAAATGAGACTCCTTAGCACTATCAGCCTTAGACCAGGCAGAGAGGTCCCTGCCCCATCCTTCCCTTGAGAGGGTCTATCTCTAGCCCTGTTCCTGCCATGCCATTGCCCATGGGGTAAAGAATCTAGGGGAACGAGGGAGGTGTGTACACAGTCAAAGTCCTTGTCTCCCACCTTCCAGAACATATCTGGTACCCCCAAACTTAAAATGCACTGCCCAGCAGGCCCTGGGCCCACTACTAGGGCCTTGATGGGTCTCTTCTTTGGTTGACTTCCTGAGGACAGACCCCAGGGTGCTTGTGTGTGCACCCCTACCCTTGAAGGTAGGTCAAGGTACAGGTGTTTGTGAGACAGGGATATGGGGAGGGTGGATGGAACATGGATATGAACGGGATGTGTATGAAAGGCCTCTTCCTGTTCTGACCTATGGAGGTGACCCCACAAATATTAGTACACCTTAAACTTACACAATGTATGTGTCAACTATATCTCAATAAAGCTGGAAAAAAAAAAAGAAAAAACGAAAGAAATGAGCCTATTTTTTAGATTCTAAGGGGTCAGCAAACTTCTTCTTACAGGGATAGATTTTAGGTTCCGCAAGTCTTACAACTCCTCAGCTCTGCAGTTGTAGCATGAAAGCTGCCATAGTTAATACAAATGGGCATGGTTGAGTTGCAATAAAACTTTATTTAAAAAAACAGGTGGTGGGCTGGATTTGGGCCATGGGCTGTTTGCTGACCACTCCATTATCTCTGTTTCTCTTTTCTAGCCCTTACAGCATTCTGTCTCATGTTCTACAGTGATCTGCTTCCCTCTCTCATTTCTATTATGAGAAGTTTGGCTGCATGGCCGAATTTAGTGGCTATCCAAAGAGTATATCATATTACACATAGAAACAGAATTAAAATCCAGGATGCCCTTGGTGGTTTGACAAGCAGAGTACTACTGGTGCTGATACAGCATTTAACCCAAGGCCACATTTTGTTTTTAAAGCAGGACTAAGCAACTCTGATTTACAGACTAGAGGTGGCATGTAAATGTCACTTGTAACTCTGCTAACCATGTGGTAAATTTGCGTCCTGATTTACCTTTAAAAATATATTCTCCTGGGACTTCCCTGGTGGTCCAGTGGTTAAGACTCCACGCTTCCATTGCAGGGGGTGCGGGTTGGATCCCTGGTCGGGGAAATAAGTTCCTGCATACTGCGTGGTGCGGGCAAAAATTTTAAAAATATATATATTATATATATATATATTATATATATATATATATAATATATATATATATATATATAATATATATATTCTCCTTATGTTAGTGTCTTAGCAACTCTTTGGTTAATAAGCAGTTACTAAGTGTGTACTTCTGGAAATATAAAGACAAATAAGGCGCAACCTTGCCCTCAGAAAGCTGACCCTTTCATGGAATAATTGTATACTCCCTCAGGGAAGAGATTATGTGTGATGCCTCACACCTCCAGCACCTGACACACAGCGCCCCCATACAGCATGAGCTCACTAAATGATACTCCTATTACTGCCCTCTCAGAGAGGTGAAAAGGGTGACCCTGTGGAAATTCACCAGACCCCTAAGTTCTTGGCCAGTGAATTTCACTTCCTCTGCAACAAAGACATTCAAACCATGAGTGATTTGTCCTTTTCATGTACTAAATCATTTTGATCAAAGAAGTGGTGGTGTAGCCAACATCTTCTCTTCTCCACAAAGAACTTAAAGAGCCCTGTATGAGGGAGAATACTAACTCAGGGATGCTTCCACTGTCAGTAACAATCTGCACTAACATGGCGTGGTGATGGGGGAACTGGTTTATTTTGTGTTAGGGCATGTGCTTGTCACCCTGTGGCACTGTTGAGGTGCCCAACATTTACAGGGCATGCCCAGTAGCCAGCACTGCTTTTTTAAAAAATGTATTTATTTATTTTTTAATTTTTTGGCCGCACGGCATGTGGGATCTTAGTTCTCTGACCATGGATGGAACCTGCACCCCCTGCACTGGACGTGCAGAATCCTAACCACTGGACTGCCAGGGAAGTCCCCAGCACTGCTTTTTGAAGAGCTCACTCTTCCCTCTACATCCCTGAGGCTCAATATGAGGTACTCAGACCAACAATATCGTCATCACAGTATCACCTGGGAGTTTGTTAGAAATACAGAATCTTGGCTCTATCTTAGATCTATGGAATCAAAATCCCCTGGGTGATCCTGATGCAATTCAAGTTGGAGAAGCACTGACGTGTAAGACCATATACCATTCAGCTCTCTATCCCTGAGCAAAGCAAGACAACACAGGCAACGAGGGTACAGTTGTTTCCATTAACATCAGCTTCTTGCTAAAACAGCAATTAAGGTGAAGAATATTGGTGTTCTTTCATCTAGAGCTACAAGTAACAAAGTAATGCCCACGGCTACCAGTGCACTTTGCATGTATAATCTCCTCCTTCACTAGAAAGCACTGACAAAGTCAATTCTGCATGGATTTACTTCCATGCCTTTGTCTTTATTGGCACTGCAATGCATTTACCTTCACTGCTGGCTGTGGCAGCAAGCCCAGGTTCGCCACTCAAATGCCTACTGTAATACAGGATCACCAGCAACAAGATGCTGGAAACTGGCCAGTCTCCTAGCCTTTCTTGTCACAAAGTTACTCGGATGGGCAAGGCACAGGAGGGGAATGGGTAGCAACAGGATGTCCTAGCAGCCAGCTATACAGAAACTGAGAGAATGAAGTTGAACAGAGGGAAAAAAAACCCAGACATGGTGAAAAACAATTTTGAACACTGGAATCAAGCCAAGTACTGTTGGGAAATATCCTATCAGTGAGGAGTGTACAACAACCAAGAATGTGTTGACAGACCAAAAAAACTGACTGGAAGAGCTGCAAACAGCTTCCAACTATGCACATTGAATTGGCACCCACAATGTAGGTTGTGCAAAATCCACAAGTGAAGATTCGTTCATTCAATCAACCAACTATTCATTGGGATCTATTATGATGAGTGCTGTATGCTGGGTTAGTCTTTTCAGAGATCTCTCAGGGCTTTCTGAAGCTTTCATTCTAACAGGAGAGAGATACAGATAAACTAATTACAGTAAAATAAGTGCTTTAGCAGGAATTTGTATTCTGATCATTGGGGGTGATGAGATGCATTGGAGAAGTTGAGGAAGGCTTAACAGAGGAGACAACTGAGATGGGTATTGAAGGATGAGTAAGAGTTTTCCAGGCAGAAATTAGTGGGAAGGCTATTCTCAAGAGGTCTGTGTGTGTGTATGTCTGTGTATTCAGCATTGTGAAAGAATATGCATGCTGAGAAGTCATTTTGACTGGAGTACAAAATGAAGCTAAAAAAGAATTCTTGAGCCAGATTGTTAAAAAAATGACCGTCAGGCTAACCCTTTTGCAGTTAATCCTGTAAGCACCTAGGACTTATGGGAGGATTTTAAACAAAGGAACAACAGGATCAGGTATAAAATTAAACGTTGATAAAGATCATTTTACATAGATAACAGTAGTTGTCAGTAACATCACCTAAGGATCAAAAAAAAAACAAAACCACCAAGGATAACAACAACAGTGACCATGGGGACTTTTTGTGGAACTTGGAGAGTTAGAAACAAGAGGGTAAAGGGAAAATGTATAATCAAATACGCCTCTCAAAGGGATATTGGATATTCCCGCATTCAAGCAGCTACTTTGTGCTAGCCACTCAATAGCTTTTCTTGAAGCAATAATAAAGGAAGCCTTGTTCATCATTGCAGCTGGCTAGATCTGCCCAATTTACAATTTCCCCAAACTCAATCACTACATTTTTCCCCTTTCCTACATTAAGGGCTATTGCAATCTGCATTTTATATTAGATTCAAAATTTCAAATTAAAATATGTCACTTATTTAAAACATTTACATTTTAATGCCAGTGTGAATTTGGTACTGTCCATTACATTTAACTTTATTTCATTCTTTAAAGAACAGGAAAAAAAATCAGCACTTATAGAAGTTGCATCACTTGTAGAAGTTATGGAAGATGTGTATATATATATATATATATATTATATATATATATATATATATTTCCAAATGATTTAGCATTTGCTCTACTTTCTTCATTAAAATGAACATCCTAAATTATGTCCATTTTGGGCTTGTAAATGTTGGTCTTAAAACTTGCCAATAAAATGAAAGTAAATGTTCTTTTAAATGGGCTCTCTATCTCAAATCATTTAGACTTTTAATTGTCCTCATATATTGAGTTTTTGAACGATAATTACAAAACAATATATGTGACTTGACTACCGAGCTCTTTGCTTACGAAAGTTATGATTCAATTGTACACATTTTGTAGCTACCCAAATTTCATGCTTTGATAGTAGTATTGTTTTACTACAGTGGGTCATGAATAACAATGATTACTCAATCTCTGAAGATTAAGGTAAGTGGTAAAGATTAAGGTAAGACATTTTCTTGAGTACAGAAAGAAACAGAAAATGAGAATATAATGATATCTCTTTAGAATTTATTGTAGTCTAAATATCACTTTAAGTGAAGTGGTCTTTCAAGAACAACCAGCAAAAATCTTATTTTGAAAGGCTTGTTGTTTCTGATGGCCTGGCCCCATAGGAAGTGTTCTCTAAATTTAATGGTGCTTTCAGCGTATACACAGCATCACTGATCTGTCTCTACTGGTCTGTCTCTCCATATTTCAAAATATAAAAGTACTGGACTTCCAAGAAGAGAATGCACTCTCTTGGCATCTAAGTAGATCATGTGACTACCACAGCTACTCTTAATATGAAGCCAATCAACATAAATGTAATACATCTTTAGTCAAAGCAGTATACCCAAGGCCCTAAAGCTGTATGCTTTGATGTGCTGCAGTAGGAAAGCTAAGTCTTGACAGATTCGTAGCATCTTATAGTTGTATAGACTGGTAGGCACCCAGGCCTATGTCATGCCCTCAAGAGAAAAACTTTGTCTACTAAGTAACAAAATCAAATTTTGGAGATGAGAACCCCTGCATGCAAACTCTTTACAGGAATCCAAAGCCCCCATGGAACTCTCTTCAGATACTGTCGGTTCCTGTACAGATGGACTCTGCTATGTGCGTGGTGAACATAGCCATTAACTATTACTCACTCTCAGGATTTTAATAGAAGGATCACTATCTATATAAACATGGCTTTTTTCTCAACCCACTAGAGATTCTTGAACCCACCCACCAGTAACTATTCTGAAATAATCAAACTCCATCCACCCACAACCAGCAGAGGAGTAACAAAGTGAAGTAGGCACGAGTGGCAATAAAAACGTTAGAAAAAGTGGTTCTTTCCAAAATAGTTAGAAGAAAACTTACAATGTTTCAATCTAAGGTAGTACCCAGGCAACAATGGGAAGTTTTCCATTCTTCTCTTTTCCACTCCCTCTTCCATTTCTCACCTTTTTTCTGGTGGTAAAAAAATTAATGACCTTTAGAAGAAAGAGGTGAATATCTGAACATATCAAGCTTGGAGAAAGGAAATGATGCTGTATGAAGAACACCCAGAGAATGAAACAGTGAGAAGAAATGGCAACAGATTTCTTCACAAATTGCCTGTTTAGTGAATTCCAACGTCAACATCTTTAAAGTATTTTTAGTGGAAAAAGAAAAATATATATGCACCATCCACCCCTGACTTAATGTAAGCCTCTGCATCTATAGCCAGAGATCTACAGAATAAACTATGGGGATATTCTGTCATCCAGTTTAATTACACCAGGCTTGACAGGCAGTAAAACATTTGTAAATTCTCTGGAAAAGACTAAGCTATATGAATGAAATATAGAAGAATGAATGTATTTTATTAGAATAGGCAACTGATGATTGGGAAAGAGACAAAATGAAAACATCCATTCAATAGTCAGAAATAATACTTTTTGTTTTGAGTTACAAAAGGTTTCCAGTTATAACTATTTTTCAGCATTTTCACAAATAAAGATAGAAAAATAAAGTATCTATTTTCTATTGAATCTCCCACACTAAAACCTACATTTGTGATGCACATAAGAATACCTCATTATAATTATTATTTTTTCTATTTATAAAATGTGAAAAAGAACCAAAAAATTTAAATATGTTGAATAATCCAAACTGTCATTGGAAATGCAAAAAAAGAAAAAAAGAAAGAAAACTGGTTATTCATTAAAATGCATAGTGGGAATATCATGTTCTGTCAGCTCTTTAACTCTTGAGTTCTCAGTAATCGTGTAAATCACCTTATTGCAATATTTAAAAAATTTCCCATGTTAGAGAATATTCAATTGTCAGTAACTTTTAAAATTATGTGAAGTTTAACTGGTATAAAGAAAAACAGTGTCAACTGATTTTACTGACATGTGAGCTATCAACTACTGCTGAATATTTGTATATCTTTGTCCTTTACTAGATGAACCTAATAAAACGGGGTATGTTTGTCTATACCTAGAGCAGATATTCTCTTCCTATGGTGCTAATTAGTCAAACTTTAATTTGGAAGAAAGGGTTCATGTTGTAATACTTTTGATTTCTGTTACACATCATGTGAGTTACATGCCGTGACACGCTCAATAACAGCCACCATTTATTGAACCCCTAATACATGTCAGGCCCTGTGATAAAATACTTTAACTGTATCATCTTATTTAAATCTTCACAACAGTATCATTAGGTATGGATGATTATTATCTCCATGTTATAAAATATTTATTCATTTAACATTTTTTCACCAAATTTACACCTTTCTTGGTGCTTGGGATACCTCAGTGAACTAAACAAAGATCCCTGCTCTTGTGGAGCTAAAACTCTAGCAATAACCAATAAGCATAATAAATAAATAACCTAGGAAAAGTGTTACAAGGTAGGAGGTGCCTAAAAAAAATTAAAAAGTGGAGGTGAACAAGGAGTTCAGGAGTGTGGAGGTGGGGGTGTTGCCATTTTAGGGGGTGTGGTCAGAGTAGGTCTCACAGAGATGACACATACATGCCAAAATGACACATAAATCCAAAGATGATGGAGGTGAGAAAGTCAGCCTTGAGCCTTCTGGGAAATGATGCTCCAGATCAAGAGAACAGCCAGTGCAAAGGTCCTAAGGTAAGAATTTACCTATCATGTTCAAAGAATAGCAAGTTGGGGTGGAGGGAAATAAGAAATTGAGAAATGGCTGGATGAGTAGAGGAAGTGAAGTCAAAGAAGCAACATAAGACAGTATCTCTAGGCCATTGTAAGTATTTTGTTTTTACTGTGCGTAAAATCAGCAACCTTTGCAGTGCTTTGAGCAACAAAGTGATATGACCTGATGTCCAGTGTCAAAGGACAACTGTAGCTGCTGTATGGATAGCAGGTTATAGACGGAAATTGCAGAGGCAGAGGCAGTTAGGAGGAAAGAGATGAAGGAGGCTCTGACAAAGGCAATAGTAGTAGAGGTGGTGAGAAGTGGTTAAATTTTGGATATGTGTGAAGATAGTACCAATGGGGCTTGATGACACATCGGATGAGTTGTGCAAGAGAGGGAGAGGAATGATGGACGATTCCAAGATTTTTGGACTGAACAAATGAAGGGATGAAACCAAAAACAGATGGGAAAACTGAGTAGAGTAGGTTTGGATGGGAAAAGAGAAATTCAGTTTTAGACAAGGTAAGTGACAAATGTTCAGTTAGACATATGTGTTTGGAGTTCAGGAGAGAGACCAAGATGGGGAAATAAATTTAGGAGGAGGTGACAGAAATGGCATTTATAGCCATGCAAGGGGATGAAATCACTAAGGGGTGAGTGTAGACTGAGAAGATGACCTAGAGTTGAACCAAGGACATTCCAATATGAAGAAGAGAAGAGATGAGACCAGCAAAGGAGACTGAAAAGGAGCAATGAAACAGAAGTTAAACCAAGAGATGGTGCTATTCTAAAAGCCAAGTGAAGAAAATGGACCAAGGAGAAGGAATGATCCACTTTACAAATGCTGCTCACAGATTAATTGAGATGAGGATGGAAAATTGACCATTGGCTATAGTGAGAAAATGAAAGAATGTTCTTAACTGCTATATTTTAACAATATAGCACGTTAAAGTAATAATAAGGATTACCATTGATTGTGTGACTACTATTTGTCAAGCACTGCATTATATGATTTACAAATGTTATTTTTACCTTTCCCAATAATCCTAAAGGTAGGCATTCTTTTCTCTTTAGAGATGTGGAAACCAAAACTCCGAACCACTAAGTGACCTGTCAAATATTACACAGCTAATAAATGTTAAAGCCAAAATTGGAACTCAGGCTTGCCTTGGTCCTAAAGTCAATTCTAGTATACCATGATATCTTCTTCAATCAGGAGAGGATATATTAATACTAGGAAGGAGAGTAAAAATGAAAATGCAATGGTTTTTTAAAAGCTTCTTCTTGGGACTTCCCTGGTGGTCCAGTGATTAGGACTTCGCCCTTCCATTGCCGGGGGTGCGGGTTCAAGCCCTGATCGGGGAACTAGGATCCTGCATGCTGCGTGGTATGGCAAAAAGTAAAAAGAAAAAAAAAAGTTTCTTCTTAATGGAGACTTATATGTAGGCAAAAAATTGAAAGGAAGAAGAGCCACAAAGCTAAAAATTATGTTTTATCACCTTGTAATTTATAAAAACTATAGTAGCTGCCTGAATATATGTTCCAGTCTATTCTTGCTTTGCTCACCTTAAAAATTATTGTCAGACTGATGGTCTTAAAACATTGTTTTCTACATTATTGATGTAATCAAAACCTTTGGCTATAGGTTCTAAGCTCCCAGCTTGGCATTCTGGGTATTTTATTAACTGACCTGTTAGTTTAGGGCATGTGATGGGTCTATGTTCTGACCTGAGGGATGGGATAGACATTACCTTTACTATATAAATAACATTTCATCATGAACAAAACCTTTGCAATGCTAATGCCGTATATCTACCAAGCTTGGCTAACTGTGTTATTTCATTAAACTCCTTTTTCTGCTATTATCTTGCTGAGACCAGGACACCTTGGGAGATCCTGCCTCCCTGCCCCCCTTCCTCCCTCCTTTCTTTGATAATTTATTGTGCCATATTATGGCCAGGCAGTCTCCTAAGCACCAAAGATACGTGGTGAACCAGACAGATTAAGTCCTGTCCTCTTCCCCTTACATTCAAGTGGGAAAGACACACAGAAGTAAGTTTTCTTAAATGGTAAATTTGATGAGAAAAAAGACATGGCCAGTCATGGCTTAGGAGCACATAATGTTCTTAGGAGAACAGTCTTTTCTGTGGTGGGGAACACTCAGCATTCAGAAATCAAAGTTATTTCAGTTAGCACTTGGAAGGCAAGTGAAGAGGAGAGTTGCTTAAGCTTGTGGCAGAAATACATCATAGGCAGGATTGCCAGGAGCCTCAGAGTCCTTGGTTTAAGCTTATTTTATTCAGTGGTCCGTGTCCTCGTCTATGTGGCTCTTGTTTGATTGGACACTGAGGTAAGAATTCACCACATTTTGTGCATTGCCCTAAGTTATCCCACACTTTAATATTCTCAATATAAAATTAGACTAGGTCTCATACAAATAAGTTTCTCCAAGAGACTATCCTTCAGTATTAAATAATTTCCAATTGCCCTTTGAGATTCTCAAAACGGAAATTTGTGTATAGGTAAATACATATTTTGGGTGCTGTATTTCTCTCTTGGGGTGGTAGAGACAATCATAATAGCTAAGTCTATTTAACATCTGTGACTTAACTAATGATTCCAGTTATGTTAAACTGAATTCTCAATTTTCTTAATATCCTTCAGGTTCCAAAATCTGGACTGAAGCCACATGATGAGGCTTTATCATATGTATTCTTTTTATATTTTTGTACTCATAGCCATAGTAACATTGAAACTAACAATAAAACTAATAAGATTGGGTTAGCAAGAGTTTCAGAACTAATAAAGGATGAATTTAGATCTACTAGGATTTGAAGCTCTGATTCCAGGAAATTGGGAGAGTCCAAGGAAGATACTTAGAGCAATAACCCACACCTTCTCTGATTACGATCTTAAGAAATTAAAGCTAATTTTACCTTGGAAACAGGAAATAGTAATTCTTTTTTTTTTTTTACTTACAAGTATAGATGAGGTTAAATAACTTCTGATGCACAGTCTGTTCCAATAGGCATCACTCATCTCCAATACCACCTACATAATCTCTTGCGTAGGAAATTTAACATGACTTACCTACTTTAAGGGATGGGACACTCTGTGTGGCAAAGCTGAAATCAATTTACTCAAGTCTATGAGGATAAAAGAAAAGTGTGCTGGGCACAAATAGCATGATGTAAACAGTAAAAACAGAACCACTTATGAGCCTGAAGATGTGAAGTTATATTGAATGAAAAAATGCAAAGTGAATATATAGAGATGTTGAAATCTCTTTAATAAGCTTAATAATATGTATTTGAAAAAATAAAACATATACATCCATAAACACAAGGGGAGTAATGTGATAGAAAAGGAATAGTATCTTCATCGAGTTCTCGGTTTTTTAAAAATACCATAAACTTTTTATAATACAAAAGTCATTCCAGGACCAGAGAAGGAATGGTTCAAATATTTTAGAGCAGGCCCAGTAGTGGTGCTATGAACTACATTTTTTTTTTAAAAAACAAATCTTTTAAAATACTTAGTAGCATGCACCTTTAATTGCTTTGGCAATGAGTAACTTCCTCTTTCTAGCCTAGTGGTTGCATTTAACGTCGAGAAGTTAGATAATCTGGAAGTACTTGCTGAACTGAATTGAGCTGACCATCTAGTCAAATGTCAGGTCAAGTGAGGGGAAAAATAGTCAAAGTGGTTGTTTATTAAAGTGAACATAAGTTAATGAATAATTATTTCAGTTATAATAGAGAGATTTTATATATCTGCAAGGAGGTAGACTAAGTTCATTCCTATTCAAATTTTCTACAATTTGATGAATGGTTGCCCCTTTAGACACAGCCACTGGTTTTAAAAAAATTACTGGCACAATTGGTCTCACCGAATTTAACTTGATTGAATACATTTATAGGAAATAAAAAACAGAAGGTGCTCCTATCACCTCACTAGGGCTGAAGAAAGCATTAAAAAATCTAAAGGAATGGTACTATTCCCTTCACATTAAGGAAAGAAATTAATAATTTTCAATAATATAAAAATGAATAGTGTTATATGAAACTCTTCCTTTCAGTGAAAATTGAACTCTATTTTGAATATGATTTCAAATACGTCATATTCAAAATTAGCACCCCCCCCACCCCCACTAGTCCAAATCACAGACTGACTAATGCTAATGAACCACTGCTTTCACTCCTTCTGTTCTGTGCCAGTAAAACTAAGTTCAACTCATTCCACTACCACTCAGTTTTGCCTTCTGCCAACTTTCAGAGTCTCTCTTAAGCCTTGTCCAATACAACCCAAACAGCTGTCTTATTATCTTTGGAATTCAGAGAACTCAACCCTACACTACTCTGCTCCATTTTCTTGCCCTTTCCTTGACCTCTCACCAACTCCTCCCCTTAACTTTAGAATCAAACACATAAACCACTGAAGAAAAATCGGTCCTATGTAAACACTCTGGGCCTCGATTTTTGACTCCTTCCTTTCTCCCTATGGAAATCCAGGGCACATAGGAGATGCTCATTAAATACTGATGGTCTGGTAACTTACAACAAGAGTAATTATAATATGGATTCAAGAACATTCCTCAGAAAACCGCATTCTCTGAAACTTAACTACACAGAGCAAGGCCTTGTACTCAAAAATATTTAGTGTCCTTACCCCTTTAAACAAATATTTAAGATTTCCCATTATTTCCTAAGTAATTTCCTAAGGACTCATTGCAGCATGCTTCAAGGGGCAAAAGAATGAAATGTCTTGTTAAGAGCTTCCAAATTCCTTCCATTCCCCTCTTCATGGCCTAGGTACCCATCCGGTAGCTGACAGCTCACGGCTGAGTCCTTCACTGGGCACTGCCCTCAGGAGCTGCAGGAAAACTGTCTTGTTAAAGATTATACCCCCTTCCAATGGGCGGCCCATAGCCAGTGACCGCCTGATGTGGGAATAGAAAGTTCCTACCCTTGACTCAATTTCAGACAATTTTGAAGGACCCATAAGATCTGCTAAGGGCAGAGTTGCAAGCACGCTGCCATCAGTTTCAGAAGCGACTAAACCTTCTTTTTCCAGGGAACCCAACAGAACACGTGTGTCTTCCCCACTAGCCCATACGCTTTTGAAGGCAAGAACTCTATTTAGCATCTTCAGCCCATGCTAAGCACGATCCTTACAATAGCTAGGGGCCCTGAAGTAGTATTTCTTATTCATTTACATGAAGGAGTTAATCAATTAAAATGCATATTGGAAGGAGCAATTCTGCTAATTTAATAGGATTGAAGGACAGTGGTTACCAAGGGCTAGCATAAGCCATACTTCCTGCACAAAAGTCATCTGAGACATGGCTGTGGCAGCACCAGAATTTCAGCATAGGAAGATCTTAACCTGTGTCACTGTGGCTGAAAGGGGCTTCAAACTCAAAAGTGGAAGCTGAAATGGTAGGGCACTTTGGAGAATATTGAGAAAGCATCCAATGTCCATAGTAAGATAGGGTAGGATGGGGAAGGAAATACTGACAGAGATTGCAAGTGTTATGCTGAAGCCCTCCTCAGGCACACTCTAGTGCTCCCACTGACCTCAAAGTTTTTTAAATTTATAAATTCCTGTGCTCCATTCCACCACTGAATCAGAATCTTCAGGGCTAAGGGGGTGAGTTTTGACAACAGCTAGATTATGTTACTTTTTATTTTAGCTGAATTCTAATGATCAAGCACATAATATTTAGCTTGTGCCTAAGTAAATTACATTCCTTTTCATTTTCTCTTCAATGTTTGGCCATTTCCCAACTTACTAGAATTTCCAATACAGAGTGATCAGAAAAAGTATGGAAAA
This sequence comes from Balaenoptera physalus, assembly GCF_965194825.1. NCBI lineage: Eukaryota > Metazoa > Chordata > Mammalia > Artiodactyla > Balaenopteridae > Balaenoptera > Balaenoptera physalus. The sequence continues at coordinate 26,061,353 of NC_138903.1, read as the reverse complement.
AACAATCCCTACTGGTTTCTTTTCTTCTGCTTATTAGAAATGTAGAAGTATGTGATGAGGGAGAGAATGCAAACTCAGCTAAAATGAGGGGTTTTTTTTGTTTTAGGAGGCTCACTTTTGATTTCCATCTATAATTCCAAATTTTTATATTTATTGGTAGTTAACAAAACAGTTCACACATGCTAGGGATAAATCCTATTTTCTTATTATTGAATGTATATTATATTCTAAAGCAATATTCTTTTTCCATGGGATCTTAATATAAAGCCATTTTGGAACTTATATTTCTACCTTGCCATTAAATTATATATAACACTTTCCTTTATCCTTTTCTGCCCAGCTGCCTTCTCCAACTTCCCCTTCCTCCCAAACGGATTGCCCCTTTTGGGTCACTTTGCTGTTGCCATCATTGTAAAGAAAGAAACTTTAGACATTCTCATTGAAGAGTTACATTTAAACCACAGCATTTTTGTTAGGGTGGGTGGCAACTTTCTAACACTACTAAGCAAAGATAGTTTGAACAGGTAGACCCCATTATAGAATATTGCCTTCTGTGGTAATTTTAAACTTCAGCCTCTGTATTTATCTAGCAGTGCCAACAGTGGTTTAGTCTTAGGAGGAAAGAAGCAAGGAAATGAAGAGAGCCCAGGATGGCTGTTTGAGAGCAGAGGTTCAACATGAAGATGTTTGGAATGAAGATGGAATTCAGGAGGAGTCCTTGGGAAATTCACAAAACTGGTAATCAAAGGTACCCTGGAGATACAGACTCTTAAATTGTTCCTCTTCTTCCTAAAGCATAAATCTGAGTAGGTCATAAAATGTTATATTTTCCTTATGCTCATGAAACCTCGCTCCATTAGCTCCTGACTGCCAGACTTGGGGACTTGGGGCTCCTGCCTTATCTTCTTACATTCTGCATCCCATACCGCATTCCCTGAGGAAAGTAGAATCGGCTCTTCGCTAAGCGCACTCCACTTGCTCCTGCTTACAACAACTTTGTTCTTGATCTTCCCTCTACCTGGAATGTGATATCTTCTCCACAGCAATGGGAATCCTTCAAAGTCTAACGCCAACCTTACCTCCTTTAACAAGCCTCTTGTAATCCCCCCAAGTGCGTGTGTTCCGACCCTTTCCTGAACCTGTACCACACTTGACACCTCTTAGAAGTATACACAGTAGACAACCTTGAATTATAGTTATATAGGATTTTGTTTATCACCCCTACCCCTGACTAACCTTATTTGGGCCCAGACATATGACATCACTCATTCCTATATCGTTCGTTGCAGGCCCTCTTATAGCACGCTGCACACAGAAGGCGCTCAAATATCTATGGTAGGAGTGGAATGAAGGAAGGGGGAAGGGAAGGATGGAGAAGGAAGTGATGGAAGGAAGGAAGAAGGAAAGAAAGAAAGAAAGGAAGGGAAGGAGGGAGGTAAGGAAGAAGGGAGGAAATTAGGAAGGAAGGGTCAGCCATTTCTTCTCCCTCTATTTGTAGGTTACAAACTACTTAATATTAACCATCACTCCCTTATTACTCAACTTCTTTTACTTTCCTCAATCCGCAGTTTTTGTCTCAGTTTACAATGCAACGTGAGTTTGGGAGAACACTGATCTAAAATGGATCTGCTGTCACTAAATGCTTTAGCATTCATCCATGTAACACTGAGGTACTGATGACCTACTATATGCCATGCACAGCACTGGGCCCTGGAAATATGAAACAGACAGACCCCAGCCTCCTGGAGCTAAGCTAAGCCCTTCCCTCTGGTGAGGAGCGCACAGAGCGGCTTGCTCTGTGACTGTGCTATTACGGGCCCTGGAGGAGAACCCCGACAAGGGAAAGCAGCAGAGTCCAAACCCCCTGGAGACCCCTTGAATGCATTTACTCTGCACACTATGGAGCTGGGAGCCTCTTGAGTACCATTCAGAAGTTCTGTCATGGTGAGAACAATTAGGGGTTTTAACAGGGGTATTCAAAAGCCAAGCACTGAGAGCCACCAGATTCATTTGTTACATTCAAATTTTCTCCCCTGGCCATGCGAAGCTTTGTTTACACAAGATACTTGATACCATCCTAAGTTTCTCAGTTTTCCATTTTTACTGCTGTGTTTAGCTCCCCTGCCTGTATTCCTTCTGAAATAAAGTTGATGGAGAGGCTGGGAACATCGCAGCGTTCATAGCCAGTATCATTTCTTCAAACAAGTAGGATGGGTGGCTGGAAGGCACTGCAAGATCCAACCTGAATAAAAGTATGTCTTCCACAGCCCCCTCCCCACCTTATCATCTAAAATGCAGTCTATTGAAGCCATTTTTTCTGGGTTGGAAAAAGATTAATGGCATATTCTCTCCAAATGTCACTATTATAATACGAAGGGGAGAAGCCTATTATTCCAAACTTTTCCCTCTAGCATAGCATTCACATGTTAAACATCTTGACAAATATCACACACACACACACACACACACACACACACCCCTGTATCAACTTCCCTTAGTAGCTGTGTGGTGGTAACTTGGCAAACTTGATAAAAATAGTACTGTCTTCATTATTCCCAAGTTGGTTCATTACGGTCTATGGAAGCAGAGGGACCCTGTCGATGAAGAAATGAAGTAAGAAATTCCATCTCTTCAAAGTAAGATAAAATGTGGCTAAAAGATATTTTGATAAGACCCCTTGGTGGAGGACTTTGAAAACCAGAAGAAAACATGCAATACTGAAAGAATGATGGCAGTCCTAAATGCCAGGGATGTCCAGAGCAGATGTGCAGGAGAGTCAGGAAAAAGGAGGGGCTCCAAAGAAGAGCAGTTCCCTGCTAATGAGAAAGAGGATAGTAAGGAAAAGGCAAGGAGGCCCCACCAGTGACCTATTTTCTCAACTCTTTCTGTATTGTGTTTCTAGAGATCAAATGAGGTCAAGAATGGCAGAGCGTGCATAAAGTCCACAAATTCTGAGAGGGGGCGCCATGTGAGCAATAACAAGTCAATAAAGTGAGCTAAAAGATTAGACGCACTAAAATTAGCCTCAACAAGAACAACTACTTTTCTTATGCCGCACACTACTAAAAAAAAATCATATGCCAGGACATATTGTTATGAAACTAAAATACTCAATTGAAGGCTTGTGTCATATCAAGAAACTGGAATCATGCATCATGGTAGAGCCAAAGAGTTGTGAGACCTTGGAAACTTAATTTCATTCCTCTGGTTCAAAATTTCCTTGTTGGCTAAAATGATATAATGGGGCATCCTTTATTCCTACATTGTATATAATTTCATTAGATTTTTATGAAGCCATAGTAATCACCTCTGGCTATATTTATAATCATTCATTTTCATTTTGACTGAAATAAAGATTATTTTAATGCAACTATTTTTGTAATATTAAACAATTTTACATTATAATAGATGAACACTAAAATTTGAATGTGAATTTACCTGTGTTGGAACTTTAAATGTATGTTTTTTAGGAAATTAGATACTCCAAGTCCATCCATCCAAAAATCCAACTCCTTTGATCCACATTCCACCACCATGTTCATCTTCCTTTCTTTTTGTATGTAAGATAAATATAATTCATGTGCATATGCAATGCAAGTATTTTGGCTCTAGACATATACAGCTTTTATTTACTAGGGCCACAGGAATTATTCCAAGGGATCTAGAATTGTCATAGATACCAATCTTCCTATGTAGATAAATATATTTCAAAGATATAAGTAGACCCTGTTGTGACTATACACAAATTCATTTTTTAAAGACATTATATTCGTAATAATTTATTGTTGTTATTATTATGCATTTTCTCAATCAACTGATACTGAAAGTACAACTATGATTAAGTGGTCTTCCAATTTTTTGCAATTAAAAAGGGGAACTTTATACCAGAAAATGATGAAGATCATTATACTAAGTCACAGTTGTATTACATGTAAACATTGACAGGGTAAGAACCTACCAATTAACTCACTTTGATCAGGCCATGAGAAAATAAACCACTATGAATAATTTTATGATTATTCATACAGTGATTTATTATAATTATAATTCACATAAAGTATAAGCTACATAATTAACAAATATATTGAAAAGAGTGAAAGTCTATAATTATATGATCACAATTCACAGTCCATTTCATTTTTTTTTTTTGAGTTCATACTCCACACACAATTTCCTAACTTAGGAAGTATTACAAAATACAATCTAATTTTACTCGTAAATATATATTCTTAGACATATCTCTTGTATGAACAAAATAGCTCATTTAGTGCCATTTATTGTTTTATATATATATATATATATATATATATATATATATATATATATATATATATATAAACATGGTAACTATAACATACCCTTGGAATAGCTTGTCATGAGAAAGATTACTTTTAATGCTGTAATACGAAAACAGGAAAGAGCAGATTTTCAGGAGAAAAATATTAAAGTGCTTTGCTTTTTCCCTCTGCTTTATTCACAGTTCGCTGCCTGGCAATTTCAGATGGTGTGATAGGAAAGCAACACCAAGCCGGTCAGTCACCCCTTGTGTAAAGCTAACAGCCTTAGGAGTCTTCGAGTTTTGGCACCTGTATATTGTCTCTACACAGGGGAACCAAAAATGCATGTCAGTTAAGGATCTTTCATTATAAGTCAATGGCCAGGGGAAGCAACAAGGGTATATCCTTCCTTTGAGCCATGTGGTTGGCCTGTAATGGAATGCTCTTTGCACTGGAAGATACTCCAGGGTAGCATTCTCTGGGTGAAAATTAAAAGCATATTTGTAAGGTGATTAGCAGAATCTGTCAAATAAACAAGCCTGTCTACAATCTTATAATATTCCTTTGTAAATCTGCTTGAGCAAGTCTGAAGCATTTCCAGAAGACATAAGGAATATGCATTTTTAAAATATAGGAAACCAAGAAAATGCTTGTTATTTATAGGCATCAATGAAGTCGGATAAACAGGCATGATCAAATTCGTCTGAAAGAAATATTGGGGATCCTTAACGCAAAAAGCAAGACACTGGAAAGTTAGGAAAAGGAGGTTGCTCTATAGCAGGAAAGTTCCTTAAGTGCATGTATATTTATTTTTATTTACAGGGTTAATTTTCTACTTTCCAATTCTACCTTGACCAAAAACATAAAAACTTACTCTTTAACCTGATTATCACCACGTAAAAACATATATGGAAGGTCATATCACTAACTATGCCCTATTTTCATATATGTAAATATATTTATGTTAAGATACGCAAACATTGAAGAAATGCGGTGTTAGTAGTGACACATGGGGGACTGCCTCCCCCTAAAGAACATTAGTAATTATTGCAACTAGCAAATTCCAGAACAGAACTATTATCTTTATATTCTTATGTCCTCTATTATGCTTAGTATTCAAACGCATTATGCTTTTGTTAATAAAGTGATAAATGAGAGTAGCCTTTTGGTCAATTGACCCAATTTAAGTGGCAGCATCAAGTTTGTTGGTGAACCTTGGTTTATTCTTGGTACCAAAAACAAAAACACCTAAGTACTCAGGAGCATTAACAACAACAACAAAAAAAGCAATCAGCTTAAAACACTCTCACACAAAACCTTTGGTTACCATTCTTTGAATGATTTTCAAAAGCAACTTTTTTTTTTTTTTTAGTTACTCAATACAACTATATTCCCATATGAGTACTGCGGAAAAAAACTGAGTACTGAGTGAAAGTTAGCAACCAAAGCGTTTAATTTGTCTGTATTACCTACTCACTGAACTATGTTACCTACCAGATAACTGTAATTGATACTAGAAGGTGCCTATAAAGATTTACAATAAGGGTGTGAGAAAAAAATACACTGTTAAATTCATATGACTTTGGGGAACCCTTAATAATAATAATTCCATATATCTCTAAGGCACGGCATGATGGTAAGCACTTAGACACACGTCTCGTTTCTTTAGTGCAGTATGTAAGTATTCTATTGTTTTTAAATTATTAAATGATTAAATGAGGGAAAATGCGGGGTCAGAAGTCACAAGGCTAGTAAATGACAGAGCCTGAAGTGCAATTCAGGGCCTCTCACTCAGCACCGAATCCTCTAATACCTGGATGTCTCAGAGAGCTGAGCTCCTTCCTCGTTGAGATTCCTGAGACAACTAATGGAAAAAGGATTGGAATTTAATAATAAAAATGCTGACATGGCCTGATCTATAGCTGCCCAAACGGTGCCATTATAATTATGCTTTATAAATTGAGCATTACCAGAAAACTTGCTACTTTTAAATATTATTAATCAACACATGGGTGCTTCCGTTGCCACAAATTATAGAGTAGTCTGCTTTATTAAAACATGTGACTTGCCAAACACCAAAGATTTTATCTGTTTTAAGACAAAGTATATCCCAAACATTCAGTATATATATTAAAGAGACTAAAAGATTCTGAAATAGAAATCTTAATCCTAAAAGTTCAGTTGTTTTAAAAAATGTTTTATCTGTCATTTGAACAATAATATGATTTGTTCACATGCATTGCAAATGTAATACACATTCATTTTAAATTTGTTCTCTAAATTTAGCTGGTTACTTATCAGCTAAATCTCCTGACTGCTGAAGCAACTGGTCAGGAAACAAAATTAGTGCTTTCTATATTTATAAATGATATTTCTTCTATTTTTGAATACTTTCTAATCTAACTACATACCCTGGGCTGACGAAGTGTCAATAAAATAGAGAAATAGATATTATATTTTAAATTATTCACTGCCTTCATGTTTAAATGCTTTCCTAATAAAAGCAAAGCTTTTTATTATTGATTTGTGAGTTACTTAAGAAAAATGCCGTAACCTGCCTTGGTTACATAATCCTCGTCCAAAAGAAAGTAACAGGTTATAAAGTACCATTAAAATGATTGAAACTATCTTTCCTAATGTGAATATATGCAGTCTTCAAGTAAAAGGATAGCAATTTCATGCGTGTATATATGTTTCACAGCCAGTGTCGTTTTTTAAGACTTCTTTTCCTTTCTAGTATTATTTCCATCCACTACTGAGCTTCTAAAACCTCTAGAATATGCCCTGTTTGGTAACATATGTGTGGATTATGTCAGAAAACAACTGAGGAAGTCATTTACAGAATATTAAAATAAGGAGTACAGGAAGACTCATTGCAGACTATATTTCTGCACATAGTTGGAGACTAACATCCTGGAAGCAGCCGTAGTGTTACCCTGACCCCTGAAGGAAGGAATCAGGAGTTAACTTCACATCCAGTTTCCTACACAATGTGAACACCAAACTTCCAATCCACTGGCACAATTTATCAATGTTTGGGCATGTCCTGCAGAAATAAGAAAGTCATCTCAAATATCAGAGCTCAAAAGTTCATTCCACCATTCCACCATTCTGATTTGGGGTAAGCAGATCTTTTCAAAGTTACTTAGTGGATGTCTAGATCTTGCACCGACTCCATAGGAAAACCAGAAAGAATCATCTCATCTCTATGATAGAAAAGTCATTTAGCCTTTTTTTTTTTTTTTGTAGAATAAATGTAAAGGGAAATAGGAAATAGCACAACTAGATGATAAGATGATTTAATTCAACAGGGTTAGGATTTCAGCAGTTTCATTTTGAGGGAATATATAATCTACTGAGGGAAAAACAGATCCTAAAACAGTGGAAGGCCGAAAGGAGATGATGTGCCTCTCCTTTTAAAGAAAATCATGGCTCCAAATAAAACATCAGGGAAATTGACATTTTATTCTGCAGTATTCCTCCGTACCCTAAGCAAAGCACATTTCTCTCGTCTCATGATAAAACCCACAGGCGGCTGCAACATGTCCTTTAAGCCATGCAATAAGTAAAACTTGAAAAAGGACTGCTCTTTTTTTTTCCTGGGATTTGTATTAATAATGAATTCGTTGTCATTTATTTTTTTAATTTAACAGGATAACATTACCTCTGAAGGTTTTTACTTCTCTTTTCCCAGAGGGTTAAAATGGCCCAGAAAGAGGCAGTCAAAGCAGAGATAAAGGTACAAAACACTCATTTCTGACACACTGTGGAAGCAATCATTTTTATTGAGGGAACCACCAGACTGAAATCTGCATCAAGCTCTACCAGGAAAAATGCAAGAGAGGATCTCAAATAGTCATTCCATTCAGTCTTCATTTCAATGGATTTAACTTTCTACTCACTTGGGGTCATGTATTTCAATCATAGGGTACAGAACTATGACCTTGGCTGGGATCATCAGCCCCAATTACTCAATGGGGTACTTGTGAAACATTGCGGACTCAATTTGACTCTCCACGGGTGTGGCTAAAATTGCTCCTGCCTGGCCCTAAAGCTTACATGATCTGCTGTCCCCCAGAAACTCACTATGAGAAAACTCATGCTAAATTCGCCACAGAGATCAGGGTTTACAGGACCCTTGGAGCTAATCTCTGTCTGTCTTCCTCCCCTTCTTCCTCCTCCTCCTCCTCCTCCTTCTCCCCCCTTCCCCTCCCCCTCCTCCTCCTCCGTTAGCTGTTACAAGCCTTCAAAAGTTAACAGGGGTGATGAAGCCTCTCTCTATACAATCATTTCATCTCACTATCGTTGACTGAAGCTCGCTGATGTAATGAAGTTACATAATCACCGATTATGCACGACTTCCATCCATCTTCCTTCATATCCACATATCTTCTCCCCTCCCCTTCAGATCAATCTACCAGGTGAGATTTATAACACATGTAAATGCTCCATTCTCTCATCACTGGAACTGAATATGGGACTTTAGCATTGCAGTACAGTGCACTGAACCACGTCATCAATATTGATTTTTTAAATCCCATTTCCCAGGCAGAATATGCTTAAGCATCCTTCGTGCTCTTGTCTCTAACTTTTTACCGAAAGGGTAAAATACATGTAACAAATAGAACACATCCTCAACTTAAGGTTAAGGGAAGTGTGTAACTGCCTGCATTTCCAAAGCTGGCTGCAATGCAATAAAAGGATGGTCTCTGCTTCCAGACCTTCGACTCCCCTGCACGTGGGTCGCAGCCTCAGCTATACAGGATATTGGGTAAATAATTATATTATTGGACAAATTGAACTTAAGAAAGAAAGCATTATGGTGATACTGAAAATAATATTGCACTATTCTCTATTTTAGTCATCGTTTTCAGCTTTTTCTTTTCTTTTTAAATTCTGAATGATAATCCAGTAGATAAAAAAGTAGCCTAGGGTACTTAATAATCTCCAATAATCACAACCTAGAGAACAATTAACAATGATTATCACCTTAAAGTTTAAGAACTTGACAAGTGGGATGTCCCTGGTCCCACTGCGGCTGTGAAATGCAGCAGAATGCTGCACTGAGTTGAAAACATATTTCTTTTAATGAATAAAGAGTGGCTCGTTTCATTTTAAATAGGGCTCTTCAGTAAGTGTCCTTTCACGGCTGCTACCCCTTCCAGAACACAAGAGCCACAAATATTGCATCCAAACAAAGAGTGTCTACCCAGAATTAATTCAAGACACTCTCCCATATCAAAATAATTGGAGGGGGTAGTGATGCTTTGATTTATTTTCAATTACACTCAGAATACAGTCCCACATACACACACACACACACACACGCACACACACCAACACACCCAACTGCAGTTATTCCATTCAGTGCCAATAACGGCCACATCACAGCCATCTAGGCGATGCAGCAATCATCCAAGTCACCCATTCCATTACAAACGCCCAAGTTTGCTCACGCCACTGATGGGTTTGCATATATAAAATGACCTTACCCACAAGAGTCTTCCAAATTATTCTCCTCTGGATATCAGTCGGTAAGGTAACTGCTGGTCATCACAATGCGTATTCAGAAAAATCCACGTTTTACTCCTATGCTCTTTTTCTTGTTTTTGCTAGCAATTAATATCGTGAACAAGATACCCATTCACAAATGCCAAGTTCACCATAAAAGCAGATAATTCCATACAGCTCTTCCCTACAAGACTGCCTCCAGTTAGTTCTCAAAGTGCCCGATTGTTCGGTGAAGATACAATCCAGGTGCAGAGCAGGGGGAAAAAAAGAAAACTGGGAGAAAAAAGAAGAGGCAGATAGAAAAGGAGAGACTGATAGAGGAAAGGGCAGAAAAAAAGGGAAAAAATTTTTTTAAAACAAGGAAAGAAAAGGCCGGTAAGTGAGGAAGTCTGTGAGCTCTACGACAAGAATCGGAGTCTTGCCTTTTGCAAATCTTCTGTATCCATGTAGCCTTTCAGATCCCCTTGGTCCCCAAGTAAAATTTCCAGATCCGGGATGCAGCCATAAGAAAGAATCCTATGTATATTTCACAAGTATCCCGCAATAACAGATCCAACGGGGTTTTCCTTGTACAGTACTGCTATGTGAAAGCACACAACCCCTGCTGTTTGGGAAGGTGTCTCCTGGGTCCTAGCTCTCTTCAGCAGCCCCCAAAAATGATTTTTCAAAAAAGAGTGGGGGAAAAAAAGCAGCTTTGCCTTTGCCTTGAATGATGCTAATCCTGAGCGAAAACGACAAGGAAACCACGACTAGCACGAGATCTTGATTAATAGCCACAATCCACTCAAAATATCCCAGGGAAGAAGGAGCGAAAACAAGAAAGAGAAACTGCAATGCATAAATGATTCCAGTGTTTCTACAAGATCGGTTCATTTGATTGAATGCATTCTGTGGTTTGCTGCAAGTCATAAAGAGGATAGTGTTACTGCCACCCAATGGATATTTTAGTACTAGCCAATCCACAGAACGCCACCGCTTTGCGAGTTTTAGTTTTCAAAGACTTAGGAGGGAGGAGTGTAGCCTGGGAATCTTTGGGAAAGGATCCTGAGAGGCCTCGAATAACGAGAATCTGTCCTTCCAGGCAAAAGTGGACCGGCAACTGGGGACGTTCACCCAGTCCAGCGTTAGCCACCTTAGAATTACGGTTCCATTTCTCTAGGAGGCAGAAAGGTACAGAGAGCGATGCCTAAACTGACATGCTCATAATAACCTCCTTTTCATCTCTTCTCTTTAGAGCTGATTTGTTATTGCGAGCGACCTCTCTCTCACTCTCCCTCACACTCACTGTCTCACACACACACACACACACACACACACACACACACACACACACACACACACACACACACACACACGACCATTCTCTAAATCACTTTAAGCCGGATTTCAAACGGGAGCTTGGTGCGAGGCGGTTGCTCCAAACCTCCGGAGGCACGGTGATAATTGTTTCTAAAGGGCAGTTTTGCAAAGTGCTTCTGCCGGTATTGGTATGTAAATCGTGAGTGCAGGAGGCAGTACTCTCCACCCTGCCGCTCTTTCTGTTTGGGGAGGAGCAAAATCTTCCCTGAGTGAGCGGGGCTCGGGAGAAGGGTGCCAGTGGCAGGCTCTCTGGGAGGGGGTGAGGGGCGGGGCGCAAAGAGGAGGAGATTGAAGAGGATCCTCCTCCCAGCCGCCGTGTCACAGAGTCCGCTGCGGGATGGGAATCTGAGACGGAGTCGTGATGGGAAAAGAGGGACAAAGTAGGTAGTGGTCAAATAAATTAGGATATTTGCTCAGTTTAAGATGTGTGCCCTTTATATTACCTTGGGATAATATAATACATGTGGTTCTGTACTTCTCAATCTGGAACATAGGCATGATCACCTAGGTGGCTTGTTAAAATGCAGATTCGGATTCAGTAAGTCTGGAGTGAGGCCTGACAGTCTGCATTTATAATAAGCTGGTCCATGGAGCATAATAATGCTGCTGGTCTATGGCCCACACTTGGAGTAGGAAGACTTTACAGAAGAGTTAATATCTACACTGCAACCACAACATCAGGTTCTGACAGTGGGGGGTGGGCAAGGCAGCTAAAGGCTGAGAAACACTTTTCCAATCGCCACCCCTCCCTCTCCCCGCCCTTCAAGTTTTCCCACACACCACCTGTAGCCCCCGTTCTAGAAAACAACCCATTCTACAATGTATTTCACAAGCTTTTGTAATGTAAGGTTTAACAGGATAAACCCCAAATAGAACAATAAATAGGCAAAGCAGCCTTGACCCTAGAGAAGTGTATCTTCATTTAATGTGGGGAATAAAACCCAATTGAAGATAAAGGAAAGCCCTGCAAATATTCGGTCAAATGCGAGCTAAACTAATGCAAGCTAAACTCAGGTCACAGGTGGCACTGAATGAGGGCTGGGAGACTGGATAGGGAGGTCAATCTGTAGTTTTAAAAAGGAAGGAGCAGTATAATGAACTTCCCAGTCCAAGCTGAGGGAAGATCTGGTTAAAGTGTGTAGGCAAGTGTTATGCGGTTTCCCAGGAGTTAACTCACCCAGATTAACCTCCTACATGCCAGCCACTCTCCTTTCCCTGCTCCTTCCCCACAGGCTCCCATCCAGAGTAAACTGAGAATCAGGGGTGAAGGGGAAATATATTCTCCTCTTCTCATAGAGGTGATCCACAGTCTTAGCACCTTCTCTTGTTGTGGTCCTTTGGCTGACCCATTTAAGCGATGAACTTGACTTCAAATGGACTGAGAGGGGGCCACAATTAACAAATTTAATTGCTTCAAGCAAAGTTTAGAAGTAAAAGTCCTGAGCTGTAGGCTCAAATCCTAGATTTGAGCCTGATTTCTACTCCTAAGTAGCCGTAATTACCCAAGGGATTCACTTTAATTTCTCTTGGCCTCAGTTTCCTTGTCTGTAAAATGACAGGTTGAAATGAACCGGTTGCCAAGGTCTACTCCAGTTCCATATGGTACCAAAATCAAGTCCTCTATTTGCAAGGCTTTTGCTAGTCAGTTTGTTATTCTACACAGAGCAAGAGTTCTAATGATTACCTTGACATGGGCTGCACAGAGGATCCAGAAGCTTTGAAAAGTGTGTTGGAGACACAGGTGAACATTTGACCATTTCAATCCTCTTGCAAGAGATAATTTGAAACGCTTTCTTTTCAGATCCAGGAAGGAAAGTGTTTGTTTGAATCTGAGGTGAAGCATTGTCTATTCCTGGATCTTACTGAGCCAACTGTGGGCCTCCCTGTTTGTTGCCATGGGATCCTCTTTGTGCGAACTGTCTTGAACTGTGTGGGAACATTTTCCTCTTGCCTCCCTACAGTTCTCTCTCTAACTCTTCTGAAGATATGTGTCAGAACAAAATGTAGCTGCATTATTGCCAATAAGACTAACAGCAGCTGCAAGGTGCATCTAATTAAGAATTTTAATTACTTCACCGAATTCTCATTTGCAGATGTTTAGAGCATTAAACAATGTATTGTGATTTTATTTTAAAATCTGAGTGAAGCTGACCTACCTCCCAAGGGGGGTGGGTGTTTAAAAACTACACAACTCAATGATGGGTATAAAAAAAAGGCTTTGACATGGGAAGTATATACCTTGGCTCATTGCGATTAAAGTGATATTTTATTCAGGATGAAAAACTAGTGTGCATATCCATATATATGCCTTTTTTACTAAAGTAAAAGGCAAATAAATCTCAGAATACTATGAAAATCAATAATTTACTATTCTAGCCGAATCCTTGCATGTTACATAGTTCTTCTCAAATGTTCTGTTCTTTTCTTTCCCCCAGTAACAGGATGGTTAACAGTAAGTTTCGTGCTGCAGTATGGGGATTGTAGGCTATAATTCAAAGCATTATGGGGTTTGTAGTAAAAACTGGCTGCAGATCAATTCCATGCTTCTAGCTTTTCTCAGTTGAAGGGACTGCTGTTTTATTTTCTAATAATAAAAAAGAAGAATATCAATATATTTTAAATAAGAAATTCATTTTAATGAAACAAAGTTGCTATTACTGGGAGTATGAAATTAGAGTTTAACTAAAATAATATTCTAACTGAGGAGATGGAGAATGCAATAACATCTACTTTATAAGCCCCAAATAACCTGAGTGAGCTATTTCCTAATGTTTGTATTCTATAGCTAAGTTTTCCAAAGTCACTTTTATTGTTTCAGTATTTCTTAAAGAGTAATGTGGACACAGGAAATTCAAATTCTTATTGTGTCCACCTTTAACTACTGGTAGCCTACATTTAATATTTCACACTTTACATCATTCCTCAATGAAGTGAGCCAGAGTTTTATTTAATCTACCTTTTTAGATGTTTTGTTATACAAAAACACTCTGAATTGTCACAGTAGTTCCCCTTTTTAATGAAATCCTTAAGGCTAGAATATCTAGAAAATATGTCGGCACTGGGATATTTCATTCCACTTCAATTTAATTAATTATAGAAATGTATAAATTAAGGAGTTATAATTCAAGCCATCTTTTATATGCAAATGATTCTGTGTAGGTAAATACATAATTTATAGAGGTTTTGATTTAGCTCTGTTGGTAATTTATTTCAAAGTTCATTAAACATTTTTTGTATGATATAAATTCAAAGTCTAGCTCCCTGGTAATGTTCTATGAAATCAGTCCCCCTTTTGTTATAGAGGCTAAAATATGTCTCTTCAAAGTCTCTTCCATCTGTGAAAGTCTCCATTATCATGCTAAGTTACTTAGAAAGTATTTTATACCTAAGGTTGCTTACTTTTCTCTTTCTCTCCTTAAAGAGGACTCCATCCACAAAAAGGCAGTGCTAAAGCAAACTATTATTACCGACATGAAGAAATGCAAAATCAAGCACCCTTCATTTTCAGGCCTTTTGCCAGCAGCATTCATCTGAACCCACCACCACATATTCTCAAATGATGTACAGACAAAGACTTGAGCATTTCAGCAGAATTCCACCATAAAGTTCAGAAGTAATAAAGAATGTTATGAAAAAGCAAACAGCAAGAGGAAAGAAAAAGGCCATGCCTGTTTTTCTTTCAGATTTCTAAGTTTTGAATCATAGAAATATACAAATATATATCTTCTTGAATGCAGTTTACATTATTGTTCATACTGTGAATATTTCTTTTATGGTCATAAAAATAAAAGCAATGCCCCAAATGAAACACTATGTACATAAGCGATGCAAATGCATCCCGGTGGAAAGCCGGCTGGCTGCTGGTGGGAGGGTATATTTATACAGTGCCTTTCATTTGGAAGGTTCCCAAAATGATTTGCAAACTGTATATAGAGGAATTGCTCACCATGGAAATTCACCCACTTCCAGGAGAGAATGCAGAAGTCATTCCATGCTGACAACTAGTTTAAATAAAACCACAGAACAATATTTCAGGTGGGCAAAATTGTAATTGATTCAGGAAATGTACATTGAAAATCCACTATGTGCCAGGCACAGTTCAAGGTACTGAGGGTAGCATTATGGATATATATGGTCAAGTTTCCTGCTTTCCTAAAGCTTACGTTTTACTGAAATATGACCAGAACTCGGGAGTTAAAAGCCCTATTTCTTGATGAATTTCTGATCCCTGCCTATGATTCTACAGAAACAGACCACTTGCTACTTTTTATAATGTATTTTCATCAGGCTTCATGATATCCAGGACACACGACCTGTGGCAATGTATTCTATATCCAATTGATCACGCACAAAAAAATAGCTTCAGATATCATGGTTGAAGCAGGTAAAAAGGACAATAACATTTCCTGCATTGAATGATTTGGAAGAGGTAGGGCAGAATTAAAAGTCTTCTGGGTTTGGGAAATTAAATGAAATGGTATTGCTATATACATGTGGAAGACCGCTTCCACTGAAATGATTCAGGGCACTTCATGGTAATTAAGGCATATAAAGTAGTTTAGTAAAGGAAGAGAGCAGTGTGAGCTAATGTTTCAGAGCATAAAATACGGAATCAAATACCAGTGTCTCTTAACTTTACTAGATTTATAATATTTTTCCAGTGGAAGTAGAACAGGAAAAAAGGGTGAAGCAGGCACTGCCAAAGTTCAGCCCAGACCCCTGCGTGGCTCACAGCCACCACTCGCCTCTCTGTGTTTGCATCTAAAGGCCAGCCCCTGCGTCCTCTTTAACTATTGCTCTTGGGCTACTGGGGCACCTTGACTTGCCTTTATTGAGTGTACAACCCTCCTCCGCCTTAGCCAATGACTGACATCAATTGGAGTATGAAGCCCTAGCTCTTTGCCTTCAGAAAAACTCTGAGGCATAATTTACAATGTAGAGGTCCCCTCTGAAATCAGGCTGAAGCTAGGATTTGCCTGTAATCACACTCTGTTTGGTGTCTGGGAACATAAGACAGAGGGTAATGAGAAATAATCACAGAGGTCCCATCTCTGGCTTTTAAATTGTCAACCTGTATAACTGGAAACAGATCATTCATTCATTTACCCATTTGTCTATGGTTTATCCATTACATACTATGTGCCAGACATTGTGGGGCATTGGAGCTCTAAGGATGAGTAAGGCCCAGTCCCTGTCCTTAAGGAACTCAAGTCTAGCAGTGAAGAAAAACAAATAAACATCACATGTGATATACAGTGTGATGAGTTCTGTAAGAGAGATCTGAATTCAGCCAAAAAGAGTCAGGGAAGACTGAACAGAGGTGTTATATCAGTGACCTTGAGGGATGAACAAAAATAAAATCACAAAAATGAGTGAAGACCAGGAATAAACAGTAACCTCTAAGTAGACCAATTTTCTTCTACCTAGATGGAAATAGCACTGGTCCTGGTAGTAGAAATCAAAAGTGTTTAAAGTTATAGAATCCATTTTTGAAGGGGGCTCTAGAGATAACCTTTAATAATCTCTTTATTTTAGTCAGAGGAAATTGAGTCTCACTCGGCCGAACGACACAGTTATTTAAGCTTGCAAAGCTAGGAAGTGGTAGGAGTTCTCTTCTAGCATGACTCAGCCATATTGCCTGTCAGCCTTTTCTTGAAAAAGATAGATTGAGGACATAATAGAGATATCTGATATAATAAGATCTGATCTGAATCCTGGCCTATCACGATATGGCCTTGAGAAAATTCCTTGCCTTCTCTGAGTGTCCTCCTATAAAAAATGAACTTAATAGGATAATCTTCTCCTGGGGGTATTGTAGCACATGAAACTATCAGAGTGCCTAGGACATAGGATGTAGGAGAGAAGCATGCTTTGTTTCATTTTGTCTTTACTTTCTTTTCATTTCTTTTCTTTCCCAGTCAGAGAATGTTACAGTGGTGTAAATGGAGACAAGGATGTTTTAATTTTTGTTTGTGTGGTTTTTTTTAATATACTAGCTATAGAGTTGAAGAGAACCAGATATTAAGTAAGATAGTTTTCTTCTTTGTAAAAAAATAAATAAATAGATGTTGTTTTTGGTTAGGACTTACCCTGTCTCTGACTGAAACTCATGGTTTTTATTGATAGATCATTTCAGGACAAGTCCAACTTTGTTCAGTGCAAGCTATGTGGGTGAGTCTGCTTCTTTCAACCAGCTAGTTATAATAATAATAAACATAATACTGACAAATATATTCGCCAATTGAAGAAGTCTATTTACACATATTGCAAAAATGGATAACCAAATGGCAAATAAATGTATGAAAAGGTAAGTGACTTCATAAGACATAACGGCGATGTAAATTTAAAGTACAATGCAATATCATGACACATTCACCAGAATTTTTAAAAATAATGGACGATAGAAAACATGGGTGAAGAGTTGGAGCAATTGCAACTTGCATCTACTCCTGGTGAAAGTAAAAATTGTTTCAATAACCTTGGAAAACTTTTCAGCAGTGCCTATTAATTCTAAACATGTGTATAACCTATGATGCCATCAGTTCCATTCTAGGTATAGGCCCAAAAGAAATAGATACATATGTTCACCAAAAACATGTATTAGAAAGTTCACAGCAGGGGCTTCCCTTGTGGCGCAGTGGTTAAGAATCCGCCTGCCAATGCAGGGGACACGGGTTCGATCCCTGGTCCAGGAAGATCCTACATGCCGCGGAGCAACTAATCCCGTGCTCCACAACTACTGAGCCTGCGCTCTAGGGCCCCCGAACCACAGCTACTGAGCCCACGTGCCACGACTACTGAGGCCCGCGTGCCGAGAGCCCGTGCTCCGCAACAAGAGAAGCCACCGCAATCAGAAGCCCATGCACCTCAAGGAAGAGTAGCCCCCACTCGCCACAACTAGAGAAAGCCTGTGCACAGCAAAGAAGACCCAACGCAGCCAAAAATTAATAAATTTAAAAAAAACTTATTAAGAAAAAAAGAAAGTTCACAGCAGCTTTATTCAAAAAGTTCTAAACTGGGGCTTCCCTGGTGGCGCAGTGGCAGAGAATCTGCCTGCCAATGCAGGGGACACGGGTTCGGGCCCTGGTCTGGGAAGATCCCACATGCCGCGGAGCAACTGGGCCCGTGAGCCACAACTACTGAGCCTGCGCGTCTGGAGCCTGTGCTCCGCAACAAGAGAGGCCGCGACAGTGAGAGGCCCGTGCACTGCGATGAAGAGTGGCCCCCACTTGCCGCAACTAGAGAAAGCACTCGCACAGAAACGAAGACCCAACACAGCCAAAAGTAAATAAATAAATAAATAATAAAAATAAAGGAATTCCTTTAAAAAAAAAAAAGTTCTAAACTGGAAACGACCCAAATGCTCATGAACGGTAGAATGGATAAATATATTGCAGTATATTCTTACTGCAGGCTGCTGTACAGGAATGAGAACTAACAGTCATGGCTACTAGCAACAATATATTTTAATCTCACAAACATAATGTCGAGCAAAAGAAGGCAGACATAAAAGAATACATCTTGTAAGACTGCATTTGTAGTAAACACAAAACTAATCTAATCTACATTGTAAAACATCAGGATAGTAGCTACCCTTAGTGAGAGCAGTGACCAGAGGTATGTTTAAGGAGAGCTTTGGAGGTGCTGGTAATATTCTGGGTTTTTTTTACCCTGATGTTGGCTATTCGAGTGTATTCATACTGTGAAAATTCATTGAGCGTGTATATAATGTGTGCACTTTTGAAATATATTTTATATTTCAATAAAAATTTTTAAAAAAAGAAGTTTGTTTTAAAACCAGAAGAAAGGAGGAGCTTCAAGATGGCGGAAGAGTAAGATGCGGAGATCACCTTCCTCCCCACAAATACATCAGAAATACATGTACATGTGGAACAACTCCTACAGAACACCTACTGAAAGCTGGCAGAAGACCACAGACCTCCCAAAAGGCAAGAAACTCCCCACGTACCTGGGTAGGGCAAAAGAAAAAAGAAAAAACAGAGACAAAAGCATAGGGACGGGACCTGCACCAGGGGGAGGGAGCCGTGAAGGGGGAAAGGTTTCCACACACTAGGAAGCCCCTTCGCGGGCGGAGACGGCGGGTGGCGGAGGCAGGGAGCTTCAGAGCCACGGAGGAGAGCGCAGCCACAGGGGTGCGGAGGGCAAAGCGGAGAGATTCCCGCACAGAGGCTCGGCGCCGAGCAGCACTCACCAGCCCGAGAGGCTTGTCTGCTCACCGCCGGGGCGGGCGGGGCTGGGAGCTGAGGCTCGGGCTTCGGTCGGATCGCAGGGAGAGGACTGGGGTTGGCGGCTTGAACACAGCCTGAAGGGGTTAGCGCACCACAGCTAGCCGGGAGGGAGTCCGGGAAAAAGTCTGGAGCTGCCGAAGAGGCAAGAGACTTTTTCTTGCCTCTTTGTTTCCTGGTGCGCAAGGAGAGGGGATTAAGAGCGCCGCTTAAAGGCGCTTCAGAGATGGGCGCGAGCCGCGGCTATCAGCACGAACCCCAGAGACGGGCATGAGACGCTAAGGCCGCTGCTGCCGCCACCAAGAAGCCTGTGTGCGAGCACAGCGCACTCTCCACACCGCCCCTCCCGGGAGCCTGTGCAGCCCGCTACTGCCAGGGTCCCGTGATCCAGGGACAACTTACCCGGGAGAACGCACAGCGCGCCTCAGGCTGGTGCAACGTCATGTTGGCCTCTGCCGCCGCAGGCTCGCCCCGCCTCCTCCGTACCCCTCCCTCCCCGCGGCCTGAGTGAGCCAGAGCGCCCGAATCAGCTGCTCCTTTAACCCCGTCCTGTCTGAGCGAAGAACAGATGCCCTCAGGCGATCTACACGCAGAGGCGGGTGCAAATCCAAAGCTGACCCCTGGGAGCTGTGCGAACAAAGAAGAGAAAGGGAAATTTCTCCCATCAGCCTCAGGAGCAGCAGATTAAATCTCCACAATCAACTTGATGTACCCTGCATCTGTGGAATACCTGAATAGACAACAAATCATCCCAAATTGAGGAGGTGGACTTTGGGAGCAACGATATATATATATTTTCCCCCTTTTCCTCTTTTTGTGAGTGTGTATGTGTATGCTTCTGTGTGTGATTTTGTCTGTATAGCTTGGCTTTTACCATTTGTCCAAGGGTTCTGTCTGTCCGTTTTTTTTTTTATTACTTAAAAAAATTTTTTTCTTAATTATTTTTTATTTCTTATTTTAATAGCTTTATTTTATTTTACTTTATCTTCTTCTTTCTTTCTTTTCTCCCTTTTATTCTGAGCCGTGTGGAGGACAGGCTCTTGGTGCTCCAGCCAGGCGTCAGGGCTGTGCCACTGAGGTGGGAGAGCCAAGTTCTGGACACTGGTCCACAAGAGATCTCCCAGCTCCACGTAATATCAAATGGTGAAAATCTCCCAGAGATCTCCATCTCAATGCCAAGACCCAGCTCCAGTCAACGACCAGCAAGCTACAGTGCAGGACACCCTATGCCAAACAACTAAGAAGACAGGAACACAACCCCATCCATTAGCAGAGAGGCTGCCTAAAATCATAATAAGGCCACAGACACCCCAAAACACACCACCAGACGTGAACCTGCCCACCAGAAAGACAAGATCCAGCCTCATCAACCAGAACACAGGCACTAGTCCCCGCCACCAGGAAGCCTACACAACCCCCTGAATCAACCTTAGCCACTGGGGACAGACACCAAAACAATGGAAACTACGAACCTGCAGCCTGCGAAAAGGAGACCCCAAACACAGTAAGTTAAGCAAAATGAGAAGACAGAGAAACACAAAGCAGATGAAGGAGCAAGGCAAAAACCCACCAGACCTAACAAATGAAGAGGAAACAGGCAGTCTACCTGAAAAAGAATTCAGAATAATGATAGTAAAGATGATCCAAAATCTGGGAAATAGAATGGAGAAAATACAAGAAATGTTTAACAAGGACCTAGAAGAACTAAAGAGCAAACAAACAGAGATGAACAACACAATAAATGAAATTTGAAATTCTCTAGAAGGGATCAATAGCAGAATAACTGAGGCAGAAGAACAAATAAGTGGCCTGGAAGATAAACTAGTGGAAATAACTACTGTAGAGCAGAATAAAGAAAAAAGAATGAAAAGAACTGAGGACAGTCTCAGAGACCTCTGGGACAACATTAAATGCACCAACATTCGAATTATAGGGGTCCCAGGAGAAGAAGAGAAATAGAAAAGGACTGAGAAAATATTTGAAGAGATTATAGTTGAAAACTTCCCTAATATGGAAAAGGAAATAGTTAATCAAGTCCAGGAAGCACAGAGAGTCCCATACAGGATAAATCCAAGGAGAAACACGCCCAGACACACATTAATCAAACTATCAAAAATTAAATACAAAGAAAAAATATTAAAAGCAACAAGGGAAAAACAACAAGTAACACATAAGGGAATCTCCATCAGGTTAACAGCTGATCTTTCAGCAGAAACTTTGCAAGCCAGAAGGGAGTGGCAGGACACATTTAAAGTGATGAAAGAGAAAAACCTACAACCAAGATTACTCTACCCAGCAAGGATCTCATTCAGATTTGATGGAGAGATTAAAAGCTTTACAGACAAGCAAAAGCTAAGAGAATTCAGCACCACCAAACCAGCTCTACAACAAAAGCTAAAGGAACTTCTCTAGGCAGGAAACACAAGAGAAGGAAAAGACCTACAATAATAAACCCAAAACAATTAAGAAAATGGTAATAGGAACATGCATATCGATAATTACCTTAACTGTAAATGGATTAAATGCTCCAACCAAAAGACATAGACTGGCTGAATGGATACAAATACAAGACCCATATATATGCTGTCTACAAGAGACCCACTTCAGACCTAGGGACACATACAGACTGAGAGTGAGGGGATGGAAAAAGATATTCCATGCAAATGGAAATCAAAAGAAAGCTGGAGTAGCAATTCTCATATCAGACAAAATAGACTTTAAAACAAAGACTATTACAAGAGACAAAGAAAGATACTACATAATGATCAAGGGATCAATCCAACAAGAAGATATAACAATTGTAAATATTTATGCACCCAACATAGGAGCACCTCAATACATAAGGCAAATACTAACAGCCATAAAAGGGGAAAACAACAGTAACACAATCATAGTAGGGGACTTTCACACCCCATTTTCACCCATGGACAGATCATCCAAAATGAAAATAAATAAGGAAAGACAAGCTTTAAATGATACATTAAACAAGATGGACTTAATTGGTATTTATAGGACACTCCATCCAAAAACACCAGAATACACATTCTTCTCCAGTGCTCATGGAACATTCTCCAGGATAGATCATATCTTGGGTCACAAATCAAGCCTTGGTAAATTTAAGAAAATTGAAATCATATCAAGTATATTTTCCGACCACAATGCTATGAGACTAGATATCAATTACAGGAAAATAATTTGTAAGAAATACAAACACATGGAGGCTAAACAACACACTACTTAATAACCAAGAGATCACTGAAGAAATCAAAGAGGAAATCAAAAAATACCTAGACACAGATGACAATGAAAACACCACGATCCAAAACCTATGGGATGCAGCAAAAGCAGTTCGAAGAGGGAAGTTTATAGCTATACAAGCCTACGTTAAGAAACAAGAAACATCTAAAATAAACAACCTAACCTTACACCAAAAGCAATTAGGGAAAGAAGAACAAAAAATCCCCAAAGTTAGCAGAAGGAAAGAAATCATAAAGATCATATCAGAAGTAAATGAAAAAGAAATGAAGGAAACGATAGCAAAGATCAATAAAACTAAAAGCTGTTTCTTTGAGAAAATAAACAAAATTGATAAACCATTAGCCAGACTTATCAAGAAAAAAAGGGAGAAGACTCAAATCAATAGAATTAGAAATGAAAAAGGAGAAGTAACAACTGACACTGCATAAATACAAAGGATCGTGAGAGATTACTACAAGCAACTCTATGCCAATAAAATGGACAACCTGGAAGAAATGGACAAATTCTTAGAAATGCACAACCTTCCGAGACTGAACCAGGAAGAAATAGAAAATATGAACAGACCAATCACAAGCACTGAAATTGAAACTGTGATTAAAAATCTTCCAACAAACAAAAGCTAGGACCAGATGGCTTCACAGGCGAATTCTATCAAACATTTAGAGAAGAGCTAATGCTTATCCTTCTCAAACTCTTCCAAAATATAGCAGAGGGAGGAACACTTCCAAACTCATTCTACGAGGCCACCATCACTCTGATACCAAAACCAGACAAAGATGTCACAAAGAAAGAAAACTACAGGCCAATATCACTGATGAACATAGATGCAAAAATCCTCAACAAAATACTAGCAAACAGAATCCAACAGCACATTAAAAGGATCATACATTATGACCAAGTGGGGTTTATCCCAGGAATGCAAGGATTCTTCAATATATGCAAATCAATCAACGTGATACACCATATTAACAAATTGAAGGAGAAAAACCATACGATCATCTCAATAGATGCAGAAAAAGCTTTCGACAAAATTCAACACCCATTTATGATAAAAGCCCTGCAGAAAGTAGGCATAGAGGGAACTTTCCTCAACATAATAGAGGCCATATATGACAAACCCACAGCCAACATTGTCCTCAATGGTGAAAAACTGAAACCATTTCCACTAAGATCAGGAACAAGACAAGGTTGCCCACTCTCACCACTGTTATTCAACATAGTTTTGGAAGTGTTAGCCACAGCAATCAGAGAAGAAAAAGAAATAAAAGGAATCCAAACTGGAAAGAAGTAAAGCTGTCACTGTTTGCAGATGACATGATACTATACATAGAAAATCCTAAAGATGCTACCAGAAAACTATCAGAGCTAATCAATGAATTAGGTAAAGTAGCAGGATACAAAACTAATGCACAGAAATCTCTGGCATTCCTATACACTAATGATGAAAAATCTGAAAGTGAAATTAACAAAAAACTCCCATTTACCATGGCAACAAAAAGAATAAAATATCTAGGAATAAACCTACCTAAGGAGACAAAAGACCTGTAAGCAGAAAATTATAAGACACTAATGAAAGAAATTAAAGATGGTACAAATAGATGGAGAGATATACCATGTTCTTCAATTGGAAGAATCAACATTGTGAAAATGACTCTACTACCCAAAGCAATGTACAGATTCACTGCAATACCTATCAAACTACCACTGGCATTTTTCACAGAACTAGAACAAAAAATTTCACAATTTGTATGGAAACACAAAAGACCCCGAATAGCCAAAGCAATCTTGAGAAAGAAAAACGGAGCTGGAGGAATCAGGCTCCCTGACTTCAGACTATACTACAAAGCTACAGTAATCAAGACAGTATGGTACTGGCATAAAAACAGAAATATAGATCAATGGAAGAGTATAGAAAGCCCAGAGATAAGCACACGCACATATGGTCACCTTATCTTTGATAAAGGAGGCAAGAATATACAGTGGAGAAAAGACAGCCTCTTCGATAAGTGGTGCTGGGAAAACTAGCCAGCTGCATATAAAAGAATGAGATTAGAACACTCCCTAACACCATACACAAAAATAAACTCAAAATGGATTAAAGACCTAAATATAAGGCCAGACACTATAAAACTCTTAGAGGAAAACATAGGCAGAACACTCTATAACATAAATCACAGCAAGATCCTTTTTGACCCACCTCCTAGAGAAATGGAAATAAAAACAAATATAAACAAATGGGACCTAATGAAACTTAAAAGCTTTTGCACAGCAAAGGAAACCATAAACAGGATGGAAAGACAACCCTCAGAATGGGAGAAAATATTTGCAAAGGAAGCAACTGACAAAGGATTAATCTCCAAAACATACAAGCAACTCATGCAGCTCAATATCAGAAAAACAAAAAATCCAGTCCAAAAATGGGCAGAAGACCTAAATAGACATTTCTCCAAAGAAGATATACAGATTGCTAACAAACACATGAAAGAATGCTCAACATCATTGATCATTAGAGAAATGCAAATCAAAACTAAAATGAGATATCATCTCACACTGGTCAGAATGGCCATCATCAAAAAATCTAGAAACAATAAATGCTGGAGGGGGTGTGGAGAAAAGGGAACCCTCTTGCACTGTTGGTGGGAATGTAAAATGATACAGCCACTATGGAGAACAGTATGGAGGTTCCTTAAAAAACTAAAAATAGAACTACCATATGACCCAGCAATCCCACTACTGGGCATATACCCTGAGAAAACCATAATTCAATTAGAGTCATGTACCAAAATGTTCATTGCAGCTCTATTTACAATAGCCAGGACATGGAAGCAACCTAAGTGTCCATCGATAGATGAATGGATAAAGAAGATGTGGCACATATATACAATGGAATATTACTCAGCCATAAAAAGAAACGAAATTCAGCTATTTGTAGTGAGGTGGATGGACCTAGAGTCTGTCATACAGAGTGAAGTAAGTCAGAAAGGGAAAAACAAATACCGTATGCTAACACATATATATGGAATCTTAAAAAAAAAAAGAAAATGGTCATGAAGAACCTAGGGGCAAGACAGGAATAAAGACGCAGACCTACTAGAGAATGGACCTCAGGATACGGGGAGGGGGAAGGGTAAGCTGGGACAAAGTGAGAGAGTGACATGGTGATATATACACTACCAAACTTAAAATAGATAGGTAGTGGGAAGCAGCCGCATAGCACAGGGAGATCAGCTCGGTGCTTTGTGACCACCTAGAGTGGTGGGATAGGGAGGGTGGGAGGGAGGGAGATGGAAGAGGGAAGAGATATGGGGACATATGTATATGTATAACTGATTCACTTTGTTATAAAGCAGAAACTGAAACACCATTTTAAAGCAATTATACTCTAATAAAGATGTTAAAAAAAATAAAGAAAGAAAGAAAAAAAAGAAAAGAAAAAAAACAGAAGAAAAAAGTGTGTAACTCCCACATCAATGATACATTATTTATAAAAATCAATAAAAATTAATAAATTCTTGGCAGGCATTTGTGAAAGTCAAGTATTTTATCATATAAAATATGGGGGTCTTTCTGTGAAATGGATATAAAAAGGCACGGTTTGTTTATTTTAAAAGGTGTTTTCAGGAACTAAATGGGGTTCTCTTTTTGTAACATAATTTAGTATACTGTAACATAGAATAGAAACTAGATGATTAAGATAATCATGTCTTTGACTTTTTAGTGTCAGTCAAAGCTTTGTTCAATTCTTTTGTGAAATGATAATAGCTAGTATTTATTCAGTACTTGTTATGTGCCAAGCACTGTTGGAGGCATTTTCTATGTGCTAACTCACTTAATCCTCAAAGGAAAAAAAAAAAAAAGTACTATTGTCATGGCCAATTTACAGATGAGGATACCAGGGCACAGAGACTATTAATAAATCTTGCTCAACATCTCACAGTGGCAAAGTTGGAAATTGTACCTTCTCTGAATCACTGCTCTTGTCTGTCACTCTAACTTTTGATGATCTCCATACTACATTTAGCTAAAATCATCACTTTCATATTTGGCTTGTATGTTGCCTTTATTGGTTTAATATTCCTTAATATGGCAAACTGTAAACAAAAGAGTTAGTGGCAGTTCAGCAAAAATTTCTTTTTCTTTTTCCTTTTTTTTTGGGCTGCGCTGCATGGCTTGTGGGATCTTAGTTCCCCAACCAGGGACCGAACCAATGAACCACCAGGGAATTCCCACAGCACATATTTTGAGTCCATGGTTTTTCCCAGCAGAGTATGTGACTCTTGATTTTCTGCATCACTCTGCTCCATTTCTCTTTTTCCTAAAGGAGATCTAAGTGAATTATTATGTTTCTGTTAAATGAAGGGGAAAATGATGAAATTATACTTTTCAAGGAAAAATGTTAATATTTCAACTTTTTAAACACTTAAGAATAGTACGATGAAGGGTATGTTAATGTTACATAAATATCAGTATGGCCTTCTGAACTGATTTTTACACTGAGAAAACAACTCTTTAAGTAAATCACACAAGAGGCTAGAGAGATATTATAGATAATGTT
Organism: Balaenoptera physalus; assembly: GCF_965194825.1. Taxonomy (NCBI): domain Eukaryota; kingdom Metazoa; phylum Chordata; class Mammalia; order Artiodactyla; family Balaenopteridae; genus Balaenoptera; species Balaenoptera physalus. The sequence continues at coordinate 26,034,147 of NC_138903.1, read as the reverse complement.
AACCGCTAGATAACCATACTTAATTAGTGTGCGTGTGTGTGGTGTGTATATATTTAGCAGATATTAGAAAGATATTATAATATACTAGAATGAGGTGATGATATAGCAGACACTAGGTACTAGAGGGAGATTACAGCATGGCATAATATAGGTAATAACTTGAAAATGGAATATTGAATATCATTGTAAAAACTCTCATGACAATGTTGTGTGTTCATCAAACTTTTTATTTCCTTCTTAAGCACACAAAAACATTATGTTTCTCAGTCCTTTTGCATCTAGCTGGGGCCACAAAGGATTGGGGGCAGATGTGTGGCCCACATCTTCCAGACTCTATTCCTCAAATCTCCAGAGAGATCTTCTCCCCTCTGCCTTTTTTCTCACGTTTGCCTTCTTCATATGCATGGCTTGAAGGAAAGGGCTTCAAGGTGGTGGAGTCATGTGATAGAAAGATCCTAGCTCCCTGATCATTCGTAAGTAGTGTCCTAGTTATCGTTAAGAGGAAAGCTGTGCAACCAGAAGCATGAGGCTTGGGCTTTGTGTGAGTAAGAAGCCAACTTTCGTTGTACTCGGCCTCAGAGATCTCAGGTATATTTGTTAGTATAATGTAGCTTAGTCTACCCTGACTTGTAACCTCTGACCGATTCAAAGGCAAGGAAATATTTTCTTCTTCTTTTTTCTTTTCCTTTTTTTTTCATTCTTTTTTGCATCTCAGGTGTACAAAATTGTATGGTTCCTGACTCTTGGTTAATAATTGTTTTTATTGGTCTATGTGCAGCCCAGTTTTATTCACGTAGTTATTTAGTAAATTGTTTTTCATGAGGTTATAAATGCTTGAAGAAGCACCACCCAAAACAAAAGCAAGCATCTTGATAATAACCTATAGCAAACATATGGTGTGGTACCCCTGTCAACCTATCCATCTGCCTCTCCTTGCTTACTTAAAGGAAACCTCATCCTGAATTCCGTGTGCATTATTCCTTTGACTTCTTTTTTATATAGCTTTATTGCATCTACAGGTATTCCTAAAGAATATAGATTTTAAATTTCTATTGTTTTAACCTTATAAAAGGATATCAGTTCCAGTTCTGGATAAAATGCAGTAAGCACACTTTACTCTTTTTCTTCCACTGAATACATTAAACCCTGGACAGAATGCATGGAGCAACTATTTGAAAACCCTGAAAAGGAAATAGGAACAGGCAGATCAGGAATGAGCACCCAAATTTGAAGTATCAATACCACCAAATTTGTATTGAGTTTACCATTTTCTCCCCTTTGATATCTCCCAACCTAAAGTCAACACAACTGGAAACATGGAAATGAGGTCAGACAGAGGGAACTCCAGGGAAGCCCTCTACCTCTGGCTCCAGGGGGATTGTGGAAATCTGCCCCCAACTCCTCTCCCCCTTTCTTTATTCTCTTGTGCCCCAGTCCCCAGGCAATCTGGCTGTGGTGGTGGAGGTGGCAGCTTCAGTTACTGGAACCAGCAAGAACGAAACCTCAGAGAGGGAAACTTCTCTGTTCTATGGGGATGCAGTTTCAAGAGGATAGGACAGACCCTCATTGTTTTGTTTTGTTTTGTTTTCACTCTCTGTCCTCCTTCTTTTCGAGCCAGGACATGAGTCTAATCACAAAATTCCACAACAGCATGACAGTGTGGGATAATTAGAGTCCCAAGTTTCTGGCCAGGGAACCAAAAAGGATGGGGGCAGAGAACAAAAATGTACCAGGAAGACTGCATGGGGCAGGGATTCAGGAAAGAGACCTCACAAATTTGTTTTTGAACTCCAGGGCTCACCCTGTGCAGGTGAGGACTGGATTCTAACTAATATTATCTGTAGTTGTAGCCCCCATTTCAGTCATATTTTGTTGACCTTCTCATTGTATTTTTGTCTTTTATTTTTATTTGTTTCTACTCTTTAAAATTTAATTTTTCCTGTTTTATTGAGATATAATTGACATATAATATTGTGTAAGTTTAAAGTGTACAACATGTTGACTTGATACACTTATATATTGCAAAATGATTACCACTATAGCATTAACTAAAACCTCTATTCTGTCACATTATTAACATTTCTTTTTTCGTGGTGAGAATATTTAGGATATATTCTCTTAGCAACTTTCAGGTATATAATACAGAATTATTAGCTATAATCACCATGCTGTACATTAGATCCCCAGAACTTGTTAATCTTATAACTAGTAGTTTGTACCATTTGACCAATAGCTCCCTATTTCCCCCACCTCCCGCCCCTGGTAACCACTAATCTACTGTTTCTCTGAGTTTGGCTTTTTTAGAGTCCACACATAAGTGATTATCACGCAGTAACTGTCCCTCTGTCTGACTTACTTCACTTAGCATAATGCCCTCAAGTTTCACCCAAGTTGTTGCAAACAGAAGGAGTTCCTTCTTTCTTATGGCTGAATAATATTACATTGTGTGTGTGTGTGTGTGTGTGTGTGTGTGTGTGTGTATATATATATATATACACGCATACCCGTGTACATAAATGTACCCCCATTTTCATTATCCACTGATCTGTTGACGGACACTTAGGTGGTTTCCATACCTTGGTTATTGTGAGTAATGCTGCAATGAACATAGGGGTGCAGATATCTCTTCAAGATCCTGTTTTCTGTTACCTATTGTCTTTTACTTCCTTTGGGTTTATTCTGTTAATCATATTCTAACATCCTAAGATGGATATGTAAGTCACTAATTTTGAGGCTCTCTTCTCTTTTAATATTAGCATTTGAGGCTCTAAAACTCCCTTAAAGCACTTTTACCATATCTCATAAGTTCTGATATCTAGTGTTTCCTCTATCAATTCTGTTTTTTTTTAATTTTCAGAATTCGCTGTGATTTTTTCTTTAATTGAAGAGTTATTTATTCCTGCTTGTATGTGTGTGTGTTAAATTTCCATATGTTCAAGGATATTTTTAATTTTTAAACTTATCATCTAGCATAATTGTATTATGGTTAGATATTATGAGATCTGAAATTTTTTGAGGATCTCTTTATTGGCTGTTATATGTTATAGGATCAGTTTTCATAAATGTTCCACATGTGCATGATAAAATTGTATATTCCCTAAAGGATGCAGAAATAACTATATGGGTTTCTCTCTCTCATCTCTTTATATATATAATCTCCATTAAATCAATCTTGTTAATTGTGCTACTTATTTCTTCTATGTCTTGGCTAAATTGATATTGTGTAACCTCTAAATAATCAAGAAAGATGTGTTGAAATTCCCCACTATGATAGAAAATTAATATAGTACTATCTGTTTTTCGATACATATATTTTGAGTCTATTTCATTGGTGCATACATGTTTAAAATTGCTATACTTCCTTGATGGATTGAACCTTTTTGTTGTGTCATGACTGTCTCCACTCCCAATATTTTTTGTCTTAAAATCTATTTTATTTAATATAATACAGCTATCGATGTTGATTTGATTGGGGTTTTCCTGATAGGTCTTGTTTTCCCCATTCTTTTGCCTTCAACTTTTGCATGTCCTAATGCTTTAACTCTTTCTCATGTAAATTCTTTAAATCTGGATTTGGGCTTTTTATCCAATTTATTAATCTGTATCTCTGAATTGGTAGTTTTCTTCTATTCATATTTATCATAATTATTGATATCTTTGTTATTGCTAACATCTTAATTTCCTATTTCAATGTGTCCCTATTATTCTACATTTCTTTTTACTCCTGTCTTATTTACTTAACTGAAGCTATGTCTCACCCTGAGTAAGGCGAGTGCTCTCTCATCCCCTGTCTCCCCCTCCTTCCAATACCTATCATGTTGATCAAACCAATGCCCTGGATTTTACTTAAAATGTGGTCCAAGGACCAGCAACATCAGCAATTCCTGGGATTTTACTAGAATTGCAGAACTTTGGGCCCCACTGCAGACCTACTGAATCAGAATCTGCATGTAAACAAGAGCTCCAGGTATCATATGCACAGTAAACTTAGAGAGTCACTAATATCAGTGCGGGATTGGTTCCAGGATGCCCGTGGGTACCAAAATCCACAGATGATCAAGTCTCTTATTTAAAATGGTGTAGTAAAGTGGGCCCTCTATAGTGGATGCAGAACCCACAGATATGGAGGGCTGACTGTAATTAGTTATTACAGATATATTTTCCCTTTTTCTTTGATCTTTGTTATTCTTTTAAACAATAACAACCATTACTAAGTTATATATTTGATCAACTTTATTTCATATATCTCCTCCAACATCTTCAAATTTGTCTTTCCTCTTCTTTTAAGCACTTATCTAAAAGTGTTTTATATGCATCTTTGTGTAGCAAAGCTTTTAAAATATTATATTCCTCAAGATGGCGGTGTGGGAAGATGTGGAGTTAGCATCTCCCCACAACTAGGGCGCCTTCCAGCCACTGGGCGGGGACTATGATGCCCAAGGAGACAGGAGAACCCCAAAATGAACTGGTGGCTTGTGGGATCTTGGTTCACAAGCCCGGGCTTGGGCCGAAGCTCCTGCAGTGGGAGCTCCAAGTCCGAACCACTGGACTAACAGAGAACCTCATACCCCAGGGAATATTCATTGGAGTGAGGTCTCACAGAGTTCCTCATCTCAGCACCAAGACCCAGCTCTACCCAGTAGCCTACAAACCCCAGTGTTGGAACCCTCAGGCCAAACAACCAGTAAGACAGGAACACAATCTCACTTGTTAAAAAAAAAAAAAAAAAGAGAGACAGCAAAAAAATATGTCACAGATAAAGGAGCAAGGTAAAAACTTACAAGACCAAATAAATGAAGAGGAAATAGGCAATCTACCTGAAAAAGAATTCAGAGTAATGATAGTAAAGATGATCCAGAATCTCGGAAATAGAATGGAGGCATGGATTGAGAAAATACAACAAATGTTTAACAAAGATTTAGAAGAACTAAAGAACAAACAAAGAGAGATGAACAACACAATAACTGAAATGAAAAATGCACTAGAATGAATCAGTAACAGAATAACTGAGGCAGAAGAACGAATAAGTGAGCTGGAAGACAAAATGAGAGAAGTAAGTGCTGAGGAGCAGCATAAAGAAAAAAGAATGAAAAGAATTGACAATCTCAGAGACCTCTGGGACAACATTAAATGCACCAACATTCGAATTATAGGGGTCCCAGAAGAAGAGAAAAAGAAAAGGTCTGAGAAAATATTTGAAGAGATTATAGTTGAAAACTTCCCTAACATGGGAAAGAAAATAGTCACCCAAGTCCAGGAAGCACAGAGAGTCCCATACAGGATAAAGCCTAGGAAAAACACACCAAGACACATATTAATCAAACTAACAAAAATTAAATTCAAAGAAAAAATATTAAAAGCAGCAAAGGGAAAAACAAAAAATAACATACAAAGGAATCCCCATAAGGTTATCAGCTGATTTTTCAGCAGAAACTCTGCAGGCCAGAAGGGAGTGGCAGGATATACTTAAAGTGATGAAAGAGAAAAACCTACAACCAAGATTACTCTACACAGCAAGGATCTCATTCAGATTTGATGGACAAGTCAAAAGCGTTTCAGACAAGCAAAAGCTAAGAGAATTCAGCACCACCAAACCAGCTTTACAACAAATGCTAAAGAAACTTCTCTAAGCAGGAAACACGAGAGAAGAAAAAGACCCACAAAAACAAACCCAAAACAATTAAGAAAATGGTAATAGGGACATACATATCTATAATAACCTTGAATGTAAGTGGATTAAATGTCCCAACCAAAAGACACAGACTCGCTGAATGGACACAAAAACAAGACCCATATATATGCTGTCTACAAGAGACCCACTTCAGACGTAGGGACACATACAGACTGAAAGAGAAGGGATGGAAAAAGATATTCCATGCAAATGGAAATCAAAAGAAAGCTGGAGTAGCAATACTTGTATCAGATAAAATAGACTTTAAAAAAAGACTGTGACAAGAGATAAGGAGGGACACTACATAATGATCAAAGGATGAACCCAAGAAGAATATATAACAATTGCAAATATTTATGCACCCAACATAGGAGCACCTCAATACATAAGGCAAATACTAACGGCCATAAAAGGGGAAATCGACAGTAACACAATCATAGTAGGGGGCTTTAACACCCCACTTACACCAATGGTCAGATCATACAAATAGAAAATAAATAAGGAAACACAAGCTTTAAATGACACAATAGACCAGATCTAATTGATATTTATAGAACATTCCACCCAAAAGTGGCAGAATACACTTTCTTCTCAAGTGCACATGGAACATTCTCCAGGATAGATCACATCTTGGGTCACAAATCAAACCTAGGAAAATTTAAGAAAATTGAAATTGTATAAAGCATCTTTTCTGACCATAACGCTATGAGATTGGAAATCAATTACAGGAAAAAAAACTATATAAAACACAAATACATGGAGGCTAAACAGTGCACTACTAAATAACCAAGAGATCACTGAAGAAATCAAAGAAGAAATTAAAAAATACATGGAAACAAAGGAAAACGAAAACACAATGACCCAAAACCTATGGTACACAGCAAAAGCGGTACTAAGAATGAAGTTTACAGCAATACAATCTCACCTCAAGAAACAAGAAAAATCTCAAATAAACAATCTAACCCTACACTTAGAACAACTAGAGAAAGAAGAACAAAGAAAACACAAAGTCAGTAGAAGGAAAGAAATCATAAAGATCAGAGCAGAAATAAATGAAATAGAAACGAAGAAAACAATAGCAAAGATCAATAAAACTAAAAGCTGGTTCTTTGAGAAGATAAACAAAATTGATAAACCCTTAGCCGGACTCATCAAGAAAAAAAGGGAGAGGATGTAAATCAATAAAATTAGAAATGAAAAAGGAGAAATCATAACTGACACTGCAGAAATACAAAGGATTATAAGAGACTACTACAAACAAGTATATGCCAATAAAATGGACAAACACAAAGAAATGGACAAATTCTTGGAAAGGTACAATTTTCCGAGAGTGAACAAGGAAGAAATAGAAAATATAAACAGACCAATCACAAGCACTGAAATTGAGACTGTGATTAAAAATCTTCCAACAAACAAAAGCCCAGGACCAGATGGTGTCACATGTGAATTCTATCAAACATTTAGAGAAGAGCTAACACCCATCCTTCTCAAACTCTTCCAAAAAATTGCAGAGGGAGAAACACTCCCAAATTCATTCTACGAAGCCACCATCACCCTGATACCCAAATCAGAAAAACATATCACTAAAAAAGAAAATTATAGACCAATATCACTCATGAACATAGATGCAAAAATCCTGAACAAAATAGTAGCAAACAGAGTCCAACAGCACATTAAAAGGATCATACACCATGATCAAGTGGGATTTATCCCAGGGATGCAAGGATTCTTCAATATATGCAAATCAATCAATGTGATACACCACATTAACAAATTAAGGAATAAAAACCATATGATCATCTCAATAGATGAAGAAAAAGCTTTTGACAAAATTCAACACCCATTTATTTTAAAAACTCTCCAGAAATAGGCATAGAGTGAACCTACCTCAACATAGTAAAGGCTATATATGACAAACCTACAGCAACCATCATACTCAATGGTGAAAAACTGAAAGCATATCCACTAAGATCAGGAACAAGACAAGGATGTCCACTATCACCGCTCTTATTTAACATAGTTTTGGAAGTCCTAGCCACAGCAATCAGAGAAGAAAAAGAAATAAAAGGAATACAAATTGGGAAAGAAGAAGTAAAACTGTCACTGTTTGCAGATGACATGATACTATACATAGAAAATCCTAAAGATGCCACCAGAAAACTACTAGAACTAATCAATGAATTTGGTAAGGTTGCAGGATGCAAAATTAATGCACAGAAATCTCTGGCATTCCTATACACCAACAATGAAGACTCAGAAAGAGAAATTAAGGAAACACTCCCATTTACCATAGCAACAAAAAGAATAAAATACCTAGGAATAAACCTGCCTAAGGAGGCGAAAGACGTGTACTCAGAAAACTATAAAATACTGATGAAAGAAATCAAAGATGATATAAACAGATGGAGAAATATACCATGTTCTTGGATTGGAAGAATCAGTATTGTGAAAATGACTATACTACCAAAGCAATCTACAGATTCAATGCAATCCCTATCAAACTACCAATGTCATTCTTCACAAAATTAGAACAAATAATCTTACAATTTGTATGGAAACACAAAAGACCCTGAATAGCCAAAGCAATCTTGAGAAAGTAAAACAGAGTTGGAAGAATCAGGCTCCCTTACTTCAAACTATACCACAAAGCTACAGTAATCAAGACAGTATGGTACTGGAAAAAAAACAGAAATATAGATCAATGGTACAAGACAGAATGCCCAGAGATAAACCCATGCACATATGGGCACCTAATTTACGACAAAGGAGGCAAGAACATACAATGGAGAAAAGACAGCTTCTTCAGTAAGTGCTGCTGGGAAAACTGGACAGCTACATGTAAAAGAATGAAATTAGAACACTACCTAACATCATACACAAAAATAAACTCCAAATGGATTAGAGACTTAAATGTAAGACCAGACACTATAAAACTCTTAGAGGAAAACATAGGAAAAACACTCTTTGACATAAACCACAGCAAGATCTTTTTTGACCCACTTGTTAGAGTAAGAGAAATAAAAACAAAAATAAACACAAATGGGACTTAATTAAACTTGAAAGCTTTTGCGGAGCAAAGGAAACCATAAACAAGATGAAAAGACAACCCTCAGAATGGGAGAAAATGTTTGCAAATGAAGCAACTGACAAAGGATTAATCTCCAAAATATACAAACAGCTCATGGAGCTCAATATCATAAAAAAAAAACAATCCAGTTAAAAAATGAGCAGAAGACCTAAATAGACATTTCACCAAGGAAGACATACAGATGGCCAAGAGGCACATGAAAAGATGCTCAACATCACTAATTATTACAGAAATGCAAATCAAAACTACAATGCAGTATCACCTCACAACGGTCAGAATTGCTGTCATCAAAAAACCTACAAATAATAAATGCTGGAGAGGGTGTGGAGAAAAGGGAGCCCTCTTGCACTGTTGGTGGGAATGTAAAGTGATACAGTCACTACGGAGAACAATATGGAGGTTCCTTAAAAAGCTAGAAATAGAACTACCATACAACCCAACAATCCCACTCCTGGGCATATACCCTGAGAAGAACATAATTCCAAAAGAGTCAGTACCACAATGTTCATTGCAGCTCTATTTACTATAGCCAGGACATGGAAGCAACCTAAGTGTCCATCGACGGATGAATGGATAAAGAAGATGTGGCACATATATACAATGGAATATTACTCAGCCATAAAAAGAAACGAAATTCAGCTATTTGTAGTGAGGTGGATGGACCTAGAGTCTGTCATACAGAGTGAAGTAAGTCAGAAAGGGAAAAACAAATACCGTATGCTAACACATATATATGGAATCTAAAAAAAAAAAAAAAAGGTTCTGAAGAACCTAGGGGCAGGACAGGAATAAAGACGCAGATGTGCAGACGTAGAGAATGGACTTGAGGATACAGGAAGGGGGAAGGGTAAGCTGGGATGAAGTCAGAGAGTGGCACAGACCTATATACACTACCAAATGTAAAATAGATAGCTAGTGGGAAGCAGCCACATAGCACAGGGAGATCGGCTTGGTGCTTTGTGATGACCTAGAGGGGTGGGATAGGGAGGAAGGGAGGGAGGCTCAAGAGGGAGGGGATATGGGGTCATGTGCATGCATATGGCTGATTCTCTTTTTTGAGCAACAGAAACTAACACAGTATTGTGAAGCGATTATACTCCAATAAAGATCTATTAAAAAAATATTGTATGCCTGAGAATATTTTTATTATGTCCTCTTATATACCTTGTTGGATATAAAATACTATGTTCAAAGTTATTTTCCTTCAATTCTTTGAAAACACCCATTTGCATCCAGTGCTGTTGAATATTCTGACATCAGTCTGATTCTTCTTCTTTTGTATGACATTTGCTCTTTTTTTCCCTCTGTTTAGAATTTTGTCTTTGTATTCTTATATTTCATGATAATATGTCCAGGTATGGATTTTAAAAAAAAATTTCTCTTCTTTTGGCACTTTCCGGGCCGTTTCAGTGTGAAACAGTTAAAAATGTTTAGTTCATTCTGTATATGTCTTCAAATATTTTTCTCATCCCCATTTTTTTCTCTCTTTCTCTGTCTTGTTATTCTGGGTGTCAGCCCTTTTGTGCCCATCTTCCATTTCTCTTGGCTTGTCTTTTACAGTCTCCTTTCTATCCTTCTAATTTCTGGAGGATTTCCTCAATCTGGCCTTCAAATTCATCAGTTTATTCCTCATTTCAATATTCTGCTCTTTATTCTATCATTTTCTGTTTCAATCATTTCTTTTTTACACACTATTTTTTAAGATAAATTTAAACCCTCGCTTTGTTTGCTCTAATATCTTTTGCTTCCAACTGGAATCTGGAATCCAGGATATGTTTTCCTCGTGAAATCTTCAGAATGTCTTGTGAGCTCATCCCCTTCCTGCTCCAGGATACTGATTACTCTGTAAGGCAATACATTAGGAGAAGGGCATCATTCATTCAATCAGGCCCATTCATTCAGAGTGTAGTGGGGAGGAGTGGATAAGCCCTGAGGTGATAGCAACAGGCCTCCCAAAGCTATAGCCAAGCCCAGTTACCCTTTGCTCCCTCAGGTCATAGCTTTAATTTGCATCCCTTCTACCCACTCAGGAAAAGCTAACATTGGGAGGAGACACTTTTCAGGTTGTGAACTTCCAGCTTGAGTGTTTGGGCGTCTGGGTGTGGAGAAGTGAGTACCACAGTTTCAGTTCTCTCCTCCTACTTTTCTCAGTGCTCCAAGAGCACAGGGCTTCTGAGCAGCCTTGATTTATTCCTGTGGACACTAAAAACTCTCTGCTCACATGACTCCATCCAAATCCCTCCCGTAAGAGACTTGAGCAAACTTTAGCATAACTTCTGGCAGCCCAAGGTCACATCCCTGGGACAACCCAGTCTCCTCTTGAATTCCTATCTGGAAAAGCTCAAGGCTGCCAAAAGAATTTACTCTTTGTTCCAGCCAACACCCCGAAGATTGGCCCCTGACTTCCCTTTTTTAAATCATTGTTTAAAAAAAAAGATATATATATGTATCTCCTAAGATCCAGGAGTGTCTTTCTCAAGGACCTCAACGCCATTCCTTTGAAATGTAATCATCAGGAAGGATAGAGCCTCTGTCTCTCGGTTTCTATGGGAGTGTAGAAGCCTAACTTTAAAAAAAAATAAATTTATTTGTTTATTTATAAATAGTTGTGGCTAGCGGGGGCTACTCTTCGTTGTGGTGCATGGGCTTCTCATTGCGGTGGCTTGTCTTTGCTGCAGAGCACAGGCTCTAGGCGCGCTGGCTTCAGTAGTTGTGGCACGTGAGCTCAGCAGTTGTGGCACACAGGCTTAGTTGCTCCACGGCATGTGGGATCTTCCTGGACCAGGGCTCGACCCCGTGTCCCCTGCATTGGCAGGTGGATTCTTAACCACTGTGCCACCAGGGAAGCCCTAGAAGCCTAACTTTGATAAATGTCAGTTAGCAGACGTGGTGACCTAATCTTTTACATTGACCAGCCCTCTTACTCCCCTTTTGTAATTTTTCACTTTCCTGACTCAGCTTGAGCCCTCCCCCGCCCCACTCCCACATTCCCCCTTTAAAACTCCCACTCTCTGAGCAAATCAGGAATTGAGCTCAGCCCTTTCCCCTAGCACAGTAGTTACTGAATAAAATCTGTTTTTACCTCTTTAACTAATGTCCAGTTTTGTTTATCTTTGATAACTCTTAGACCCAAGCTCTGAATTGCTAAAGATGTGGAGAAGGCATAAGGCAAGAGCTAAGAAGAATCAAGAGAAGTATTCCTACAGCACCCCTCCATCACACACACACACACACACACACACACACACACACACACACACACACACGCCCCATCATGCAAAGAAGTCTGGTGGCTTCCAGCCCCAGGCCAAACCCCAAATCCCTGTCCACCCCCCAATATCACTTCAGAAAAGTCTATCCCCACTCCCCATCTATCACCACAGGGTTTCTCACATTTTTGTTCTTTTTTGGATGATTTTCCCTTAGGCTTCCTCCCTGGGGCAGCTCTCTGGGGAGCCAGTAGGGGTGCCCCTTCAGCATCTTGCTAGAAACAGAAACCCGAGGAAAGGAACATTTTTACTTGCCCCTCTTTTCTCTCAGGTCCCAGCCTGTCAACACCTTCCTGGCTCTTTCTTCCTTAAGAACATTTTTTTTCCCCTTCTCTGTTTAAAAACCCTCAACCCCAATTCTCTTTCAGCTTCGAATCTGAAAATATTCAGCTCTCTACTCCTAACCCTAACTAAATTATGATGATAGCTTATATTTATATATTCCAAAACAGCTTAAAGTGACCTGTGAAATGAAGTCCAATTTACTCCCTCTCTCTGACGTTTAAAAGAAAAAATAAATAAATCATTGACAGAAACTGAATTTAGGACTTTATCAAATTCTTAAGCAGGAATTCCTCTCCTATCCTAGAACAAGCCCCACCCCATCACTTTTTCAAATGTGGTTCTGTAGCTTGCTTCATAAAATCTGGCTTTTTCCTAGTCTATAAAAATATTTGCAGCCCATACAAATGATTATTGCCCCCCACCTCCAGTCAAATAAGAGGAACCATGTATTTCCGGCCCCCTTCCCTGTTGGGTACTAACCAGTCTCCCTCACCCTTGCTATTTACCACTTAGACCTCAGATAATTATTCCAGGTAAAGAAGTCCTTGGACTGACAGAAGTATCTAGAACCTTGCTGCTCTGATACTGGCCCAGGGATTAGCAGGACTGGTATTAACTGGGAGTTTGTTAGAAAAGCAGAATATCAGGTCCGCCCCAGACCAACTGCATGAGAAGCTATGTGTTGGCCGAGTACTGTATAGGCCTCTGTAATTTGGGGGCTGGACAAATCACTTTGGCTTAGAGAAGGCGGTTTGGTAGTCGGCAACTTGCCCTTTCACAAGATTTTCTCAAGGTAAACTGCCTCCAACTATGTTTGAGAGCACCAATTCCCTCCTCCCACTTAGAAAAAGAACTACTTCTTTATAACATATCTTGTATTGCTAATAGCTTAAACGTTTCCCCAAATGTCTGTAATAGAAGCTATTTTGAACTTAATCACTTTATGGGGCATTTGATTATCATGCATTATTCGTGAATACCATCTGTATTAAAATCCAACTATTTTATTTAAATTAGCACTCAAAGATTAACAAGAACTGCTCCCGTTTTAACATAGTTTCAAGCAGAGATGGTTGTTTCATTGGGTACATTGGAGTTTTTTTTTTTTTTACTTTTGTGTAAGTTGGCAAAGTTCTGTAATTTTTCAAAAATTTTAAATTATGTTCATTAACTATTTAGAATTTACTAAGAGTTTCTGTAGCCTGGTTGTGCATTTTTAGCATAAAGTTAACTATAAGTCAAATTGTTTATTTTTGGTTTATGTATAAAACATCCATTTGTGTCACCCGTTATCTTTTCCCTCTATTACATGGAAGTGGCCAGCAGTTTCCTGGAAAAGGAATCAGAACAGCAGAGCAGAGCTGAAATCATAGGGCTGATTGACAAATGTAAAGGGGTAAGCAGAGAGGAGCTGTCGACACAGACGAATCAGGAAAGGGAAGGATGGGAAACAGGATGAAGATCAGAGGAGAGTGGAGAAGTCTGAAATAAAGGCAAAGCGACAAGAATTCTGGTTAAGAGGCACTGACAAAATGAATGATCTTCCTTGCAGTGGGAGAAATATGTCCAATCGTTACACAGTCGTACTCTTTTTACAACACCATATGGGGACGGATGGTGTTCATGCTCAGGTGTAGTCATGTGAGCATAGGGACAAATTCTGTCTTGAGATAAAGGCTCAAGTCTGAAATGTTCAGATTTCACAACTACACTTCCTTAATTAAGAAATATACAAGTACGTATCTGTATCTAATTCTTTCCAGATATAGGGAGATAATTTTTCCCCTATGTGGGCTATCTAACTTTTTGAGACTTGATTTATTTGGTATAATTCTTATAAAACTATTCCTCATGGAGAAGAAATATATATTTGTGATTAAGAGCATGGAGTCTGGACTCAGACTCCCTAGGTTCAAATATCAGCTGTGGTTTGTGCAGCTGGGTGACTCTATGCCTCAGTTTCCTCCTCTGCAAAATGGAGATAATAGATAAACCTTCCTCTGTGAGTTCGACATTTTTAGATTCCACATTTAAATGAGATCATACGGTATTTGTCTTTCTAGGTCTTGCTTATTTCACTTAGCATAATATCCTCTAGTTTTATCCATGTTGTCACAAATGGCAAGATTTCCTTCTTTTTTATGGCTGAATAATATTCTTATATATATATTATATGTAACATTTTATTTATCCATCTTCTGTCAGTGAACACTTAGGTTGCTTCCATGTCTTGGCTATTGTGAATAATGCTGCAATGAACATGGGAGTGCACATATCTCTTTGAGATAGTGATTTCATCTCCTTTGGGTAAACATCCAGAAGTAGAATTGCTGGAACATATGGTGTTCTAGTTTTAATTTTTTTAGGACCCCCCCCCCATACGGTTTTCCATAATGGCTGCACCAGTTTAAATTCCTACCAACAGTGCACAAGTGTTCCCTTTTCTCCTCATCCTCTCCAACACCTGTCATCTCTTGTCTTTTTGAAGACAGCCATTCTAATAAGTGTGAGGTAATACATCATGGTTTTGATTCGCATTTCTCTGATGATTTGATAACTATAGTTAATAATACTGTATTATATACTTGAAACTTGCTAAGAGACTAGATCTTGTGTCCTCACTACATGCAAAAAAAGGTAACTGTGTGAAGTAATGAATGTGTTAATTAGCTTCATCGTGGTAATTATTTCACAATGTATACGTATATCAAATCATCACGTTTTACCCCTTAAATATATATAATTTTTGTCAATTGTACCTCAATACGCTGGGAAAAAAGAAGAAAAACCTGCCTCATTGAGTTGTTGGGAGGACTCAATGTAAAGCAGTTAGCACAGTACCTGGCATGAATCTCAGTGCATACTGAATATTTAATATTCAAAATGAATTTTAAAATATGCATATTTGCTTGTAAATACAAAAGTTCTCTCTGGAGAATACAAGAAATTGATGAGGTTGGCTGCTTGAGGGAGAGAAGCTAGGTGCTAGGGGAAGAATGCAGGAGGGAGATATTTCACACTGTATAGTCTTTTATATCTTTGGAATTTTAAACCATGTAAATGTATTGCACATGCAACGAAGCATTAAATAAATAAAGTAAAAATAAAAGGCATTCTGCTTCACTTCAACCTTTCTATTTACAGCTTTAGAAGGCTTATACTTAGAGGTTTCTTATGGCATTTTGGTAAGATTTGGTGACCGTTGGTGGTAAACCCATCAACAAACATTTATTGGGAGCCTGGTAAATTGCAGGCACATTGTGAAGAAGGCACAGTCGCCTCTCTCAAGGACCATACTGTCCACTTATAAAGATAACACAATTACATCAAGCAGAAGGACCAATACAAACAAGAGTTTAATTTAGAACTAAAACTCTAAGGAACATACCCACATGATTCCATGTTCAGGCATCACAGAGGACTCATGTACACAGAGCATGTCTGGGGAAGGGACTGGAGTTTAAGCAGGGTAATAATGAGTAGATGTTGTTATTGTTGGTGGGAGGAGGGTGCTTTCTAATAAGAAATAGGGAATAATGTGACAGAAAGCCAATAAGTTACTAGGTGAATCTTCCACCCAAACCAGTTTTCCTGATTAAAAATGATAATAATAATAAGGAAAGGACAAAAAAGCAGACTAAATTGGCAGGCACCTTTTGCTCATCACCTTTATTCTCTTTTTTTCTCCAGGATCCACACAAGATGCCTGGAGGTGGAGCCACCTATTGCCACTCTTAGGACCAAAGACACAGGCTTTGGAGGTGGAGCCAGAAGCTTGAAGGAGCCTCATTCCTTCATTTCCTTGGGCAAGTGCACCCTCTCTGGATTTCTTCCTTTCCAACATCTTGTCATATGCCAAAAGTAAGATCTTATTTCTTTACACAGTTATAGCCTGGTTTCTATTACATGCAGTGAAACACAATCCAAACTAATATGGCTATATATTTTCGATAAAAACTGTATCAAGAAACTTTAGTTTTCCAAATTCTTTACAAAGGGTTGCTGGATAAAATACAGGACATCCAGTTACATTTGAAGTTCAGATAAACAATGAATAACTTTGGTAGTATAAGTATGTCTCATGTAATATTTTCAATATACTTATACTAAAAAAATTATGCATTGTTTACTTGAAATTGAAATGTAATTGGGCATCCTGTATTTTGGTTTATAAAATATGGCAACACTCTTTACATGTCACACAAAACCTGTTTATGGCCAGACCATTCCTACCTGCAAGAGTCTTGGACATGCTGCCCACTCCAACTGCGAAACAAATGGAAGTTCTTTTACTAAGTTAAAGGGGAGCAATGCGTAGGTAATTCGCAGTACCTGTCAATAGAGAAGTATTGGGTTGGCCAAAAAGGTCGTTTGGGTTTTTTCCATTAGATGTTATAGGATTTGGCTCTTGGTCCTCAGAGAGAAAAATGCAATAAGGGGAGAACCAGGTACATTCCTCTCCTCCCCTTTACTTTGGAATACTTTTGTTTATATTACGCCTATAAAAGAATGTTAATAGTTCTATCATTCAACGTATTCAGTAGTTTTAGTCTATTTCCCACAATTTCCCCCAATCATAGTGTCACTTGTTTTATATAGTTGTAATCATAATGCAGATAAAATTTTAAGCCCTATTTTTTCTTTACAATAATCTCAAAAAATATTTACCATTTTACTGCATGCTCTTTCGAAACATAATTTTTATTGTTGCTGAATATTCCATTGAGATGATTTTCTATAATTTATTTAACCTTTTCCCCATGTTTGATCTATTTTATTCTTTTCAAAAGTTTTGCTTCATTTTTAATATTAAAATAATGATAAACATCTTTGTTGCAGTTTTATTTTTTATGGGTTAGAATTTTGAATTATGTATAAAGAACCATGTATTAGATTTGGAATTACTCTGTCAAATAGTAGGATTATTTTTAGTCTTGATATATATTTTTGGTTTTAATAGTCCCTGCTTCCAGGGTTAGCCTTTAGCAAAGTTATGAAATTGGGTGACTTTAAATTGTCTTTGTTTTTGTAACCTTCTATTCTGCAGATCATTTATTTTTGGTGTATCCCACATTCCTTCCCATTTTCAAGTATCCAGTGCTTTTCTGTCCATTTCTCCCATTTATATCCTGCTTTCAAAAATGGATCAAATTTTAATCATTTATGTCACTTTAAAATTAAGTCAATATTTCTTGGCTCCCAGAGAATATTTGGAGAGGTAATGTACCTTAGTTACAGGCTTAGTTTAAATATCAAGTTTGTTACTTGCTTGCTATATGTGACTTGAAGGAGTACTTCACATTTCTGAGCGTGGTTTTCTCATCAATAAAATGAAGATGTTAACATCTTTAAGTCAGGGTTGTTATGAGGATAAAACAAGATAATTATGTAAAGATTTTGGCAAACTGCTAGGCCAATAGTAATCATTTAATAGAGTCTAGATATTATTAATCATAATTATCATCTTCACTTTAACTTCATTTATAATCATGGAATGAAAACATTATTTACCCATAAGGAAACTCAAGAATTTACCTCAGCTTGAATATCATACAATATCCTACTCCTAGTATTTATTCGAAATATTTTTGATGACTTTTCTTCCCCTACCATCCATTAGAGAATCCTCTATAGTGTCCCTGAGATTATGTAATGTGAATACTCATTGACCACTGTGCAAATGGTGGCCTCCATGCCAGGTTAAAATCCTGAAAACATTTTTTTTTACAAAAATATCAACATAACTTTAAACATTTAATATTTACAAAGAAGACAATTTTTAAAGAAACAACAAAATACGGTAAAACATATTTTCACTTTTAGATATAATGTGAATTGAAAAAAAGAAATGGTGGCATTGCCAGGTCTGTCCTGAGTCATCAAGACATATCTTTGATGTAAATGTCAAAAAAAAATGTTTTAAGATGCATGTTTCCATGAATTAACCAATATAAGCAGTAAATAGATTTTTTATTTATTTATTTATTTATTTATTTATTTATTTTTGGCTGTGTTGGGTCTTCGTTGCTATGCGAGGGCTTTCTGTAGTTGCGGCAAGTGGGGGCCACTCTTCATCACGGTGCGCGGGCCTCTCACTATCGTGGCCTCTCCTGTTGCGGAGCACAGGCTCCAGACGCGCAGGCTCAGTAGTTGTGGCTCACGGGCGCAGTTGCTCCGCAGCACGTGGGATCTTCCCAGACCAGGGCTCGAACCCGTGCCCCCTGCATTGGCAGGCGGATTCTCAACCACTGCGCCACCAGGGAAGCCCTAAATAGATTTTTAACAGTGAAAAATTAAAGAAAAAATTGCTAGCAATTTCCTTGGGATATTAAAAGTAATTAATCATGACTTTATAACCATCAACTCATTTTATCCTTTTGTTAATTTAAAAAATGGAGGCTCTGGCTTTATTCACTGCTTTTTTGAAACAAACAAACAAACAAACAGTACAAAACATTAGCCTTCAGAAATTAAGTCAATTTCAGCAAACATTAATATTTCCCTCAGCAACCTTACAGAGTTAAGGCATATCTCTAACCCAAGTCATCCCCTTTTGAAAAGGCAGTAAGGCAAGAGGAAGCAAGCAAAGCAAAGCAAAGCAAATGCTACTGGCTTGTATATTTAGAGGGCCAGGGGAAATGGGGATGAACAAAGGTTGAAGAAGAGAGCAAAGCTAGACAAAAATGAAAGCATTTTTTTATGGTTGTGTCAGTATTTTCTACTACAGATATCCAATATCTGGAGGTTTATAACTTTGTTCTAATAATTCATCTGCAAGTGGCAAAGAGGGTGGCAATGTGGGAATAAAAATTGGGTGCATGTTTTTATAGAAGGATTTATAAGTACTGAATTGAAAATCACTTAGTTATTTCAGTTACAAAAGTCAGAACAAAATAAAATTCATGCTTGTGTTCAAAACCTCTGAATAGCTTGCTGTTGTGTGAATCCTTACAAAGAGAAGAAAATTATGCATGGCATGAGACATTAATATTTGGTATTTTCTTTTGTTATCTCCTTTGTTTTATAATGTCACCTACTGAACAAATTCAATAAGGGGCATTTAAAAAAATTTCCCCCCTGATTAAAATTTTCAATAGTTAAGAGCTTAGAGACGATGAAAGTCTGAAAACTGACTGCCACCCATAAGACTGACCTTTACTAACATTGAACTTGACATCTGTCTACTCTTTCTCAAGCCATTCCTCGGATGTAGGCATTCCTCTGACACTGGTCTTAGCCCTTCTTGCACATTATGGTTTTTTTTCTCCTTGGAAATTGCAGCTACTTCATGACATCAGCTACCACGGGGAATGTTACCACGTTTCTGAAACCTTCTTGGAATTTTCCCCAGCAGAATGAATCCATGTTCTCATAGTAATCTGAATATCCCAATTAGAACCCATCATACTCTGTTAGAGTTCCAGTACATTTTGACAGTGTCCTATTGCAAACATCTGTGACTCTGTGCGTGGACTTTATGTCAGCCCTTATATGGAAGGGGCTGGCTGGGAGTGCTGGGTTTCTAGAAATCTTCAGCCAATAGGGGATGGGAGTCAGAAGACACTCCAGCTTCCTCCACTCTCAAGGGGGCTAGATCTCAGACACATTTAGTACTGTCTCCCAGAGATCCAGCTCAGGATTGAGGCACAGTGTTACCCACTTGTTCATACACCTTTTATTGGCTTTCTTCCTTCTCATTCTCATTTCTTATTCTGCTGATGTTTCCTGGAAATCGTCTCCTAAATAAATGACTTTCTTTTAAATCTTTGTCTCAGCATCTGCTTCTTGGAAATCGCAAGCTAAGATAGTTAGTGTCAGAAGTGATCCTAGGAAGCAGAACTTCAGAAAGGAATCCTGGAATTAGATCACTTGCCATGTAAATGGTAACAAAGATCTACTGATGGTGGTGAGAGGAGGATTGCTGATGACTCTTGGCCTGTTGTAGCATCATGATTACTAAGACTTTCAGGTGTGGTTAAACTGGGATGAAATATAGGTGCGCTAGCTCCAGTACCCTAGAGATTTGGGGGAAAAGGCAATGATAAGGATTGGATTTGGCTGGCTGTTGTTAACTCTGATTGGAACCCTGAGGAAGGAAAATTGCAAGCTGAGGTCAGCCAACTATCAACCTCAGCATGGTGTGGTGTGAAAGTCAGAAAGCTACTCGGCAGCTATTTAAGGAGATTCTCATATCCTAGAGCCACAGGGCAGAATGTGCTGAGAATCACTACCAAGGGCTGGTTGTAAAAGTGGTAGAGTTACAAAGAAGGCCGAATATACAGCCCCAGCAAAACTCCTATGCTAAAGGTAAGCCCTGATGGGGAAAGAGTAGAACGCTAAGAAATGGAATGGGGACATTTGAAAATAAGCACTTGAAAAACCTTGATCCAACAGATCTACTCTCTTTTACGCTCATGGCTTCTGCCAATAACTAGAGTCAAGTCTCAGCATGGCTTGAGCTGGGGAGTTCTGTTCCGGCTATACCAGACAGATATGTAGCAGTAGGAAATGGGAAAACGCACCTGGGAAAGATCTTGTGGGCGCTGGATTGGGGTGAGGGTCACTGAGCTTAAAGCTGCATAGAGGAGATTTTATTGAGGCCCTCTCCTGAATCAGAATTTAACATCCTGGCAAGGACATTGGTGCTAATCTTAAAACACAGGTGAGATGGTTCTTTAAAGTTTGGAAACGAGAACCTATAGGAAACAGGCGAGGTGGCTGGCAATACCTTGGCAGAATATTGAGAGTATCATCAAAAAGTTGAGAGAAGTGAGCATTGTTTTTTTTTCCAGTTTTAATATTTTTTATTGAAATATAGTTGATTTCCAATGTTGTGTTAATTTCTGCTGTGATTCTGCAAAGTGATTCAGTTATACAAATATATATACATTCTCTTTTTTAAATATTCTTTTCCATTATGGTTTATCATAAGATACTGAATATAGTTCTCTGTGCTATACAGTAGGACCTTGTTGTTCATTCATTCTACATATAATAGCTTACATCTGCTCACCCCAACCTCCCACTCCATCCCTCCCCCAACCCCCACCCCCGTGGCAACCACAAGTCTGTTCTCTACGTCCGTGAGTCTGTTTCTGTTTCATAGAAACATAGGTTCCTTTGTGTCATTTTTTAGATTCCACATATAAGTGATATCATATGGTATTTGCTTTTCTCTTTCTGACTTACTTCAAGAAGTGAGCATTGTTAAATGGATTCATTTTGGAAAGCTAGAGAATTCTCTAGTGCACGATGTTTCCCAAGTAGGTAGCTGTAAGTTACATAAACAAGTAGTCCAAACGCCCATGCCACCCACCTCTGTGCTGACATTTCTCACTATGCTTTCACCTATGACTTCATAGGATAGTCCCAGTGATGAGCTGATGAAAGAGTTAAAATTCTGTCCCGGTACATATGTGTCTCAATATGTTAGTACAAGCAGAAATGAACTGCTCCCACATCAAAACCCCACTGAGGGGTGGCCTTAAATGACAGAGGTGATGGTGAAAATGTTCTGGAGTTCTGGGTAGTACACCTGCTTATCAACTTGTGTGGAGAGATATGAGGTCTCATCTAAGACTATATGGAGTCCTTGGCAGTGGTAAATGGCTTGGCTTGCTGGCCAAGGCTCCTATAAGGAGCAAGATGGGAAGAACAGAGATAAGAGGGTCAGGTGAAAAGGCGTATGGCTGTATCTATGGGAGTGAGCATATATAAAGTCTGTGAATCTTTGGTTTGCATGTCAATGTCTACTGGGGATCATTCAGCACAGAAAAGGCACAGAATTATAAAGTGAACAGGATGATTGTCCAGTGGACATCAGCCAACCTCTATCCTCAGCTCCCTAGGGGATTCACTATGGCACAACGACCCCCTGAATGACATAGCCGTGGTGGCAGCATGAAGGTCGCACATGGATGCAGCAGCCTGGGCCTCTCTTATCTACGCTGATCTATCTGCTGCCATGTCTGCACATCCAACTTGTCAACAGCAGAGAACGATGATGAACCCTCAGTGTGGTGCCACCTTTAAAGGAGAATAACCACTAGTGACAAGTAGATTACATTGGATCCCTGTACTAGTTTCTTATGGCTGCTGTAACAAATTACCACGAACTTGGTGGCTTAGGACAACAGAAATTTATTCTCTCACAGTTCTGAAGTCCTTAAGTCTTTGAGTCAAATTCAAAGTATTGGCAGGGCTGTGCTTCCTCCGGAGGCTCTAGGGGAAAATCCTTCCAGCTTTTGGTGGCTGCTGGCATTCCTTGGTTTCTGGCCACATCACTCAAATCTGCCTCTTTGGTCCCACTGCCTTCTCTGTGTGTCAGATATGTCCCCTCTCTTATCACACATGATTGCATTTAGGGCAAACTGGGATAATTCAGGATAATCTCCCCATGTCAAGATCCTTAATTTAATCACACCCACAAAGACATTTTCCCATATAATGTAACACAGTTTCCAGGGATTAGAACCTGATCTTTGTATTCAGACCACTACACACCTTCCACTCAGGATGAAGCAGAAATCCATTCTTACTGGGGTTGACATGTGTTTCTGGTGTGGGTTTGGCTTTCCTGCCTGTGATGGTACCGCTGACGCTAATATCTGAAGACTCACAGAGTGAGTGTCTGATTTACCATTGTAGAATGCCACAGAACATAGCCTCAGACCCAGGGATCCACCTTCTGGTGAAATTGGGAGCTATATGCACAGGTCCATGGGATCCCCTGTTCCTACCATATACCTTATCACTTGGTCTATTTTCATGTTTAACTGTCTAAAGGGGACCTTAGCGGTGACAGCCTGTAAGTTTGGGACAGTGTTGAAGATTCAAGAAACGTGTGAATCAACAGCCATTATATAGGTTACTGTAGTCTTCATAGGTAGAATATACAGATTTGGGAACAAAAAAAGTGGAATTAGGAGTTAACTATCTCATTATTACTCCCAAGGGCCCACTTGGGGAATTTGTGCTTCCCATTCCTCCAAATTTAGGTCGAGTTGAACTAGAAATTGTAGCTCCTGGGTGTGGGTGTCAAATCTACCAGGGGACAGAGTGAAGTGCCACAAAAGCTAAAGTAAAGGTACTGAGTGACTATTTTGAGTTCCTCATGTCAGGAGATCATCAGGCAAAGAGAGGATTTACTATATGGTCATGAGTGATTGACCCTGATGAGCATGAGCAGGTAGGATTATTGCTACATAATAGAAGCAGAGAAGAGTATTTCTGGAACTCAGGAGACTCACTGGAGTGGCTCTTGGTGCTTCCCTGCCGGCTGATAACCTTGAACAGGCAATTGCCTCAATCATGGCCTGAAAAGGACAAGGTAACCAGAACCCCAGATTCCACAGGGCAAGAAACCTAGACCAGCCCAAGTGCTGGCCAGAGTGATGAGAATCAGGATTGGTTGATAGATGAGGGAAATGATAAATCTTGCTTCTGGCTTCAAGATCACCTACAGCAGTGTGATGCTTGTGTTAAAAAACTTTACTCTTAATTTTTTTAAAGAAATGATGACTGGCCATCCTCTTGAAGAAGCCGTGCCGGAACAGAAAAAAACTTAATGTGGGCACAAGTGGATCTGAGTGGTGCAAGGGGTGGATGACAGCAGACACCCCCAGCATGCCACTCACATCCGCTTGGCAAAGAGTGTTTGTTTGAATGTTATGTTCCACATCAAAGGTATAAGAAACATGATTCCATGGTAAAATACACAAACGACTACAAAACTGCTTGGTGGTATAATAGATACTCAGTAAATGTTTGCTGAATTGGTTAATGGATACAGAGGATGTATTATTATACAGA
The DNA here is from genome assembly GCF_965194825.1 of Balaenoptera physalus. NCBI lineage: Eukaryota > Metazoa > Chordata > Mammalia > Artiodactyla > Balaenopteridae > Balaenoptera > Balaenoptera physalus. The sequence goes on along the minus strand of NC_138903.1, from coordinate 26,010,023 downwards.
TGACTTCTGCGGTAAGCAGAATTCTAAGATGCCTCCTCTTATGCCTGTTATCTCCTCATGTTACTCCTGTGATGATGTTAGGTTACATGGCAAGCAAAAGGAATTTTGTAGGCGTGATTAAGGTTATTAATGAGTTGACCTTAATATAGAGAGATTATCTGGGCGGGCCTAATGTAATCACGTTGGCCCTTTAAAAGCAGAGTTTTCTCTGACTGATAGCAGTACAGAAATCAGACAGATTAAAAATATGAGAGGGATTCATGTGAGGGAGGTTCTCTGTTGCTGGCTTTGAGATGGACATGGCTAGAGGGCAAGGACCCAAGAGTGTCCTTTGGTTGCTGAGAGCAATCCCTGGCTAACAGCCAGCAAGAAAGCAGGGATTTCAGTCCTATAACCTCAAGGAATTGTATTCTGCCGACAACAAGAATGATGCTGGAAGTAGATTCTTCCCCCAGCGCCTCCAGAAAAGAGCCCGGCATTGATTTTGGCCTTCTGATACCCCCTGCAGAAAAATCTACCTGGACTTCTGATAGTCAGAACTGTGAGGTAAAAATTTGTGTCATTTCAAGGCACTAAATTTGTGGTAAGCTGTTACACAGCAATAGCAAACTAGTATGACTTCTAAGCCTATAAGCCTCATCCAGAACTAGGCTCAAGCTTCTGTCTTGAATGGGCCCCTGAGCGCCAGAATTCTTGAGGATATTTTATTGTCACCTAAAACTGAATATGCATAAAGCAGAATCTATCATGGTCTATGACCTACTAACTCATCTTCAGGGGATTCCGAAGTGACCCCACAATCTTTTCAGTAAGTGTGACTCAAAACCTCTGAGTTTTCGCCCGATTCCAGGTGGCTTTTGTAATTTACTGTAGTATTGTTAAACTCCAGTCTTCTATCACCTTCAACATTTTTGCTACATACTAAAATTAACTGCATTGCTATTTCCTTAATATTTTTCTTTATATCCACTCATTCTTTTACTTAAGTACATTTATGTTAAAAGTTAAGGATATATCACTACCATAAATGGCAAACTAGTATCATTGACCATAAATAGAGGGTAACTGTAAAAATAAATACAATGAAAATAAACTTTTAAATTTCAGCTAGATACTGCTGGCTGCTGAAGGCTCTGAACATAAGGCCTGCTCACTCTTTGTTTAAAAAAGGAGATTAGCAAATGTTAGAGAGGTGTTAAGTCGAAATAGCTCAAATAGCTCAAATTGAGAATTTCTTCTTGACATAATTAGAGGGATTGAAAGAGATTTAAAATGGAAATAACATTTTTCCTATGTGATAGTTACATTCTTTAATGCCTTTTCCACTGCAATTTAAATACCACCCGAAATCATCTTGGATACCTTGTGGCGAGAGTCCCACACTTTGCAAAACGTTCTTAGAGTGACTAAAAATTAGCTTTCCATCTAAGAGAACTGTGTAACCTTGGACACGTACTGAGTAAATGTTCAAGACATACCTTTATTGCTGTTATGATCAGTACCATCATATCATCATCAATCATCATCTCCACCCTCCTCCACATTCTTTATCTCAAATCAACTTTACTATTTATAGAACATATCAGTGGTTTCTCTTACAGCTATTGCTTCTCCTCATTCACCTTCTAAAGCTTTATTTTGGATAGACGTTTATTCTCTCCTAATTGATACTGTTGTGTAATAATCCTTTGCGTTACCACTAGCTTTCGTCCAAAATTCATATTTGATCACTTCTGTCCTCTGAATAACATAAGATCAGAGTGTTATATTGGGAGTATCATGATCTGTTGAGTAAGGCAGACTCTTCTGCATCACCCCCAGTCACTCCTAAGCATATCAGCTTGTTTTACTCTCCTTTAGGCCATTTGTCATCATTTGTGAATTTTCTTATTTATTTTTGTGGGGTTTTGTTTAAAGTCAGTCTCACTCAACCAAAACATAAGCTCAGGAGTGTGAGGACCTGGTTTGTCTTGGTGCCAATTTATCTGCAGCATCTAGAGGAGCGCCTATCACATACTAGGTTCTCAATGACCTTGGTTAACCTTAACTTCCCTAGCCTTGGTTTTGTAATCTGCAAAATGGAGATCATAGTGCTCACCTAACCAGGTAGTTGTGAGGATTGAATGAGATAACTAATGTAAAGGTTCTGGTACATCAACAGAAGCTGTTATTACTATATCTTCCTGTTGTTGTTAGAATAAAGCCAATTTTAGACTAAGTATTCTGAGACTTCCGGATTATGTCATCAAATTTTCTTTCTATTTCTCAACCCATTCCTTCACATTAACCTAATACTCCAGCTCTTGTTGTAATATTTATTTATTGACTGTTTGTCTTAGGCTAGATTTTGGGTATACAAAATAAAAAGACCTGGTTCCTGCCCTCATAGAGATGTAAGATAGACTCATAAAGGAAAAAAAATCATGCATTAATAACCATAAATAAATAATGCACAACATGTAGTACAAACATTAGAGAAATAGTGTCCTGGGCTACCTGGCTAGGAATGAACAAGGGGTGGAGGAAGCAGGAGGAGAGGAACAAAATGAGTGAGCGCCGTGGGTCCTCATTCGTACAACTTTCATGCCACAGTTGCATAACCTGGGCTTTTCCCGCCCTCTGAGATGCCTTTGCACCCTACTTAAATGTCACTTTTTACAAGGAATTTCCACCAAAGCTCCCTATCAGCATTTACGCTGCCTTTTTCTTTACTCCTTTACTCTTAGCTCATACCTTGTTGGTGTACTCCTCCCAGACTCCAAGCTCTCATATTTAATTTTACATTTTTCTGTTCATTTCACAAGATTGCAAGTTTCCAAAGCATGGTGAATGTTTTTTGTTTGTTCATCTCTACAGACTTCGTGGTTATTTTGGAAGTTATTTTGCTAAAACTAGAACTTCTACTTTTTCTCGGGGTCTATAGGTCCCAAATCCATGCCTTCGGTTTTACCGTAAACTATTGGTATTTTTGTTTAAGACTATTATGTTCTTAGAAAATATTAATTTTATGAAAGCAACCATATATAACTCCTTTCATAAAGTGTTAGAAAGAGGATTTAAAACACAGAACAAGTCAATGCACAATCCAGTGCAAACTGTAAACTGGTACTTGAGTTTAAATGAGCCTGAATATGGGAATAAGAATAAATGTGGGAAAAAGTTAGAAGTGAGTGAAAAATGCTTGTGGCAAAATTACCAGCTGTTATTTATAGTATGTGCCAAGTATAAATCTGTCCTTGAAAAACTTGAAGAGATGAGTCGTCAGTAATTTCAAGACAAATTTCTGACTTGCTTTATATTATTTAAGCATATTTTATGGAGACAGTATTAAAAGTTCTGTGTATAGAGGGAAAGATATATGGAAGGACATTATGATGTGACCAGTGGGCCTCACCTAAAGAATTTTAAATTGTGGTCACCAAATCTTTTTGGTTTTACATACCTATCTATTTTTTTCTGAAATAATATGGAAAGAAATGCATTTGACTTTATAGTAATCATAGCAGCTCATAACTCAACACAAATTTAGCAGGCTAATTGCAGAGAGCCATTGGTTTGTAGCTCCTCAAAGGTAAGATCAAAGCAAGAGGCTTTCTGCCCCAAATATACAGATCTCAGCCACTATACATATTTTGTTTTGTGGTTGCTACTTCTTTTGTCCCTAATGGTGATTGCACATATTTATTTAACGTGGGAGTCGCAGCAGGCATGAACTCCCAACAAAACCAAAAATGACCTTCTGCTCCCTTTACGCACTCAACAATATCTGTTATGTGTAAGGCATTGTGCTAGGGGCTGGGATAAACAAGAAGGAATACAGCAAAATCCCTCTCTTCAAGAAGTTTATAGAAAAGTAGAGAAGCTAATATAGAGAATATAGAAAATGGAAAAGTAGAGAAGTCAATCCCTGACAATATGATGTGATATTCAAGAAGTACATATCCCCAGTGTCTTCACAGGGTCCTGTGGCAGGGAGTGCATCCTTCAGTGTGTGGCATTTGGGAACGATTTCACTAAGGAGACAGCAAACTGGCTCAAATCATAAATATAGGGGATTGCTTGGAAGAATGGTGGAAGGAGAAGCCTTCCAAGGAAGAGAAGTCATAAAATTAAAATCCTTATGTGCTGGATATAGTGTTAAGCACTAGAGGTATAAAGACAAAGATGATGCAATTTCAGAATTTAAGGTATACACAGCTTTGGTAAAGTTAGGGATAAAGACATATATGTAAACAAAATACCTGCAAGATGGTAACGAGAGCATACCTAACATGGCTGGGCCTAGCAGCGAATCTGAAGACAGAGCGGGCCAGGGAGCCTCAATCACAGGATGGGGCTTGGGAAGACAAAGTGTGCAGACAAGTTTTTGGGGCAGAGAAGGCAGCTGAAATTCAGCCTCTGTACACTGGTACTGAATTGAATCTCGGAGACAGAGTTTTGGGTAAAGTAGAAAAGAATAGCTTTATTGCTTTGTCAGGCAAAGGGGACCACAGCGGGCTAATGCCCTCAAAACTGTGTGTCCCAACCCCGGGGGTGGGGGGATTGAGGAGTGTTATAGTCAACGGGCAGTGTTGCTGATAAGGATCAGGGTGCGTGCAGGGCCTGCATTCCTTCAATCCAGAGATCTTCTGCCATCGGGTGGTCTCATGATCTGTAGTTCTCAAGGTTATTGAACTGTGACCTTCTCTCTGGAACATCTTCCATTTGGTGGGGTTTTAGTTCTGCAGAAGAGCTCAAAGATATTGTTATGTGTATCCCTTGCGGCAGAACCAGGGCCCTGACCCAAGGCTGCACTATTGTTTCTTTCTTTTTTTTTAATAAATTTATTTATTTATTTATTTATTTTTGGCTGTGTTGGGCCTTCGTTTCTGTGCAAGGGCTTTCTCCAGTTGTGGCGAGCGGGGGCCACTCTTCATCGCGGTGCTTGGGCCTTTCACTGTCGCGGCCTCTCCCCTTGTGGAGCACAGGCTCCAGATGCGCAGGCTCAGTAGTTGTGGCTCACGGGCCTAGCCGCTCTGCGGCATGTGGGATCTTCCCGGACCGGGGCACGAACCCTTGTCCCCTGCATTGGCAGGTGGATTCCGAACCACTGCGCCACCAGGGAAGCCCTGTACTATTGTTTCTTGACTGTTCCTCCCCTGTCTTCATATCCCCTCCCTTTCCTGATTAGCAACTGTTTGAACCTGCCCTTTGGAACTCAGGGAAGGGGACACAGAAAGGTTTTTGTTCTCAGGAGCCCCACAGGGTCCTGCTCAGTTTCAGGAAGGAGTGAGGCCAGGATCATATACGAAATCGTCACTTAGTTTTGGCTTCTCCAGAAGCATAACCTGAAATAAGGATTTGATTGCAAGTGGTATATCTGTTAGATGTCCCCAAGAAACACTGGGAGGGAGGGCGGGCAGCCAATAAAAGATGTACTGTTAAGTACCACTGTAAGTAACTGGGGATTAACCATGCTGGAGGAATTCTGTGATCCAGGGTACAGTGGGTCTAGGTGTTAGTCCAACCCAGGGGTAAGGGTGGTTAATCTATCCAAGGAGTAGGAGAGCTGGGATATTTATACACTAAATCTTATCAGTTATGGGTCCAGGATTGCAGAACGTGTGCTAATTCTTAGTGCTTCTAGCCTAGTGTTGTGGAGGACTCAGTGGACTCTAGTATCCAAAGTAAGCCCTCAGGCAAGGAGATGCACAAGTGGGCAGTTGGAAGCCAGGCCTGGTGGACCACCATGAGAAGGCCTGAGGGCATATAGGCAGATCGGTAACAGTGTCTGCCACATAGCTAATCAGCGTTTATTGTGGTCAGGATGGTGTCTTCTAAATCCTCATCTCTATTCACAGCCCATTGCCTTCACCATACAGGATTCAACCTGACTGTTTCATTTAGATTTTATTAATAAGAAGGGACATTAGGGGTCATCCAAATCACTCATTTTTATAGAAACCAAGCTCCCCAAAAGTTTTAACAGCTAGTTAATGGTTTAGTAAGCCTTAGAATCCAGGTCTCCTGATTCACAGCCCCAAACGCTAGTACTTTAGCCACATTCATCCACATCCTCAACCCTTTGAAGGAATGTAGCCCAGATTTGTTAACAGATTAACTGATAATAGTATTTGAAATGCTTGAAAAAGATGATCAGACTCACGAAGTTTCATATCTATTGTTGTATAGCATCCACTAACTAGTAAAAAAGGATTTCTTGAGACTTTTAGTTAAATAAAACTTTAGATTTTATTTAGAAGTATATAGATAAGTGAATCTCACTTGATGCAATAAATTATTAATCAGATTTTAGTAAAAACAAATCTTTTCTTGTTGTTTCATTTTTTTTAAATTTAATTTTTATTTTATATTGGGGTATAGTTGATTTACAACGTTGTGTTAGTTTCAGGTGTAGAGCAAAGTGATTCAGTTATACGTATACATATATTCATTCTTTTTCAGATTCTTTTCCCAAATAGGTTACTACAAAATATTGAGTAGAGTTCCCTGTGCTATACAGTAGATCCTTGTTGATTATCTATTCTATATGTGTATATGTCAATCCCAAACTCCAAATTTATCCCTCCCCCCAACTTTCCCCTTTGGTAATCATAAGTTTGTTTTTGAAGTCTGTGAATCTGTTTATGTTTTGTAAATAAGTGCATTTGTTTCATTTTTTTTAGATTCCACAAATAAGTGATATCATATGATATTTGTCTTTGTCTGACTTACTTCACTTAATATGATAATCTCTAAGTCCATCCATGTTGCTGCAAATGGCATTATTTCATTCTTTTTATGGATAAGTAGTATTCCATTGTATATATATATATATACCACATCTTCTTTATCCATTCCTCTGTCAGTGGACATTTAGGTTGCTTCCATGTCTTGGCTATTATAAATAGTGCTGCAATGAACATTGGGGTGCATGTGTTTTTCAAATTATGGTTTTCTCCAGATATATGCCCAGGAGTGGGATTGCTGGATCATATGATAGCTCTAGTTTTAGTTTTTTAGGGAACCTCCATACTGTTCTCCATAGTGGTTGTACCAATTTACATTCCCACCAACAGTGTAGGAGGGTTCCCTTTTCTCCACACCCTCTCCAGCATTTATTGTTTGTAAACTTTTTGATGATGGCCAACCTGACTGGTGTGAGGTGACACCTCATTGTAGTTTTGATTTGCATTTCTCTAATAATGAGTGATATTAAGCTTCTTTTCATGTGCTTTTTGGCTGTCTGTATGGCTTTTTGGAGAAATGTCTATTTAGATCTTCTGCCCGTTTTTTGATTGGGTTAGAAACAAATCTTAAAATGCACCAAGCAAGAGTATTATTTAAGGAAGCCACTGGTGAAATTATTTTCTGGAATTTTTAATAGCTGTCTAATTTATGTATTATAAGGGATTATTTTTATTATTCTTGTGGGCTTGGTGTTTTTTACATTTATTTATGGATATTAGTCTTTCTTAAAGCCCAGCTACTTTTTAAACATAATAACATTGATACATTACAGTTACAATTCTTGCATTGATTATTAAGCCTAAACACAAAGATAAAATGCATCTCATCTCTTGTAAGGGAAATAATTGTGCTAACTTTATATTTTATTCCTGTATTCTTTGTGGTGAACTGTTATTAAATATTAAATTGCATTTTAAAACACAATCTTTGGTTACATTTCTGTTCTGTGTTGGTTCAGATGTTTATGATTCCCCTGACCACTAGAAATTCTTTCTTTAAATTCTCTCGTTCTTGAGTGGAAGTCATGAATTTTAAGCTGGATTGTCATTACTGAAAGTAAAGGGAAATACTGTAGTATCTATTGGAGGTGTTGCATCTTTCTGTTTTTTCACAATTCTGGGAGGAGTCTGAGATGCAAAAAGGTATGCATCATATAGATGTCTATGGTTACTGTCTATCAGTAATTTACGTATCAGGTTTGAATGGATCAATAAAGTCTCACTCCTTATCTTGATAAGATCAGCCCCTTGGGAGGAGAATTTTGATTGAGGAGGTGGGTGACTTTGGAACAAGAACATGTTGGAGCTTAGGGCAGAACTGGGTAGAATGTGAAATGGGGGTGGTAAATTACAATTACAGTAGCAGCAAGATAATGTGTCCCTAAAAGATGAAGGATGATGACACTAAAATAGTAACAGCTCTATTTGTTTAATGTTTACACTGTGACTGACACATTTCTAACCACTTTATGGAAATTAACTCATTTAATCCTCCTAATAATCTAAGAGGTGGGTACTGTTAGTATCACCATTTTACAGAAGAAGAAACTGAGTGTTATGGTCTGATCTAAGTCCATTTGTCATACTCAACTTTAAGTTATTTAAGGTAGATATTTGTGGCTGCCATTAGTTAATGGGGGTGGTGAAGGCAACAGGTTATTCCCTCATCATCTCACTATTAGGAACTTTATAAAAAGCAAGTTTGATACTTGTACACCAATGTTCATTGCAGCATATTCACAATAGCCAAAAGGTGAAAGCAACCCAAGTGTCCATCAACAGATGAATGGATAAACAAAATGTGATATATAAATAGAATGGAATATTATTCAGCCATAAAAGGAATGGAATTCTGATGCATGTTACAACATGGATAAACCTTGAAAAGATTATGCTAACTGAAATAAGCCAGACACCGAAGGACAAATATTGTATGATTCCACTTATATTAGGTACCTAGAATAGGCAAATTCATAGACACAGAGAGTAGAATAGAAGTTACCAGGGAAGGGGGGAAGGAGGGGATTATTTAATGGGTATAGTGTTTCTGTTTGGGATGATGAAAAAGCTCTGGAAATAGTGGTGATGGTTACACAACACTGTGAATGTAATTAATGCTGCTGAACTGTATAATTAAAAATGATGAATTTATATTTTGTATATTTTACCACAATACATTTTAGAAAAAGTTTGAAGATGAATTCAAAAGACATCAAACATTCATGAGCCAATATTTATTAGTCAGCAGGCGCAAAACTAGCTCAGACAACCAGTCCTGTAAACTCAATAAAGTCACAGGCCTCTGTCCTTGTGGGTGTTCCTACCACATCTTACATGCAAAGTGTGCAAGAGGAAGACACAGCAATCTAGAGGGAGGGTTCCAATAAATTTATGGTCAGCATCAGGTGTAGACAATGCTATAAATTATTGGTTGGACAGAGGACAATTTCAGGATCAAACTTTGGGAACATTCCAAAAAACCAAGAGCTTGTTTATTCCTTCTACCCCACTGGTGCAAGGATGCGGAGGGCCTCTCAGAGTTTAACCCATCCACTCATATCCTGGATATTAAATTGCACTCAATTTTGGGCAGTTTCCTGGCAAAAAACACCCAGATGGCATAGTCAAATGTCGTAGTTAGGAAAAGTTTGAGAAAAGGACCATTCTTTATTATAAAAGGCAAGCCAGTAAAATGTGAAATTTTAATATCCAAACTTATGAAGTTATGCAACTTCTATGAAAGTTATGCATCTCTCAGTATATTTTTTATTCAAAGTTTATACCTGAAAATTTTGTATTTATACCCATTTGACTCAGGATAACATTAAAAACACAATGTGAAGGAAAAGTTTCAAGTTACATTTCAAATACAATTTCTAGAATTTCATAATCCCCTTTAGATATTAAAATGCAAACTGAATGTCAACAAATGTGATGTGTGGGATTTGGGGATTAAATAAGTTTTGTGTGCTGACCAGCCAATCAATTTTTTGATCCAACTGAATTATATATGAAATTTGAAATAAACCTGTTTGTACGTAGGCATTACTATTGATCCTGATATTTTACGTCTTTTTCTGTAGTTCAGGGTTTTAACCACCCTTGGACTTAAGGGAAGCATTATTAGCAAAGGAAATTGGCATTCCTTTCTCCTGAAAGATTTTTCTCTTCTCTTGTTTTGGGAGAAATTACGGGAGGGAGAAAAATGTCATTCCGTCTTGCTTCCTCCAGAATCTCTTGCCTAATTGACCATTCCTCTATAGCAGTGGTCCCCAACCTTTTTGGCACCAGGGACCAGTTTCATGGAAGACAATTTTTCCACGGACTGGGGTGGGGATGGTTTCGGGATGATTCAAGCACATTACATTTATTGTGTACTTTATTTCTATTATTATTACATTGTAATATATAATGAAATAATTATACAACTCACCGTAATGCAGAATCAGTGGGAGCCCTGAGCTTGTTTTCCTGCAACTAGATGGTCCCATCTGGGGGTGAGGGGAAACAGTGACACCCCAAGTGTGTGGCTTATGTCCAGTCTACTCTGTAAGATGCAGCTTAATCGTCCCTTGCCACTCACTGATCAGGTTTTTTTTTTTTTTGAAAAGACTTTTTTTCTTTTTTTTTAAAATTTAATTAATTAATTAATTTATTTATTTATGGCTGTGTTGGTTCTTCGTTTCTGTGCGAGGGCCTTCTCTAGTTGCGGCAAGCGGGGGCCACTATTCATCGCGGTGCGCGGGCCTCTCACTATCGCGGCCTCTCTTGTTGCGGAGCACAGGCTCCAGACGCGCAGGCTCAGTAATTGTGGCTCACGGGCCCAGCTGCTCCACGGCATGTGGGATCCTCCCAGACCAGGGCTCGAACCCGTGTTCCCTGCACTGGCAGGCAGATTATCAACCACTGCGCCACGAGGGAAGCCCACTGATCAGGTTTTGATATGAGTCTGCAAGCAATTGATTTATTATGGTCTCTGTGCGGTCAGACCTCTCTGCTAATGATAATCTGTATTTGCAGCCGCTCCCCAGCACGAGCATCACTGCCTCAGCTCCACCTCAGATCATCAGGCATTGGATTCTCATAAGGAGCGCGCAACCTAGATCCCTCGCATACGCAGTTCACAGTAGGGTTCACGCTCCTAAAGGAATGTAATGCGGCCACTGATCTGACAGGAGGCAGAGCTCAGGCGGTAATGGGAGCGGTGTAAATACAGATGAAGCTTTGCTCACTTGCCCGCCACTCACCTACTGCTGTGTAGCCCAGTTCCTAACAGGCCGCATAGCGGTCCATGGCCCGGGGGTTGGGGACCCCTGCTCTATAGAGTCTCCTTCAGCACTGATGCTGTCAGCTTCTACTTTATAAAGAGGTACTGATCTGTCATTTGGCTTTGTGCTGTTTAGCATTTTTCTTATGTGTATGTGTTCTGCTTCCCCAGCTAGACTGTTGGGGAATGTGTCTCTTATTTTGTATTCCCATACAGTTCTGCAGGCAGTTGGTTCTCCCTAAGTCTTGGTGCACTAAACTCTGAGGTTTCAAATGCACAGGAAGCATATACTTGTCGATACCTTCATTTTAGCCAGAGAAAGAATGGAGCTACCAAGTTTCCAAGTAAGGTTTTACAAGTGCTCCCCTTTCACTAAACAGAGGTAGAGGAAAAGATTTGTTAGCGTTTGTCCCTGATCATTATTTTAGTTGGTTGTAGGACAGCTCTTGGGCATCGTGCTTGCCTTAGGGGCTGAACACAGGGAAGACAAGGCCAGGGAAATTCTGCACACTATTTGGGGCCAAATGCAAAGTGGGAACTAATGGTGTTCAATATCTCTTCTCCCCTGAAACCGTCTACTTTTTGTGTAACAGAAAAAAAAAAAAAAAGGAAGAATGTAGGAGTGGATGGAATACTATAGGTGTCAGAAAACTGTGACCTGTCAGCCAAATCCAACTCACAGCCTGGTTTTGTAAATAAACTTTAAACGGAACACAGTCATGTGCATTCATTTCCATATTGTCCTTGGCTTCTTCGGAGCTACGATGCTTAGCTGAAAGGTTGTGACAGAGATCCCATGGCCCACGAAGCCTCAAGTACTTACTCTATGGCCCTTAACAGAAAAAGTTTGCTGACTCCTGGAATACTAGATCCATGGAATTTTAAAAAAAATCCTGAATTTTGAGTATTGCTTTAAAATAAAAGTAAATAAGTAAATGAAAATTTAAATGACTGGCTTCTGTTTGCCTGAGGTGAGAGCAATGCTTTTGAGTTCATGACTCCTTTTGTGGTATGATTTGAAGCACATGCTTGTTCCAGAAGAGGTGGCCCCTTTTCTGGTAGAATTTGAGGAATCTACCACTATAGACTTGCCCAATTTAGGCAAAATATTTTAAAATGCAAATACTCTTGCAGGAAGACGCTTAAGGACTTAAAAATCAGTCCTTTTTTTCCTCTGTGTGTGTGTGTGTGTGTGTGTGTGTGTGAATTAATCTCCTACTTTTCTTTCCTGCAAGATAAGGAGGGAGAATAACAGAGTAATCATTAGGAGTTGAACATTGAGCTGGAAATATGGAGGAAACAGTAAAGAAGGAATGGAACTGATGTTACATATATTATCTCATTGGACCTCACAACAATCCTGTGAGCTTTGTAAGGTATAATTACCCCATCCTTAAATAAAAGGAAGCTGAGTCTCAAAGAAGCCAAGTGAATTGCCTAAGGTTAAACAGTTAATAGCAGCGAAGGTCTAATTCTCACTCTGAGGGGGTTTTTTCCTATTATACTCCATTTCTTCTTTTTTTTAAAAAAAAATTTATTTATTTGGCTGTGCTGGGCCTTAGTTGTGGCATGTGGGGCCTACGTTGCTGTGTGCAAGATCTTCGTTGCGGCATGCGGGATCTTTTTTTTTAGTTGCAGCGTGTGGGAATCTTTTAGCTGCGGCACTCGGGATCTTCATTGCGGCATGTGGGATCTAGTTCCCTGACCAGGGATCCAACTCGGGCCCCCTGCATTGGGAGCGCAGAGTCTTAACCACTGGACCACCAATGGAGGGAAGTCCCTTCATTTCTTCTTCAACATCTTTGCCATCTCCCCTGAGGCCACCATGCTAAAAGTATAATCTCCTCTCTCCTGGAAAACATGTCTGCCTTCTGGAACTTAAAATCATTCCCATAAGAGTCGTTGCTGCAACTTGGTCCCATCTAAAATCCCCAAATTAAAACCAAACACTCAGCACTTAAAGATGTTTCTTAAATTCAGTCTGGATATTCACTGGTCAACACACTACTAAATTGATAGTCAGTAATAATCACTCTGTTGTATCAGATGTGATATAGGACATTGCTCTGTATTGAATTACAGGTGATACAAGTCGTGAATTAAAATCAGGCAAACCATCTTTTCACAATAAAGAATGTATAATAATTAGCTTCAAATTGGGGTAAAGCATCAAAGAAAGTTAGGTATCCTGGGAGTTATTTACATGAGAACAGATGCCTATGGAATTTAAATGGAGTGTGGAAATTTCACAGCATGCTGTAGTAGAAGAGAGAAATTAATAAAATGATCACATCTCAAGTTATGTCTGGTATGAAATAGAAGTTTTATATATTTTCATAGATTCCTATTTTCAGTAGCAGAAAATAGGAGAAGGTTCAGAATAGTTATTTCGATAAGTATGATCACACAAAACACCAACACAAACAAACACATCTAACTTTATACATATATATCTATGTGTATGTGCATATACACATACACATAGCGGACAGAAATCAGTAACAATAATTTTGTTTTTGTTTTTTTGGCTGTGTTGTGCAGCTTGTGGGGTCTTAGTTCCCCGACCAGGGATTGAACCTGTGCCCTCAGCAGTGAAAGCATGGAGTCCTAACCACTGGACTGCCAGGGAATTCCTGATAACAATAATTTTGAAAATCCAAAAATGATTGCCGCATGTACATTATCAATAAGCCACCGTTGGAATTGGAAGCCACTAAACCCCCACTTTCAGGTAGGATCTCATAAACACACTCAGACAGATGGTTCCCATAATGGTAGCAAACATCAGAGCCTATCGGGCACTTATTTGAGTTTTACCTAGATCAGTGAAATCGCAGTTTAAGCCCATTCCTCTGCCCTGCTTTCAGAGAATCGAGGTCAGGTAGAAAAAGTCACCTTCTTACAACCTTAGTTCAGACCTGCTACATTGTCTCTAGTTGACTTTCAAATATCTTTGCATAGAAAGTGGTATTTAATCCTATACTATTGGTTAACTTTGAAATGCCCTAATTAAGCATTCATACTTCAGGTGTGGTAAATTAGCACTGGAACAGATTAATTAGAGTATGCTTTCCTGTTTTGGCTTCAGTTGTCTCATATCATAGCAACGCAAGAAGGTTGAATAATTTGCATATTAGCTATTGGAAATTATTTTTCATTGGTGAAAGAATGGTATTTCAATATATAGACACTGGTTAGAAAGAATGAACTGGCACCTCTGACCCTGCATGAGCAGGTAAAACCCTCTGAGTGGCCATCTTTATCTAGGGTTCTATTTAGCACACTTGGGTTCAACAAAGATTCTGTGGTGTCACTCCCAAATTTAGCTGAACCTCGCTACTAAATGTAGATCATGTGCCTCAAGTGAATTTTTTTATGCAGGCTTCTTGTCAGAGAGACGAAAAAGACAGAGGGGTAGAGCTTCATGAATTTGCAAGGACAGGCCATGTTTGTGTGCTGCTAAATGTTTGCATGTTTGGCAGAATTTGGTTTGAGACTTTAATTGTAAGATGCCACCTGGAAGTGATGATGCAGAGGAGAAAAGCTGTTGTCAAGGAAGGATTGACATCAGCCTTCTTCCTTTGCATAAGCCTTCCATGGTTAAAAATTAACTTTTATTGGAGTATAGCTGCTTTACAATGTTATGTAAGTTTCTGCTGTACAGCAAAGTGAATCAGCTATACATATACATATATCCTCTCTTTTTTGGATTTCCAAGCCTTCCATTTTTATTTGGATTTCACATCTTGCCCATAGGTTGATATAAATATCACCCCAAAATACACATAATAATAATTTACAAGAGAATAATATGAAATCGTTTATTTAAAAAATCGTGTGGTATATGGAGGCTACCCATCACTAGCAATATACCTAACAATTAAAAAAATCCACTAAATTGGCTGGAGTCTGTTTCAAGAAGGCCCTAATTAATTCTGATGGCTCCTATTTTTTATAGCCTCTTAACTGGTGTCCTCACCAGTTAATAATAATCTAATATGATTATTATTAGAATATTCTAATAATGATCCCTGAATGCTAACTTATTTTCCTCATTAACTGGAATGGTGACTAGATTAATTTCCTAGGACTGCCAAGACAGAGTACCACAAACTGGGTGGCTTAAAACAACAGAAATTTATTCTCTCACAGTTCTGGAGGCTAGAAGTCCAGAATCAAGCTGTTGGCAGGGCCACGCTCCCTCTGAAACCTGTAGGGGAGAATTCTTCCTTGCCTCTTCTAGCTTCTGGTGTTTGTTGGCAATCTTCAGCACTCCTTGGCTTATAGATGCATCACTCCAATCTCTGCTTCTGTTGTCACATGGCCATCTTTCTTCTGTGTCTGTGTGTCTCTGTGTCTTTACACGGTGTTCTCCTCTCTGTGTGTTTCTGTGTCCAATTCTTTTTCTTATGGGGCACAATCATATAGGATTAGGGCACACGCTAATCACCTCATGTTAACTTGAATACGCCTGCAAAGACCTCATTTCCAACTAAGATCACATTCACAGGTACCCAGGGTAAGGACTTCAGCATGTATTTTGGGAGGTTGAAATTCACCCCATGACAGTGACTATATCATGTTCAATTGAGGGCACTTTTGAGAGTCAAAGGATATAGGCTGTTGTAAGCTGGCACTGTCCCAGGCACACGGGGAATAATAGTTGTAAGCTGATCATCCTGCCTATCATATAACCTGGCCCATGTCTCCAGCTCTTATCCCCCTATTCATCCTACACATTCCCTAACTTCCAGTCTGTGCTCTAGACCACAGGTAGGCAAACCTTTTCTATAAAGGACTAGATAGTAAATATTTTAGGCATTGTGGGCCATGCAGCCTCTATCTTAAATGTTCCACTTTATACAATATATAAACAAATGGTGTGGCTGTGTTCTAGTAAGGCCCCAAGTGGATTTGGCCTGAGGACATAGTTTTGAAACCTGAGACCCTATAAAGGGGAGGGAAAAGAGGATGATCTGTGAATTCCTGGAGGGGGTTCTTTATATATTGGTAAGAACCCTTTCTTTGTGTTATGGACTGAATTGTGTTCCCTCACAATTCATATACTGAAGTCCTAACCCCCAGTACCTCAGAATGTGACTGTATTCAGAAACAGGGCCTTAATAGAGATAATGGAAGTAAATGAGGTTATATGGATGGGCCCTAATGAAATGACTGATGTCCTTATAAGAAGAGGAGATTAGAACACAGACAACACAGAGATGGATAGGTGGACCTGTGAGGACACAGTGAGAAGGCGGCCGTCTGTAAGCCAAAGAGAGAGGCCCAAGAAGAAACCAAACCTGCTCACATCTTGATCTTGGACTGCTAGGCTCCAGAACTGTAAGAAAATAATTTTCTGTTCTTTACGTCACTCAGTCTGTGGTATTTTGTTATGGTAGCCCTAGCAAACTTGGTGATAGAAGATACAAATATTTTCCACATTTTTAATTCATCCATTGATTTTGGTTTTTTTGAGGCAGGGGTTTTGATTTTGATTATCTGAAATACCCATCATTTCTATATATTGTCTTATACTTAGAGAATCTTTCCCTATATAGTGGTTCAGTGAAGGATTATCCCATGTTTTCTGCTGATACTTTTGTGCTTTCATATTTTGCCCATTAAATTTTGATCTGTTTGCAATTAGCCCTTATGCGGCACATACTGTGGATGCAACTTTCTTTTCCCCCCCCAGATTGCTGTCTAATTTTCCCAACGCCATTCTTAGAATATATTTTTTCCTCACAGTTGGTTTATGACGCCACTCTTTTCATGTTCTAAAGTTCTGTATGAATCGTGTCTATTTCTAAAATTCTTATTCCTGTCTTTCTATTCCTATGGCAATATTGCATAGCTTAAATTGCTGAATCTTTTGGGTATATATCTGGTGGGAATAGTTCCCCTACATTGCTTTTCCTTTTTTTCAGAGTTTTTCTATATATTCTTCTAACTTACATTATATAAAATTTGTCTTATTTCCCACTCCCCAAAATAATCCTACTGAATTCTCTCATTGTTTATACTAGTTTTAAAATGGTTTCTCTTGGACTTTCCAGATATAATATCATATCATCTGAAAATAGTGATAATTTTACCTAAAGTACTTTCTCTTGTTTAATTGTATTGGTGACTCTCTCCCACAGAGTGTTAAATAAGGAATATGAGAGTGAGCATCTCTACCTGGATCCTGAATTTAGTGTGAATGCCTTTAATGTGTACTCACTGCTCAGCACAGTGGGCTGCAATAGAGAAACGTTTTCATGTTAAGGACATATTCATTACTTAGTCAACACATTTTTCTTGAGCACCTAATATGTACTAGGTGCTGTTCAAGGTGTTTGAGATTCTTTAAAGAACTAAAAGTATTGCACTTGTGGTACTTATACTCCAGTGGAGTACTGAGGTGGAGACTTAATGTTCTCCTCTCCGTCCTAGGCACAAGTGAGGGCTGTATTTCCCAGCATCCCTGCAGTTAAGCAGGGGCATTTGCTGAATTGCAGCTAATAGAATGCAAGCAGAAGTGACTTGCATCACTTGTAAGCCCTACCACTCTCTTTGTCTTCACTCATTGGAAGGCCATGTAGAGAGGTTCAGTCAGAGATTCCACGGATGCCCTGGCAGAAAGTAATCTTATAAGAGGAAGGAGCCTGGATGCTTGGTCAGCACTTGGAGGTGGAAAGTAAAATTAAATATATAGAAATCAATGGTTTTCATAGAATCTATGAAAACAACAGTCAATTAAATATGTAATGGTAGAAAAGATCTCGTTTACAGTAGTGTCAAAAAAGAAAAATGACCTAGGAATTAAACCTAATGAAAAATGTTCAAGACCAATATGAAAAAATAACCTTAAAGCACACTTGAAGGACAAAAAAAGTGTGTATGAGCCAACAGAAAGACTTACCATGTACTTATGTTAAAAAAAAGTCATAGAATATCAGTCTGCTCTGAAAAGATGAGGGTATATGAAATGTAAAATAGATAGCTAGTGGGAAGCAGCTGCATAGCACAGGGAGATCAGCTCCATGCTTTGTGACCACCTAGAGGGGTGGGATAGGGAGGGTGGGAGGGAGACGCAAGAGGGAGGATATATGGGGATATATGTATATGTATAGCTGATTCACTTTGTTATAAAGCAGAAACTAACACACCATTGTAAAGCAATTATACTCCAATAAAGATGTTAAAAAGAAAAAAAAGATGAGGGTATATGGTAGGGTGAGCCAACTTGTCCTGATTTTGCTCGGGATTTTCCTGATGTTAGCACAAAAAGTCTTAAATTTTCAGGAAACCCATCAGTTCCAGGTAAATTGAGAGGATTGATCATCCTAGCACAGGGTTATTTATTGTAGCACTCTGTGTAAGAGAAAGAGACCAAAATCACTCAAAAGTCCATCAAATGTGCACTGTTTGAATAAACATGGAACATCTATACATCTATACAGCTGCTCTGTAGCAGTTTGGAGATATGGGGAGAGAGGGGATGAGAAAATCTGATTGCTATACATTTCTGCTAACTATTCATAAAACTTGTTGCATGAGAGAGAGAAAGAGAGGAAGGAAGGAAGGAAGAAAAGAAGGAAGGAAGGAAAGGAAGATGGGAGGAAAGATCAGAAGAGAATGTTTACTATATAAATATTTTATAAGACATTGAATGAAATATGAATATTTATCTACTTATATTTTCAAAAATAAAATTTTGTTTTATAATCAATTAACATGGGTATAAAAGGGGAAAGGATAGACTGGATGAAGAGACTGAAATGGAAACTAGACCTCTCTGAATGTATGACATTTTATAATTTTAACTTAGGAACCATGTAAATTTAAAAACAAAATTGAATTTAAAAGTTTAAATAAATACATATGAAATTGAAACAAATGACCCATGCATCAACTTGGAGGCATAACCACAGGGAGAGGAATTATTTCAAGTAACTTGGAAACAGTATTTTGGCTGAATAACTCTGGTGGGCTATATTCCAAAGACAAAAAGAATATCAAAGACATCTTAAATTTCATTTAGTAGACTTATTATTAACATTAAAACTGGTATTGTTATTTTGCAATTGCACACACACATAACTACACACACATATATACATATATGTATATATAACATATATATGTACATACAACTACATGCACAAATATATATATACATGTATGTATATATAGCATATATATGTACACACACAGTTGAACTATGCAACATTGCTACTATTCTGTAACTACTGATCTATAAATGTGTTACTTTAAGATAGCTCAGCCTTTATGTATATCTATGAAGAAGAAGAGGAAGGGGAAGAAAACACCTGTGCAGACAGGTCAGCTAAGATGAGGACTGAGAACTGACCACTCGTTTTAGAGATATTGGAGGTCTCTGGTGAACTTGACAGGTACGTTTTTCTTAGAGTAGTGGAGTTATAAAATCAAATGAATTAGTTTTAAGAGAAAATTGGAGGAGAGGTAAGTACAGTGAGCACAGGCAACTTATTTGGAGAAGTTTTGCCACCAAAGAGAGCATAGAAATGGGGTAGTGGCTACTCTGGGAAAGAGGATCAGGGAAACATTTTTATGAGATGAGAAATAATACAGCATGTTTGTAGGCTGATCAGAATGATCTGGTAAAGAGAGGAAAAACTGATGATGTAGGCTAGATTGAAGATAATTTCTGGAAAAATGTTTTTGAGGAGGTGAGAGGTATGCTTGAAACTGGCCATTTCTGACAGATGTGGGATTCCTCTGAGAGGCCACAGCTGCTGGATTTCCCATCGAGCTGGCTGAGACAACTCTCACAACTGCACTGAGGCTCTTACTCAATTCTCCTTCCTCCTTCCACTTTCAGAGGTGTCAGATCTGCACTGAGGTCTGAAAATCTTTCCTAGACTTCTCTTGCTCAGTCACACTTGATCTTTCACATGCAATTCTCCAAAAGATCTTACGCACTTCAGATCTTGTCTTGACGTGTGCTTCTTGGAGAGCCCAGATTGACTCACCTTTTGGAGTTATCTTCAATAGTGCTTCATGAAATAGCCATTAGATAAAAATTTTCCCAATTCTTCTACAGAAATCCAATATTACATATGCTTTCTTTCTTTTACATTAGTTTGGTAAATTACATTTTTCTAGCAAATTATCTATTTCATTCCAAATTTTGAATTTATTTATGTGTAGTTGAGCAAAATAGCCTCTTATGATTCTTTTAATTTCCTTGCTTGTTTCTTACTTTATTTATTTGTGCTTTCCCCCCTTTTCTTGATTTGGTTAACTCAAGGTTATCTATTTAATTATTCTTAATAAAGAGAGAGTTTAAAAAAATCAAAGTATAGTTGATTTATACTATTGTGTTAGTTTCAAGTGTACAGCAAAGTGATTCAGTTGTATGTATATATATTTTTTCAGATTCTTTTCCATTATAGGTTGTTACAATATATTGAATATAGTTCCCTGTGCTATGCAGTAAATCTTTGTTGTATATATATTTTATATATAGTAGTGTGTGTATGTTAATCTCATACTCCTATTTTATCCATCCCCCCGCCTTTCCTTTTTGGTTAACAAGTTTGTTTTCTAGGTCTGTGAGTTTGTTTCTGTTTTGTAAATAAATTCATTTGTATTATTTTTTAGATTCCACATATAGAGTGATATCATATAATATTTGTCTTTCTCTGTCTGACAATTCACTTAGTATGATATTCTCTAGGTCCATCCATTTTGCTGCAAAGGGCAATATTTCATTTTTTATGGCTGAGTAATATTCCATTGTGTATATTTATCACATCTTCTTTATCCATTCATCTGTTGTTGGACACTTAGGTTGCTTCCATGTCTTGGCTATTGTAAATAGTGCTGCTATGAACATCAGGGTGCATGTCTCTTTTCAAATTATAGTTTTCATCTTTTCTGGATATATTCCCAGAGGTGGGATTGCTGGATCATATGATAGTTCTATTTTTAGGTTTTTTAAAAAATTAATTAATTAATTAATTAATTTATTTATTTATTTTTGGCTGAGTTGGGTCTTTGTTGCTGTGTGCGGGCTTTCTCTAGTTGCGGCGAGTGGGGGCTACTCTTCGTTAAGGTGCGTGGGCTTCTCATTGCTGTGGCTTCTCTTGTTGCGGAGCACAGGCTCTAGGCGTGTAGGCTTCAGTAGTTGTGGCACGTGGGCTCAGTAGTTGTGGCTCATGGACTCTAGAGCGCAGGCTCAGTAGTTGCGGCACACGGGCTTAGTTGCTCCATGGCATGTGGGATCTTCCTGGACCAGGGCTCAAACCCGTGTCCCCTGCATTGGCAGGCGGATTCTTAACCACTGTGCCACCACGGAAGCCCTATTTTTAGTTTTTTAAGGAACCTCCATACTGTTTTCCATAGTGACTCCACCAATTTACATTCCTACCAACAGTGTAGGAGGGTCCCCTTTTCTCCATACCTTCTCCAGCATTTATTGTTTGTTGACTTTTTGATCATGACCACCCTGACCCATGTGAGGTGATACCTCATTGTAGTTTTGGTTTGCATTTCTCTAATAATTAGTGATGTTGAGCATCTTTTCATGTGCCTGTTGGCCATCTGTATGTCTTCTTTGGAGAAATGTCCATTTAGGTCTTCTGCCCATTTTTTGATTAGATTGTTTGTTTTTTTGATATTCAGTTGTATAAGTTATCTGTATATTTTGATAATTAACCCCTTGTCAGTCACATAGTTTGCAAACTTTTGCCCAGTCCATAGGTTGTCTCTTTGTCTTGTTTATGGTTTCCTTTTTTCCTTTGCTGTGCAAAAGCTTTTTAAGTTTGATTAGGTCCCATTTATTTATTTTTGCTTTTATTTCTTTTGCCTTGGGAGACTGATCTAAGAAAAGATTGCTACAATTTATGTCAGAGAATGTTTTGCCTATGTTCTCTTCTAGGAGTTTTAGGGTGCCATGCATTATATTTAGGTCTTTAAACCATTTTGAGTTTATTTTTGTGTATGGTCTGAGGGAGTGTTCTAACGTCACTGATTTACATGTGGCTGTCCAGCTTTCCCAACACCACTTGCTGAAGAGACTCTTTTCTCCATTGTATATTCTTGCTTCCTTTGTCAAAGATTAAATGACCGTGTGAGTTTATTTCTGGGCTCTCTATTCTGTTTCATTGATCTATATGTCTCTTTCTGTGCCAGTACCATGCTGTTTTGATTACTGTAGCTTTGTAGTATTGTCTGAAGTCTGGGAGGGTAATGCCTCCAACTTTGTTCTTTTTCCTCAGGATTGCTTTGGCAATTCTGGGTCTTTTACGGTTCCATATAAATTTTAGGATTATTTGTTCTAGTTCTGTGAAAAATGTCATGGGTGATTTTTATTTTATTTTATTTATTTATTTTATTGAAATATAGTTGATTTACATTGTGCCAATCTCTGCTGTATATTAAAGTGACTCAGATATACACATATATACCTTCTTTGTCATGGGTGATTTGATAGGAATCACATTAAATTTGTAGATTTCTTTGAGTAGTATGGCCATTTTAACAATATTAATTCTTCCAATCCAAGAGCATGTGATATCTTCCCATTTCTTTGAATCATCTTCAATTTCCAATAAAGTGAGAGTTTTGAATTTTTTTTTAAATAAATTTATTTATTTATTAATTAATTTATTTTTTGGCTGCGTCGGGTCTTCGTTGCTGTGTGTGGACTTTCTCTAGTTGTGGCGAGCGGGGGCTACTCTTCGTTGCGGTGTGTGGGCTTCTCATTGCGGTGGCTTCTCCTGTTGTGGAGCACGGGCTCTAGGCACGTGGGCTTCAGTAGTTGCAGCACGTGGGCTCAGTAGTTGTGGCTTGTGGGCTCTAGAGCGCAGGCTCAGTAGTTGTGGCGCACGGGCTTAGTTGCCCCGCGGCATATGGGATCTTCCCAGGCCAGGGCTCGAACCCATGTCTCCTGCATTGGAAAGAGGATTCTTAACCACTCCGCCACCAGGAAAGTCCTGAGAGTTTTGAATTTTTAATGCTTCAACATCTGCTTTTATTTTTAATAAATTTATTTATTTATTTATTTTTTGCTGCATTGGGTCTTTGTTGCTGCACGTGGGCTTTCTCTAGTTGTGGCGAGTGGGAGCTACTCTTCGTTGTGGTGCACAGGCTTCTCATTGCGGTGACTTCTCTTGTTGTGGAACACGGGCTCTAGGCTCATGGGCTTCAGTAGTTGTGGCATGCGGGCTCAGTAGTTGTGGCTTGCGGGCTCTAGAGCACAGGCTCAGTAGTTGTAGTGCATGGGCTTAGTTGCTCTGCGGCATATGGGATCTTCCTGGACCAGGGCTCAAACTCATGTCCCCTGCATTGGCAAGCGATTCTTAACCACTGCACCACCAGGGAAGCCCCACCATCTGCTTTTGTCCTTATTTTCTTTTTCTTATCCTTCCTATTCCCTTCTTTTGTTTGTTGTGATTTCTTTCTCATATGTTAAGCAAGATAAATCAAATATTTAAATTATTTATTTGTATTCCTTCCAGTTATATCCCATGAGTCTTGATACATAATTTTTAATGATTATTTTTTAGATACTTTGCAGTATTATTTAGTATTTCCTCTTTGACTCAACTAGTATATGAAAGTATTTCAAAACTTTTAGTAGATAAGAGCTTTTTCTTTTTTGGTTTTGTTGTTAACAGCTAGATGTATTCTCATCAGAGAATGTTATATTATTTGTTCTATTTCTACATTTTGCAGTTTGTTGACATTTTCTTTGTGACTAACATATTTTTTTAATAAATTTTTTATTGGATTATACTTGATTTACAATGTTGTGTCCATTTCTGCTGTACAGCAAAGTGAATCAGCCATACATATACATATATCCACTCTCTTCTAGACTCCATTCCCATGTAGGTCAGTACAGAGCACCAAATAGAGTTCCCTGTGCCATACAGTAGGTTCTTTTTAGTTATATTTTATATATAGTAGTGTGCATATGTCAATCCCAATCTCCCAATTTATCCCCCCCCCCTTTTCCCCTTGGTAACCATAAGTTTGTTTTCTACAGTGACTAACATATTATCGATTTTTAAGAATATTTTAAGATTTTTAAGAATGGGTATTTGAAAAGAACTTGTATTCTCTTCTTTAGTAGTACAGTATTTGGTTCACTTTATACTATATTTTATCAAATATTCTATTTTCATGTACTGTTTCCTTATAGATTTTTTGATCTTTTTGAAATTTTATGGCCCAAGAAATGTAAATTATTATCTCCCATCACCAGTGTTATTCTGTCTATTTTTTCTTTTATGATTTGTAGTATTTGCCTTATGGATATTTTTGCTGTTATCTGATGTATAGGTATTTATAAGTATTACAACTTCATTGTGAATTTTACCATTTATTTTTATAAAATGGCTTTCTTTGTCTCCTTTAAAACTTATGACCTAAATTCCATTTAAACTAATATATTAAGAATAGTATCCTGATTCCTTTTTTATTTTCATTTATTTATATAACTTTGCCATCCATTTATTAGTTAGTTAATTTTGTGGAGCCTCAGTTGAACAGATCAATTAAACATAATTATTGGTTTATGTTGCATTATCATCACTGATTCATGCTTGGCCTTCATTTGTTGGTTGGTTTATTACAGAATAAACACCCAGGAACCCACTACCCAATCCAATTCAAGAAGAGATCCTTAAAATTAGCTTATTATTCATAAGCTCCTTCTCTATTGCATTCCCCTGCTTCCATCACTCCCTTCCTACCCTCAGGTATCCACTATCCTGAACTTGGTATTTATTATACTCTTACTTTAAACATAATAGTTTAAGTATATATTATTTAGTTTTGATTATTTTTGAACTTTTAAAAATGGATGTTAGGCTTTTGAGGTGGTGGATACAGGGAGACATGAACAAATCGTCAGCCACTGTTAACAATCTACCTATGGTAGGTCATGTGGAATGTGAACATAAGGTTCACTGAGGTATTGTGTTAGAATAATGGATTCAGAGTCAGCCTGAATTATTTAAACTCTTTCATGTTGGAAGATGTAGAGATTCACTCAGGTAAACTTTGTTAATGGAGTATTATTATAAACATTTTGGGTCAAGAACGGAGGAAGTAGTGGCAACATCTGCTTAGACATACTGGTAAATAATTGGAAGATAATTCTGGATAAGACAAATCACTAGTGACTATACTATGTTATTTTCCCTTCTCTAGTTCTCTGACACTTTTGTGATTCAGCTATTGTTTCCTTGTTACTGTCAATCAACTGGTTATAGTTTGGAGTGATACTCGGATGAACTCCAATATTCACCAGGTATAGTGGGGACTAATATTAAGTGGAGTCTTTGTGCCTTGTCACTCTCGGCTATTGGTAAATTATTAGGTGACTATTACTGAGTCAGATCTTCATCACTAATTCAGGTCAGCCTAGAGGGCCATTTGAATAGATATTTATGTGTGGGGGGATGACATTTGGATGACACTAACCAACATTAATTTTCTTCTCCACCTTTCCCCTAACTCTTCAACATTCTTCTGCTCCCATTGAGTCTACTGAGTTTAGTGAGGCATTTAATTATTTGCTCCAGGGAAGGTAGGATACAAAAGATCTCAGAAACAACAAAAGAATCAATTGAGTTCCTAGATAAGTTTTTAAAACTCTTTAATATATGTGGGGGTTTAAAGGCACAGACTTTTTTTAACTTGAGGTATAGTTGACATAAAATATTATATTAGTTTTAGTGTATAACAAAGTGATTTGACATCTGTATACATTGCAAAATCATCACCACAATAAGTCTAATTACCATCTGTCACCATACAAAGTTAATACAATATTATTGACTATATTCCCCGTGCTTTACTTTATAGCTCCATGACTTATTTATTATATAACAAGAAGTCTGTACTTTCTGATTCCCTTCTCTCATTTCGCCCCTACCCCCTTCCTTCTGCCAACCACTAATTATTTTCTGTATCTGTGAGTCTAGGTTTTGTTTTGTTTTGTTTGTTTGTTTGTTTTTTAGATTTCATATAAATGAAATCATGTAGTATTTGTCTTTTTCTGTCTGATTTATATCAGTAAGCTTGATACCAAGGCATGGACTCTTGATTTTCAAGACCTGAGTTTTTTGAAAGAGAAACACGAGGATTTTGTTGTTTTGTTTTGCTTTGTTTTACATCCAGAAGCTTGGCATCAGATAACAAAAGCCAAGGACCCAAATAAGTAAGGGCTTAAATTTATTTTAACATCATGGATAAGAGCAAAGATGAAAGAGCTAGGTTACTTCATCCTTAGGAAGACGCCTGGGATCCAGAGGGGGAAGGATTGCTGAGGGTATAAATGTTTTGAGGGAAAGATTGGTGGGGCACCAGATAAAAGGTACCTTCACTAGTAGGAGGCAGAACTGGCATCTGCAGACTGTATCCCTAGTTCTTGTTCCCTCCTCATGGTTACACACCTATAGCAGCTAGTCAAGTATTTGATCAGTCCTAGGAGGGCATCCTCCTTTTTAAAGGTCCAGAAACCATTAAATGTCCAGGAACATTTTAGCATGGAGCCTAGAACATCCAGAGGAGCCCTTCCCCTATTTGTACTGGGAGGTGCTGAGGGAAACAGGACTGTGCTTTCCTGAGATGACAGGAGAGTGGTGAAAATCTTTAACAAGTGAAAACAAGAGTGAATTTGTATGGGATAGGCTTTAGTTTATTATAGACGCCTTTCCAACAATCAGAACCACCATGACCCCTGCCATGTGACCCTTAGCCTAATACTCATGCCTGCAGATCCTAGGTTTCCTCAAATATAATATATAATGTATATAACAGTGCTTACTTTCAAGTTTAGGTTATATTTGAAATATATAGAACTAGTCCAGATATAAGGAAGGGATTGTATCAACCAGTCATTTTTTTTTCAACATCTTTATTGGAGTATAATTGCTTTACAATGGTGTGTTAGTTTCTGCTGTATAACCAAGTGAATCAGCTATATGTATACATATATCCCCATATCCCCTCCCTCTTGCGTCTCCTTCCCACCCTCCCTATCCCACCCCTCTAGGTGGTCACAAAGCACCGAGCTGATCTCCCTGTGCTATGCGGCTGCTTCCCACTAGCTATCGGTTTTACATTTGGTAGTGTATATACGTCCATGCCACTCTCTCACTTGGTCCCAGCTTACCCTTACCCCTCCCCGTGTCCTCAAGTCCATTCTCTAGTAGGTCTGCATCTTTATTCCTGTCCTGCCCCTAGGTTTTTCATAACCATTCTTTTTTTTTTTTTAGATTCCATATACATGTGTTAGCATACCGTATTTGTTTTTCCCTTTCTGACTTACTTCACTCTGTATGACCGACTCTAGGTCCATCCACCTCACTACCAGCCAGTCATTTTTAACTCACTGACTCTTCTTTGCTGCTTGTGTGTAACTTGCTAGAGGCACTTTACTTCACTTTTTAAAATAAATACATCTTAAAAATTGTACATTCTTTGTACTTAGATTATTTTTAAGTGTTCAAGTCACAAAATTGGGCGCTGGCTAGTTTTTTATGAAGGCTTTGCTGGTAAAACACAATCTCCAGCTGCCTTCTACATTTGCTTGGACAATTGTCCCCCTGCCACCACAAGGAATTGGTACAGGATGATTCAATATATGAAATTGGAAATACTGACAAAACTTTCACAATATAAATGTTTTAATAGAGATATATAAGGTATACCAGTGTGTTCAATTAAAATATATAAAGTTTCCATTTATGAGAGAATTGGTAGCAGCAAAAAAATCTCTTTTCCATGAATTCTATTAATAGAGCACAGAACATTCCACATCCCATACCCCCCACGGGCTGTTTTACCCCAGGTATTCATCGAAATAGGCTGTTAAATTGGGCACAACTTAAACAATCCGTAAAGTCTTCAGCTTCACACACACTGGAGGTTTAATTTTTTAAAGAAATGTTAAAAAAAACCTTAAAATATAGTACTGTCTATGAAAAAATGAATCAGTTGATCTAAGAAAGAAATGGAAATTTTATTTGAGCCAAATTGAGGATTATAACCCGGAAACAGCCTCTCAGAAAGCTCTGAGAACTGTTCCACTGGTTGGGGGTCAATGCACAGTTATGTCAGTTTTGAGACAGAGGGCTGAACAAGAAAAGATGTGTTATTGACAGGTTACACAATCTAGTGAGTAGTGGATTGTGGGTCATCATGGCCCATTACAAGATTAAGAAGGAATGTTATCTTTAAGGAGTTATCTTATTGATGCTGGGAGAATATTGCTCTTTCCGGTTGAGATGGGGGAGGTTTGGTCAATGCATAATGCAGATACACAAGGCACAGTGCCGGGAGAGAGGAGGCCAAAGGGCAGAGAACATTCTTTTTTATGGTTAAATTTTTCACGTCTTGCTATAAAATATGAATTTATTTCACACTACTAATCCATATAATAAAATATAAGGACATTTTAATGTTATAGTACATTCTTAATAATCACCCAGAGAATACTTTAAAAAAAAATAACTGATGTGGGGAAGCAAAACTTGCCACCCCAATATGTCTCTTTGGCATGCGGAGTTTTTGCAGCTGAAAACAATCAATGTCCAAAAGACTCAGGAGGAAGCTTTGACCTTCCCCCTAAACCGCCTGATGAATTTAGTTAGAGGACCTGTTCCAGAAAAGAGTTATCATCAGAGATATTTGAAAAGAATATGGGCTAGTTGAGGTGCAGGAAACCTAGCAGGGCCTGGAGATGAGAGTCCACTCTGTGTCCCATTGTCTCTGCAGGGCCCAGCAAATACTTGTTTACCAAACATTTGCTTTTCCATCTCCATGTCAATTGCCTTCCTCCCCTTTCAAGTCCCAAACCACTATCCCCAACATCTTCTGTCTTTAGCTGAAGATGGTATTTAAGGTGAGGGCTTCAGCCATTTTGGCGAGTCACTCAGTTCTCCTGGGTCTGATGACGAAAACTCGGCCTCCGTGCACAGGAGCCAAATCGAATCTCAGAGACAGAGTTTTGGGTGAAGTACAAAAGAATAGCTTTACTGCTTTGCCAGGCAAAGGGGGACACAGCAGGCTCCTGCCCTGAAAAACTATGTGTCCCAAACCGGGAGGATTTGATGGGGAGTTTTATAGCAGTGGTTCAAGGATGGGGTTGCTGACAAGATTAGGTTGTGTACAGAGGCTGCACCTTTAATCTAGTCTCAGGTGATCTTCTTGGTGAGCTTCTCTGGTACCTTTAATTTAGCCTCAGGTTGTCTTTCTCTGGTATGAAGAATGCTGACATCTTAAAGAGCTTAAAGACATTGTTCTGTGTATCCCTTGCGTGGAACCAGGACCCTGCCCCAAGGCTGCACTATTGTTTCTTGGCTGCTCCTGCCTTGTCTCTGCTCCTCCTCCCTTCCCTGATTAGCAACTGTTCGAATCTGCCCTTAGGAACTCAGGGAAGGTCATGGAGGCTGGAGTCAAGAAATGCCGGGCAGAAAGGCTTCTGTGCCCAGGAGCCCCACAGGGTCCTGCTTGGTTTCAGGTCTCTCCCATGTATACATGTTATTAAACTTTTGTGTGATTTTCTCCTATTAAGCTGTCTCATGTCAATTTAATTCTTAGGCCAGCCTGAAGAACCTAGAAGGGCAGAGGAAAATGTCTTCCTCCTGTCACTGACATACATTACAGTGTGCCATAGGCACAATTCGGGGTTCAGTTGAATTCTTTTTTCTTAAAATACCTAATAAACTCATAATTCTTGAATGTCCCATCAGGTCAATTCTGTGGGTGAGGGGTGGGGATGAGTGGGTCTAATGCAAGTGAATATTGATAGCATGTGATTGTCCAGAAGACCTAACTGACCATAGAGGCCTTATGGCTGCTTGTTCTGACGACCCCAAGGAGAGGAAGATGAACAATTTTAGGGCCAGAGAGGAAAGAAAATCAAACGGAGAAAGAATAGGAAAATAATAAAGAGAAAGGGAAGTAAAAAGAGAAAGGGCAAGACTGAAGCCAGTAGGAGAGAAAATAATATGAGAGGGTATAGGGTGTGGGTGGCTGGCTGGATAAGTGACTTAGGAACAAAGGGGAATGGAGTCATAGGAAATTATGATATGAACACTTCCTTTCCTCCATACAGTGCTTTGTCATTCTCACGATAGCTCTTAAAGACAAACAGAGGAACTCTGATTGCCTCATTTTATGGATGAGGCGACTGAGGTCATAGACAAGTCATAAACACAGTACTAGAGTTGAGACTGAAAGAGGGAGCAGTAGAATCCTAGTTTAGTACTCTGGGAAGTACTAATCCTAGATGGATGAGACCTGTTAGTCTGCACACATTAAAGAAAAAAAGTGATATCTGTACATCATGAAGAAGTTCAGACTAAGAAAAAAAATTACTGTAGAGTACAGTATTTCCAAGACCTTATTCTACTGCAATGGGGCAAATTGCTCAACTTGACAAGTTTTGGGGAGCAGTGGCATGTTCTTTGTATGTAGATTTTACCTGTAAGGGGGCTTATACAAGAAAAGATTATTGGGTACCTTTTTGTCTCCATTCTCATTGAAGAGGCAAAATATTTTACATGAGCCAATCCAATTGCATATGCTGTGTGGATTGTTTGTGGGGCTGCTCTGGTGTTTTTAAATTCCCTGAGGCATTAGAAAGTTTAATGTTTCTGATGAAAAACATTAAGCTGACCATGAAGTTGTAAGAAAAAAGAAGGTGAATATTTCAGAAACTGAACAGCATAACATTTCTTCCCCTACCAAACAGTCTGTTGAAAATGGTTCATTTGGTCAAATTCATTCCTATCATTCCTATCAGGTGCAAATAAATCTAGCACTACTAATTTGGAGCTGATTCAAGTGATAAAAATGCTATATATGTTCTGCTTCCAGTTTAGTTATAATAAACTTCTTCAGTAATGCAAGAATAAGGGTCCATTGCATAATACATATAATGTATATACAGAAAAATATCTAAATACTTGACAAACATACCATACTTGGAATATATTTAGATGATATATTTAAACCAGTTTTCTCCCCTCACGTGGTAGAATGTTAAAAAGGATGGTCTCTAGAGTTCTAAAATACTTCGTATCACTTTTTTTCAGTAGAATAATTGCAAGACCCAGAGAAGATGGGCTTTGGGGAGCACACTAGTGACCAAGAAAAGACTCTTGCTCTCAGTTTTTTGTTTTTGTTTTTTGCTTTCAATATCTGGCATCAGGATTCTCCTCAAGTATTGTCTTAGAGAAGAGACGGAGGGCAAAGCAACTCAACCTTTAGCCAAATCCATTTTTTTCTCTCTCTCTCCATCTCTCCCTTCTTCTTTTCCTTCCCCCCTCCTTTATATCCTCTCTCCCCATCTCTTTCATTGACAGCTTTAAGGAAAATATGACACACATTTTTGGAAAGGAAAAACACCCATGTTCTTGGGTTTATTTACTTATTAGGGATGACTAGGAAATTTACTTATTTTTTCTAATCATCAGTAACTTTTGTGAAATGAAGATAGTAACAGAACCTACGTCATGGAGTTTTTGTGAGAATTGAATGAAATATGCAAGTAAAGTTTACAACCCCAGGGGCACAGTAAACCCGCAATAAATCTTCACCATTATTATTACTGGGGAAAGGCTGTTGTCAATCACTCTATTTATGTTTCTTCAGAGATTTAATTGATCTGCCCTGCTTATAAGCTTCAAAGCATTCCTGCAAAACGTGCACTATTCTACTTTTCTGTTACGTAAAAGTAGTGGGAAATGAAGTTTGAATCTGGAATTAGTGTCAGATGAAAATATGTTCTCTGAGTGGTCCCAGGCTGAACTGGCCTCTGTTATCAACATCTCCTTGATGTCAGATGTTCAGCCTGGAACCCCTAGAACATAGTTGCATCCATGGTGGGCTCAAGAGGGTCTACTCTTGTCTAAGTGGCCACAAGAGGGAGTTAGCAATGCTAATGACAACGCCTAATGACCACTGACAAGAAATTGGGAATAGAGTCCTAGGTGTTTTCAATGATAGTATAAGTCTGCAGTACAACAGAATATCTAGGGGAGAATTTGGGGTCAGCTTCTTTCTGATAGAATCAAATTAATCCACCCAGAGAAGTGTGGCACATTTTGGGCTAGATTTAAATAGATTCTGGAATGAATGCTCAGGAGAAACTCTCTTCTCACTTCACTTGGATTTCTGTTGGATTTTGGTGAAATTTGGCTCACTGGTATGCTGGATGCATTAAATCAAGGCACTGCACTCCGGAATTTATATGCTACAAATAAGTAATTTATCTTCTTTGGAAGCAAAAATGCATTTAGTCATATGACTCTAATGGTCTTTTTAAAAATGGAACCATTTTGATAAATTTTTCATCCATGCAAGGGCTCCAATTTCTATTTGAATCCAATTCCAAGTTGTCTAGACATCAGCAACTTAACCCTAGGGCTTAATCCCACCACTTCTTGAAATTCTTGTTGCTGAGGTCAAAAGAATTTAGGAAAGAAAGTGAGTTTTATGAAAAGTCTAACAAAAAGCAGCATTATCTTTACCCTTTAGTAAGATTCTGTATTTATCTGAAAACTCATATTGTTAAATCATGGGGAAAAGATACTTAAGAAACTTGCCTGAATTTTGTTTCCTTTATTAACATTTCTGCCTCTAACCCCCATGCCCAGCCCAAATTAAATTCGTCTTCCTATTCTGGTAGATGAGAAGGACATGGTATATGTGTGTGTGTGTGTGTGTGTGTGTGTGTGTGTGTGTGTATTTCTCAATTGATAGGTCTTTTTCTCTGCACATTTTCTTTCCCTAACTTCCAATGATTTCCTTCCCCTTATATTTAAAGCAAGTTTTCACAGATAACTAAAAAGCCTCTTGCTATCTTTAGAGATGCTCTCATGCAGCTTTTCTTTTTAGTTAACACGAAAAAATAAATGAGGAGCTATGATTGTGTGATAACCATTATGAAGAAAATAATCTATTAATTCTCCTGGGTTTTAGGGAACATTTTCACTGTATGTGGTAGTGGATGGAGGTGGAGGTGGGGAGCTTCATAGGGAAAACACTCAAATAGATAAAAAGATAAAAATAACCTCAGTGTGAAATTATAATAGCCTTCTTATCATTTCAGTCAAATTGGAATTCAATTCTCAGTGTGTCTGTGTGGTCTAGGTAATTAATAATGATAAAGAGAGAGACATCTCTCTCAGTGGCAAAACCACTATTTTCCAAGATTTTAGTTCATGTTTGAACTAAAGCATGTAAACGGATATTTATGATAACATAAATACCACTTAATGATCATTATATTATTAAATTCATGCTCACATAATATAATTTATTAAATAAATTTGCAAAATGTTTCATTCAAATCTGTATTAGCATAGCAGATGTATATTTATTCCCGAAAAACAGTTTCTGCCCTTTAGTTCAGTTATATAAATATTTTTTTTCATTAAGATTAAATAGAAGGACTGGGGATCAATAAAGAAAATGTTTAAAACTTGAAAACATGCCTCTCTTTTTTGGTTCCTTCTCTATTAATTTCAATTTTGAAATGAGCATTTAGAGACACTAATAAAATTGATATTGAATGAGTTCAAATGCTCTTTATACCTTCTCATTTTTTTGTTGTAATGAGTACTAGTTAAAGATGTCTCCAAAGATAGGGATCTGGAAATACTGATTCACCTTTGATATTTGCCTGCACACTTTTAGAAATACCATTCTTTTTTGGTAAAATGTAATCTGCTTTTTATTTGCCTAATAATACCTTATGAGCTCTTTCTTTCTGCTCAGTACTTAACCATGGTGTCAGGCTAAGCTAAGTCTCACATACGTCTCAATATAAAAAACTTCACATTTTATCACATTATCTTTCCTGGTTGTAGTTCACTGATCCCCGGAAAGTAGTTTAACAGTATTTTCCTGCTCTCCCCCAAATTAAGGTCTCGTTTATTCATTGCTTCATTGTGATTTCTCTTCCCTCAGAAATAACCCCTTAACTTATTATTATCATGTCCCAGCAGAGATCAGGGCTTAAACAGGGAAAGCTCACACAGAATCTCACTTCTCAATGCTTATCTTTGTCCCCCAACCTGTGGCTAATTTGATCTTAGAAAAAGTTGGGTGCTTTTACTGATTTACTTGAAGTGTGATTAGTGTCTCAAACCTTTATTTTATTTAATTTTTCCAAGAAAGTGATGCTTGCAAAATTTGTTTGCCGACGTAGAGTTTTGTGTGTGACTTTCATCAGGCATTAGAGGAGCAGTCACTCCCAGCTCCATGCTGTTCACTTGGCTACCTGGGGCAGTTAAATCAGAGAATGTTAAGATGGCAGCAAAGGCCCCTGATTAATCTTCTATTCTGAATGAGCTGTTTGAATGTCTTGGGAATGATCTCACCCAAATTCTCCTACTTCACTTCAAATTGCCTTTCCTATAAATATCAGTGCCCTTCAGTTGTCTTAGTATCCCTAAAAGTTCCTATTAATTCCAAATCCATAGAACAGTAGCTCTCAAAGTATGGTCCCTGTACGAGCAGCATCAGTATCATCTGGGTACTCACTAGAAATGCACATTCTCAGGTCCCCTCTCAACCAACTTCCTGGGGGCAGGTCCAGCAATTTATATTTTAACAAGCCCTCCATGTTTAGAAATCACTGCTAGGTCTTACGCTTCTTATTACCCACATTGCACAGCATGATATCTACAGAGATGAGGAACTCAATAATACATGCAATGAAATTGCAATGCTGACTTCTATTTTTCATTCCCCTCTTATGTTCATGCCCGTTACCATGAGACCTTGCAGTTCCTCTTACTGAAGATGCATAGTCTATTTTCCCACCCCTTGAATCTGTACTGATTTTCTGACTTGCTTCACCCCATAGTATATGGTGAAAGTGATTGTGTACCAGTCCTGAGGTTAAGTCTCTAGAGACTTTGCATATTTCCATTTGCTCTCTTTTGTGCCTTAGCCATTGCCATAAGAACATGCCTGGATTAACCTTCTGGATGATGAGAGACATGTAGACTATGCCTAGTTCCTCCAGTCATCCGAATTGGGAAGAGTTTAGATCAACTGATAGCCAATTGATCCTCAGACAAGGTCAGCAGGTAACTCCAGACATGTGAATAATGAACTCTTACTGTTGTAGGCTACTGAGATTTTGTGGTGTTTGTTATGAAGTGTTATTGTAGCAAAGAACTAACTGCTATTTATGTACGCACAGTGAATTAAGAAATCTAAACTTCTGCAGTTGTCTGGTCCAGCCTTCCCCAAACTTGGTCCAAATATCTGCTTCTTACCACCTCCAGCTGTCATGGTTTGACTTAACCTTGCATGCTAGATTTACAGGTAATTTTTGCAATACTGTTCCTGGAACTCCCTGGGACAAAATGCTTTCCCTTCAGAGTCAGATTGATGTCAGCTGATTACCTTTCTAGAGAATGGGCTGTTTTAAACTCATGAAAGACATGACAATACATCTAACTCAATATTATTTTGACATTCTCAGTAATCTAAAAATATCAGGACATAATTCATAAAGAAGCAACACAAGCCAAGTACCATGGAATAAGAAATTTCCTTACTTCAGTATACATCATGAGAAATATCTCATATTGTAAAGATCTCCTGGCCTATCATTCTGTTGAGAGACAAATTGGGATTTGGCTATAATGTTTTAGCTAACTTTAAAGATATGTAATAATTTTTAAATTCACTCATCCATGACTTAGCTTTCATCCATTTGGCTTTTATTTCTTGGTTTTCTTACAGTCAAAGCTACTGAACTGAAATCTGTCTTCTTCTGAATAATACTTTTCAAATTATAACAATGACATTTTTTGAATAGTACCTTATGAAGCAGACAGAAATGCATTTTATCCAGCTTTCACCTCACATTCAGAGAGACATCTATTTTCTAATTAAACTCTACATTTATCTTTTCTAGGATTGACAGAGCTCATCATTGCAGATTGAATATTTATTATGAAATTGTATCAATTTCTACAGTTTTTACAGCACCAAGTACAGGGCACTGCACAGAAGTATGTTTTGATGATAATTTGAATCCCATTGTTCTTTTTCCTTAAATTTGAATTACTTGCTAAATGGTATGCTAATTGCCTTAAAGAGTTCTTGCAGTTTCTAAAGGCACAGAACTTTCTTCTAAGTTGCAGTGAGAACCCTAAGAAAATCAAGCTCATTGTTAGGCAATAATTCTCAGATTTGGGGGATGTATAGCAACCCTCAGGTGTCTAAAAGTTTAGATTCCATAACCTCACTTCCAGAGATTCTGATTTATTAGGTTTGGGGATAGGTCCAGGAATCTGCATTTGCAACCATAAAATAAATAGTTATTCTTAAGGTATTGATACAGATGTTCCAGGATCCACACTTTTAAAATTACTGGTATATTGCAAGTAGCTATTTGGAATACCACATTTTATAACAGAATAATCACATACTTAAAGATCAAATCATCTTCTTACTAATATAGTGTAGTACCTTATATAATATAACCTAAATAATATAAATGAGATCCTCAATAGTTTTAGGAAGCTGCACTGGGAGACCCTGAGAGGGCTGGGAAAGTGACGCAATTCATAATGTATTTCCAGCTGTATGTTTCTCAGAGAAGATATGCCCAATGACGTAATATATGTGAAACCACTTTTAAGTTGTAAAGTACCCTACAAATATAAGAAACATTCTTTTGAATGTGTAGAACAGAACCTTAGAAGTAATCTCTTTATCATTCAAATTTTTGATCTGTGGGTGCTGTTGATGTGGGTAAGACACTGGTGGTGCTGATACAAGTAAGATATTAAATGACAGTAATTTGAGAACTATAACAGAATGCCTTTCTAAGTTATGTGTCAGGATGGATCTAAGATAGCTGTGAAATGATGACTAGCCCGAGGCATTTGCTTCCAAAAGATTCTGAAAGCATCATACCAAATATTGTTGAGAATCCTTGATACCCAGAAATCTACTGGGTGAAAAGGACTGAACTGTCTATAAAGAACATCAAGAAGCAAGGCTATAGCACATGGAAGGAAAATCTCCAGAAAGCAATGTCATATTAGGTGGCTATTATAATCCAAGTTTGGGATGATGCACATGAAAATGCTTTGAACACTGCATAGTGCTACAAAAATTCGGTGCTGGCTATAATTGTGAATTATCAGGTTCAAAGACTTCACCTAAGCTTTGGACTACTTTCCTTTATAATGTTAGATAATGTCCAGCTGAGCCACCCTATCATTGATAGCTGCAGCATTCTGGGAAGTTTGCCCTTCCTGAATTATTTCCTTTTATTTATAGGGATGTGCCATTGTACTGTACTGTGGTTGATCCTCAGTAAACCCTTCAAGTGTAAATTGTCTGAATATCCAATGTACTGTCATATCTCAGAGTAACAGGGATAAAGAGGCGGTTATCTACACAGGGTCATGTCCCACCTTGTTTTTTTCTTGGGCTCATCCCCTTTTGGTGTGGGTAGAATAGAGTACGAGGTGAAATCAGAAAATTGGACCAAATGTTTTAAGTGCCTTCAAATTTTCTAATTCTCCAACTCTCCTAGCCAGAGTGCACATTTTAAAAAATCTGAAACGAGGATCTTAACATTTCCCTTCCTTACATTGATGCTTAATGCCACCAGAGTGTTAGCTGAACCTTTGAAGTGACTGTAACAGAGAAAAGAAGCCTCACTGTATGGTGTGGCAAAATTGTTCCCTAAATCACATTTTATTATATGGTAGGATGTAGCCACAAGGTAAATGATGAAAAGCTTATCACTAAAGGTGATTATAATAAAACTAGAGAAAATATTGCCAACGTAAAAGGGAAGGCTACAAAAATATGTGTGATAGACTGGATTATCCAGCATCTATTTTAAAACTTTAACTCATGAAGTAAATAGGAACAATGTGCACTTGGTATAAGTACATGGCATAGGCTTAAACTATGCCACTCAGTATATGAAAACTGGATCCCAATTTTGCTCCCTCAATTTTCCTGTACTTTCATTCACTCAGTAGATATTCATTTAGTGTCTACACTGTGGCACTCACTAGTAGGTGCTAGACATGTAGCTGAGAACAAGACACTAGCAGGTGGTACTGATATGAGGAACTGCTTTCCTAAACATTATTTTGTATCTGGTGCTAAAGAATAACAGTGGTAGTTGTGGAGATAAGCACTGGTAACACCAGAATTTGGGGTATGACTGTGTGGTACCCAGGGTTGTAGCAGAGATGTTCGTATGAACACTGGCTCTGAGGCTTGGGCATGTGTCTTGCAGTTTCCTATGGCGTATAAGCTAACAGGGCACAGCAGAGGTTTGAAAGGTGCTTGTTCATTGGAGCTTGTCTTCTCCTGCTGCTCTTTGCAACCCCAAGTCAACCACATGAAGAAACTGAGGCTAGTCTCTTGGAAGATGGAAACCATGTGGAGAAACATGTTGCAGAAGTGAGCCATCCCAGCTGAGCCTCGCTACTTGAACTAGCCTGACAAACCACAGACATATGAGTGAAGGCCATCCAGTTTCAGTTTCAACAGAGCCTCTAGCTGATTGCACAGATCAGGTGAGCCAGCCTGGACCAGAACTGCCCAGCAGGTCCATAGACTTGTGAGAAACAGTAAATACTTATTGTTTTAAAACACTAAGTTTTGGTTGGTTGTGCATCCAAAAGTAACTGATAGAGGATATCCACATGCATAAGAATGAAGTTGAACCCTGAATTCACACCATATACAAAAATTAACTTCAAATGGATCAAAGACCTAAATGTAAGAGCTAAAACTATAAAACTCTTAGAAGGAAAGATAGGACTAAATCTTTGTGTCCTTGGATTAGGCAATGGTTCCTTAGATACAACATCAAGAGCACAAGCAACAAAAGGAAAAATAGATGAACTGGGCATCCCTGATATAAGGAGAAATGCTTTGGGGGAGGGTCATTACTGCACAATCTAGCCCAGCCACTTAGTGTTTATGTGACGCTGGGAAAGTCACTTACCTCACTAAGCTTAATTTTCATTATCTGTAAAATACAAATACTATTTATATCATAAGGTTCTTATAAAGATTAATGATTATATTTTAAATTCTTTATATGTATTTAGGCTTATAACACTGCCTATAAGAAAACCACATTTTTGTTTCATACTTTCTGCTCGGTCTACATTCTTCATAAGTTATATAAATATCTACTACCTGGTATTATCTTCAGAATTGAAGTCAAAGCTACTCTGTTTATAGTTATTATAATTATTATAATAGTTATATTTATAGTTATTTTAAAGGTATTATTTATAGTTTCCTAAAATGGCTGTGCCAGGATAATTAATTTTTTTTTAATTTGGCTGCGCCGGGTCTTAGTTGCGGCACGCGAGAACTTCTTTGAGGCATGCGGAATCTTTAGTTGCGGCATAAGGGATCTAGTTCCCTGACCAGGGATTGAACCTGGGCCCCCTGCATTGGGAGCGTGGAGTCTTAACCACTGGACCACCAGGGAAGTCCCTGTGCCAGGATAATTAAGAGTGTGGTTGATGCCTGAGTTAGGATATATCTGTGAATCGATAATACTAAGCAAGATCATACCGAAAGCACCTATGTTTGTAAATATGGGTATAATATGTAATTCATATGTATTACATGAGTAATATGTAAATATCATAAAATAAGAACTATTGATTTCCTTCCAGTATCTTATTTACTTTGCTAATTAATTTGTGAAATCAATTAGGATCAGAAATTAATATCAATTTCTATATCAATAGCAGCAAACTCATTCAATTCATTAGTGTCAGAAGTAACTTAAGCCTACATTTTAAAGACTGTGTTTCCTATGTCAGAGTGAATTAAAGGGAGATGCTGTTTAAAAGAACTGAATGGAAAAGGTCACTTTCTGAAAGCACAAAGTCAGTTGAGGTAAAGAGGAGCCAGATATCTCTGATAGCTTCAAAAGAAACAAAGCAGTCAGAAAATTCCTACCCATAGATTAAATATAGTACTTGGCCCTTGGAAAGGGATGCTTGCAGGAGCAAACGATAAAACCGTATAGAGATGGATAACTCAAGGAACTTCATTTAGCACATAAATTGGTGGAAGATGTTGAGTGACATATTATATTTTTATGTCCCTACTCTCTTGATTGAACAAATTAGTGATTGAAATTAAAATTTTGGTGAGAGTAAGAGAGGAAGTTTGGGATAAATACATTTTCTTGCCTTAGGATTTGGGTCAGTTTCATTTGGATGCAACAGTGTATGTTCTCTTAAACATGAACTATCTCAAGGAGAGACAGCATAAGAATTGTTGCTAATTTAATTAGACATTTGACACCTTGCTGGGTCCAGGTTCTGAAGCTTTCCTCTCAAGCATCTGGGCCAGCAGATGACGTGAGAGTTGGAGCAAGAAAAGTCTCTAATGAATTGCAGGTATGAGGAGAAGATTGGCCTAATTCTAAGTTAAAACAAGTAGCAACTTACAATAGAGACAGCATACTGAAAGATACTCTAGCATTTACTAGTGATTCACATTCTTTAAATTGGTATATCTATCAAAAATATTCCTGAATATTGAATTTTATTTTAAGATTTAATTACTTAGAAAAAAGAAAAAGTAAAAGCCTCGGAGGTCCTATTGGGTCTGCTAAGTCTTTACTATTTGAGGAAAGCAGTGACACTTAGAGGCAGTGGCCTTGAATTTCAGAAGCAAGGTCCCTAAGTCTCTGAGGGAGGTCTGCTAGAGATTTAACAATTTGGATGATAGCAGAACCTACCTGGAATAAGAATGAAAGAGGAACACCATGAGCACATTGGAATCACATAATACTGTTATTTTTCACGGAGAATAATTTAGTACAAGCAGGTCTTTCTTGGCTCCTATTTAGTACAAGCAGGTCTTTCAACCAGACAGTCTGGTTGAATTGCCATGGTCACCAAAGACTCCCATTTAAAGACTGTTCCTCTGCAAAGAGGCATGACGCTACCCCTAAAGAGAATATTCTAGCAAGGTTTTGGTACATTCAATAATGAGTGCCCAGTGAATTGCAGAAACCATTTGTAAAGTGGTTAGAATACTGTAGCTCTAATATTGGGAGAGATTAGACACTTCTTATCTGGCACTGACATCCGAACCTCTTAATCAGCCACTAGTGAGTCATAGTAAATTTTACAATTGTTGCATTAAAGGTTAAACATAATGGGTTATAGTCTAACTTTTTTTATCCACTACAGTAGCTTCTACTATGACTTCAGTTATAGCAGAGTCTTTTAAGCTCATCATCTCAGCTCTTATTTAGTGTTTCAACGGGTAATTTCAAGTCGTTATGAACAAAAATGTTAATGTGTCTATAAAATTTCCTTGAAGAAAAAATATTACCTGGGAGGGTCACAGTGCAATTAACTAAATATGCCTAGTCAGTACATAGTTAATTTTAGTACTTTTATTTATGAAGAATCTTTCTCTCAGGAACACAAAGTTTTTTGGAAGCTGAACCCTGCTATGCTTCTCTCATTGTCCTTGGTGTTATGATTCTGACCATGTGAACCCCTTGGATAGGACTGATTCCTGGGGTTGTCATTTGTTGTTCATAGCATTTGTAGGTTGCTCTGGACTTTTGGTCAAAAGGAGTTGCTTGGTTGTTGTCTTTATCAGCTGAGATAGCTCATGCTGCTTCAGAGAGTCAAGAATTATTATTTTTCAGCTCTGTAGGACATTGTACTGAGTATTTTAATAGTTGTCAGAGACAAAATGTCTGTTCTCCGTTGTCTTATGATTTAATTTAGAGGCAAAATGCAGACTAGAGGCTTACTCTTAGTTGTGTGTCCTCAAAAGTTTCTACCTCAGGAACCCCCACCTTGAGTTTGGGGCCCACCCTGTGAAATAATATCATATAATACAAATATAGTTATCTAAACCAACTATACAGTAGAGTCTGTGGGGTAGGGTAGGAGAAGTTATGGAAAAGGACCCTACAGACCAGAGAGGTCTGCCATATATAGTAGTTGTGGTCCTTTATCATATGAAAATGTATCACCTTCACCCATAAGAAGTGACATAGTGAAATACAAATTCAAATTATAAGAGGTCTTTTTCTAAGTTATCAGCTTGGCAAAGATAAAATGGTTTGATTTGTGTTGGTAAGGGTGTAGGTAATCAGGCACCCCTTTACATTGCTCATGGTAAGTTAAATTGTGTAATTTTTATTCAAGAAAATTTAGAAAGAGCTATCAAAACAAAATGCAAGAAATTTAGAACTAGTAATATCCCTTCTAGGAATATATTCTACAGATATTTGCAAAAACATATACAATGATAGGCATTGCAGCATTGATTAAAATGATAAAACATCAGAAACAACTAAATGTCCAGCAATAGAGCATTTATTAAATAAATTATTGTGTATCCATTTTATGTAACAGTATAAAGTTGTATTAAGTGAAATGAGGCAACCCTGTGTACTGACATGTAATACTCCCTGAGATATATCTTCAAGTGGGAGAAGGGGCCAAGGTATAGAACTGTGTGTGTAGAATGATACCATGGCATTAAAGTATTTATTTGTGAGTATACTTATATTTGCATAGAGTTTCTCTGGATGAATACACAAGCAATGAGTAACAAGTCTTGTATCCAGAGGGGAACTCTGTGCCTGGGGAACAAAGGGGATTGGTTTATTGTTCAGCAAATATTCACTCCCATGCCCTCTCCCCTTTAAGATAGAGTATAATTTCCTGCCCTAGTGACTAGGTCTTGGAAACATGACTTGCTTTGGCAATAGAATATAGCAGATACGATACAAGCATGGGCAGTTCTGGCTTAGTCATATGCTTCTGTGATTGTCATGAGAATAACATGACCCAGGTAGTCACTGTCTCTTCAGCCTGTGACTCTGAAAGACACGTGTGGATTATCCCCACACTTGATCCAAAGCCTAGAACCGAGGCCACACAGCCCACAGTCGGAAGTAGAGGTGCCCCTGCCAATTTGTAGGCTTGTAAGTGAGAGAAATCAGTGCTTGTTAACGTAAGTCACTAAGTTCTGGGGTTGTGTGTTATACAGCATTATTGCATCAATACCCAATTAATATAGCTGTAGACTTACTTGTTATGTATAGCCTTTTGTACTTTTTAAATGGTATATAGTGTACATGTATTACCCATTCAAAAAGTACATTAAAGTAATTTGTTAACCTCTATCTCCTCAAAACCAACCCCAAAAAATACACACAAAACAAGAAATAGCTTTAGATTGAACAATGCTGAAGCTCATGCCTCAGTCAGATTTGAACTGCTCGACTGAAATGGTTATTTGTGGTTTGAGATTCCTCCTTTCCTCCTGAATCTGGCAAGCCACTGAGGCACCAGTTAGTCTTATAAAGAAAACTTACTAAAGTGGAAAGAAAGAAAGTGTTGGAACACAATGAAAGACTAATTACTTTGTCTAGGAGAAGA
The DNA here is from genome assembly GCF_965194825.1 of Balaenoptera physalus. Lineage (NCBI taxonomy): Eukaryota > Metazoa > Chordata > Mammalia > Artiodactyla > Balaenopteridae > Balaenoptera > Balaenoptera physalus. The sequence goes on along the minus strand of NC_138903.1, from coordinate 25,966,578 downwards.
AGAGATATTGATGGATGTTTTAATTGATTTTAAATATATTTTTTAGTGTTTGTTGACCTAATTTGGTTATACCTGAATAGAAGCAGAGAGACTTCAACAGCATTTTGTTTGAATTCTTTATTTAGAAGATGGTAGACAAATGACTTTGTTTTGAGATTATTACGTGTCACTGAACCTGAAATTGTAACTCAGTTGCTCTATAAAGCCAGACTGAAGATGATTTACCAAAGTGTATTTTTGGAGAGGTCTCTATCGACTATGGGCATTTGTGATAACCAGATCCTCACTGAGAAAGCTGGTCATCTATCTACTCCATGGTTTATTGAATGAAAGTTGGGATCAACAAAGTGAGAAATCCAAAAAAAGTATTCTGTCAGGTATGAATATTTTATATGAGAAAGTGACTGTAAGTATCAGATCAATGCTCTTAGGGTTTGATTGTGTGACATAAAGAGAGACAGAGTTGGCAGTGGGGACAAAATGTACGAATCTCTGAGACAGAAGATGCCATGACATAGAACAAATAGTAGAGGGGTGTTTTGGGGAGTGGAGAGAGCAGAAGTAGCATTAGCAGGAGCTGGGTCAGCATTCATGGCAGATCACTAGACTGGGGAGTGTTGCAGGCTTGCTGGGGAGTAGCCGAAAGGTGTCCCAGGCTCCGAATTTGCCTTGAATTCTTGAAGTCCAAAGGCTTCTGTTCCCTTTAGGCCTGTTTCTGAGATGGCATCTGTTTTTCCTGTTTTCCCTGCACATTCTTTTTTTTTTTTCCTCAACATCTTTATTAGAGTATAATTGTTCTACAATGGTGCATTAGCTTCTGCTGTATAACAAAGTGAATCAGTCATACGTATAAACATATCCCCATATCCCCTCCCTCTTGCGTCTCCCTCCCACCCTCCCTATCCCACCCCTCTAGGTGGACACAAAGCACCGAGCTGATCTGCCTGTGCTATGCGGCTGCTTCCCACTAGCTATCTAATTTACATTTGGTAGTATATATGTCCATGCCACTCTCTCACTTCATCCCAGCTTACCCTTCCCCTTCCCCGTGTCCTCAAGTTCATTCTCTACATCTGTGTCTTTATTCCTGTCCTGCCCCTAAGTTCTTCAGAACCATTTTTTTTTTGGATTCCATATATATGTGTTAGCATACGGTATTTGTTTTTCTCTTTCTGACTTACTTCACTCTGTATGACAGAATCTAGGTCCATCCACCTCACTACAAATAACTCAATTTCGTTTCTTTTTATGGCTGAGTAATATTCCATTGTATATATGTGCCACATCTTCTTTATCCATTCATCTGTCGATGGACACTTAGGTTGCTTCCATGTCCTGGCTATTGTAAATAGCTCTGCACATTCTTACAAATACATGAGCATATCTCTGTTTTTGCAATAACGTGAAAAAGTCCAACTGACCTCACGGTCAACCTCAAAGCCTCTAGTTATTGCCAGATAGAGAAAAACTGTTTTGTGGCAACTGATTATGTCACTAAGCCCAGAAATGGCACTTTAATTGTGATAAATCAAGACTCCAAGGATGACTTCATGGAAATGTGTTGCCACTATTGGAAAGGAAAAAACCCTCAAATATATAGCCCTATAATTGATTTTCTTTTTAGTGTGTTACTTGTATATTCATATAACCATGAAGATAATAATTCTGAATAATTTAAAGTCTTACTACCCGAGAATAATAAGCTTTTGAAATGATTAAATGACACTGAGCTCAAAAATTAGAGAATTCTGTTTATCTAGTTATTATCATAATACACAAATTCTAATTTCTCTGTCTATGAAACAGGCATAATAGTTATAGCTGTCTATTAGTGGACGCAAATTAAATTATTTAAAGTGGAATGGATATTATCCCAACTCTATACTTGTAAATATTAAATATCCTCCTACCACATCCTCCTTTTTTTTTTTAATTTTTAAAAATTTATTTATATTTAGTTTTGGCTGTGTTGGGTCTTTGTTTCTGTGCGAGGGCTTTCTCTAGTTGCAGCAAGCGGGGGCCACTCTTCATCGTGGTGCGCGGGCCTCTCACTGTCGCGGCCTCTCTTGTTGCGGAGCACAGGCTCCAGACGCGCAGGCTCAGTAGTTGTGGCTCACGGGCCTAGTTGCTCCGCGGCATGTGGGATCTTCCCAGACCAGGGCTCGAACCCATGTGCCCTGCATTGGCAGGCAGATTCTCAACCACTGCGCCACCAGGGAAGCCCCACATCCTCCTTCTAAAGTCATTGATATCGCCATAAAATTTTCAGTACAAATGAGGCTTCAACTAACACTAATAGAATGAGGATTAATGAGGTCAATTTGCACTGACCATCTTCCAACTGATAAATGTCAAAAATCTTCTTCTGTTCACTAGTCCACAGGGACCCACCTGCAATAAATGCTCTAAAAGCTGTAAGCAAGTAGTTTCTGAAAAGTATTTGGCTGTATTCCTATTCATCAAAACACTGAACTCATAATACCATGGAACAACAATTAGTCAGACTACGAATTAACTAAGAAGCTTTACTTCTACATTACTATGTTTAATTCCCGAAATCAGCTCTAAAAGAGTGAGAGACCTACCCTGGGTCCAAGAATAAATGGGCCCTTGGACATTTTTCTCCTCACGAGACATCTACAATTTAAGCAATAATCTCAGGTACTTCACTTTAGCATATGGTATTTGTTATAGTTCTAAAGTCTACTTCACTTTAAATCTCTAGTTGCATCATTTTTGTCTTAAGAACAAAAGCATCATTTGAAAGTATGTAATAGGTAATAAATAGGTTAGCCCACGATTATGATATAGTTATGGAAAAATGTGAAACACCAGGGAATGATTTCGAAGCATTTGTTTTTTATGTTAAATGTTTTTTATAATTCAACACTTCTATATAAAGAAAAAATTCTGTTGATAAATTCTATTTCTAGAAGGGGAAGTTAATATTAAATGTGTAATTCTTCATAAATATTTGAAATATAGGACTAGTTTGCTATATTATGTTCCATAATAGATTTTTGCAGTTTTATATCATAATTATGGTGTACATAAACTGACATTAACTTTTTCAAACATTAATGGATCCCAACCAACCAAATGGAAGGAGAGGTGTATCAGAAGCTTTCTGGGTGGCATAAAAAATGAATATAGGCTTTTGCAATGGAAAATTCAGAGGATAATAGCTGCATTAATTACTTGCACTCCCTTGAATAATTTTTGACCTCATACAGTTTATAAGATCAAAGTTATATATTACTTCCTTTGTCATTTAAAAATAGCAGATGAAAAGTGGGTTTTCTGAAAAGAGCTGTAATGTGTTTGTGTTCTCCTAGGTTTATACGTGGGCCATAGAAATGTCCAAAATTGTAACTCAGTTACTGAAGGAGTATGTCTTACAGAGGTGACCTGTTTGGAAGTGGGATGAGAAAGGATGCCTGGCAGTTGCCCTCAGGGTGGACAGAGGCTTGCTCAGAGAAACTGAGTTCTAGAGAAGAGTCTGTGTTGCATAGAACTTGTTTGGGGCTGCATTCAGAGTGTTGTTTTGCAGGACTTTTCCAAAGGGGAATTAATTTCCCTATCTCTTTTCCTACTTGGTCATCTCAAGTGAAAATACCCCCAGCTTCCTACACTGACCCCTACTTACTTATACATCTTCATTTCTTTCTTTCCTCCTTGGTTCAGAAGATGAGCTGTTTCTTCACCAGTGCTCTAGAATCTGGATAGAATCCTAACCTCTCTCCTCCGAGATATTGATCTACAATCACCCTTTTCTCTAACATATATTTATTATATTATATTAATATATAATATATTTAATCTCTCTATTAGCTCTTTACTTTCTCATCATACGTGGCAGACACTATTGGCTGATAAAACTCTCAACAAGTTGGGTATAGAAGGAGAATACTTGAGCATAACCAAGTGACCTTGATTTCCCTTTCTTTTTTGCTGGTTTTGCTATTCCTCCATGTTAAAGACCCAGAGTGCCCAGATATCCTATTTCCCAGCCTCTCATATGGTGGAGGGAAAGACTGATGAAAATGCTGCCGAGTCTTTTGCAAAAGACAGTCCTCACTGATAAGACGGTGGCATGTGAGGAACAATTCCCCTTCCTTCCCTTCCTCCCTGCTTTGGAAGCTGACTAGTGATGATGTGAGGCTTGGAGCTGCAATAGCCATCTTGCAATCATGATGGGAAAACATGGAGGGCACACTGAGGAATGGTATCTGGGAACAACTGAAAGATCCCGGGGATCGTGATGAGAGAAGACTAATAGAATCAGAAACAAAAGGGGAGACGTTATAATTCATACAACAGAAATACAAAGGATTGTGTGAACTATTATATGCAACAAATTGAATAACCTAGAAGAATTGGATAAATTCCTAGAAACACACAACCTCTCAAGACTGTATCATGAAGAAATATAAATTTTGAGCAGACCAATAACAAGTAAGCAGGTTGAATCAATAATCAAAAACCTCCCCCCAAAGAAAAGCCCAGGAGCAGATGTTTTACTGGTGAATTCTACCAAACATTTAAAAAAGAGGTAATGCTAATTCTTCTAAAACTCTACCAAAAATTTGAAGAGGAAGGAATATTCCCAAACTCATTTTATGAGGCCATATTTCCCTGATACCAAAGCCGGATAAGGACACCATCAGAAAAGAAAACCACAGGCCAGTATCCCTCATGAATATAGATGCAAACTTCTTAACAAAATACTAGCAAACTGAATTCAACAGCACATTAAAAGGATCATACACCATTATCAAGTGGAATTTATCCCTGAGATGCAAGGATGATTCAGCATATGCAAATCAATAAACGTGATACATCATATTAAGAGAATGAAGAGTAAAAGTCATATGATCATCACAGTAGATGTAGAAAAAACATTTGACAAAATTCAACATCCTTTCATGATAAAACTCTCAACAAATTGGGTATAGAAGGAGAATACTTGAGCATAACAAAGGCCATATATGACAAAGCCATGGCTGACATCATACCCCATGGTGAAAGGCTGAAAGCCTTCCCATTAAGGTCAGGAACAAGACAAGGGCGTCCACTCACCACTCCTATCCAACATAGTAATGGAAGTCCTAGACAGAGCAATTAGGCATGAAAAAGAAATAAAAGGCATCCAAATTGGCAAGGAAGAAGTAAAATTTTCTGTTTGCAGATGATGTGACATTATACATAGAAAATCCTAAAGACCTGACAAAAAACTGTTAGAATAAACAAATTCAGTAAAGTTTGCAGGATACAAAAATCAACATACAAAAATCAGTTGCAGTTTATACACTAACAATGACCTATCTGAAAAAGGAATAAAGAAAATAATCCTATTTATAGTAGCATCAAAAACAATAAAATACTTAGGAATAAATTTAACCTAGGAGGTCAATGTCTGTACACTGAAAATGACTAGACGTTGATGCAATCAATCAGAAGACACACAAAAAATGGAAAGATATCCCAAGTTTATGCACTGGAAGAATTATTACTGTTAAAGCATGCATACTAACGAAAGCCATATATAGATTCAATGCAACTCCTATCAAAATTCCACTGGCAATTTTCACAGAAATAGAAAAAAAATCTAAAATTTGTGTGGAGCCACAAAAGACCTTGAATAGCCAAAGCAATCCTGAGGGGGAAGAACAAAGATGGAGGCATTACACTTCCTGATTTCAAAATATACTACAAAGCTATAGTAATCAAAATAGTATGGTACTGGCATGAAAACATAAATAGACCAATGGGACTGAATTGAGAGCCCAGAAATAAACTAATGCTTATATGGTCAACTAGAATTTGACAAGGGGGCCAGGAATACTCAATGGGGAAAGGAGGAAAAAGTGGATATCCACTTGCAAAAGAATGAAATTGGACCCCTATCTTACACTGTCACTAAAATTAACTCAAATGGATTAAAGTCTTAAATATAAGATCTGAAACTGTAAAACTGCTAGAAGAAAACATAGGGAAAAAGCTCCTTGACATTGGTCTTAGCAATGATTTGTTAGATATGACACCAAAAGCTCAAGCAAGAAAAGGAACAATAAACAAGTGGGACTACTTCAAACTAAAAACACTTTGCACAGAAAAATAAAGGATGAACAGAATGAAAAGGCAGCCTATGGAATGAGAGAAGATATTTGCAAACCATGTATCTGATAAAGGGTTGATATACAAAATGTATAAGGAAATCATACAATTCTGTAGTGAAAAAACCCAAACAGGGCTTCCCTGGTGGCGCAGTGGTTGAGAATCTGCCTGCCAATGCAGGGAACAAGGATTCGAGCCCTGGTCTGGGAAGATCCCACATGCCGCGGAGCGACTAGGCCCGTGAGCCACAACTACTGAGCCTGCGCATCTGGAGCCTGTGCTCCGCAACAAGAGAGGCCGTGATAGTGAGAGGCCCGCGCACCACGATGAAGAGTGGCCCCCACTTGCCACAACTAGAGAAAGCCCTCGCACAGAAACGAAGACCCAACACAGCCATAAAATATAAATAAAATAAAAATTTTAAAAACAAACAAAAAAACCCCAAACAAACCGATTAGAAACTCAGTAGAAACTTCCCAAAGAAGACATACAAATGACCAACAGGTACATGAAAAGATGCTCAACATCACTAATCATCAGGGAAATGCAAATCAAAACCACAATGAGATATCACCTCACACCTGTTAGAATGGCTATTATCAAAAAGGCAAGAAATAACAAGTGTTGGCGAGGCTGTGGAGAAAAGGGAACCCTCCTGCACTGTTGGTGGGAATGTCAATTGGTGCAGCAGTATTGAGTTTCCTCAAAAAATTAAAAGTAGAATCACCATATGATCCAGCAATCACACTTTGGGGTACATATCTGAAGGAAATGGAATCACTCTCTTGAAGAGATATCTACACCCACATGATCTTTGCTGCATTATTCACAATAGCTGAGATATGGAAACAACCTGTGTTCATCGACGGATGAATGGATAAAGACAATGTGTCGCACACACACACAAAGTGGAATATTATTCAGCCATAAAAAGGAAATCCTGCCTTTTGTGACAACATGGGTGGAACTTGAAGGCATTATGCTAACTGAAAACAAGTCAGACAGAGAAAGACAAATACTGTATGTTCTCCCTTATATGCGGAATCTAGAAACCCCAACTCAGAGAAAGAGAGATTAGAAGGTTAGTTGCCAGCGGCTGGGGGCTGGGGGAGATGGGAAGATGTTGGTCAAGGGCACAAACTTTCAGCTATCAGATGAGTAAGTTCTGGGGATCTCTTGTACAGCATGGTGACTATGATTAAAAATACTTCATTATATACTTGAAAGTTGTCATTTATCCCACCAAAAATGTGACGAGGGGATGAGGTGTTAACTAACCTTATTGTGGTCATCATTTTGTAATATATATATGTGTATCAAATCATCACATTGTAAACCTTAAACTTACATGTATGTCAATAATATCTCAAAGCTGGGGAAATTTTTTAAAATTAATATAACTATTTCAACAAATTTTAAAAGAACAAGTTTTCACTTAAATTTAACTTTTTAATCACTGAGAGAAATATAACCATAGAAAAATGTATTGACTGAGCAAATATCTCTTCAGGTTTCTCTTTAAATTTAATAGTTTTCTTTGAACATTGTATATTAAGCTAACTCACATTTAAAAAAATAGATATGGTGTTAAAAATCCAAGTCAGTAAGTTATGAAATTAAAGGTGAAATTAATTCTAGAGAGAAAAACACAAGAATGTATTTGTTGTCATTTCTTAAGGCTTTGTGTTATAAATTATTATTTTCATTTGTATCATCAGAGACTTCTAGAAATAACTGTTTCAAACATCAGACTCCAGATGGATGGATTTAAGCTGTTGCACTCTAAAGATAGAAAGATTTCTGTTAAATCAAATTGTATTATGTCAAAGTTACAGGACTGAGTCAATAACTTCTTCAAAAATACTTAGGCATAGTCACTAATACTTTTAATATTCCTGTCACTAGACAATGACAATTTGAATTCTTGAAATTTATTTACATGAATTTTATGATTATTGACCATATTCTCCAGATTTGGGATTTATTCTGTGTCTCTAATATTTTTCCTTTTCTGGTCCGAGGCTGAGTTATGATTAAGGAAAAAAAAATCTATTCCCTCAGTCTGACTTTGGCCCCGTTAGATTCTCATTCTCTCTGACAGGGCAAAGAAAGCTCAGCTGTCAGTTTTTATGACAAGAACAGCATTCTCTCATATGTATTCTAGTACCTTACTTCAAAGCAAACTTTCATTTCAACAGTCTCAGTAGAATAACACATTTGTCTTTTATTTGTCTCAATACTGAGTCAAGGAAGCTTTCTATACCAGCAGTTTTCCCAAAGAAGAGGAAAAAAAATTCAACATTAAAAACAACCACCTACACAGTCCTCTAAACACGGCTTTCTGAGTTAAAGTATAAAAGATTCGCAATGAGAGAAAATCACATAGGATGTCTATTTCGGTGTAGAGACAAGGAACTAAAGAGGAAACCCAAAATAGGAGGGATGGAAGTAGAACTGCCAGTTACTCAGTAGGGGACCTTTAGTAAATCACTTAACCTGGTCTCATTGCCTTTCAAACTAATCCAGACCTGCCCTCACCTCCCAGCCCTTTAATCCCTGTCCCATTTATATTGCTTCCCCTGCTTCCTCTGGGCCTAGGCTACTTCCCTCCCTCCTCTCGCTATGACTAAACATATTTCTTTTCTTAATACCTTTCCTGGGTAGTTTTTTTTTCTTTCCTCCTCATCTTGCTCTGTATGCCTGGAATGATTCTAGTGAGTCAGAGGTATCCTTTTAGAATCACAGTTTCCATAAAGCCTTCCTGTAACAAGCTGTAAGTTGCTGCTCACCCTTTTTATTTTAGTAATTATTAAAGCAAGCAGAAACTTTTCTTACTTTGATTTCAAAAGTTTAATTCCATTGTTTATCAAGACTTGTCGAACTTGCTAATAAACTGCGTTGGTAAGATTTCACTCAGCAAGAGACGTGATGTTTCTTCAAGTAATTACATCTTGCAGTCTCTGCTGTGTGCTTCCTTTTTCCTAGCCTGGGTCATGTGCACAGAAATAGATTTTGGGAAATGACACTTTTGTCCTAGACCTAGATGGAAGAGTTGTTTACATCTTGGATGAAGAAGTGAATGAACATAATTAAAGGCTAGAGATAGTATTCTCACCAGATGAAAAGTGCTGCTTTAACCCCATATCTTATAGTTGTTCCCTAATAATACTATTGGATTTATGAAAAGTTTGGAATTAGATCTAACTATATCTAAGCTGCAGAATGCTTGTAGAAATGCATTATGCATTTTAGAAATGCAAAAGATTGTATTCCTATAATTGTGCTGAAAATTAATATTATTCTTAGGCACTATTTTTATAAACACTAAATTGAATTAATTGAGAAGTAGGAAAATTCCAGGGAGGCACAAATTCTTGTGTGAGAAACTGCTTCCTCTGGAACTGTCTTGGGCTGAAAATTGTTAGAGGAGGTCATTGAGAGGATGTGACTGCTGGTTGACCCTCGGGCTGGACCCAGGCAAATGGAGGCTCCTCAACCCCTCCCCTGGCCTTGGAATGTACGTTCTGCCCACCGTTCCCACAGTGGGAGCCATTATCAAGGATGCAGCCTTGAGAGAGAGAGCAATGTGTTGTTGAGACCATCTGGACGGAACCCAGTTAAGGCCTCTGTATAAATTTTTAGGATTCTGGCAGGCAAGTGTGAAGATCTACTTATCTTGTGGCGCCCAAGACAAACCTCGTGGGTAAGTTCCTTTGCTTATTAAACCTGCCACCTACCAACACGGAGGGGCTGCCTCTTTCTTCCATCTCCCTTGCCTTCTGTATACAGAGACCACTTTACAAACCAATGAAATGGATACAGATGAATGGAAACCAAAACAATTCTGGTGTCAATTTTGACTTTGTTGTGTTTCTTGGTAAACTTTTTCAATAATAATCACCAAGGAGAAAGGTGGGGAAGGCAACTTACAGCTTTTTCTTCAGACATTTAGCATTATTATGTATTCTGTTTTACAGACAAGAAATATTAGATGGGTTCATGGTTAAGAACTGCACCAGGGCCAATATGTCTGCCTCTTTCTTGGCCCTAAAACTGATAAAGGGAATTATGGTAAGCAGAGAATCCGAAGACTAGTTCCATGCTCTATTATTTCTGTTAATTTCCAAGATGCTTCCATTTTCTGTGGGAATGATTTTGAAACCTCCAACTGTAATGTGTAGGGCTTTTCTTTTGTTTTTGTTTTTAACTGACGTTTTTGTGTCATTTTAATTTGCCAATTTAAATCATTTTTGCAATACAGATTTTTAATCTCACATTACTTTGAAGTCAGCTGCATACACTTTAGTTTCCGCCCCCCACCCCCAGCAAAAATCTACCTATTTAACTACCTGCTTAGACTCGTTGTGGTTCTCTTTATTTTCTCTTTCCTAGTTCACGGAATCAGAGCTGTTTTTAGATGATTATACACTTTAAAAAAAAAAGGTTCTACCAAATCAGTTCTTACAAGCATTAAAAATGTTTGGAAGATGGGGGGGAAAAAGAGAAATGTTTTGATATTCTTAGGGGATTTTCCAGGGAACATGTTAGCAACGCTGACATTTTGTATCAAGTTTTACCCACACAAATAGGCTCTTTACTGCCAACCTGACTTTTAAGAGGGCCTAAAAATGTTATCTAGAACAAAAATTAATTCAAATGATGCAAGCTGACATATCACTTGCATTTCAGATCATACATATTTTCCCATATCCCCAGATACAACACAACAAATAAACATAGGGAGACTCTGAAAGGTGGGAAGAAAGAGGTGAACTGCCTAGAGACCTTGGGATTTGAGGAATGGCATGGTGGTGAATTCTCTGTGTTTCCTTATTACCTCCCATATATCCTGGACAGGGCTCTCCAGAAGCCTCTAATCCAGAATTTCCAATAGACAAAGACAAAAGGAGGAAAAAAGTCCTTTTCCCTAGCCAAAGGACCTGGAGAAGGGTAGTTTAACATTAAAAAAAAAAAAATTGGAAACACCCACCATACTTCAGCCAAACACCAATGGAAACAATGTTTCCCACCTCTAGGATTTCAATGGGGCTGAGTGAGGATTTGATCTTCCATGCCTGCACCTTGCCCCATGGAAGCAGGTGGTAGTGCTCTAATTCTCTCCTTCCTCCAGGTGCAGGGCTAGGCAGGGGCCTAACCTTCTGAGCAGGGAGCTTATCTTCCATTTCCTGCCTGGTGGAAGCAGGCAGCACTCTAATTCCCCTGCTGAGTAATGTTAGCAGGTTATTCAGGGGAGCTGATCTTCCATCCCCCACCCAATGCAACCAGCAGGTACACTCCGGTTCCCCTGTAGGGATAGTGTTAGCGAGGCTGAGCTGGGACCTGGTCTTCCATTTCCTGCCTGGCAGTAGCAGGTGGTGCTCTGATTTCTCAACCAGGGTAGTGTCAGTGGGATCCAACTGTGAGCTGTGCCTCCACCTCCACCTGCAGTCAATGAGGCTGAGTGAGGTGAGAAGAAGTGGGACTAGTTGGCATTCTGCGTCCTCCTCTCTGCTTTCCTGGTGTCGGAGGGGTCCATTTGGAAGAGTGAGCTTCTGCCCTCACCCTGCAGCATCAAGGTGATATGAATAAGTCAACTTCTTCCCTTATTCGTGTCAGCAGCGCCCAGCAGGAAGCTGAGCTTTCGGTGTGAGTCGGTGCCCCACTTTCACCAGGAGAATGTCGACACAGCCAAGTGGGGAGCTAAGCCTTCATCCCACTTGTCTGCAATGAAGCAGTGTGTGTTGCTGCCAGGAGAGTTGTTGGGACCCACTGAGAAGCAAAACATGCACACCAAACTGCCCTCACACTAAACTTGAACAGGGGACAGCCTGCTAAAAAGGGGACGTTAAATAGGATCCAAAGTCTCATAATATCCAAAATGTCCAAAATAAAATAGAAAATCACTCGTCATACTAGAACCAGGAAAGTCATAGCATGAATGAATAAAAAAGACAACCAACTGATAATAACACCAAGATGAATCAGATCTTGGCATTATCTGACAAGGATTTTACAGTTATTGTTGTGTTTGTGTGATGAGAACACTTAAGATTTTCTTTCTTAGCAAATTTCAAGTATACAATACAGTGTTATTAACCATAGCCACCATGTTGTACATTAAATCCCAGACTTATTCATTTTATAACTGAGACTTTGTACCCTTTGACCAACATCTCCTATCCCCCCCACTCCTCAGCCCCTGGTAACCACCATTCTATTCTCCAGTTCTATGAATTCAACTTTTTTTTAGATTTCACACATAAATGAGCTCATACAGTATTTGCCTTTCTGTGTCTGGCTTATTTCACTCTGACAAAGATTTTAAACCAGTCATCATACAAATGTATAAACAAGCAATTACAAATTCTCTTAAAACAAAGGAAAAAATAGGAAATCTCAACAAAGAAATAGAATTTATTGAAAATAACCTAATGTAAATCATAGAACTGAAAAATACAATATAAATAAAAACTCAGTGGATGGCTCATTAGTGGAGTGGAGATTACAGAGGGGTGGAATTAGTGAACTTATGGAGAGATTGTTAGAATTTACTCATTCAAAACATACAGTTACCATATGATTCAGCAACTCCTAGGTATATGCCCAAGAGAAATGAAAACTTATGCCCACACAAATATTTGTAAATAGATATTCATAGCACCACTATTCATAGTGGCCCCAAAGTGAAAACAACCCACATGTCCATCAACAGATGAAAGGATAAACAAAATGTGTATACTCATACAATGGAATATTATTTAGCCATAAAAATGACTGGAGTACTGAATCTCAAAAACATTATGCTAAGTTAAAGAAGACAGGTATAAAAAGTCACATATTGTATCACTCCATTTCTATGAAGTATCCAGAATAAGAAAATCTATAGAGACGAGAAGTAGACTAGTGGTTTCCAGAGGCTGTAGGTGGGGAGAATGAGAAATGACTGCTAATGGGTACAGGATTTCTTTTGGGAGTGATAAAAATGTTCTGAAATTGATTGAGGTGATTGATGGTTGCACAACCCTGTAAATATACTAAAACCCATTGAATTATATGCTTCAAATAGGTGAAATTTATGGTATGTAAATTATGTCTCAGCAAAGCTAAATATAATATTAATGTAGTAGACTAGGTTAGCCAATTTTGAATACCTGCATGCCTTTTGTGCATATATAAAAATGGTTATTTAAAAGAAAAAGACATTCAAATTCAGTTCCACTCAAGTCCTATCTTTTTTGAGTAACTGTGCCAGGCACTGGTTTGGGGATGCTCTGAGGAATATAGAAATGAATAAGAAACAGTTCTTAACCTCAGAGAGCTTACTGGTGGTAGAGCCGTACATGAATATTTGTAATCTAAAATGGTCATTTTCACATAATTTATTTCATTTATTCAAATACAGCATCAATACATAAAAATATAGCAGTTAATGACAACATTAGGAACCTTACACAAGTGAACCATGTTTTTTCATATTGAGCCCCCCCCCCCATAGCATTTATCAGTATAAGAAATAGCAAAACTGAAGCTTGGTTCATGTTAACTATCATTCTTCATGATCCAATCAGATACTTATTACTAATACTTAAAGACCTTTCCTTTGGGCAATTGTTTGTGAAATCAACCTGTTCGACACTCCTATATTAACTTGGAAACAGTCACTATTTCTAGCTGTAACTCTTGACTGGGCTAATAATGTTTTGAATTAATTGACTAGCTTGCAGATGTGGAAGGAGCTACTTGATATATCTGTGTGGGCAATTTTCCGTGAGTCTTGTTGGCTCATTTAAGATTCTGTGAAGAATATAATGATTGACAGAAAAGCTTCCCTAAAGCAGCATTTATTTTGGAGATACATTACCTTTTACTAGTGAACTTGACAGTTCAACCTAATGTAAACTGACTGGAATTAACAGTCACACCGCAAGCTACTAATGTCCACATTGAGAGGGAGTATTTGTCCAATCAAATGCAGTTAATGATCTCTTGATAAACCACAAAGTTGGAACTAAACTATGTAATCTGAGGTGGAAGAAAATGAAATGCACTCAGAAGATGGTTATCTCTTAGATCAAAGTCTAGCAGTGCACATTTATCCAAACTTTTTACTCTGACTCCTCTCCACCCAACATTGAAAGGGGATTTGTGAATGAGGTCCATTTCTTGCAGGCCACAAAACTAATAAATGAATAGTAACTATCCAAAGACACTGCATAGTAGTGTAGTGTTGTCTGCCCTACAGTAAACCTGCTTGGGTTTGAATCCCTCTTCCCCCACTTAATAGTTCATTGACTTTGGGCAAGTCTCTATCCCTTTCTGAGCCTCAGTTTCCTTATCTGTGTAATGGGAATAGAAATAGAACTTATCACATGGGATATCTGAGAGTTTTGAATGAGATAATACAGAGTGTTTACCATACTGCCTGGCTCTTAGAAGCATGCTATACATATTCATACTTATTAATATCAACCATTATTTCACTCACAGAATGAAAGTTGGACAAATAGTGAGGATGTACAACCACCATGAGTATGATTGTGGACCACAGACATAAAGTTGGAAGCTGGGTTTTAAGGGCATTTGGGATCAGGTAAATGGAGTAGGTCACAAAGAAAGTTAAAGATATGAAAAAGCTAATCGCACTGACCATACTCTATTTTTTTTTTTAAGATAATGGCAGGATACTGCTGTTCCAGTTTATTAAAGGGATTTTAAAAAATTAATTAATTAATTAATTTGGTGTCACTGGTTCTTAGTTGTGGCTCTCAGGCTCCTTAGTTGCGGCTCACCAGCTCCTTAGTTGTGGCATGTGAACTCTTAGTTGTGGCATGCATGTGGGATCTATTTCCCTGACCAGGTATAGAAAACAGGCCCCCTGCAATGGGAGTGTGGAGACTTAACCACTGTGCCACCGGGGAAGTCCCCATACTCTATTTTCTGAGGTACAGTTTTATGGATAACTGCAAAGATACTAAAACTACCTAAAGCTACTCCACCGCTTCTTCCGGTGAAAATAGTAACATTCCCTCGAAAAGCCCAAGTTATCTATGCTCTTCATTACATCTCTGCTACGCAGTCAGAAAGCAGCTGAGATTGTTGCATTTATTTCTATTTAATAAATGACTCCCATATTTAGTAGCTTAAAGCAACAATTTTATTTGCTTACTGTTTTGTGGGTAAGGAATTCAGGAAGGGCTTGACTGATACTTTTTCTCTGATCCCCATGGTTTCAGTGGGGAGGGTTTGGACCAAGATGGGTTTGTCATTCACAAACTTAGAGCCTTGGGGCTCCTCGTCTCTTACTCTCTTTACATGGATCTCACTTTCCATGGCCTTTTATTCTGGCTTGGGCTCTTGAAGACATGGCAGTCTCAGGGTAGCTGGACTTCTTATATGGCAGCTGACTTGCCCCATGGTATGGTTCTAAGAGGCAGGAAATGGACACTGCCAGTCTTTTAATGCCTGGGCCCACACTCTGGCACAAAAATACTTGTGCAATATTCTATTGTTCCAAGCAGTCAAGAGCTCCCCAGGTTCAAGGGAAGAGGATATAGACCTCACCTCTCAATGAGAGAAGATCAAAGAATTTGTAGCCATTTTTTCCCCCCAACTTTATTAAGGTATAATTGACAAGTAAAATTGTATATAAAGTGTACATTGTATTGATTTGATATATGTATACATTGTGAAATGTTTACCATGATCAAGTTAATTAACACATCCATCACCTCACAGTTACCCTTTTTTTGTGGTGAGAAAAGTTAAGATCTATTCTCTTAGCAAATTTTAAGAATACAATACAATATTATTAACTATAGTCACTATGCTGTTTATTAGAGCCTCAGAATTCACTTTATAACTGAAAGTTTTTACCCTTTGGCCCACATTTACAAATTTCTCCTACCCCCCAACCCCTGGCAACCACCATTCTAGAATTTGTTTCTATGAATTTGCCTTTGTTTGGGAAAAATTTTACATATTATGCCATACTAACAGTTGTGAGGTGATATCTCATTGTGGTTTTGATTTGCTTCTCCCTGATGATTAGTGATGTTGAACACCTTTTCATATACCTGTTGGCCATTTGTATGTCTTCTTTGGAAAATATGTTATTCTGGTCCTCTGCCCAATGTAAAATCAGATTATTTGTTTTTATGCCATTGAGTTGTATGAATTCCTTATACGGCTGTCCCTTGGTACCTGTGGGGGATAGGTTCCAGGAACCCCCACAGGTACAAAATCTGAGGATACTCAAGTTGCTTACAGTCATCCCTCCATATCTGTGGGTTCTGCATCTGCAGAAATGAAGGGCTGACTGTATACATATATTGAAAAAAGTCTGTGTATAAGTGGACTCATGTAGTTCAAAGGTCAACTGTATATTTTCAAGGTTAACTCCTTATCAGATATATGGTTTGCAAATATTTTCTCCCATCCCATATGTTGCCTTTTCATTTTGTTGATTGTTTCCTTTGCTGTGCAGAAACTTGTTAGTTTAATGTAGTCCCACTTATTTATTTTTGCTGCTGTTGCCTGTGTGTTTGGTGTCATATCAAAAAAAAAAAATTGCCAAGATCAATGTCAAGGAGCCTTTCCCTGTGTTTTCTTCTAGGGGTTTTATGGCTTTGGGTCTTATATTTAAGTCTTTAATCCATTTTCAGTTAATTTTTGTGAATGGTGTAAGACAGAGTCCAATTTCATTCTTTCACACATGGATATCTGATTTTCCCAGCACAATTAATTGAATAAAATATTCTTTCCTCATTGTGTGTTCTTAGCACCCCTGTCAAAGATTAGTTGACCATATATACCTGGTTTTATTTCTGGGCTCTCTATTCTGCTCCACTGGTTTATGTGTCTGTTTTTATGCCAGAACCAACTGTTTTGATTACTATAGCTTTGTAATATAGTTTGAAATCAGGAAGTATGATGCCTCCAGTTTTCTTCTTCTTTCTCAAGATTGCTTTGGCTATTTGGGGGTCTTGCAGTTTCATATGAATTTTAGGATTGTTTTTTCTATTTCTGTGAAAAATGCCATTATAATTTTGATAGCAATTTTATTGAATCTGTAGATCACTGTGGGTCATATAGATGTTGTAACAATGTTAGTTCTTCCAATCCAAGAACATGAGCTCTTTCCATTTACTTGTGTCTTCTTCAGTTTCTTTCATTAATGTCTTATGGTTTTCAGTGTATAGGTCTTTCACCTTCTTGGTAAATTTATTCCTAAGTATTATAAATTTTGGTGCTATTGGAAATGAGATTGCTTTCTCTATTTCTCTTTTGGATAGTTTGTTTTTAGTGTATAGAACCACAAGTGATTTTTGTATGTTGATTTGTATCCTGCTGTAGCCATATTTGATCTACCACAGAGCTACATACCTATATGAATATATTTTTCTCAGCATTATCATTTGTTTGTTGATTAATGAAGCCTTGGTGTATGGAATATAGAGGTTAACATCATGAGGCTTATTTCTAAAGTTAAAACTGACATCAAATGTCACATTTAAATGTGTAGATGCTGAAAATCGTCTTTGGTTTTGAGTTTCCTTGGAAGCTTTCTTATTTGATTCTAGTGATATACCTAGATAAATTTTATTGAATGAAATGGAGACGTATAAAGGAATTTGCAATTATGTTCTCAATAGCACCTTTCAGTTCAATAAAATAAAATAGGTCAGAAATAATAGTAAATTAATTAAAACAGGTAAATTTGTGAAAGCAAAATGTATTCTGTAGATAAAATACAGGTTCCTAATGCAGATTGTTATCATGGGCTCATTATTTTAAAATAATTGTTTGCATCCAGAGAACACTCTTTTTAAGTCACATTGTTATTAACATAAAACTTGCTTACCCACCTAATTTATTCTGGTTATATGGCATCTATTTCCATTTGAATAAGAAAATGTTCCATGTGTTTCTTGCTAATAAGAAGAGTTCTGAGTATGAAAACTTGTTTTTCAATTTATATTGCATATTCCTGATTTTTACATATTGGTCTGCTGCCTAATGTCACTTATGTATGTGACTGACAGAGCCTCTTAATGTTGCTGGTCCTGCAACAAAGGATACTAAAGCTTTATTTTGTCTCCCTTCTGCTTATAGGGATTAGGTGATATTTGGCCTAAGACATTAACCTGACCATTGTAAAAGGATTTGGTCATTTCAAAGCTTTGGTAGTATCTTTGTGCAGCCAAAAAGCGGCAAGCAAAGGTGCAGGGTATTGACCATGCAAAGTTGTCAATGGATGCTGACTAGAGGAACAGCTAGTATATTCTAATGACTTAGCTTTACTGTTTCCCTGGGGACATGAACAGAACTCATCTCAAGGGACCTGAGTCTTCCTGGGCAGAGATTGTGACCTTTTTAGGGCATGTCACCACACTAAGCTCCTGGTTTCTGGGGACTCTTATTAACTAGGAGTGCTCCTCAAATTCCTGACCTAATTTTAGACTAAAGCAGTGATTTTCAACCTTGCTTCCATAACTACAGTCACCTGGGGAGATTTAAGAAGTCCTGATGCCTGGGGTTTACTGCAGAACAATTACACTGGGATATTTGAAAATGGAACTCCAAGACATCAGTGTTTTTTAAAACCCCAGAGGTGATTCCAATAAGCAGCATAAATAGTGAGATTTTTATATATACAAATATGTATATGTATATATACATATATATTTTTGAAAACAGTATATGTAAACCTTAAAATTTACTAAGTGGCAGGTTTACAACTCAAGGTTTCTGTAATTTTAAGTAGGACATACCAACCCACCAAGTGAATGTGGCATTTTATGTTTCCTGAATGGTGCATGACACCTCTTACGTTACCCAGTCTAAACTGGGAGATGTTTTTCATCATTTTTTGATTTCCTGTTTTGGTCATTGTCAATATTGTTGGAGAGCCTATTTTTAAAATTAAAAAAAACCTCAATACAAAAAGTGAAATTAAAAAATTTAAAAGGACTATAAAGAGATGAACACTAAATTTGAATCCAAACTAAAAGATAAGAATATATGTATGTAAAATTGATAGCACAACCACACTGGGAAAAAATAATTATTTGAAGTAACTTTTGATTAAGGACTCTAATTGTACAAACTCAGTGCTCTATATTCTTGAACTTAATATGTTTATTATTAATAATGGAATTAGTATAGTAAATCTGCAACTATTTTGTATATATTGTAGGACAGAGCAAGTGAGTAAACATATAGAAGTTATTGGGAACCAGGGTTATCGTTGTGGGAAAAAGAATGATACAAATATGAAGTAGAGGAAAGGGAGGAAAAACCTGTGTTATTACATTTGAATAGAAGGTATCAGACTGAACAATGGTTTAACAGATTTTGTAACTCTGCTCATTGAAGAGGTTTAGAAGCAACGCCATTCTAGTAATATTGAACATGCCTTGTTATTTGTGAATAACTTTTCCTCCAAAAAGGAACTAAGGCAACTTGGAAAAATTCTTGATTCTCACTCTGGGGGAGGTGAAGTATAAAGTGAAACTGGGACATTTCATTGTGCCAGAAAGCAAGAATGTGGTTTTTAAAAATATCAGCGTACTTCAAACGGACATAGGGTTTGAGTAGACATTTCTCCAAGCACATATACAAATGGCCAATAAGCACCTGAAAAGATGCTCAACATTGTTAGTCATTAGGGAAATGCAAACAAAAAACATAATGAAATACCACTTCACACCCACTAGGATGACTATAGCCTTAACAATGGAAAATAGGTGTTGGCGAGGATGTGGAGAAATGGAATTTCTCATTTATTGCTGGTGGGATGCAATAGTGCAGCCACTTTGGAAAACATTCTCGCAGTTTCTCAGAAAGTTAAACATAGAGCTAGCACCATATGACCCAGGAATTCAACTTCTAGGTATATACCCAAGGGGATTGAAAACAAATGTTCACACAGAACTGTGTACACGAATGTTCATAGCAGCATATTCACAGTAGCTAAAAGCAGAAACAACCCAATGTCCCTCAATTAATGAATGGATAAACAAAATATGATATATCCATACAATGGAATATTGTTCAGCCATAAAAAGGAACGAAGTACTGACACATGCTGCAACATAGATGAACCTGGAAAATGTGATGTTACATGAAAGAAGCCAGACATAAAAGGTCACATATTGTATGACACAATTTATATAAAATACCCAGAATAGGCAAACCCATAGAGACAGAAAATAGATCAGTGCTTGCAGTGGCTGGGTGAAGAGATAAGGGGAGTAATTACTTAACAAGTGCAGGGTTTCTCTCCGGTGATGAAAATGTTCTGGAGTTAGTGGTGATGGTTGCCCGACATTGTGAGTATACTAAAACCCACTAAATAGTACACATGAAAATAGTTTAAATGGGGACTTTTGTGTTATGTGAATTTTATCTCAGAAAAATAACCCCTACAAAAAGCAGCAAGTATCTTAGAACCAGACAGATCTGAGTTCATATCCAGACTTTGCTGTGTCCTAGATGTATGAATGTGTGTCAAGCACTTCATCACTGTGCATGTTTCATGCTCTGTAATATGGGTATTAATAATCCCTAGCTCAAATCTGGGGGACATATCGCAAGGGGCCCAGATATAACTTTCTGGAGTGCTTATAATATTTGTGTCCCCCACATTTAAACTGAAACCTCCTTCTCAAAAGGCAAACCCTCTCCATCCTTTACCTTCCTTGGATACGGTACAGTTATCAGCAGAGTTCACTCCATTTTCAAACACATGTATACTCTTTCTGCTCCCATGTCACCACACCCTGTTTTTTCTTTGAATTATGGTGTCTGTCAATTGGCTGATTCCTCTTCTCCTGCTTGCCTTTAAGTTTGGAAGACCTGGTTTGCATTCTGTCTGAGGACCACTTAGTTTTTCGGGCCAGGTAGTGTCTCCAGGATATTCATCCATGTCTTATTTTCGACCACAGTATATAAGCCAGTAACTCCCATTTATTTTACTTCTGAGATCTGGGGCTAAGTATGCTATTGACTGGTAGATATCTTCCACTGCATATGACAAGTTAGCACCTCAAACTCAAGGTGTAAGAGATGAAAATCCTTCTCTTCCCAGCTTGAACCTTTTCTTCAACTTAAACTTCATTTAACAAAAACCACCATCTATACAATTCTCAAGATAGAACCTGGAAAATTGTCTTAGACATTTTTCTATGAATCAACATTACATCCTATTAGTCAAGTTTGTGTAGTTTTCATGTTGAATATAAAATTCATCTATCTATACTTAGAGCTACCAAACAAATATTTACTTAAATAATAGGAAGACACATTATAACAGAAGTTAAGAAACTAGATTCTCAAATCAAACAGAAATAACGATTTTACCACTTTGGAGCCAGGCAATTTGGTCCTGTTAGTAACCTACCTGAATTTCAATTTCCTTATCAGTAAAATGGGATAACCCACATCTTACAGTATTTTGGTGAGAAATAAATGAGATAATGCATATAAAAAATTAGCATAGCATGGTACCAGTAAATAGCAAGTAACCAGTTCAGGAAATCTTTTTTCTTTTTTTTTTTTCAGATTTTATTTTATTTTATTTTATTTTGATTACCAAAGCAAAGACATTGATAAAGCAAATACAGTCTGCAATAATAAATACATCTGCAATAGATGCTAAATGTCACTAAATTATTATATAATTTAGACAGTAAATATGGTCTATTTTTGCTTCTTTCCAATAGAATACATTTGATCACATTTTTTTTTATACAGCAGGTTCTTATTAGTCATCAATTTTATACACATCAGTGTATACATGTCAATCCCAGTCACCCAATTCATCACACCACCACCACCCCCTCCCCGCGGCTTTCCCCCCTTGGTGTCCATACGTTTGTCCTCTACATCTGTGTCTCAATTTCTGCCCTGCAAACCGGTTCATCTGTACCATTTTTCTAGGTTCCACATATATGCGTTAATATATGATATTTGTTTTTCTCTTTCTGACTTACTTCACTCTGTATGACAGTCTCTAGGTCCATCCACGTCTCTACAAATGACCCAATTTCGTTCCTTTTTATGGCTGAGTAATATTCCATTGTATATATGTACCACATCTTCTTTATCCATTTGTCTGTCGATGGGCATTTAGGTTGCTTCTATGACCTGGCTATTGTAAATAGAGCTGCAATGAACATTGGGGTGCATGTGTCTTTTTTGAATTGTGGTTTTCTCTGGCTATATTCGCAGTAGTGGGATTGCTGGAGCATATGGTAATACTATTTTTAGTTTTTTAAGGAACCTCCATACTCTTCTCCATAGTGGCTGTATCAATTTACATTCCCACCAAGAGTGCAAGAGGGTTCCCTTTTCTCCACACCCTCTGCAGCATTTGTTGTTTGTAGATTCTCTAATGAAGCCCATTCTAACTGGTGTGAGGTGATACCTCATTGTAGTTTTGATTTGCATTTCTCTAATAATTAGTGATGTTGAGCAGCTTTTCATGTGCTTCTTGGCCATCTGTATGTCTTCTTTGGAGAAATGTCTATTTAGGCCTTCTGCCTATTTTTGGATTGGGTTGTTTGTTTTTTTTAATATTGAGCTGCATGAGCTGTTTATATATTTTGGAGATTAACCCTTTGTCGGTTGATTCGTTTGCAAATATTTTCTCCCATTCTGAGGGTTGTGTTTTCGTCTTGTTTATGGTTTCCTTTGCTGTGCAAAAGCTTTTAAGTTTCATTAGGTTCCATTTGTTTATTTTTGTTTTTATGTCCATTACTCTAGGAGGTGGATCAAAAAAGATATTGCTGTGATTTATGTCAAAGAGTGTTCTTCCTATGTTTTCCTCTAAGAGTTTTATAGTGTCCAGTCTTACATTTAGGTCTCTAATCCATTTTGAGTTTATTTTTGTGTATGGTGTTAGGGAGTGTTCTAATTTCATTCTTTTACATGTAGCTGTCCAGTTTTCCCAGCACCACTTATTGAAGAGACTGTCTTTTCTCCATTGTATATCCTTGCCTCCTTTGTCATAGATTAGTTGACCATAGGTGTGTGGGTTTATCTCTGGGCTTTCTATCTTGTTCCATTGATCTATGTTTCTGTTTTTGTGCCAGTACCATATTGTCTTGATTACTGTAGCTTTGTAGTATAGTCTAAAGTCAGGGAATCTGATTCCTCCAGCTCCGTTTTTTTCCCTCAAGACTGCTTTGGCTATTCGGGGTCTTTTGTGTCTCCATACAAATTTTTAAGATTTTTTGTTCTAGTTCCGTAAAAAATGCCATTGGTAATTTGATAGGGATTGCATTGAATCTGTAGATTGCTTTGGGTAGTATAGTCATTTTCACAATATTGATTCTTCCAATCCAAGAACATGGTATATCTCTCCATCTGTTGGTACCCTCTTTAATTTCTTTCATCAGTGTCTTATAGTTTTCTGCATACAGGTCTTTTGTCTCCCTAGGTAGGTTTATTCCTAGGTATTTTATTCTTTTTGTTGCATAAATGGGAGTCTTTCCTTAATTTTTCTTTCAGATTTTTCATCATTAGTGTATAGGAATGCAAGAGATTTCTGTGCATTAATTTTGTATCCTGCAATTTTACCAAATTCATTGATTAGCTCTAGTAGTTTTCTGGTGGCATCTTTAGGATTCTCTATGTATAGTGTCATGTCATCTGCAGTGACAGTTTTACTTCTTCTTTTCCAATTTGTATTCCTTTTATTTCTTTTTCTTCTTTGATTGCCGAGGCTAGGACTTCCAAAACTATGTTGAATAATAGTGGTGAGAGTGGACATCCTTGTCTTGTTCCTGATCTTAGAGGAAATGCTTTCAGTTTTTCACCATTGAGAATGATGTTTGCTGTGGGTTTATCATATATGGCCTTTATTATGTGCAAGTAGGTTCCCTCTATGCCCACTTTCTGGAGAGTTTTTATCATAAATGGGTGTTGAATTTTGTCAAAAGCTTTTTCTGCATCTATTGAGATGATCATATGGTTTTTATTCTTCAATTTGTTAATATGGTGTATCACATTGATTGATTTGCATATACTGAAGAATCCTTGCATCCGTGGGATAAATCCCACTTGATCATGGTGTATGATCCTTTTAATGTGTTGTTGGATTCTGTTTGCTAGTATTTTGTTCAGGATTTCTGCATCTATATTCATCAGTGATATTGGTCTGTAATTTTCTTTTTCTGTAGTGTCTTTGTCTGGTTTTGGTATCAGGGTGATGGTGGCCTCATAGAATGAGTTTGGGAGTGTTCCTCCCTCTGCTATATTTTGGAAGAGTTTGAGAAGGATGGGTGTTAGCTCTTCTCTAAATGTTTGATACAATTCACCTGTGAAGCCATCTGGTCCTGGACTTTTGTTTGTTGGAAGATTTTTAATCACACTTTCAATTTCATTACTTGTGATTGTTCTGTTCATATTTTCTATTTCTTCCTGGTTCAGTCTCGGAAGGTTGTGCATTTCTAAGAATTTGTCCATTTCTTCCAGGTTGTCCATTTTATTGGCATACAGTTGCCTGTAGTAGTCTCTTAGGATGCTTTGTATTTCTGTGGTGTCTGTTGTAACTTCTCCTTTTTCATTTCTGATTTTATTGATTTGAGTCCTCTCCCTCTTTTTCTTGATGAGTCTGGCTAATGGTTTATCAATTTTGTTTATCTTCTCAAAAAACCAGCTTTTAGTTTTATTGATCTTTGCTATTGTTTTCTTTGTTTCTATTTCAGTTATTTCTGCTCTGATCTTTATGATTTCTTTCCTTCTGCTAACTTTGGGTTTTGTTTGTTCTTCTTTCTCTAGTTGCTTTAGGTGTAAGGTTAGATTATTTATTTGAGATTTTTCTTGTTTCTTGAGGTAGGCTTGTATAGCTATAAACTTCCCTCTTAGAACTGCTTTTGCTGTATCCCATAGGTTTTGGATTGTCGTGTTTTCATTGTCATTTGTCTCTAGGTATCTTTTGATTTCTTCAGTGATCTCTTGGTTATTTAGTAACGTAGTGTTTAGCCTCCATGTGTTTGTGTTTTTAACGTTTATTCCCCTGTAATTCATTTCTAATTTCATAGCATTGTGGTCAGAAAAGATGCTTGATATGATTTCAATTTTCTTAAATTTACTGAGGCTTGATGTGTGACCCAAGATGTGATCTGTCCTGGAGAATGTTCCATGTGCACTTGAGAAGAAAGAGTAATCTGCTGTTTTTGGATGGAATGTCCTATAAATATCAATTAAATCTATCTGGTCTATTGTGTCATTTAAAGCTTCTGTTTCCTTATTTATTTTCATTTTGGATGATCTGTCCATTGGTGTAAGTGAGGTGTTAAAGTCCCCCACTATGATTGTGTTACTGTCGATTTCCTCTTTTACAGCTCTTAGGAGTTGCCTTATGTATTGAGGTGCTCCTATGTTGGGTGCATATATATTTATAATTGTTACATCTTCTTCTTGGATTGATCCCTTGATCATTATGTAGTGTCCTTCCTTGTCTCTTGTAACATTCTTTATTTTAAAGTCTATTTTATCTGATATGAGTATTGCTACTCCAGCTTTCTTTTGATTTCCATTTGCATGGAATATCTTTTTCCATCCCCTCACTTTCAGTCTGTATGTGTCCCTAGGTCTGAAGTGGGTCTCTTGTAGACAGCATATATATGGGTCTTGTTTTAGTATACATTCAGCAAGCCTGTGTCTTTTGGTTGGAGCATTTAATCCATTCACGTTTAAGGTAATTATCGATATGTATGTTCCTATGACCATTTTCTTAATTGTTTTGGGTTTGTTTTTGTAGGTCCTTTTCTTCTATTGTGTTTCCCACTTAGAGAAGTTCCTTTAGCATTTGTTGTAGAGCTGGTTTGGTGGTGCTGAATTCTCTTAGCTTTTGCTTGTCTGTAAAGCTTTTGATTTCTCCATCGAATCTGAATGAGATCCTTGCGGGGTAGAGTAATCTTGGTTGTAGGTTCTTCCCTTTCATCACTTTAAGTATATCATGCCACTCCCTTCTGGCTTGTAGAGTTTCTGCTGAGAAATCAGCTGTTAACCTTATGGGAGTTCCCTTGTATGTTATTTGTCGTTTTTCCCTTGCTGCTTTCAATAATTTTTCTTTGTCTTTAATTTTTGCCAATTTGATTTCTATGTGTCTCGGCGTGTTTCTCCTTGGGTTTATCCTGTATGGGACTCTCTGCGCTTCCTGGACCTGGGTGGCTATTTCCTTTCCCATATTAGGGAAGTTTTCGACTATAATCTCTTCAAGTATTTTCCTGGGTCCTTTCTCTCTCTCTTCTCCTTCTGGGACCCCTATACTGCGAATGTTGTTGCATTTAATGTTGTCCCAGTGGTCTCTTAGGCTGTCTTCATTTCTTTTCATTCTTTTTTCTTTATTCTGTTCCGCAGCAGTGAATTCCACCATTCTGTCTTCCAGGTCACTTACCCGTTCTTCTGCCTCAGGTATTCTGCTATTGATTCCTTCTAGTGTAGTTTTCATTTCAGTTATTGTATTGTTCATCTCTGTTTGTTTGTTCTTTAATTCTTCTAGGTCTTTGTTAAACATTTCTTGCATCTTCTTGATCTTTGCCTCCATTGTTTTTCCGAGGTCCTGGATCATCTTCACTATCATTATTCTGATTTCTTTTTCTGGAAGATTGCCTATCTCCACTTCATTTAGTTGTTTTTCTGGGGTTTTATCTTCTTCCTTCATCTGGTACATAGCCCTCTGTGTTTTCATCTTGTCTATCTTTCTGTGAATGTGGTTTTTGTTCCACAGGCTGCAGGATTGTAGTTCTTCTTGCTTCTGCTGTCTGCCCTCTGGTGGATGAGGCCATCTAAGTGGCTTGTGCAGGTTTCCTGATGGGAGGGACTGGTGGTGGGTAGAGCTGGGTGTTGCTCTGGTGGGCAGAGCTCAGTAAAACTTTAATCTGCTTGACTGCTAATGGGTGGGGCTGGGTTCCCTCCCTGTTGGTTGTTTGGCCTGAGGCAACCCAACACTGGAGCCTACCTGGGCTCTTTGGTGGGGCTAATGTCAGACTCTGGGGGGGCTCACACCAAGGAGTACTTCCCAGAACTTCTGCTGCCAGTGTCCTTGTCCCCACGGTGAGCCACAGCCACCCTCCACCTCTGCAGGAGACCCTCCAAAACTAGCAGGTAGGTCTGGTTCAGTCTCCTATGGGGTCACTGCTCCTTCCTCTGGGTCCCGATGTGCACACTACTTTGTGTGTGTTCTCCAAGAGCGGAGTCTCTTTCTCCCCAAGTCCTGTCGGAGTCCTGCAATCAAGTCCTGCTAGCCTTCAAAGTCTGATTCTCTAGGAATTCCTCCTCCCATTGCTGAACCCCCAGGTTGGGAAGCCTGATGTGGGGCTCAGAACCTTCACTCCAGTGGGTGGGCTTCTGTGGTATAAGTGTTCTCCAGTCTGTGAGTCACCCACCCAGCAGTTATGGGATTTGATTTTGCTGTGACTGTGCCCCTCCTACCCTCTCATTGTGGCTTCTCCTTTGTCTTTGGATGTGGGGTATCTTTTTTGGTGAGTTCCAGTGTCTTCCTGTCGATGATTGTCCAGCAGCTAGTTGTGATTCTGGTGTTCTCACAAGAGGGAGTGAGAGCACGTCCTTCTACTCTGCCATCTTGGTTCAGGCCTCCAGGAAATCTTGTTCTTGTTAAGTTTGACCCTTTCCATTGCAGAAAGTATTCTAGGTCTTATACCTTTCTCTTGATCTCAGATATTCTCAGACCTTATTTGGAGTATGGGAGGGTGTTTCCACTCAGGGTGATTAGAGAGGGACCAGGCAAAGCCTTAGAATGAAAGCAGTCTTGAAGCCCTCTGGCATGGTATAGAATACTGACCAGGCAAAGTCGTCAATGGATGCTGACTGGAGGAAGAGCCAGTATATTCCAATGACTCAGCTCTATTGTTTCTCTGGGAACATGAACAGAACTCATCTCAGGGGACCTGAGTCTTCCTGGGTGGAGGTTTTTCCCCTTTTAGGACATACCACCATAATCAGTTCTTGGTTTCTGGGGACTCTTATTAACCAGTATTCTTCTGCTTCTCCTCAAATGCCTGACCTAATTTTAGACTGGAGTAGTGATTTTCAACCTTGCTTCCATACTACAATCACATGGGAAGATTTAAGAAATCCTGATGCCTGTCCTTAACTGCAGAGCAGTTAAATCAGGATCTCTGGAGATCTGGAGATGGGACTCCAAGACATCAGTATTTTTTAAAACCCCCAAGGTGATTCAAAGATGCAGCAAAGGTGGTGAACCACAAATCTAATGTCTTGCAACACAAAAATGTGGTCTGTGACAAGCAACATCCACATCAACTTGGAGGTTTTTAGAAATGTAGAAGTTTAGCCATATCCCAGATCTACTGAATCAGAATCTACAATTTCACGAGATACTTGAGTCATTATGAGAAGCACTGGTTTAGAACAATGATTCTCAATTCTGGCTACACATTAATATTAGCTGTAAGATCAGATGTTAGAGCAGATTTGAGAAGACAGGGAAATGTGAGTCAGTAAAGAGGGCCCAAGGGAAGTGGAGTCGGGAGGGAGACAGCCTATTGATTGATGCAAATAATCCAAAGATATGTCTTAGTATGTTAGAGGGTGCAGAGGATCACATTTAATGTTTATTTATCACTTTTGATTTGTGGTAGCCAACCTCCAAGAGGATCTCCAGTGATCCGTACCTCCTGGTATTCAGGCCCTTATGTAGTCTCCTCCCACACTGAATCAGGACAATAATGGAAATAATGATGCTGGTTTCAAGGTTAGGTAATAAAAGACATTGCAGCTTCTGATTTGGCCTCTTGGATCCCTTGCTCTGGGGAAAGCCAGCTGCCATACTGTGATAATACCCAAGGAGGCCCATGGAGAGGCGTGTGGAGAAGAACTGGGGCCTCCTTCTGAACTGCCAGCCATGGGAGTGAGTGAGCCATCTTAGAAGCGGGCCTTCCAGTTTTGGCTGAACCTTCAGGTGACAGCAACCCTAGCCAGTATCTAACTGCAGCTGCCTGAGAAACCCCGTGAAAGAAATGCCTGTTAGAGCCCTGACCAAATTCTTTATCTACAGAAACTGTGGCATAATCAGTGATTGTTTTATACCACTAAGTTTTGGAATAATTTGTATTCTACCATTAAATAATTGCAACAGGGTTTGGTACCTGGAAGTGGGGTGCCGATATAACAAAAACCTAAAATGTGGCAGTGGATTTGGAATAAGAAGACAGGCAGAAGTTGGAAGAGCTTTGAAGAGATTGTTAAGGCCCTAAGGGAGGCTGCCAGTGAGAACTTAAGGGACAGTGAGGAAAATGTTGCTAGAAATTAGAGGAAAGAGCTTTCTTTCTTCTAACGATGATCCTTGTTATTCCTTGTTATACAGTGGTGGAAAACTTTGCGCCATCACCTATGGTGACATGGAAAGTCAAAAATGCAGCTAATGAGTTGGATGATCTAGCTAAAGAGATTTCCAGACAGAATGCTGAAGGTGCCACTTGGCTTCCTTTTGATGCTTATAGTAAAATATAAGAGATAAACTACAAAGGAAGTACTATTAAATATAAATATAAAAGAGCAGTCATTATTAAATTTGAAAAAAAGTTTCTCACTCCAATATTCTCAAATTAAGAAAAGGTTTCAGAGCAGAGTATATGCAAGAGAAGACTATAAGACACTTTGTTAAGAGCTCAGAAAGATCTAAGGAGGTGGTGTCTTGGAGGACCATTCTATCTCTCTGTCAAACAATAGGACTAAGAGTCTAAAAATCTTTAGGGCATTGTTCCTCTCCAATGTAGAGAGGGCTTATCTTGAAGAGATTTATGAGTATGGTTTTGTTGGGAAGATCATAAATTGATTCACAGGAAATGTACAGTTTTTTTTAAAAAAATTATATCACTTTGTACTGAAAGGGACAGAGAAAGTACTAAATGAAAAGAAGACTATTGGATCTCCAAATATCTGCAGGTAGGAAACAAGCTGCAAAAACTACCAAGCTGCAAACACAGGGTACATTTTTACATAGAAAAGGAAGAATGACTCAGGCGGTGGAACCAAGAACTTAGAAGGCAGAGCCAAGAACCATATCCCGGGCAGTAGGACTGAGACCTGAGGAACTAGCAACATGTGCTTGGCTGGATTTCAGAATTGCTATGGACCTGTGACTCCAGTGTGCCTCCAATTTCTCCTGTTTTTGAACTGAAGGGTCTATAGTGACTATCCTCAACTTGTCCACCCATTGCATATTGGGTGTATGGGGGGCAGGTAAATTGGTTTTGGTTTATAGGTCCTCAAACTGAGAGAAACAGTACTAGAGGATCTGTACTTAAGGAACCATACCTGTACTTAAGGAACCATACCTGAAGAGTCTCATCTATACCTGAACCTGATCTAGATAATGAGATTCTGGACCTTGAGCTTGGCTCTGATACTGTCATGGGACATCTTTTGGCAAGATATGAATGTATATTGCATGTGGGTGGGATGTAGAATGTTATGGCCAGAGGGTTCACAGCGGCAGATGATACTTTCCATATATGGCTGCATGTCTATATACATACTTTCCATATGCTCTGCTAACAATGTGACCAACATTCCACCTGAAGAGGTGGAAACATAAATGTTCCTTCCCCACAAATCTGGGGTTGGTAACTGCTCCAACCAATAGAATATGGTAAAAGTAATACTGTGGGACTTCCAAGGCTGGGTCAGAAAATATTACAGCTTATACTGGCTCTCTCTCACTCTCGGGAAGTTTATCTTTGGTTCTCAGCCTCCATGATGTAAGAAAGCACAGACTAGCCATGTGGATGGAGAGACCACTTGGAGAGCCCAAATAGAGAATAACTGAGGCTCCCAACCAACAGCATCAACACCAGATCTTTGAGTAATGAGCCTTCAGATGATAGCAGCCCCCAAATTTTGGGTCTTCCAGCTCCACGTTGTAGAGCAAAGACAAGCTCTTCCTCTTGTTCTCTATCCGAATTCTTGACCCATAAAATTTTAAGCATAATATATGGTTGTTTTATCCCACCATGCTCTGGGGTGATTTGTTACACAATCATAATAATGGAATATAGTTCTTAACTGTTTGGTTTTTTGGGGCATCTTGAGTTGAGACTCTAGGAAGTAAAGGGCAACTCTGTAGCTTTCAGTTGTGACAAAGGTTCTTACCTAAACTCTAAAAATCTCTACCCCTTACTCAAATATTCACAATCATACAGGGAAGCTGAAGTTATTTCAACATGATTACTATTTTGTGATATTCTTGAGAAAAGAAAGTATATAAGTAATTAAAAATTTGGTCCAAATGACCTTGTCTTTTAGGTAATGCAAGAATGGAGTAAATAAAGGTACTATTTTTATAAAGAGAGATCTAAGCACAATAGGTGACAATGTCAGAATATGAAAGCAAGATTTAACATAGTGAAGCCTTATTTCAATAATTTAGTGATGATTATAGAGATGAAAGGAAATGTACAAGAAGCTTTTTTGTTTGTTTCTTTTTCCACAGAGGACAGGCCATGAGGGAATGTGATGGAAACTGGAGCAGGAGGAATTGGGGTCATAAATTAGGAAGCATTTCCTGACTAAGAGTTGTGAAATACTGAATATGTTAATAAGATAAATTGTGTCATCTAATAAAATTTAAAGAGACATTTATATAGCTTTCTACTTAATTGAAAAACTACCTCGCAGTTCTATAAATTTGGAATTTTGTCAAGTATATTGTATATAAAGAATTTATTGACAAAAATAATTTTAGATGAGGGCATTGGTTACTCATTAGTTTTTTGCAACAATTATCTATACCCACACATCCTAGTCCTTTACAGAAGTCTTGAATCTTTAATTAATTTTATGGTGACTATTGTAATGGAAAGCGCAGTATGTACAGAGTCAGAAGTTCTGGTTTCTCCCTCTTTGTCATTATTGAGCTCTGTGACCTTGGTTAAATCATTTAGCTTCTCACAATTTTGGTTTCTGTATACATAAAACATGAATAATACCTGCCCTATTGCCTCACAGGGCTGCTGTACAAATCAAAAGAAATAATGAATGTTCCACGCCCTACACATAGTATACATAAAGGGAGAACTGCTTGTAGACAAGAGTGGAATCAGACTGGATGTGGCCTGAAAACTTAAATATATTGATTATTAATTCATGATTCTTAAGGCTGTAGATGTCTTCTTTAACAGATTCACATCCAGCTTATGAATCCCTCAGTTATATTTATATTCTGAAATAAGCACAGATTTTGGACTCTGAGAATATGGACCTGACGCTTATTATCAGTGTGATTTGGGGCAAGTCAAACATAGTCTATTATCTGAAAAATGGGGAAAAGAATGATAATACATGACTTACAGGGTTAATGAGAGGTTTTAAGTAATATAACATATCTAAAAATGCCTTCCCAGCTGTACAATGAATTTTATTTATAAGTTCTCTGATATTTAAAAGAAGGGGAGCATGGTGTGTGTTGAAGCAGCCTGCTTCATTGGTGAACAGATGTGATCGTTGAGAAGGTCCTCAGATCATAACAAAATTAATTTTCCTAAAACTTCCAAGTGTTGGTCTTTCTTCTGCCTCTTGGAATAACACTGACTAAAAATACTACTTCCTCCACAACATAGTACTTCAAAATATTTGGAGACAGCTATCATATCTCTTTAGGTTTTCCTCTCAAGACAAAAATACCCAGTTTCCTCTAAAGTTCTTTATGTAAATGGATTTGTCTAGATTTTCTCTGTATCTTCTCCAGGATTCCTACTGAAGTGTAGGGTCTAGCATGGGGCAAAGTTTTCCAGATGTGTTCAGGCCAGCATATATCACCTCCATTGAACTGGGGTCTAACTACCTTTGGTTTTGTTTAGATTTATTTTTGGCATTACAGTAATAATTATAGTACCATCAGTGAATGCTTACTACATACCATGCACACTACTAATTCTATTCTAAAAACCTTGCCAACCAGGAATTGTTTTCCCTATTGTATAGATAGTTTAGAGAGTTAAGCACTTGCCTAAGTTCACAAGTTCACAAGTTCACAAAGGCAGTAGCATGTGGAAAAAGAGGTATTTGGGTATAGTTCTGCCTGAGGCCCTTCCACATGACCTTACATTGCAGTTAAAGCAATGGCAACTCCTTAACCTAAATGTTAAGATGTGTTTTCCCCTATGTACAGTTAAAATTTTGTCATTTTGGTTTGTAATTATTTTTCAAGCATATCAAAATATTTGAAAACCTATTTTGGTCTTTACATATATTGGACTTTGTGTAATCTGTAAACCAATATGCATTCTGTCAATATATTCATCAAGCCCACTGATAAAACAGAGTTCACTGGACAGACCACCAGAGATCTCTCTCCATGGTGACTAATCCAGGAATTGATACCTCTTGGATCTGGTTGTTCAACAACTATAAATTCAGCTTAACTGTATTTTCATCCAGCCCACGTTCCTTCATCTTGCCTCTAACAATAACATGAGAAATCTTATGAAATACCAGGTTAGAATCAGGTAAGTGATATCCGTGATGTGCTCCTTATTTCCAGGCTAATGACCTATGTTGATTTATGGTTAATCAGACAGAGGGTTTCTAAATTACAAAAAAAATTTAAAATTTTCATCATTGCTATAAAATCACAGAGGAATGCTTGTGAAATATTCAACTCCAGATATAAAATGCATTTATTATAGAAATTATGTTTTGTTACAGACTATAATCCAAAATCAGTGAAAATCCTGTTATTGTAATTTTAACCATGTTTAGAAATTATAGGTGTGGGAGGCAATAACAATTTTCACTTTGTGACATTTTCATAATGATACTAAAAATATTTTCAAAAAGTTAACAGCATTATAAAGATGTGAAAGTTCATGCAATTATGAAAAAAACATGCTACCAAAATGATTAAATATTTTACCGATTAAAAAATGTTGCATACTCCCGGGGCCCGGGCCCGCCTCGCAGGCCGCTCCTCAGGTCCGCTCGGGGCCGCGCGGTCGACACGCTCCGTCGGGCTCTGCCCAGCCCGAGCCGGCCGGTCCTGCTGGGCGCCCTGCCCCAGCCCTGCCCCGGCGCTCCGGCCGAGGCCGCCGTGCCTTACCTCCGCCTCAGGCACCCTCGCGGCCGGCGTCCCCGCGCGGCGCGGCGTCCCCCGAGCGCGCCTTCTCAGGGCTCGTGGCTCGCGCAGCCCCAGCTGTGGGCCACGACGACCCTGTTCCTTGCTCTCCCTCCCTAGTTTGCGACACCTTTTTCAGAGTCTTTGCGTGGTCTCCTAGTTCTTGCTGGGCCATTTCTTTCACGACGTGATAATCTAGAGCCTCCGTTACAACTGACTTGTCCTACAAATAGGTAGAGGAAAGGTGGTACCTGAACCATTCAGCACGGAGTCACTTACTCTAGATGTTTACAGATACAAGGATTCATTGAAAGAAGACCTTCAGAAAGCAGATCTTGTTATTAGTCACGCAGGTGCAGGAAGCTGTTTGGAGAGTCTGGAAAAAAGAAAGCCACTCACAGTGGTTATAAATGAAAAGTTGATGAACAATCATCAGCTGGAATTGGCAAAGCAGCTACACAAAGACGGGCATCTCTTCTACTGTACTTGCGGCACGCTTCCTGGGCTGTTACAGTCAATGGACTTTTCAACACTGAAATGTTTTCCTCCTGGCCAGCCCGAAAAATTTTCTGCATTTTTGGATAAAGTTGTTGGATTACAAAAATAAACACTAAACTCTCCACACTTTAAAAACACCCCTCAAATTCAACTTATGGAATGTGGTTAAATCAAATTAAATATAGAGTATATATTTGTAGAATAATATGAATTAATAAGCCTCCTACATCTGTAGAATGTGTAGAAAATTTTATGGTGTGAATGTTAGCATTTGGGTCCAAATTCTAAATGCAGTTTCACAAATTTATTAGATTTTTCCCTAATCTTCATATTTTAGTAAAAGAAATATGTAGGGAGCATTCACACGTTTTATCCTAGAACCCAAATGGATTTGGAATCATGAAAAAAAATGAATTAAATATGGAAACTTTGACAAAAAAACCTCAAATGTAGTTAATTTGATATTAGAGTAAAAAATGAAACAGTGACAAACTTGTAAAAAAAAATTTGAGTCAGAATCTTTAACTTCATAATCCAAGGAACCAAATTAAAAAAAAAAGACCAATAAAAATGATGGATTGTGTTCTGTGAAATAAAAAGCCCAGTAATTACCTTAAAAAGATTAACTATCAAGTCAGTTGATCTATTGTACTTTGAGAAACTACTATTATCCTGAAGATGATAGTAGTAGAGTGGAGTGGTTGTGTTCACTGTTTTCCTATAAAATATAAACAGAAAGTGACAAAAATAATCTTGCCCAATGTCAAAGCTTTACTGGTTTGGGAAGAGTAAATTCAAAAGCACTTGTGCCAATAGGACTTGCTGTTATTTTTTAAGGACCCCCCCCTCACAGTGATATTGAAACATTTACTGTAGCATCATAGAGGAATTTATGCCCTTATAAAATTAGTTTTACAAATGAATAATTGATCTGATGTGTATAATGGCCTAAATATCTGGTTTTAAAATTCACATAACTCAAAATAGATACTTTATGAAATTCTGATTATGGTAAGTGGTCTCAAGACCTATAAAATAAACTAGATTATCCATAAGTATTGATAGTTTTCTGGTAGAAAGTTTAGATATAATTCATCCATAAAAATAGAACATTCACTATAAAGATTTATTTTTGATTATATTATCCCAAAATGTTGAATATTCTAAACATTTTACTTGGGATGCATTATATAATGTTTCTGTAGATTTACTTTCCTGATTGTGTTTTACTTAGGCTAATATTAAAATAAATTCTTACTAATGGTAAAAAAAAATGTTGCATAGGTTTAAATTAAACATAACAGATCTTATCTTTCAGGCTTTGGACTCTTTTTGTCTGGACTAATCTATGCCTCTTTTGTTTGTTCATTCATTCATTCATTTTTCCATCTAACAAATAAATTATATTAGCAAATAGTGTGCTTGTACTTGGGAGGTCTCGTAATATATTAGACCTGATTCCTGTCTTTATTAAGTGTTGGGAATAATCCTATAATTCAGTAAGGAAGAGAAGAAGTATATAAATTATCTAAAGTAGATAATGATAAGTTCTGTAAAAATAATTTAGACTGAAGATAGATCAGTTTTGGGCAAGATAATCAGCAATATTTCATGAACACAGGTAGAATATAATCTGAGCCTGGAAATCTAGTGATATTTCAATATTTCAGGATGTGATGAAGAGTGTCTGAGACTGAGGATGGAGTATCCCCATTCTAGTCCATTAATTTTGATGGTGTTTATTTAAGCCCTAGAGGTAGCAGAGGAGAAATGTGATCCCTTTCCTGGTCAAGGGTGGAATGCTATCTTAGTGAAATTCAGGGCACACCAAGACAATATCTTTTTGAACACCTAGTTAAGTCCAAGATAGTGTGCTATAAACTGAGTTTACAGAAAAACAAGAAATAATCCTTGCTCTTCAAGAATCTATAGTGTAGTGATA
Organism: Balaenoptera physalus; assembly: GCF_965194825.1. Taxonomy (NCBI): domain Eukaryota; kingdom Metazoa; phylum Chordata; class Mammalia; order Artiodactyla; family Balaenopteridae; genus Balaenoptera; species Balaenoptera physalus. The sequence continues at coordinate 25,929,916 of NC_138903.1, read as the reverse complement.
ACTAAGGAAAATCTTGCAAGATGCCAAATTAAAGTATTTAAGTCCAGGTATTCTCATACCTTTACCCACATTGGACATTATCCATCACTTTAATCTTGGCCAATCTGAGGTGACCCTCCAGGGATAGCTAGGTAGGTCTTTCCTGTAAGGTCAGCATATCAACCAAATTGGGAGACAGAACAACATGCCATATGAAAATGTGGTGCCACAGATCAAACAGGGCCAAAGAGTATAAGGTTTGATTTGTTTCTAGTTTAAATTAAAACAATAATGAATGTTAAGGAAAGTTTATTATTTAGGATGGTGAAGGATCATGGATTGCAGTAGTCATTTATTGTATAATGTTTATCATTGAAAGACAATTTCTTTTATTACTCTGTGATCACTCTGTAAAACATGAAGTTTCCTCACATTTTCATTTTTTGGAAGAAAATTTTTAGAATGGTCCCTTTCCCCCTGGTATTGTGTTATTTTGTCAAACAAACAACATTGAAAGTATTTTCCCTCCTCCCCATCCAATTACCTGTGTCAATCAGGTTCCAGTCAGAAAAGAGAAATTGTTCTAGGTATTTTACGCAGAGGAAATTTCATACAAGGACTTACTTAGGAGGGTCACTGATGAACTGAGGATCCAAAGAGGGGGCATAAGGCAATCTAGACATTAGAGGGAAAGGGACACAAAGATATGTAGTTCCTTGTGATGCAGTAAAGGACAGAGAGATGTGGGAGAGGGATCTGAGAGCAAAAAGCCAGCCCATGACTCAGAGACAATCAATGTTAACATCATTTCAGCTATCTTGTATGCATAAATAAAATAAAATGTTTACACTGAATGAAATATATACAACCATATATATTTGGATTCGACAAGGTTACTTCACAATTTACACACTATAATGCAATTTCCTTTTTCTATGTCACACATATTATGAGCATCATTCTGTGTTGCCACATGCAGATCGTTATTTTTAACAACTGCCTAATATTCCATTGTATTGATGGACTATAATGTATTTAACCAGTTCTCCTCAAGGGCTGTTTTGATTATTTTTAATTTTTCATGATTACAAACAATGCCAGATTGAAGATACTTGTACTTGTAAAATTGATCACTTCTACAATTATTGCATAGGATAGATTTCTAAAAGTGGATTTTTCAGTGAAGTATACGCACTTTTAAATTTTTGATAGTTATTTCCACACTCCCTTTCTAATGTTGGTAGTAATTTGTATTCAAATCAAGATTGTATGAAAGAGGTTGTTAATTAATCATTTGCTCCAATATTATATATTATCAATCTTTGTCAATCTGATAAGTAGATATATGTGTATATGTATTGAAGTCTGTATCTGTATGTGTCTGTGTCTGTGGAATGGCTATGGCTATATCCATATATCTATGTTTGCGTGTATGAACATGTTGATATGTTTACCTATATGTCTGTGACTACGTCTTTGCTGATATATCTACATAAATATAGTGGAGCTTCATTATTCATGGATTCTATATTTGTAAATTTGCCCACTTGCTAAAATTTATCTGTAAGCCCAAAATCAATAACTGTAGTGCTTTTGTGATCATTTGGGGACATGTAAAAAGTAGTGAAAAATTCAAGTTACGTTACACACATGTTCTCAGCTGAGGTCAAGCAAGGTGATGCTCTGTCTTCTTGTGTCAGCTCTCACAGTATAAACAAGTGTTCTTTTCACAGTGTATTTAGTGCCTTTTTTGTGTATGTGTGCTTTTTCTTGGTGATTTTGCTGCTGAAAATGGCCCCCATGCATAGAGCTGAAGTACCGTCTAGTGCTCCTAAGTGCAAGAAGGCTGTGATGTGCCTTATGGAGAAAATATGTGTGTTAGATAAACATCATTCAGACATGCGTTATAATGCTCTTGGCCATAAGTCCAATGTTAATGAATCAACAATATATATTAAACAAGTTGTCTTTAAACAGAAACACACATAAATCAAGGTTATGTATTGATTAATTGATGAAAATGGTATAAACAGAGGCTTGCAAGAACCTAACCCTGCATTTCCTGTAAGAGAATGCTAAGAGTGTTTAGTAACTTGATATTCATGAGGACTTTATAGCTCATAACTACTGCATATAATGAGACGATTATATCCATATCTATGGCTCTATCAATCTTTCTATGTCTTTGATTCAATAAATATTTATCAAGTGCCTCTTATGAAATAGGCACTGGGAATAAAATGTTAAGCAAAGACACCAAAAACACAAACAACAAAATTAAAAATAGGTAAATTGGACTACAACAAAAATAAAAACGTGAGTGTTTCAAAGGCCTCTTATCAACAGAGTGAAAAGGAAACCCACAGGAATGGGAGAAAATATTTGAAAATCATATGTCTGATACTAGATTGATATCCAGTATATGTAAAGAATGCCTGTGTCACAACACCAAAAAATTCAAACAATCCAATTTAAAAATGGACAAAGACTTGAATAGACTTTTCTCCAAAAAAGATATACAAATGGCCAACAAGAACATGAAAAGATGCTTGATATCATTAATCATTTGGGAAATGCAAATCAAAACCACAATTAGATATCACTTGACACCCTTTAGGATGGCTATCATAAAAGCAAAAACAAAATAACAAGTGTTCATGAGGAAGTACAGAAATTAGAACCCTTGTGCGCTGCTGGTTGGGAATGTAAAATGACGTAGCCACTGTGGAAAACTGTATAGCAGTTCTTAAAAAAAAACATTAAACATAGAATTACCATATGATCCGGCAATTCTACTTCTGAATATATACCCAAAAGAATTCAAAGCGGAACTCAAATAGATATTTGTACATACATGTTCATAGCAGCGTTACTCAGAGTAGCCAAAAAGTAGAAGCAACCCAGTACACACTGTGGATGAATGGATAAGTATAATGTGGTATATACATGCAATGGGCTATCATTCAGCCTTAAAAAGGAAAGAATTTCAGACACATATTACAATATGGATGAGCCTTGAAGACATCATGCTAAGTGAAGTATGCCAGTCACAAAAGGACAAATATTGTGAGAATGCACTTATGAGGTACCTAGTGTAGTCAAATTCAGAGACAAAGTACAGTGATGATTGTCAGGGGTTGAGGGTAGGGGGGATTGGGAAGTTATTGTTTAACGGGTATAGAGTTTCAGCTGAGGAAGAGGAAAAACTTCTGGGTATGGTTGGTAGTGATGGTTCCACAACAATGTGAATGTACTTAATGCCATTGAACTGTAAACTTAAAAATGGTTAAAATGGTAAATTTTATGTTGTGGTTATATTTAACCACAGTAAAAAAGAAAGTTGAGCAAAATGAGCACTGTAGGATTTTGCAATTTCATTGGTTAAATTCCACTACTAAAAATGGACTAAAAATTAACAACAGAGACAAATATATAACATATACAATTCAAAATTGCAAGGATTTTTATAATGAAAATGTGTAAATGTGACATGAGAACATGAAACATGGGAAATTGACTTGGTTTGGGGGTGTTAAGGAAGGCTCACGTTTAGTGAGCCTTAACATTTAAAAATATATTTCAATTGTGTGTTATTTTCAAATGAAAATTACTTTTACAATTCTTTTTATTTTGGTTAATTTAAAATTATTACTTGATAAGAACAATTTGAATCTTTAAAGCTACTATTCCTGTAATGTCTGGGGTAAATGTTTTTCTCACTTTACCTCTACATCTTTCTTCTTTTCTTCCTTCTTTTTTCCCCCTCCCTCCTCCTTTTTTTTTTTGTGATCATTGGCCTTTCAAACAAGTTTATAGCGTGTCACATCCCAACAGTATAGAAATGCATACTGTGATTTCTTCTACCACTGTTACTGTTTTAATTTTTGCTTTACAATTTTTATCAATTTGGTATTTATTTTGATATCCAGGATATGCTTTATTTTATTTTCCAGATAGGTTGCCTGTTGTCCCTATATAATATATTTCATTATTTATATCTCTCAATGATTTGAAATATGTATTACTCACTGTAGTCCAGAGGTTGGCAAACTTTTTCTGTGAAGGGCCAGATAGTAAATAATTTAGGCTTTGTAGCAATATGTTCTCTGTTGCAAATACTCAGCTCTGCTGTTGCAGCATGAAAGCAGCCATAGATAATACATGACTTCATGAAAGAACATGATTGTATTCGATTAAAACTTAAATTTACAAAATCAGTGGTTGAGTGGGTTGGTCCTTTAGTGTTCAGACACCTGCTCTGCTATTTTGTTGCATTGGTCCCTCTGTCTCATCTATTTTATTTAATTTATTTTTATTGAAGTAGAGTTGATTTTCAGTATTATATTAGTTTCAGGTGTACAACATAGTGATTCAATATTTTTATAGATTATACTCAATTTAAAGTTATTATAAAATATTGGATATGTTCCCTGTGCTGTACATTATATCCTTGTATCTTATTTTATACTCAGTAGTTTGAACATCTTAATCCCCACCTCTATCTTGCCCCCCCCCCCACCCCGCTGATAATCACTAGTTTCTTTTCTGTATCTGTAAGTCTGTTTCTGTTTTGTTATATTCATTAGTTTGTTTTATTTTTTAGATTCCACATATAAGTGAAAACATACATTATTTGTCTTTGTCTGACTTACTTCACTAAGCATAATACCTTCCAGATCCATGCATGTTGTTGCAAATGGCAAAATTTCATTATTTTTCAAAATTTCATTATTCATATTGAGTAATATTCTATTGTATGTACTTACCACATCTTCTTTATCCACTCATCTGTTGATGGACACTTAGGTTGCTTCCATATCTTGGTTACTGTAAACAATGCTGCTATGAACATTGGGGTGCATATGTCTTTTTGAATTAGTGTTTTCATTGTCTTTGGATATATACCCAGGAGTGGAATTGCTGGATCATATGGTAGCTCTATTTTTAGTTTTTTAAGGAACCTCCATACTGTTTTCCACAGTGGCTGCACCAGTTCACTTTACCACTGAAAGTGTACAAGCATTCCCTTTTCTCCACATCCTTGACAATATTTGTTATTTGTGGTCTTTTTGATGATAGCCATTCTGACAGGTGTGAGGTGAGATCACATTATGGTTTTGATTTGCATTTCCCGTGATGATTAGTGATGTTCAGCATCTTTTCATGTGCCTGTTGGCCATCTGTATGTCTTCTTTGGAAGAATGTCTGTTCAGGTCTTCTACCTATTTTTTGATTGGGTTCCTTGTTTTTTTGATGTTGAGTTGTATGAGCTGTTTATATATTTTCCATATTAACCCCTTATCGGTCATATCATTTGCAAATATATTTTCCTGTCCAGTAGATTGTCTTTTCATTTTGTTGATGGTTTCCTTTGCTGTGCAAAAGCTTTCAAGTCTAATTAAGTCCCATTTTTAATTTTTGCTTTTGTTTCCCTTGCCTTAGGAGACAGATCCAAAAAAACATTGCTAGGGTTTATGTCAAAGAGTATTCTGCCTATGTTTTCATCTAGGAGTTTTATGGTTTCTGGTCTTACATTCAGGTCTTTAATCCATTTGAATTTATTTGTGTATATGGTGTGAGAAAATATTCTAATTTCATTCTTCTACATGCAGCTGTCCAGTTTTCTGAGCACCACTTATTGAAGAGACTGTCTTTTCTCCATTGTATATTATTGCCTCTTTTGTCATAGGTTAATTGACCATAAGTGTATGTGTTTATTCATGGGCTCTCTACTCTGTTCCATTGATCTATGTGTCTGTTTTTGTGCCAGTACCATACTGCTTTTGATTACTGTAGCTTTGTAGTATAGTCTGAAGTCAGGGAGCATGATACCTCCAGCTTTGTTCTTTTTTTCTCTAGACTGAGTTGGCTATTCAGGGTCCTTTGTGGTTCTATATCAATTTTAGGATTATTTGTTCTAGTCCTCTGAAAATTGCCACAGGTATTTTGATAGGGATTGCATTAAATCTGTAGACTGCTTTGGGCCATTTTAACAATATTAATTCTTCCAATCCATGAACACAGGATATCTTTGTTTCTCTGTAACATCTTCAGTTTCCTTCATCAATAATTTATAGTTTTCAGAGTATAGGTCTTTCACCTCTTTGGTTAAGTTTATTTTATTTTTTAAAAAATATTTATTTATTTATTTATTTATTTATTTATTTATTTTTGGCAGCATTGGCTTTGTCTTAGTTACAGCACGTGGGCACTTTGTTGCGGCACAAGAGCTTCTCTCTAGTTGTGGCATGTGGGGTCAGTAGTTGTGGCGTGTGGGCTTAGTTGTCCTGCAGCATGTGGGATCTTAGTTCCCCGACCAGGGATCAAACCAGCGTCCCCTGCATTGGAAGGCAGATTCTTAACTGGACCACCAGGGAAGCCCCATTGGTTAAGTTTATTTCTAGGTATTTTATTCTTTTTGATGTGATTGTAAATGGGATTGTTTTTGTGTTTCCTCTTTCTGATAGTTCATTATTAGTGCATAGAAAAGCAGCAGATTTTCGTGTATTAATCTTGTATCATGCAGCTTTACTGAATTCATTTATTAGTTCTAACACTTTTTTGGTGGAGACTTTATTTTTATTTTTTATTTTTTTAACACCTTTATTGGAGTATAATTGTTTTACAATGGTGTGTTAGTTTCTGCTTTATAACAAAGTGAATCAGCTATACATATACATATGTCCCCATATCTCCTCCCTCTTGGGTCTCCCTCCCATCCTCCCTATCCCACCCCTCTAGGTGGTCACAAAGCACCGAGCTGATCTCCCTGTGCTATGTGGCTGCTTCCCACTAGCTATCTATTTTACATTTGGTAGTGTATATATGTCCATGCCACTCTCTCACTTCATCCCAGCTTACCCTTCCCCCTCCCCATGTCCTCAAGTCCATTGTCTACATCTGTGTCTTTATTCCTGTCCTGCCCCTAGGTTCTTCAGAACCTTTTTTTGTTTTTTAGATTCTATATATATGTGTTAGCATATAGTATTTGTTTTTCTCTTTCTGACTTACTTCACTCTGTATGACAGACTCTACATCCATCCGTGGTGGAGATTTTAGATCTTTCAATATCATGCCATCTGCAAATAGTGACAGTTTTACTTCTTCCCTTCCAATTTGAATGCCTTTTATTTCGTTTTCTTGTCTGATTGCTGTGCGTAGGACTTCCAATAATATATGAAATAGAAATGGCAAGAGTGAACATCCTTGTCTTGTTCCTGATTTTAGAGAAAAGCTTTCAGTTTTTCACCATTGACTATGATGTTAGCTGTGGATTTGTCATAAATGGCCTTTATTATGTTGAGATATGTTCTCTCTATACAAACTCTGTAGAGCATTTTTATTATAAATAGATGTTGAATTTTGTCAGTTTTTTTTGCATTTATTGAGGTGACTGTGTGATTTTTATCCATTGTTTTGTTCATGTGGTGTATCACTTTGACTGATTTGAGGATATTAAACCATCCTTGCATCCCTAGAATAAATCCCACTTGATCATGGTGTAAGATCCTTTTTATATTTTGTTAATTTCAGTTTGCTAATATTTTGTTGAGTGTTTTTACATCTATATTCATCAGCGATATTAGCCTGTTATTTGCTTTTTTGGTAGTGTCTTTGTCTGGTTTTGGTATCAGGGTATTGGTGGTTTCATAGAATGAATTTGGGAGTGTTCCTTCCTCTTCAATTTTTGGAATAGTTTGAGAAGTATAGGTATTAAGCCTTCTTTCTATACTTGGTAGAATTCCCCCATGAAGCAGTCCAGTCCTGGACTCTTGTTTGTTGAGAGTTTGAAATTGTTGGGAGTTTGAAATTGAAATTGATTCAATTTCACTACTAGTAGTGAGTCTGTTCAGATTGTCTGTTTCTTCCCGATTCAATTTTAGAAGGTTGTATGTTTCTAGGAATTTATCCATATCTTCTAGGTTCCCCAATTTGTTGGCATATAACTGTTCATAGTATTCTCTTATGATTTATTATATCTCTGTGGTATTGGTTGTTATTTCTTCTCTTTCATTTCTTATTTTGCTTATTTGGGTCCTCTTTTATTCTTTAATGAGCCTGGCTAAAGGCTTATTAATTTTGTTTATCTTTTCAGAGAACCAGCTCTTTGTTCCATTGATCTATTCTCTCTCTCTTTTTTTTAATCTCTATTTTATTTAATTCTGCTCTGACCTTTATTATTTACTTCCTTTTGCTGACTTTGGACTTTTTTTGTTCTTCTTTTTCTAATTTCTTTAGATGGTAGTTTAGGTTGTTTATTTGATATTTTCTTGTTTAATTTTTTTTGGACCGCACTGCATGGCATGCAGAACTTCCCTGACCAGAGATCGAACCCGTGCCCCCTGCAGTGGAAGTGTAGAGTCTTAACCACTGGACCACCAGGGAAATCCAATATTTTCCTGTTTCTTGAGATATGCCTGTATTGCTATAAGCTTCCCTCTTAGAACTGATTTTGCTTTGTTCTATAGGTTTTAGAAAGTTGTGCTTTTATTTTCATTTATCTCGATGTATTTTCAAATTCCTCTTTGATTTCTTCATTGACCCATTGGTTATTTAGTAGCATGTTGTTTAATCTCCACGTGTTTGTGTTTTTCCCATTTTTCTTCCTGTAATTGATTTCTAGTTTCATACCACTGTGCTCAGAAAAAATGCTTGATATAATTTCTGTCTTCTTAAAGTTGTTGATATTTGCTTTGTGACCTAGTGTGTGATCCATCCTGGAGAATGTTCCATATGCACTTGAAAAGAATGTGTTTTCTATGGTTTTTGGATGTAATGTCCTTTAGATACCTCTTAAGTCCAACTGGTCTAATGTGTCATTTAAGGCCACTGTTTCCTTATTGATTTTCTGTCTGGATGATTTGTCCATTGATGTAAGTGTGGTGTTAAAGTCCCCTACTATTATTGTATTATTGTATTTCACATTCATCGCCATCATTGTCATAGTTGTCATCGTCATCATCATCATCACCATCATCATCTCTCTTATGGAGTTTATATATTGTGCTAAGCACTTGACATACTAGGCTCCTGAGCCTTACAAAATAGATCTGTTCATTTCTATTCTATAGATGAGGAAACTGAGGCTTATTAAATTTAGGTTAACTGCCTAAAATAACACTTGTAGATTTATTAGCCTGGGTTTCTTTGAAAGCAGGGCCTTAGGCAGGGTTCTGGTATGCATATGTTAGGTGATTCTTGGGCTTAGGTTGCAAAGTCACGCTGGCCTCTGCCGCCACAGACTCACCCGGCATTTTGTACCCCTCCCTTCCCCCGGCCTGAGTGAGCCAGAACCCCCTAATCAGCTGCTACTTTAACCCTGTCCTCTCTGAGCGAAGAACAGGCGACCTACATGCAGAGGCGGGTCCAAATCCAAAGCTGAACCCCAGGAGCTCTGCAAACAAAGAAGAGAAAGGGAGATTTCTCCCAGTAGCCTCAGGAGCAGCGGATTAAATCTCCACAACCAACTTGATGTACCCTGCATCTATGGAATACCTGAATAGACAATGAATCTTTCGAAAATTGAGGCGGTGGACTTTGGGAGCAACTGTAGACTTGGAGTTTGCTTTCTGCATCTAATTTGTTCCTGGCTTTATGTTTATCTTAGTTTAGTATTTAGAGTTTATTATCACTGGTAGATTTGTTTATTGATTTGGTTGCTCTGTTCCTTTTTTTTTCCATAGATATATATATATCTTTTTCCTTTTTCTCTTTTTGTGAGTGTGTATGTGTATGCTTCTTTGTGTCATTTTGTCTGTAGCTTTGCTTTTACCATTTGTCCTAGGGTTCTGTCTGTCTGTTTTTTCTTTTCTTTCTTTCTTTTTTTTTTTTTTTAGTATAGCTTTTAATGCTTGTTATATTTTGTGGATTTGTTTTTTGGTTTGGTTGCTCTTTTCTTTCTTTCTTTCTTTTTTTAATATTTTTTTATTTTTAATAATTATTTTTTATTTTAAAATAGAAAATATAAACAGACCAATCACAAGCACTGAAATTGAGACTATGATTAAAAATCTTCCAAGAAACAAAACTCCAGGACCAGATGGCTTCACAGGCGAATTCTATCAAACATTTAGAAAAGAGCTAACACCTATCCTTCTCAAACTCTTCCAAAATATAGGAGAGGGAGGAACACTCCCAAACTCATTCTACGAGGCCACCATCACTCTGATACCAAAACCAGACAAAGATGTCACAAAGAAAGAAAACTACAGGCCAATATCACTGATGAACATAGATGCAAAAATCCTCAACAAAATAGTAGCAAACAGAATCCAACAGCACATTAAAAGGATCATACACCATGATCAAGTGGGGTTTATTCCAGGAATGCAAGGATTCTTCAATATACGCAAATCAATCAACGTGATACATCATATTAACAAACTGAAGGAGAAAAACCATATGATCATCTCAATAGATGCAGAAAAAGCTTTTGACAAAATTCAACACCCATTTATGATAAAAACCCTCCAGAAAGTAGGCATAGAGGGAACTTACCTCAACATAATAAAGGCCATATATGACAAACCCACAGCCAACATCGTTCTCAATGGTGAAAAGCTGAAACCATTTCCTCTAAGATCAGGAACAAGACAAGGTTGTCCACTCTCACCACTATTGTTCAATATAGTTTTGGAAGTTTTAGCCACAACAACCAGAGAAGAAAAAGGAATAAAAGGAATCCAAATCGGAAAAGAAGAAGTAAAGCTGTCACTGTTTGCAGATGACATGATAATAGAGAATAGAGAATCCTAAACGTGCTACCAGAAAACTACTAGAGTTAATCAACTAATCTGCTAAAGTAGCAGGATACAAAACTAATGCACAGAAATGTCTTAAATTCCTATACACTAATGATGAAAAATCTGAAAGAGAAATGAAGGAAACACTCCCATTTACCATTGCAACAAAAAGAATAAAATACCTAGGAATAAACCTACCTAAGGAGACAAAAGACCTGTATGCAGAAAACTATAAGACACTGATGAAAGAAATTAAAGATGATACAAATAGATGGAGAGATATACCATGTTCTTGGATTGGAAGAATCAACACTGTGAAAACAGATGGAGAGACATACTGTGTTCTTGGATTAGAAGAATCAACATTGTGAAAATGACTCTACTACCCAAAGCAATGTACAGATTCAGTGCAATCCCTATCAAGCTACCAATGGCATTTTTCACAGAACTAGAATAAAAAATTTCACAATTTGTTTGGAAACACAAAAGACACCGAATAGCCAAAGCAACCTTGAGAAAGAAAAACAGAGCTGGAGGAATCTGGCTCCTGGACTTCAGAGTATACTACAAAGCTACAGCAATCAAGACAGTATGGTACTGGCACAAAAACAGAAACATAGATCAATGGAACAGGATAGAAAGCCCAGAGGTAAACCCACGCACATATGGTCACCTTATTTTTGATAAAGCAGGCAAGAATATACAATGGAGAAAAGACAGCCTCTTCAATAAGTGGTGCTGGGAAAACTGGACAGCTACATGTAAAAGAATGAAATTAGAACACTCCCTAACACCATACACAAAAATAAACTCAAAATGGATTAAATGTAAGGCCAGACACTATAAAACTCTTAGAGGAAAACATAAGCAGAACACTCTATGACGTAAATCACAGCAAGATCCTTTTTGACCCACCTCCTAGAAAAATGGAAATAAAAACAAAAATAAACAAATGAGACCTAATGAGGCTTAAAAACTTTTCTACAGCAAAGGAAAACATTATAAAGACGAAAAGACAACTCTCAGAATGGAGAAAATATTTGCAAATGAAGCAACTGACAAAGGATTAATCTCCAAAATTTACAAGCAGCTCATGCAGCTCAATATCAAAAAAACAAACAACCCAATCCAAAATTGGGCAGGAGACCTAAATAGACATTTCTCCAAAGAAGAGATACAGATTGCTAACAAACACATGAAAGGATGCTCAGCATCACTTTTCATTAGAGAAATGTAAATCAAAAAAAAAAAAAAACTACAATGAGGTATCACCTCACACTGGTCAGAATGGCCATCATCAAAAAGTCTACAAACAGTAAATGCTGGAGAGGGTGTGGAGAAAAGGGAACCCTCTTGCACTGTTGGTGGGAATGTAAATTGATACAGCCACTATGGAGAACAGTATGGAGGTTCCTTAAAAAACTAAAAATAGAACTACCATACGATCCAGCAATCCCACTCCTGGGCATATACACTGAGAAAACCATAATTCAAAAAGCATCATGTACCACAATGTTCATTGCAGCCCTATTTACAATAGCCAGGACATGGAAGCAACCTATGTGTCCATCAACAGATGAATGGATAAAGAAGATGTGGCACATATATACAATGGAATATTATTCAGCCATAAAAAGAAATGAAATTGAGCTATTTGTAGTGAGGTGGATGGACCTAGAGTTTGTCATACAGAGTGAAGTAAGTCAGAAAGAGAAAAACAAATACCGTATGCTAACACATATATATGGAATCTAAAAAAAAAAAAAAAAAGTGGTTCTGAACGACCTATGAGCAGGACAGCAATAAAGACGCAGATGTAGAGAATGGACTTGAGGACACGGGGAGGGGGAAGGGTAAGCTGGGACGAAGTGAGAGAGTGGTATGGACTTATAAATACTTCCAAATGTAACATAGATAGCTAGTGGGAAGCAGCCACATAGCACAGGGAGATCAGCTCAGTGCTTTGTGACCACCTAGAGGGGTGGAATATGGAGGGTGGGAGGGAGACGCAAGAGGGAGGAGGTATGGGGATTGATGTATATGTATACCTGATTCACTTTATTTTAAAGCAGAAACTAACACACCATTGTAAAGCAATTACACTCCAATAAGGATGTTAAAAAAAAAGATACTGAAAAAAAAACATTAATTAAAAAAAAAAAAGTAATGAATGGCCACTGTGTGGGTCTTATCAAAGTCACTGCTCTGTGCAACCAGGACTCTCTTCAACCAGGATCCAAGAAACATACAGAATGCTACCCCAAATAGTCTACCAGAAGGGTGAGAGATGGGATTATTTATCTACTAGCTCCCATCCACTCTTGGTTGAGTGTTGACTCTGGGGGCCTTAACCCTGTAATAGTGGGCTGGACTTGCTGGCCTACCTAGTGGATTCCTGCGGCATTAGAGAAGTTCTGGAAATAAGGCATGGCAGAAAGAAGATTGAGCTTGTGAGAAGTTGTTTGCAGCAGCTGTTAGCTGAAATCAGTTGTGCGTGCAGGAATGTGACATGGAAAAGCAAAGGCACCTGACACCTTAGTTAACAACTGATTCGTTTCATATACAGGTCATTTGACTTCAGAGTCCCTAACTCAGTTTCCTTGAATACTCAGGATTTTAGATGGTAGTGGAAAGATGAACTTGAAAAAGCAGTTCTGCAATTGGCAGAAAGCTGGCACAAGAAAGACCAAGGTAGGTAGGGATACAAATCTCACTGGGGTTGGCCCTAGAGTTCACCCACATTCCATTACATCATGATGACCTCTGCATCCATGACACTGAATATGCTGGTAGAATAATCCCCATTTTATAGGCAAAATTACATGAGAGATGTGAAGATTACCAGCCACTTATTAATAAATTGGGACTAGATTCCATTCTTTTGCCTCTTATCTCAGATTATTTTCCCAAAGGATGTACTTCCTTCTACTGCTGCTTTTATTCAAAGTTTCCTTCCCTCCGTGTCCTAGCTGGATCAGAGATATCTTTGTTCCCTTTGGCATGATTACTTGACCTAGCCCATTTCACTCATACATCAGTCACTTCTTTGGTCCTCAGGCTTCTCATCTCTAAGAAGAGGGGATATGTTTATTTCTCACTTTCTATCTAGCTCCAATGCTCTTTGCTCCTTTGTCTGCATGTGCTACACCTATTTGAATGTCCTGGAACAGGAACTTTGATGTCAGTTTAAAACAGTAAGCTAGGCACATGTAAGTTGCTTACTATAGTTGGTACCTCATTTTCTTGGAGGAAATGATATATTTAGAGGTAAATTTTGAATTGTCAGTCTGGAAATACATATGTACAGAGTTCATAGAACTCTTAGCAATTTTGTAAAGTGAAAAATCTTAGTTTTTGGTAAAACTGTTTAATTTTGTCATATTCATTTTATTTAGTTAAGGAAATGAAAACTAGCAATAATATAAAAATGTGTGAAAGGATATTTGATGTACCTTTTTAACTCGGAAAAATAAAGCAAAAGACAAAAGGTATTTGAGTATATGTGTGTATAAAATGTGTGTATATATATAATACATATAATGTATATATACTATATATAGTATACATATATACTAGAAATAATATATATGAGTAACTATATAAAATATAGTATAAATTATATAATTCCTATTTTTCTAGTTGGAGTTCAAAAAAATATGAGTGCAACTCAGTCCATATAAGTGGGGAGGGTATGTGTGGATTATGCCTAGAGTTAACTGGTTTACAAAATCTCTAAACAAAATGAGTTATTAGACAATTGTATGCCTCAGTCTCTCAATCTGTAACTGTAGAATAACAGTACCTTTTCTTACCCTTTCTTCTCTCTGAGGAGTGTTTTGCTGGTAAAATAGATAATTCTTTCTGAGAGGGCCTTGAGTACATCAGTAGAAGGATGTTTTTCATATGCAGGGTAGTGTTATTATGCTGTTAGACCATGGAAAAAAACTGGTCACTTCCCACTATCCACTGTGGATTTGACACACAAGAAAGTCTGTAGTTTTCTGAATAGAAGAATAAGCAAAACCTTGACTCTCAAAAAATAGATCCTTAAAACTACCGCTTAGAAATGCCTTGCCTCCGGTTGCTTAATTGAAAGACTATTGCTAAAATGAGTCCTAGAATTTCTTTCACTGAGCAATGTCTTGCCTTTTCATCTAGGAAGCTATACTTTCTACTGATGTATAATTATTAAATACCTAGTAGTACTGTGCCTACTCCTAGCTTGGATAATAAAAGACCTAAGAAAAATGGTTCTTAACTGTGGCAACCTTTTGGATACTTCCTCCAAATGAAAAAAAAAAAAAAAACAGAGAAGTGCTTAGCACCAAATAGAAGCTGTGATCAACTGTATTATAGACACATGGCAATCATATACTTGGGGTTTGGTACATGACCTACATTAAGCCTTACTGGAATTAACCAGTCCTAAAATGCAGTTTTGATGAGTTAGCATGAATCAAGTCACTAGGCCTTATCATTGCTGAGTGAACCTAAGAAACTGAGTTTCTGAAAATGCAAACCTGATGACCTCGCACTGGAACAAAGAGAAAATATTCAGCAAATGAAAGAGAGCCTAAGCTAGGTGACATTTTAATCTATGGCAATGTAAGGGTAAAAGACAATTTCCTTCTTCCCTTATCCATGGCAGATAATGATAATCAGTCATGAAGACTAAATATAACGTCAGAATCCTCATTAACATAGTGATCTAGAACAGCAAACATTTTGTTAAATGGTCAGATAGCACATATTTTATGTTGCTGGACAACACAGTATCAGTTGCAACTACTCACCTCTGCCATTGTAGTGCAATTTGTAGCACAAATGCAGACATAGACAGTTTATACACAAAGGAGCATGGCTGCATTCCAGTAAAATATTATTTAGAGAACCAGGTGGCTGTCCTTTAGGCCATAGCTTGTTGGCCCCTGGTCTAGAGAGCTATCATGATTCAATCAGAGTTAGCACATGAGAATTAACCTGCTTGCTACTCTTGGTTTTGAGGCAGCTTTAATATGCCTGACCTTTTTCATGTTCAATTTAACCACACAACTCAAGCTAAATGGATCTTCCACCTTCCAATTCCAGCTCAGGGCTTTGCTAATTCTGTTACTCTGTCAGAGATGGTTTTTTTTTTTTTTTTTTAACCATTCTGAGCCTCAGTTTCTCATTTGGTAAAAGAATCTAATAACAGTACAGGGTTGCTGCAAGAGTCAAATGGGAAAATGTAGATGAAAGCATTTGTAAACCATAAGACACTAGAGTATTTGAATGAAATAATTGTACTTTTTAGGTGAATGTGTCTCATAAAGATTATTTTGAAAAACTTTTTTTTACCATATAAAATTCACAGTTATTTCTTTGTGAAAATCCACTTTTCTGTCTTTCCTTTGTTTAAAAGGCCTTTACTGCAGCTAAAAGGCAAGAGACCTATCTAAAATTGCATGGAAGGAATTTTTGACCTCTTACAGCATTTATGATACTTCTTTCTCTAGAAATCTTGATGCAATGCAAGTTTGTGTTGGGGAAAATAAACCACTGTACCAAAATCCCCGGCTAGAATCCACACATCACAGTTCTAAACAGATTATCAAGTCAAGTAATATAGTATGTTACCGATGAAGCAAACAGCAATGTTTGTTCTAGACTGTAACCCTGGTTATCCAAATAGGAACCCAACATAAGTGCGTACAAAATGCATAAAGAAAATATGGTAAGAAAGCTGAAAAAAAGTAAGAATAATGATCTGATTTATTGAGAGAATGAATGTATACATCTAATTGTTAAAATATCTGCTAATTGATAGTTTCCAATCTTTGATTGATATGAATAGTGAGCAAAGTAAATTGTTGGCTGAAGATACTTGATATGCTTAGTAAGTGAGATCCTTTACAATAATAATACTTCTTCTGGATGATGGAAGGATAACCTTTTATAAAGCATTTTAAATTAAATTCTTTAAGTGGAAAATATTTGAGTAAAGATCACCTTCCTGTAATGAAAACTACTCCTTTAATGAACAAAATTTGAAATTTTCTTAATGAATTGCAAATATGTGATTTACTGGCTTGAATCTCTTTAGGCCCTAATAGATGTATAGAAACTACATTCTTGAATACTTTCTTGATTTACTTACTTTATAATTATTTTTTAGAAGAAAACAGTTGAATCCCTATGATCTTTGGTGAGTATAACTGCATTATTGAAGCAAATATAAAATATTTTCCTCCAAAGTTATTTTTTCTTAGTTAAAAAACTATAGTCTTGTCTATTTTGTCTTTCAACTTTTCAGTAACATTTTGAATATTACCATCACAACAGCAATAACTATTTGTTTCTTTTTTGGTTTTAACTCAATTTCTCTTTTGCATTAATTCTTTGATTTGGAGAATAAGGATTGAGACTTCTCATTTGTACAGTATCCTGTCATTTTCTAAGGGGAAAGCTTATCATGAGCAAAACTCTAAAGCTGTTGCCATGAATGACTGAAAGCAAGTTATATTTTTGCAAATAAGGAGAAACAATTAGACTTCGTGTCTTCTACTCTTCCCAGGGCTTGGTCTTTGACATTTTCTCTTCTGACTCCTGATTTCATCATGGTTCTGGAGAATGAAAGGTTCTAAATTTTGAAATTCTATTGAGCTTATCTTTAGTCCCGAGAGTGAGCTTTGCAGTGCTCTATATTATAGCAGAGAGAGCTGAAGACAGGATAGGTTTCTAATTTTAGAGACTTGGGCAGATTTCTGAATGTCTCCAGGCCTCAGTTTTCTAATATTTAAAGAACAACGATACCAACCTTGTCTACCACACAAAGTTGTTATGTGTGTGAAAAAAAACTTTGCAAGCTGTGAAACACACGTATTTGCAGCATTTTAATTATTAATAAGGCAAAGCTGTGGGCATTGATAAAAATAACTTACACATAAATGTATTTTCTATTCTTTAAAGAGAATCTAACTCTGATAATGAAGGAGATAATTAATCAATATGCAGTATATAGGAAAGGACAAACTTTTTGACCAGGCTAGAGCAAGGAAAGCAAATTCATTCCTGTAGATCACCTACTTTGCTGTCACTCCCTGTGCATTCTGAAGTGCTCTGCTGTGGTTTAGTTTTGTAGAGGGGACACTATATTTACAAGAATAGGGAAGCAAGAAGAGGCAAAAGTACAATGGGATGAGTTACGAAAAGATGAGGAGCCTCAGAGAAAACTCTGAGGAAAGCCCGCAGTATTTCAAGCCATCACTAAAATTTCCACAGTGTCTGAATCTATTTTGTTATGGTAATACAGGGGTCAGCAAACTGGGGCCTGCTGACTGTTTTGTAAATGCAGTTTTGTTGGAGCATAGCCCTGCCATTTTTGTTTCCATATTGTCTATGGCTGCTTTTGCACTGCAAGGGCAGAGTTGTGTTGTAGCGACAGAAGCCATAGGACCCACGAAGCCTAAACCATTTACTCTCTGATCCTTTACAGAAAAAGTTTGCCCAGCCCTGCTCTAAGAGAAAAACTCATAATTGGAAGAAGTGCTGGACTGGGCCCAGAGGAAGCAATACGCATCACTGCGTCATTGTTGAATGAGTAAATATTTTAACCCAAATTTTTTTTGATTTTGTTTTCCCTCCCCTTCTCCTCCTATACACAGACACGTGTGTGTGTGTGTGTGTGTGTGTATGTTTATGTGTGTGTGTGAGAGAGAATTAGTTCAAGGTAGGTGGCTGGTAGTTGGCAATGTTACACAGGCCAATATGCTTTTATGAAAAGAATGAGATTATAGTAAGCTCACCATCCTAATGTCATCAGTTTGAGTTACTGAGCAGAAGAGTGGGCCTTTTCTTAGCTACAGAACAGACTCCATGTCTGCTTGTGAGTAAACTTTTGTACAAAGAACAACATTTGTTCTGAGACTTGCTTTTACTGTTATACCACATAGCCTGAAGTAGTAAGGAAGAGGACATATAACTACCAAAGTTTAATAGAGCACCCTGATGGTTGCTGAATGACCAAATTGATTTTGGTCTGTTTTTCACATGGGATATGTCTGAGAAAGAGATGAAAATGATGAGTAACTGTCCAATCATTAAGATTAGATACACAGGAAATAGATACGAAAGGGAGGATCATGAGTTTAGAGGACTAGCTCTCAGAGTGGTAGGAAAATAAGTTAATTACAACTCAGGTAAATTACCATAATTGGCTTGGTTCAATAACCCCAGTGCTGTGTCTCTCTGGTGGAAGAAAGGAGTAGTACAGCTTTCCTGTTAACTGGCTCATAAATACAGATTTTGGAGAATGTTTCCATGTGTCATTTAATATCTAATAATCTATCCCAAATCTTTAGAATCCACAGGATAGCAGTGATTTGAAAGAAAGACTCTATTATTAAAGAATCTTAAGGTTGCCAAATAGCCAAAGCAATCTTGAGAAAGAAAAACGGAGCTGGAGGAATCAGGCTCCTGGACTTCAGACTATACTACAAAGCTACAGCAATCAAGACAGTATAGTACTGGCACAAAAACAAAAATATAGATCAACGGAACAGGATAGAAAGCCCAGAGATAAACCCACGCACATATGGTCACCTTATCTTTGATAAAGGAGGCAAGACTATACAATGGAGAAAAGACAGCCTCTTCAATAAATGGTGCTGGGAAAATTGGACAGCTACATGTAAAAGAATGAAATTAGATCACTCCCTAACACCATACACAAAAATAAACTCAAAATGGATTAGAGACCTAAATGTAAGACTGGACACTATAAAACTCTTAGAGGAAAACATAGGCAGAACACTCTATGACATAAATCACAGCAAGATCCTTTTTGACCCATCTCCTAGAGTAATGGAAATAAAAACAAAAATAAACAAATGGGACCTAATGAAACTTAAAAGCTTTTGCACAGCAAAGGAAACCATAAACAAGATGAAAAGACAACCCTCAGGATGGGAGAAAATATTTGCAAATGAAGCAACTGACAAAGGATTAATCTCCAAAATTTACAAGCAGCTCATGCAGCTCAATATCAAAAAAACAAACAACCCAATCCAAAACTGGGCAGAAGACCTAGACATTTCTCCAAAGAAGATATACAGATTACCAACAAACACATGAAAGAATGCTCAACATCATTGATCATTAGAGAAATGCAAATCAAAACTACAATACAATATCATCTCACACTGGTCAGAATGGCCATCATCAAAAAATCTACAAACAATAAGTGCTGGAGAGGGTGTGGAGAAAAGGGAACCCTCTTGCACTGTTGGTGGGAATGTAAATTGATACAGCCACTATGGAGAACAGTATGGAGGTTCCTTAAAAAACTAAAAATAGAACTACCATACGACCCAGCAATCCCACTACTGGGCATATACCCTGAGAAAACCATAATTCAAAAAGCGTCATGTACCACAATGTTCATTGCAGCTCTATTTACAATAGCCAGGACATGGAAGCAACCTAAGTGTCCATTGACAGGTGAATGGATAAAGAAGATGTAGCACATATATACAATGGAATATTACTCAGCCATAAAAGGAAACGAAATTGAGCTATTTGTAGTGAGGTGGATGGACCTAGAGTCTGTCATACAGAGTGAAGTAAGTCAGAAAGAGAAAAACAAATACCGTATGCTAACACATATATATGGAATCTAAAAAAAAAAAAAAAAAGAGTGGTTCTGAAGAACCTAGGGGCAAGACGGGAATAAAGACACAGACTTACTAGAGAATGGACTTGAGGACATGGGGAGGGGGGAAGGGTAAGCTGGGACAAAGTGAGAGAGTGGTAGTGTATATATGAACATATATACACTACCAAATGTAAAATAGATAGCTAATGGGAAGCAGCTGAAAAGCACAGGGAGATCAGCTCGGTGCTTTGTGACCACCTAGACAGGTGGGTTAGGGAGGGTGGGAGGGAGACGCAAGAGGGAGAAGATATGGGGATATATGTATATGTATAACTGATTCACTTTGTTATAAAGCAGAAACTAACACACCATTGTAAAGGAATCATACTCCAATAAAAATGTTTAAAAAAAAAAGAATCTTAAGATTGGAGACGGGGAAAAGACTTATTTAGCTTAATAAGATTCAGGAGCTCTACTAGCAGAAGGTTAACTTTGCTGTGAAAAAGTTTTTATTTCTGCAATTTTGTTATTACTCCAACTTTTAATGTTTTAATTTTGAAATATTTTCAAACAATTTAAAAGTGGTAATAGTAGTATAAATAACTCTTATCTATCCCTCATCTTCACCCAGGTTCACTAACTATTAATTGTTTGCCATTCATGCTTTCTCTCTCCCTCTCTCTGTCTCGGTCTCTTTATGTCTGTATGTAGATAATGATTTGCCATTTATAGGCATCATTCCTCATTTCCCCTAAACATTTCACATTTCACTGTGTGGTCTTTATGAACAAAAATATCATCTTATGTAATCACAGTATAATTATCAAAATCAGGATACTTAACACTGATACTGTTGTATCATCTATCTGCATTCATATTCAAATTACTGCAATTGTTTCAATAATGTCCATTATAACAACTCTTTTTTCCTGTCCAGGATCTAATCCAGGATCAGATTTTGTATTCAGTTGTCATATTTCTTTGGCTCCTTTAATTTGCACAGTTCCTAAGGCTTACTTTATCTTTCATGATATTGACATTTTGAAGAGTAAAGATCAGGTATTTTGTAGAATGTCCTTCAATTTTGGATTGTCTAAAATTTCCTCCTGATTAGATTTAGGTTATGTATTTTTGGCAGGAATACTACATATGATTTGTTGTGTTTTTACTAGTGCGTTATATTAAGAGGCACATGATGTTGGCTTAATTATTGGTGATGTTGATTTTGATCACTTAGACATGGTGATCCCTGCCAGGTTTCTCCATAGTATCGTTGCTATTTTCTCATTTGCACTTACTAAGTAATATGGGAGAGACTTTTGAAGATATTCGCATGTCCTGTTCCCTTTCGAACTTTCATTCATTAATTTTAGCAACCATTGATATTTTATTTGAATATTGAATACTTAAAATTGCCAAAAAATATTAACTTTTACTCCATCATTCTTCCTATATTTATTAGTTGATAGTCTACCATATGGAGGCACTGTACCTTTCTCTAGCGCTTTCTCTCTCTCTCTCTGCTATCATTATGGACCCATAACTACTTATTTTATTTAAAGGGTTATAATATATTAGTATTGTTGTTTTTGCCATCCTTATTATTATTAATGCCAAATTGTGTGTATTATACACACACACATCCCCAATACACACACACACAATGGAATATCATTCAGCCTTAAAAAATGATTGAAATATTGCCATTTGCAGCAACATGGATGGATGTAGAATTTATCATACTGAATGAAGTAAGTCAGCCAGAGAAAGACAAATATTATATGATATCACTTATATATGGAATCTAAAAATAATACAAGTGAACTTATTTACAAAACAGAAATAGACTCACAAACATAGAAAACAAACTTATGGTTACCAAAGGGGAAAGGAGGGTAGGATAAATTGGGAGTACGGGATTAACAGATACACACCACTATATATAAAACAGATAAACAACAAGGATTTACTGTACAGCACAGGGAACTATATTCAATATTTTGTAATAGTGTATATGGAAAATAATATATATACATAATTGAATCCCTGCTGTATACCTGAAACTAACATAATATTATAAATCAACTATAGTTCAATAAAAAAGAACATCGACTGCTTTTTATAATACCTTTTACAAAAAAAAGTAGCTTCCACTTCCTTTTGACTTATTCTCAACATTCTTTGAGAATTTTCTTACTTTCTGCCACAAAAGGTATTCTAGGTGTGTTTTTCTTTGACTCAGCCTTAGAATAAGATATTTCTTGAAGCCCTCTGTAAAAAGTTTTGATTATATTTCAGTTATGCAGGCTATCTTTTCTAAAACTTCTCTTCTTCCTTCCACCACTGTCTCGTTCTTGTTAATTCCTCATTCCCCGTCTTTGTAGTCAAGATAACTGTTTGGTCTACCCTTATGCATGGGTTGAGTGTCATTCTTTTACTCAGCACTACTCTATGATTGGGAGAGTGGGTGTTGGTCCTGGGAGAAGAGAAAGCAAAAGTCATTCTTGTGTATAATTTCATTAGCATTTTATTTGCTTGTCATGTCAAGTGTTATTGGTGTGTTTTTTTTTTCCTTCACATTTAAGGTTATTGCATGACTGATAAAAGTGCATTCACCTCAGCAATTACATAGAGAGTGGAGAGTGTAGAGAAAAGAACATGGAACTAGAATTCAGGAAATCTAATTTATGACATAGACTCTATCTAGATATTTGGTGAGTTAGTATGGTTCTATGATTCTGTTTTCTCAACTTTCAAATGTGAATGATTTCCTTTTCCCAGTTATCTGAGAGTACTATAAAAAAGGAATTAAAAAATTTAAGCTGTGAAATATTATCTCTTTGCCTTGAATTTCTTTTTGCCCCTTAAGAAATGAAATTATTTTATAATAGAAAATAAATTAAAATATTATTATCTCAATATATTGTAACACAATGACAGGTTAAGTGCTAATATATTTATAGATGTTGAAACAAACTCAAAGCAAGATTGAGGAATTGTTCTTTTCTTCATAAATATATTTTTAATTAAATGGACAAATTATTGTTATCAGGTTTTTGTTTGCTTCAACAAGCATACTGTAAGGTAATCTGCCATAATGCTAACGTTTCATTGCTTTAGATATGAGGAAGGTTTAGTGATTGTTTAGATTCTACCTTTCACGTAGTAGGGGCATATAACTGTTGAATTTATTGAATGAATGAAGAAGAAATCGTATCATGATGAAGCTGTCACAATTTTTTCTCATGCAAATAAGAGCCTATTTATAACATTAAGTCCAAATAATTCGAGACTAATGCTTGAGAGGCTGGATATACAAAGGGACTATGGCCAGACCATATATAAAAATAGGTCTCTGATCCACAACGTGTAGAGCAATCAGTCCAGGAAGCAAAACTACAACCACAGCAATTGGTCCCAAATGGTCAGGACTTGGTCAACAACCATCTGTTTCCCTAATTTTTGTCCCCACTTACAACTTAGAACCAAGCAGAGAATGACAGATATATTCCCCTATTTTATCCCCAAAGATGCCCTACTTCTAGTTAGCCCACCTCCAGTTTCCCCATATCAACAGCCTCAATCAGGGCATACCTGAAGACTTCCATTTTTCCCCACTATAAAGTTTTCCCACTCCCCTGCTTGTCTTGGAATCTCTGCCAAATTCAAATGATGGTGGCTGAGTCCCTTGATAGAGCAAGCTCTGAATTAATAATGTTTGCTTGTTCTCATCTGGGTGGTCTTTGTCTATATCCATGTGACTGTCTTCTTTTTTTTTGACAGATCTCTTGGTGACTTCCCACATGACCTGCATTAAAAATGTCTACAAGAAATTTGAGTTCATAATTATAGTGTCAAGTTCTTTGTATCTAGCCTTTTACTGTATTCACTAATGAAAGATTTGCCAAGAACTTGCCCTGTTTAAAAATATAATTAAGAGTAAATATGGAGATAATCAGTATTTCTGGTAAATATGGAGATAATCAGTAATTGGCACTGTGCTTTCCTATGAAAACAAATTATTTCTCTTTAAATGGTTGTACAGGGGTGAGGGTCAGAGTATGCACATATACTCAAACATAAAGCCACCTTTTCTCTTTTCTGCGACCTTGAAAACTAGCCATGTCCTAAAATCATATACAGTTGATTCTTGAACAACACAGGGGTTAATCTGGGTAAAACTTATAGTAGGCTAACTGGCCGTCTGTATTTAGGGTTCCCTTCACATCTGCAGATTCAACTAACCACTGACCCTGTAATACTGTAGTATTTACTATTGAAAAATATCCGCATAGACGTGGACCCACACAGTTCAAACCCATGTTGTTCAAGGGTCAAATGTAATGCATTTTTTAAAAAATTAATTTTATTTTTATTTATTTTTGTCTGTGTTGAGTCTTTGTTGCTGCGCGCAGGCTTTCTCTAGTTGCCGCGAGCAGGGGCTACTCTTCGTTGCAGTGCGCGGGCTTCTCATTGCGGTGGTTTCTCTTGTTGCAGAGCATGGGCTCTAGAGCACAGGCTCAGTAGTTGTGGTGCACGGGCTTAGTTGCTCCATGGCATGTGGGATCTTCCCGGACCAAGGTTTGAACCCGTGTTCCCTGCATTGGCAGGCGGATTCTTAACCACTGCACCACCAGGGAAGCCCTGTAATGCATTTTAAACTCACCTAAGTTGTTGTATTCTGAAAGATGGATGACCAATTTAAGTGATAAGTCTTCTCATAAACAGTCATCTCTGGACTCAGATATTGGCGCATATAGGTAGTTTTCTTTTATGAATACTTAGATTCTCTAAGCACAGGTGTTCATAGCAATCATAGACAAATACTACTCTTTGGCCACTGGGATCTAGCTGCTAGAAAACAAAAGACAAACCAACCCATAGTTCACAATTTCTAGCAAATCACTAAGCATTCTCACATAATCTTTCTGGAAAGAGTTGTCAGCAGTTAAGAAGGTCCCAGCAAATCCATTCTTCTTGTTCACTATTCCATGATAACCTATTACCATGCCCTATCTCTACTTCATCTATTCAAATACTACCATCTTTCAAGATAAAACTAGATTCCCATTTACTTAATGAAATATTACAAAATCCCATTTGAGCTCAGTGTTAGTTTTCTCTTTTCAAAATCTATAGCCCTTATAACCTATGCCAAATAGCATTCCTATAATCCATTATTGGGCCAAATACTTCTTCAAGGCAAGGGCAATGTCTTGGTTTGTCTTTGGATCTCCCATGGAATATTTTACCACTGTCTCCCCGCACGTGTGTTGAGTTGAATGGAAATTTGTTGGGTTTAACTCTGGCTTATCCTTCTCTATGCTTCACAGTGCCTAGGGTGATTATTAATGCAGGCCAAGTACTCACTAAAAAGGTCTTTTGGCTAATTATTAGTTAATGCCCCTTTCTTAGTCATAGCCTAGGGACTAAGAAAATTTGATAGGTAAAAATTATCACATAGTGACATTCGTAATATGTATGTTGCTATTTATGTGTGTATTTTGACTCTGAGTGTCAGTTCCTAGTATTTACTCCTCATGTTTCTTGGTGGGAGAAGGAATAAAGTCAAATGAACTGAGAACCTATCTGCTGACTCTAAGGATCTCATCTTATAGGTTGTTCCCTCTGTTTTGCTCCATTAAACACCATCTTTCCCATCTGTTCCCTAGAGACATAATCAGTGACTTCTAGATTGTTAGGGATAGTCATATTTTCATGGAAGATTACTGGTAAAGGTCATGTACATGTATATTAATTTCTTTCCTTGTTCTCCACTTTTCTAGGGGGAAGTAATTGTTTATTTGCAATTTTCATCATTATCATTTGTCTTAATATGAGAGATTTAAAAACAATTTTATGTTTTGGGGGAAGATTGGTCATAAGAAGCTAAGGAATCCACATTTACCGAATGTCTAATACATGCCAGTCATTGTGTTTTCTTATCTCACAGAATTCTTGTGATGGTCTTGTGAGGTGGGATTTAATATCTACTTTTTAAAGTTGAGAAAATTGATACTCAGAGAGGTTAAACTATACGAAATAGGGTGCTTTCTTTCATTTATTGTGCTTGGTTAGATTGCACACATCTTTTAATTAAGAGATAATCAATTGCTATGAGTATGTTTATATGTAAATAAATGTGTGTACATGAAGACTTAGAAATACATGTATTATACAGAATTTCCCTTTTATGAGTTTAATGTTCAAATCAAACAAACAGATATTTCTTACTAAATCTCCCAGGCCTAATGAAGAAAAAAATCAAGAAAATTATTTCCCTGCTTTTCCTTGAGGGCACTAGTAATCCCTTCTCTAGTGATAACTAATTCAACTTTGAACAGCATTGCACAGATCATTATCACACACAAACACACACGCTAACACACACTACAAAATCAGGCATTTAAATAACATGACAGGTTATAACTTCACTAACATATTAGACACAATTCCTCACCAACTCTCCTTAACAAGACACTAAAAGGATTTTAGTGTTAAGTGGGCCACTACCAACAAACTCAAAAGATATACTGCTTACACATGCCAGAAGAGGCAAGAAACATATTTTATTGGAAACCTGGCTTACTTATACAAGGTGATGTCTTTCAAATGTAAAGAAATCTCAAACCATAAGTGAGTAAAGGAGAAAAAAATGAAAAGTCTTTGTATTCTAATTCTTAAATTATTTCCATATTAGGTGTTGCTATTTCATTATTCTTTATTGCATACATTATTTCTCTCTTTCATCTGGTCTCCTTATAATGTCAGGTAAAGGCAAGGTCTAATTATTAATTTTTTTGCTTTCCATGCAGGGATGTATAGGAGCTGTGGAGCAAAACATAAATGAAAGAGAATCTATGGCCCCTTCCCTTTATGAGTTGATAACCATTACAGGGCAATAAAGCTTGCTATATAGAGGCTGTGTAAAGTGAAAAATTGAGTAAAAATTCATCGCTATAGAAATCCAGAAGTGGGAAAGTATGAAGTAGAAGACAAGGGAGGGATTTAATAGAAGGCCACAGAAGTGAAATATAATGTAGTGCCTATGATCATGGAGTCTTGAAGAGCCCAACTCACTTGACTCATGAGTCTGTTGTATATTAGTTGTGCCACTGTGATCAAGTTCCTGAAGTTAGGTAATGCTCCCTCTCTTCAGGTACAATGAGGATTCTAATAGTATTACCTCCTAAGGTTGTTAAAAAGATGAAATAAGACAGTGCATTAGAAATGCTTTATTTATGGCATGTAGCAAAGTTTCAGTAGGGGTCATCTATTATTGTTATTGTATATGTTAAGTGAATAGAACTTGAAATAGACTTTGAAGTTGACATTAGATTTACACTAGATTGCATTAGATTTGGTGGAAAGAAAAGGGCAGGCAGTCATGGTTTCAATACAGTTTAAGTCTGGTGTTGGTAGGGAACGCTAAATGTGAAAGACAGTTAAAAATAATAACTTATCTTGATATGGCCCTTTACAGTTTGCAAAATAATTTTTATTGACATCATGGCATTGTAGTCTTCCAAAAATTTTGTGAAGGAAGAACTATTGCCTCCAGTTTAGAAATTGGGAAACTGAATCACAGAGAAGCTAAGTCCTATGTCTAGGGCAACCGTGTGAATTCATACCCTGGTCTGGCACTCTTTCTTTCAACTGAACTGCAATTTGCTCAGTGAACAGTCTGGAGTTTAGTGTTTAGAGATAAGGGTAAGTACGTGATGGTTTGATTGCCAAGGATGAAGTATTTACATTTGCTTTATTTATTTATTTAAAATTTTTATTTTATATTGGAGTATATTTGATTAACAGTGTTGTGTTAGTTTCAGGTGTACAGCAAAGTGATTTGGTTATACATATACATATATCTATTCTTTAAAAAGCGATTTAGAGTTAAACTAAGTTGAAAGATGACATTAGGAAGATGGATTAAAACTTTGGTTATGTATGCAGTGATGAAAACTATGAGAAACTGTGAGAATACTGTCCTACTCCGTATTCTTCATTCTGCAGGATCTCTAGAGGAGGAGCTCAGAAGTGATTTGTTGAGTAAAAGGACATTTGATATCAGTGAAATGGATAGTGGGCTATTAAAATAATCTGATATGAAATGGATAGGAGGGTACCATTGGGAACAAAGATAGATGGAATCCAAATGAAAAGTTAGATGACGAGCAGGAAAAGAAAGAGACAAGGAGAATTCAGGGGTTATTAGATGATAAATATCAATTGAACACGTCCTAGAGAGTTATGTTCCCAATTTCCAAGTAATGAGCAGAGTATTTTTTGCTTTGAAGGGACTAGATCACTGAGTTAGGAAATGTATGTTCCAGAATGTGTTTTTCCTTGGCTCTGCTTCTTTAGTGAGGGGAAGTGAGTGGAAGAGGTAAATCTCAAGCTGGGTATCTTCAGGTAAAGTGTGGGAATCCTCCCTCCCACATCACTGTCAACTCACTTGGTGTTCAGGAACCCATTTGTCCCCACCTTCCCTCACCCTCCGTTTATGGGCATGGCCTAAATGGGGTATGGCCGATAGGCAATGAGCCTGGACTCAGGAACACAGAGGAAGAGTCACAGGAAGGGAAGGATACCCCCACAGCTCCTACTTAGGTAGAGAGCAAGTGAGCCTGAATGTAACTGGCTTAATTGGTGGTCACTTACTCAGCTCCCATGTGACTCTCAGATGCTGGTACAAATGGTACCCATTTGGCAGGAGGCCTGGTGCTCAGCAGACTCTGTCTCTGGCCTTGGTCTCTCAGATCCAGACTCCTCTGTAGAGCCCATGCAACCCTCCTTAAATCCTTTCCCTTCCCTTCCTCTCCTTCATTCCAACCTGCTCCTGCAAGGACACCTTGAAAAATGTCTCTAATCGGGGAGGAAATTCTGGCTCTCATTCATCATGATTTTTATTATTTTAGGTCATTTATAACAGTCTGAATTAAATGTATTCTCTAGCAGTTCTCATTAAAAAATTTCTGAAAGGAGAACGCCTTCAAATGGGAAAAATGTCAGACTTATGATTATATAGGGGATATTATCATGTTTCCCACAAATGTTGGGGAAATATATAATCATAGGGGCTACAGCACTTTATTATGAGAAATATAATTAAAATTATCTAGTGCAATAGTTGTCCTTTCTCTGTATGTGGAAAGGGGTTGCTGATTTGAAAATAAAATAGACATCAAGCATTGCCCCATGCTTGCTTTATATAACACTGAGGTTTTAAATAATATATCACTTTATTTAAAATCTATTTACATGGTAATTGCCACTGTATAATGTATGAAAGATCACTTCACTGAGTTTAAATCTGGTTTACAATGTGGGCTTGACATATATTTTATTATTTAAAAAAATCCTCTTAAATTACCCTTTGTGTACTTCTAAAATATAAGTAGCTATTTTTAGAAAAATACTCATGAACTCTAGCTGTTGCTAACCTGTTTTGTGATCCTTTGCTTTCTAGATTCGGTTGCCTCTTTGAAATGCCATTCTGCTTCTTTAAAAAGTTAGGCAGGGGGGCTTCCCTGGTGGTGCAGTGGTTGAGAGTCTGCCTGCCAATGCAGGGCACACGGGTTCGAGCCCCGGTCTGGGAAGATCCCACATGCCGCGGAGCAACTGGGCCCGTGAGCCACAAGCACTGAGCCTGCGCGTCTGGAGCCTGTGCTCCGCAACAAGAGAGGCCGCGATAGTGAGAGGCCCGCGCACCGTGATGAAGAGTGGCCACCGCTCGCCGCAACTACAGAAAGCCCTCGCGCACAAACGAAGACCCAACACAGCCAAAAATAAATAAATAAAAAAAAAAAAAAAAAAAAAAAAAAAAAAAAGCTAGGCAGGGCTTCCCTGGTGGCACAGTGGTTAAGAATCTGCCTGCCAATGAAGGGGACATGGGTTTGAGCCCTGGTCCGGGAAGATCCCACATGCCGCAAAGCAACTAAGCCCGTGCGCCACAACTACTGAGCCTATGCTCTAGAGCCCATGAGCCACAACTGCTGAGCCCACATGCCACAACTACTGAAGCCTGCACGACTAGAGCCCGTGCTCTGCAACAGGAGAAGCCACCACAATAAGAAGCCTGCATACCGCAAGGAAGAGTAGCCCCCGCTCGCCGCAACTAAAGAAAGCCCGTGTGCAGCAACGAAGGCCCAAAGCAGCCAAAAATAAATAAATAAATTTAAAAAAAAGGTAGGCAGCAACAGATTTAAATACCACCTAAGAGACTGTTATTTTTTAAAATCCTATTTCTAATTTCTTACATGATAAAGCAAACTTATAAAAGTCCTGTTTTGTACATGTTATTATATATACAAAAAAGCAATTGCTCCAAAGATTTTTTTTAACATTGTTAATTAGTTCTTCATTACTAGGCCCTGGCACCCCGAGAATGGGGGTCCATTGATGGTTGCTCGGGGTTCAGTGCATTTATCTGTCTCCCCATATTGCTCTCTATTTTTCCCCCTCTCCTCTAGCCTTGCTCCTTTAGAACTACCAACCCCCTTTAGTATGAGGTTCTTTTCTATTTATCTGTTGCTGTCACTGTTGCTAGCTGTCAACCGTCCTGTGATCTGCACAGAGACCTAGCACATAGTAAGGGCTAAATTAATATCTGTTCAATAATTTCATCACTATGATTGGCAGTCAGGAAGAGAGGATTTTGCCCTGATTGTGTTAACAGGAAAATTGAGAAATTTATCTGTTATGGGGAGGACCTAGTGGTTAACTCAGCTGAACCAATAATGATGTCACTCTTTTGTATTGGGGTTTCCAGATTGCCTTATTTTACCCTGAAAGATGCAGTCCATGGACCTCTTTTAATTTCAGTCTGCACTCACATCTTAGGTGATCTCATCTGGACTCCTGACTTTAAATATGCAGATGATTCCCAAATTTACAGCTCTTCCTAGAGCACTCTCTAAACTTTACTCTCGTGTCCAGTAGTCCTTCCCGCATCTCCACTTGGCTATCTAAAAGGCATCAAGGTGAAATTCATGACACAATAGAAAAGATATGACTATAAAGGCTATAATCTTAATTGAAAATTTAACATATGTAGACAATAAAAGGGTTAATTCCATTGCAATCAAATGATCATTTTCTGGTGCAGATAGAGTGATGGAAGTTTAGTGAATTTATCGTTAGATACTATGTGTCTGAAAATGGCAGAGAAATGAACTTAAACTTGTTTAAAAATAAGAATTTTTATTGGCCCATGTAACTGGAAGTATAGAAGTTGGGTCAATTTACTACAGAAAGCAGCAGAGCTCTAGATCTGTTTCTGTGTGTGTTCATGTTTGCGTGCATGCGTGCGCGTGTGTGTGTGTGTGTGTGTGTGTGTGTGTGTGTGTTTTAGCTTTGCCTTATAGTATATGTGAGCTTTGTGCTTGCTTAGCTTCCCTCATGATGGTAGGATGGCTGCCAGCAGCCCCTGGGGTAATATAGTTTCATGTTCATACCCACCAGATTAGAGAGAGAGACAGACAAACAGAGAGAGACAGAGATAGACAGAGAGTGGCTCTCCGTGGCTCTCTCTTAAGAGTGAGTAGTTTTTTTTCCAGGAATGCCCTAGCAAGGTTTTTCTCATGTCAGTGACCCATACTAGCTTAAGTCAGCCCACATCTGAATTTGTTCAGTCATCAGCCCTCTCCTATGTAGCCGATGTCCCCCTGGGTAAGCTAATTCCAGCCCTATTTCCTGAGGTGGGTTTATATTTGTCTGAGCCAATTGGGCAACATCCATTCCTTTGCTAGTAAGTAGGTTCTGAAATCCAGGCTTAAGACAATTAGCATGTAACATCATCCTAGAAACCAGGGACACAGTTCATCATTACAAAAGAAAGGACATATGTTCCATGCTTTGCAGGAAGTAAAAAATGCCTGGAAGTGAATGCCTGGAAGAGAATGAGAAGGCCCATTACCTGGTTCGCTGTCAGAAGCCATTCTGTAATCCAGAGGCAAGCTAGCCAGTGAGCAAAGCTGATCCCGTCAGGAGTGCATTGCTAGTATACTTGCTGGGAAATTATGTCAGAGCCATTCACTGATCCAGATTTTCTGGGGCCTAAACATTAAGCAATTTATGTGGGGGAGAGGTGATCTCATCAAGAAAATTAATACAAAAACTGTATACAGAAGTAGCCGAAGGGCTTTAAAAGGGGCCCATGCAAGTGACAGCCTCTAAAGTTTAAGCTTGATTAACTTCTCAGTGAATCCACCTCTCAGGGTAACACTGTTGAAGGTCTTACTTTCCACCTCTCGAACTCTGGACTTCAGGTAGTGGAGTAAATAAATTCCATATTGTTGCTAACAGATGAAATCACCCCAACTGATGCAAAGATATGCATGAGAATAGAGTGTTCAGAAGTGACTCTTACACACATTGTTTCCTAGTGTTACAGAAAAGTGGTATATTATACCTATTATTCTTAATTTTCTAAGAAATACATAAATATAAATTTCAGTACCTTGGTTCCAGCATTTTTAGTCAATGGTTGTTCAGCAGTTAGTTGTGATTTTGGTGTTTCCGTAAGAAGTGGTGAACTCACATCCTTCTACTCCACCATCTTGCCTCCTCTCAAATTTCAGTATCTTGGAAGTAATTGCCTTTTAGCAGTAATACTTACAGTATTTAAAAAATAGTTTAATTGAGTACCAATTAACTAATTTATCAATTTACTTCTTGGACAAGTAAAAGCTGGTCTACTTGAAGTCTTAGAATTCCTATCATATCTCCCTTTGTTGTCCTAGGGAAATTCTGTGCTACCCTAAATATTCTTTGAGCACAAATTGCAAATGACCAACCTTGCCGGTGCTTGCATTGTACAGATAAGGAGCCCGAAGTCTTGAGATGTGAGTAGATATGTCTCATAACTCTTCACCAACAGATGTATGAGGAAACCAAACTTTATGACTCTCCAATTATCCTTTCACTATTCAGCATTGCCTCTTTGATGTAGTTATTTTCCTATCAATTTTTTTTCACACAAAGAAACCAGATGATTTCTTTCACACAGAACCATTTGGAAGTGAGTGATCTAGAGCTATCTGGGAGGTTCTGTCATCCTTGGTATGTTGCGTCCAAGTACACTCTGGTCATTGCCATCTTCCTGACAATGGGAATAGGGAAAATAAGTCCAGAAGCAGCTTCACTTTTATTTACTTTCTCCATTGTTTATTCTTTTAATGGCTAACAATTCCATGCAATAATTCCTTACAGCATCTTTTTGTCTGTGCTTTTTATTGTGGTAAGAATATTTAACATGAGATCTACCCTCTTAAATTTTTAAGTGTTCAATACAGTATTGTTAATTGTAGGCACTACGTTGTATAACAGATCTCTAGAACTT
Organism: Balaenoptera physalus; assembly: GCF_965194825.1. Taxonomy (NCBI): domain Eukaryota; kingdom Metazoa; phylum Chordata; class Mammalia; order Artiodactyla; family Balaenopteridae; genus Balaenoptera; species Balaenoptera physalus. The sequence continues at coordinate 25,896,222 of NC_138903.1, read as the reverse complement.
ACTCATCTTGTATAACTGACACTTCATACCTGTTGAAGAACAACTCCCCATTTGCCCCTCCCCTCAGCCCCTGGCAAGCACCATTCTACTCTCTGCTTCTACGAGTTTGACTTTTAAAGATATCCCATGTGAGTGGAATCATGCAGTATTTGTCCTTCTGTGACAGGCTTATTTCACTTAACACAGTGTCCTCCTGGTTCATATGTTTTCCCATATGGCAGGATTTCCTTCTTTTTTTAAGGCTGAATAATGTTATATATCTCTCTGTACATCACATTTTCTTCATTTATCCATTGATGAACACTTAGCTTGTTTCCATTTATTGGTTATTGTGAATAATGCTGCAATGAACATGGGAGTGCAGATTTCTCTTTGAGATCCTGATTTCAATTCTTTTGGATATATACCCAGAAATAGGATCTCTGGATCATATGGTATTTCTATTTTGAAATTCTTTTAATTCACGAAAGCCATTCGTTGAGTTTACTAATGTAATTAATCTAACACAAATGGTGTTAAAAATGATTCTCTTTTGCGTTTCGTTTGAATCAGAATCCAAATAAAGTGCACACACTGTGATTAGTTAGTCTTTCTAGGTTCTCCCCACTTCTCTTTTTTTTTTCCCTTGTATTTTATTTTTTAAAAGAGAATTTGGAATTGCTTTTTTTTCTTTCAGTTTTACTGAGATATAATTGACATACAGCACTGTATAAGTCTAAGGTATATAGCATAATGACTTACATACATTGTAAAATGATTATCTTTTCAAAATTTTTTAAATGAACCTCCATACTGTTTTCCATAGAGGCTATACCATTTTACATTCCCACAATAGTGTACAAAGTTTCCAATTTCTCCACATCCTTGCCAACACTTATTTTTTGCTTTTGTTTTTGTTAAAAGCTTTACTAACAGGTGTGAAGTGATATCTCATTGTGTTTTTTTTTTTTTTAATTTATTTGGCTGCGTTGCGTCTTAGTTGCGTTGTGGCACGCAGGATCTTCGTTGCCTCGTGGTGATCTTCCTTGCGGCATGCGGGATCTTTTTTAGTTGCAGCATGTGGGATCTTTAGTTGCGGCATGCAAACTCTTAGTTGCAACATGTGGGGTCTAGTTTCCTGACCAGGGACTGAACCGGGGCCCCCTGCATTGGGAATGTGGAGTCTTAGCCACTGGACAACCAGGGAAATCCCTCATTGTGGTTTTGATTTGTATTTCTTTTCCTAAATGAATGGTTATTTCCATTACTTAAAAAATCTTTTTTTTCCCATTTATAAAAAGCACAACTTAAAGAAAAGTCTTGAGTTTACATGTACTAGAATAGTATTCATTACTCTTTGTAAAATAATAATAACAAAAACAAAATTATGAAATTCATTAGAACTAAATATATAATAGTTTTCCCTAGGGTAGAAGGATGATAATGTGGGCTCTCTTTGTATCTATAATCTAGCTTCAACATAGGTGATATTAAATCTGAACAACAGCAAATAACACTTTTTAAAGGTTATGTCAATCATATCCATGAACTAAAATGAAATATACAACTGAGAACTTTCAGAGTTAGCTTGTTCATTATGTTTCATCTTTATTTTTATGATGTGGAGTTGGAGCTTTTATTTCTGAATTAATTCCTAAATTTGCTTCCTGGGTTGATATCCGGCACTCAGTGGATAAAGAAGAGGCGTGATGGGATGGTCTGTAAGAATGCTGAAAATATAGCTTTTTATAGATGAGTAATTTGAGGCAAAGAGAAGCAAAATGACTTACTTGCCTGTGATAAAACAATGACTCAGGTTCCTAGCAGGAATAGAACATGAGCTCTGTACTTAAGGCTGCTCAATTTTACTCCAAGAAATTATTCTTTTCCCTGTGGTTTCTTTAGTAATGTGCAATATACATTGACACTTGAGTGAGAGAATTTATTTTTTGATTTTGTTCCTCTTCTGTATGTATTTCACTGCCTAATTATCATGTAAAGATTGTTCTTCAAGATTCTACCCACCTTCATTTCTGTCTTAAGAGCTGCTAATTTCCTAAGTTTGCTTTGACATGTGAGAAGTTTTCGCTGCATTTTTGCTTCTGTAATCACTTTTCTTTGTCAATCTTATGATCCTATATATAAACCAACATAAATATGGTCCATAACTGCAGACTGAAAGCTTTACATCCCTTCCCCGTTTTGTCATTCATTGCTGTTTTTAAAAATAATTTAGTAGGGGGACTTCCCTGGTGGTCTAGTGGCTAAGACTCTGTGTTCCCAATGCAGGGGGCCCGGGTTCGATCCCTGGTCAGGGAACTAGATCCTGCATGCCGCAACTAAAGATCCCACATGCCACAACTAAGACCCGGCACAGCCTAAATAAATAAATAAATATTAAAAAAATAATTTGGTAAAGTTCTATTTACATTTGTGGGGTTATCGATCTTGTTTTCTGATTCCTTTTCCTTTCAGTTACACAATGACAATTATAGGTTAAGGGACACAAAGTGGTGTTTAACAGTTCCATCCTTGTCATTTTCAAAGTATTTTAAAACTTTCATTTTGGGGGCATGAATATACATTTTCATGATTCCCTGGAAACTATAGGGTTACATTAAGAGAAATGCAAAGCAGGGAACACAATCTCTAAAATTATCATTATCAGAATAACTGTTTCTAAAAACCTGTTTTAAAAAAATTCTCCAAAATTAGACTTTTTATTTTGTGGGTGAAAGGGAAAATACATACTTTGCATCAAAAACCTACAAAATCCCAAGTTTAGGAAATGACAGTGCTGTCGCTTAATAATGCCTATTTCACAATGTCCATGTGATGGTCAAATGATGTAAAATTTAAAAGGATCCAGTATAGAGCATGCGACACATGGTAGCTACCCAGTAAATAATCGTTGTTTTCCCCCTTTCCTTTTTCTGCCCTTGTTCAGGAAGGTTGTAGAGAAATTTACTTTTTCTGGTTATAAAAGCAATTTATGTTCATAAACTTTGGAATACAGAAAAGCTTAAGAAAATATTAAAATTCATACACTCATCCCAACTGGAGACAAAAACTTGTAATAACTTTGTATCCTCTCCATCTTTTATGCATACACAAGTATTTCTGAATTTTCATAATATTAAGACCGCTTTTTTTTCAGTTCTAATTTGCACAATATAAGTTTTTAAAGGATCAAGATTTAGGTTGATACTGAATTTCACAAGAAAAATGCTAGGTGAAAGGAGACAATGTAAAGTTCAAGAAAAAAACTGGACCTAGAATTTTACCTCCACTGAAATATATAAATATGAAAGTATAAAAAAATTTCTTGGGATTAAAATGTTCATAACACTTATTACTCAAACACACTCTATTTCTTTTTTTTTGCTGGAGGTTTGCTTACTGTTTTTATGTAACTTTATAACCTAAGCAGCAGTATTTTATTCCTGTTTTTTAAAAATTTTATTCTATTTTTTATACAGCAGGTTCTTATTAGTTATCTATTTATACATATTGGTGTATATATGTCCATCCCAATCTCCCAGTTCATCCCAGCACCACCACCCCCCTCCACTTTCCCCCCTTGGTGTCTGTACATTTGTTCTCTACATCTGTGTCTCTATTTCTGCCTTGCAAACTGGTTCATCTGTACCATTTTTCTAGATTCCATGTATATGCGTTAATCTATGATATTTGCTTTTCTCTTTCTGACTTACTTCACTCTGTATGACAGTCTCTAGGTCCATTCACGTCTCTACAAATGACCCAATTTTGTTCCTTTTTATGGCTGAGTAATATTCCATTGTATATATGTACCACATCTTCTTTATCCATTCATCTGTCGGTGGGCATTTAGGTTGCTTCCATGACCTGGCTATTGTAAATAGTGCTGCAATGAACATTGGGGCAGACACACTATTTCAAAGCACTCCTGGAGGAAGCATTTCAGTGAAAAAAGAAATGACCAATAAGATTGGAAGTGAATATCTTATTATGGTTTACTGTTGTCTGCAAATAATGATTTTAAAACTGTATTTCTCAAACATCTGGAAACAAAACTCAACCCCAGCAGTTCTCAAATATATTGGCCACAGGATCTATCCACATTCTTACAAATTGTTAAGAATGCCCAAAGAACTTTTGTTTATCTTGATTATATCTATCAATATTTACCATGTTAAAAACTGAAACAGAAAATTTTAAACTTTGTTAAAAATAACACTAATGAGCCCATTGCAAGTTAACATAAATGACATATCTTTTATGAAAAAAATTCTAAAACAAAAACAATTTGGGACTGGCTTTGTTCTATGTTTTTGCAACTCTTCAGTGTCTAGAGTAATAGGAAACAGCTAGATTCTCACCTGTAGTTCTGCGCTCAATATGTTGTGATACAATATGTCACGCAGCCTCTGCAAAATCTACCACAAAATCTACTGTATACTCATGAAAGAAGCGGAGTGAAAAAGGCATATGAATACTTTGTGCTATTGTAAAAATAATTTTAACATTGCAGATGTTTTTGAAAGCAACTTGGGAACCCCCAAAAGACTGTAGACCACACTTTGAAAACTGCTGTCCTGAATGATGCTAATGTTGTGAGTAAGGGTGCCAAGGCAGGAGAAAAGAGCAGAGGGAGGAGAGAGTGTGCTTAGCTACTTGTTTTGTCTATAGGAGGGAAGCCCTAGATATTGAGAAACTTTAGAGATGTATTGGTAAAAACAAGCATAAATATTAAATTTAATAATGTAGTGTAATTATCTGATGAACAAAAATATAATATTCCAACTTCAATCCAGAAAATAATTTGGTGTGTCCAATGAAAGATAAAAAAGAAGGCTGTTCTATGTTTAAAAAATGACTTTTAAATTAAAAATATAAAATAAGATGCAGAAATGAATCCTAATGTAATAACAGATTACAGCATATATAAATATGTTAAATTCATGTGCAGATATAGAGACTATCCAAGTCTAGCTAATTATTAAAATAAAATGGGAGAAAAAATATATACCAGATATACATGAAGAAAGGCAAGCTGGAGAGGCAATTTTAACGTCAAAAGAGATTTTTAAGTTGAACACACTACATGTTTGTAAAAAAAATAAAAATAAAAAGTAAAAAAAAGACATAACTGAAAAAGATATAACAGTCTTGAACATCTTTACATGGACAATAGTGTCAAAATATGTAGAACTTCAACTGACAGAACTAAACAAAGAAATGCAGAAATCAACTATTGTGATTATAGATTTTATTACACAGTGATAGATTAAGTAAGCAATAAAGGATAATTGAATAATATGATTATTAAGCCTGGACTAAAATATATATACATGGAGAGAGTTTTACTCTCAACAAACACAGAATACATGTTCTTTTTAAGCACACATGGAACATTTACAAAATTCAACTATGTTCTAGGCTTCAAAAGAAGCCTCAGTTAATCTCTAGGACTCAATATATTCAGAGATAATATTCTCTGACTGTAATACAATGAACTTTTAAAAGTGTGACAAAATTATAGTTTAAAACAGCCTATAAATTTGTAATTTTTTAAGAAAAGCTACTATATAACTCCTTTAGTAAAGAAGAAATTTGGTAAACTATAAAATACTTATAGCTGAATGACAGTAGTGACAATGAAAGCACATGGAGAAAGTGTGTGGAATGCAATAGTGCAGAGAAATTTTATATATTTAAAGGTATTTATCAGAAAACACAAGGATTTTAATGAATGATCTAAGTTTTCAACTCAAGAGTCTAAAAAAGGAATTTAAAAAATTATAAGAAAGAAATAATAAAAATAAAGGCAGAAGTGAATGAATTTCAGAAATAAAAACCAGTGAAAATGATAATAAAACCCAAAAAGCTGGCTCTCTGGAATGACTAATAAGATAGATGTCTTAAATGAGATTAATAAAAATAAACAAATATGTAAATAAGCAAATATAAAATAAATTGGAAAAGAACTGCAGTGATAAAAGACAATAAAATCATTTTAAAATGTTATAAACAACCATAAGCAAATATATTTGAAAATCTAATGAAATGTAGAAAATGTGCATGGACCAAAAGTTCATGGTGAAATGAAAATATTTATCTATTTTCCCCCTTATATTCACTCATAACCCCTCTTCCCCAAAGGCTCAGATCCAGATGACTTTACTCATGAGTTCTACCAAACTTTCAAGAAATATATAATCTTATTTCACAAAATACAAAGAAAGAGAAAACACTGCCCAATTCACAAAAAAAGCATGGTACTAAAATTAAAATTATTGACTGATTTCAGTTAGAGACACATTTTGAAAAATCCTAAACAAAACATTGACATCTGAATCTAACAGTGGTTTTTAAAAAGTCTCATAATTCAGTAGAGATTGTATCTGCAATAAAATGTGGTTCGATATCAGAAAAACTCTCATACATATTAAACACCTTTTGAACTAAAGAAAAAAGTCATGCAATTTCAATATATGCAGGCAAAGCATTTGCTAAATCCAATACATTTTTATAAAAAAAAATAAAATGAGAAATCGCAGGGTATTTCTTAATTAGATAATAGCTAATGAATAGTAACCCAAAGAAATCAACGGCCAATATTACACTTCATTTACAAAGGTAAGATGCACCCCACTCCATGGTGATCATTAAGATAAGCGTACCACATAAAGTTTTAGAGTTAACCTGGAGCCTCTGGCAAACTGAATAAGGCAAAAATTATATAAAGATTTGAAAGAGATAAAGTTGTCACTTTTCTCAAATAATATGGATAAAGCAGTCCTGTAAAACAATATCCAACTAGAAAATATAATCAAAATATAATCAAAGCCAGGATACATGAGCAGCAAGATCCAAAGTGTAACTAGCAATTAATTTAACCAAGAATTCGCAGGACATTTATAGAGAAAATTTTAGACCTCTCTTAAATAGAGTATAAAAGCAGGCATGAATAAATGGAAAGATATACTAGGTTAATGAATGATAAAATAGCATTGTAAAAGCTAGATTAATATTTTTTAAATTAACATTTTATGGCATGCCATTCAAAATCCAAGTAGAGAATTTTGGAGAATGTGACAGATTGATTCTGTTCTTTTGTGGAAGTGTAATGAAAAATCAAAGCGATTTTGAGAAAAGAATGGTAAAGAGATGAGATTTACCTTTCCAGAAGTTAAATCATATTACACAGCTGTATTAAACAGTCACAAAGAATTACTGGATTACTGGAACAAACTGCACTTGGTCATAATATATTATTCTTCTTACACACTCATTTATTTGACATATTACTATTTTCTTCAGAATTTTAGCGTTTGTATTCTATATTTTTGGCACCATCTTTAAAAGATTTTGCTATCAAAGTTATACAGTTCTAATAAATTGAATTTGAGATTTTTTTCCCTAAAAATTGGAAAATTTAAAAAAATACTGAAGTGAGCTTTCCTTCAGAAGTTTAGAACCCAGTTGTAAAATTAACTTGTCTTGATGTCCTTTTTAATGGTAGATTTTAAATTATATTTTTATTAATGTTGACAGTAATAAGTCTAAGTATTTGACTTTATATTTTGTTAGCTTTATATAGGAATTATATAGGAATTATATCATGTAACTCCTCTAGATTCTCAAATTTGGTGCCATACGTGTTATAAAATTATCATTATTTTAATCACTCATCTATGTTTGTTATGTCACCACTCTTATTCTTAAATTTACATTTTCTATGTTTTCCTTATTCAGACTTGTAAGACAAAGAAAATCTTTGTAAAGATTTTGCTTTTTTGAATTCTTTTATCCTTAACTTTTTTTTAAACATCTTTATTGGAGTATAATTGCTTTACAATGTTGTGTTAGTTTCTGCTGTATAACAAAGTGAATCAGCACATATATACAATGGAATATTACTCAGCCATAAAAAGAAATGAAACTGAGTTATTTGTAATGAGGTGGATGGGCCTAGAGTCTGTCATACAAAGTAAAGTAAGTCAGAAAGAGAAATACAAATTTATCCTTAATTTTTATTTATTTATTTATTTTTAATAAATTTAAGCTCTTAACTATATTTTATCTATATTAATTTCCTTTTTCTAGTTCCTTGTGTTTCCTTTCTGTTGGTTTTTTTTTTAATTTAACATCTTTATTGGAGTATAATTGCTTTACATTGTGTTAGTTTCTGCTGTATAACAAAGTGATTCAGCTATACGTATACATATATCTCCATATCCCCTCCCTCTTGCGTCTCCCTCCCACCCTACATATCCCACCCCTCTAGGTGGTCACTAGACACCGAGCTGATCTCCCTGTGCTATGCAGCTGCTTCCCACTAGCTATCTATTTTACATTTGGTAGTGTATATATGTCAATGCTACTATCTCACTTCGCCCCAGCTTACCTTTTGCCCTCCCCGTGTCCTCAAGTCCATTCTCTACGTCTGAGTCTTTATTCCTGTACTGCCCCTATGTTCATTAGAACCATTTTTTTTTTTTAGATTCCATATATATGTATGGAATTTGTTTTTCTTCCTTTCTGTTTTTTAATTTCTTTCTGTGAGTATTAATAGTCCTTTAGACATTATTGTTCAGTAATAATGGAATATTATTGAAATTTAATAATAATGAAAGCATTTAAGGATATTAAGGATATATATTATGTATACATATATTTACATATATATACATATACACATAGAGAAAGAGAGTACAATTTTAGATGACTCCCATTTATTTTTATATGGAGTGTTTTTCTTTTCTTTGCCTTTTAGATAGCTTTTTAATTTCTGTTTTTGCTTTCCATTTTTTCTTAAATTCCAAGTATTTATTTTGGTCACCTTCTGATTTATTTCTAATTTTACTGGATCATCAACAGTGAATATTTATACTATGAGGCTTTCAATGTTAAGTGTCATAGATTTTGATAGGATGTATTCATTTATTCATTAAACAAATGCTATGAAGAAATGAGCCTTAAGGGAAGACTCAGTTGTGGTAAGATTGGGGAGGGGAGACCCAGGTGGATGCAGAGCACATTTCATTTAGAGGGATTAATATGAACAAAGGTGAAAAGTATGAAGGAACACCTTAAGTTCAGGACCCAGAGGTAGAGAGGAATTTTTGGAGCACAAAGTGAGTGAGGAGAAGAGTTAGGCAAGACGAGACTACCTGGAAAATGATGACCTTTTGAAACTAACTTCCCAAAATTTTTCATTCTCTTAGAGCCAAAAGCACATTGTGAGCAGGATCTGGAAGACATGCTAAGGTACTTGGAGCAGAGGGCCCAAAGACCTCTCCTTCTCCAGCATAGGGGGTTGCTTTCCTTTCCTAGGGCTGCCTTAACAAAGAACCACACACTGGGTGGCTTAGAACAGCATTAATTTATTTTCTCACAGTTCTAGAGGCCAGAAGTCTGAAATCAAGATGTTGACAGGGCCATGCGGCCTCTGAAACCTGTAGGGGAGAATCCTTCCTCGCCTCTCCCTACCTCCTGGGGGTTGCTGGCAGTCCTTGGCATTCCTTGGCTTGTACCTGCATAACTCCAGTCTCTGCCTGTGCTGTCACATGGGATTTTCCCTATTGGTCTCTTGTCTTCACATGACGTTTTCTTATAAGGACACCAGTTATATTGGATTAGGGACCTACTCTACTCTAGTATCATCTTAGCTAATTATATCTTCAATGACCCTATTTCCAAATAAAGTCACATTCTCAGGTATTGGGAGTGATGACTTCAACATCTCTTTTTGTGAAAGACATGATTCAACCCATAACAAAGGCACAGTTTGATTTTTTAGCCACTGCAAGCAAATACACTGATTTTCTTCCAGATATTATTGTGTCTATGGGCCATTAACTCAATTTTGACAAATATCTGTTAACACCTAGCCCATTATGTATCTACAAGCAGATCAACCCAGCCTTTAGTTTTGCCATGTTCCTCTAGAAATCCTCTTCTTGGCTCCTAAGAAAAAAATGCTGTGCTATTGTGTGTTAGATATGCACCACCCTCATGCTTGGATTTTGAGAACAGAACTTGAGGGTTGGGAAAAAAAAAAGTATTAGTTGTTAAACTCAGCATCCTATCTGGTGCTTGATTGTCCACCACAGCAGTTGTTTTCTGAACTTTTTGATTGTACAGATTTTTGTTCTTAATATCAAAGTTGTTCATGGCTTCCCAACTGATATAGTGGTGATTTTAGGATTCAGTTATTGAGGAAATAACTCAAGGCCATCGAAGAGTCCATAGTCTAAATGTTGGGAAACACTATTTTAGCATAACCTCCAAAATTATCTGAATAGTTTTGTCCCTCTCAAAATTCTTCTCCTTGGTAGGAGATGCATACCCAAGTATTCAAAAGTAGGGTGGCTGAAATTCAGTGTCACCAAGATTCCTACTTTTTCTGGACTTTTCCAAAAACAGCTCTTTCTGGACTCTTCCAGCTATTTAGTTTCTTTTCATTCCCTCCTCCCACTCAAGCTTTTTCTCCTGTATTGTTTGTTTCCTCCTTCCTACACTTATACTTGTTCCTACTACGTATCTGGTAACTGACTTTTCTAATTAGGTCAAAGAAGTGACTCTTGTAAAAACCTCTCTAATAGATATTAGCATGGCCTGGAATGTTCCATTCTGTTTTCTTTCCTGGATCAGAACTTAGTATCTAAACCAAGAACAAGTGGACCTTCCTATATGCTGTCCATACAATGCATGGAAACTTCGCTATTCTAGTATCACACCTTTTGGATTGGTTCCCTGGATTTTCAAATTAACTAATTTGAGAAATGTACCTTTGTTAAAGTAGTAAATCATCTTCTTGATTCCAAAGGGCGATATGTGGATATAACCAAGTTCTTCTGTAGATGGTTCTCAATTAAATGATCAGTAATTCATGCTTCAGACGAGGTAAAATCGGTGATATCTTTGGAGGCAGAATGTATCTTTTGGCATCTTTCCATTAAGTCTGCTCACATGTAAAGCCTGCTACGGATTGACTTCTGCTATTTTAATATTGACATTCAAGTATACATTTACTAAATAATCTACTATGGACCAAGTGGAGGGAGGTGGGCAAGGAACTTGTTAGTTAACTTATTACAGTTGACCCTTGAACAACATGGGGGTTTGGGGTGTAGAACTTTATAGTTGGCTCTCCATATCCACAGGTCCACATTTGCAGATTCAACCATACGTATTTAGTGAAAAAAATCCGTGTATAAGTAGACCCCTACAATTCAAACCTGTGTTGTTCAAGTATCAACTGTATTTAGAATCAGGTGAATGATATATTCCCTTCCAAATATTTTATATATAATTGTAAGATTTTTAATTATTATTTTCAAAAGCTATTTTTCTTCTCAAAACACTGTTTAAAAAGGTAACCCACTCATAAAGTTATTCTAATGTATGAGTTCTTCCAAAATAACGTGTAATTGTTATTGTTGGACAATTAATATCCCAAACTGCGTGAACTAGTCTCTTCCTAATTGTCATCAATCTATTGCAGTAAAGTCTGGTGTCTTAAAAGCTTTTAAAAACAACTTTAAGAGAATCATTTCATATGTGTACAAAATGGGTAATTCATCTTTCACGGATCATTAGAAATAGAGAACTAATGGTAAGGTAAGGCTGTATAGTTTTTAGTGAGATGACAAGTCCTTGAAATGAAATTAAATCTGCAATATGATTCAAACTCTTTTTGCACTTTCCTCTTGGCAGAAATGACGTAGCACTGGGAATCCAAGAAAATAATATGGGAACACAAAACCTATGCATCAACCTACCTTTACTTAGGATTTTCTTAGGCAGCTATTGTGATTCAAATAAATGAGTAATTGAGACTACTTCTCTATTCAACCTTATTTCACAAAGAGTGAACTGAGGAGAGCAGAGATTCATTAGTCTCAATGCTGAGGTGTGGTGACAATTTATAAGCCTAGGTTCGAAATAATAGCACCCCAACAAAGAAATTTTTATTCTTTCATTTCACTTTTTCAAGTTCAATAAAAATATGGAATGATGTTTTGGAATGAACCTATGGGGTTTTTACAAGGTAATAAAAGGGACATTTGTTTTTGAAATTCCCATATGATTTTTCAGAATCCACTCAAATTAAGCAGTGAGAATATGATGAAGAATAGGGTGTCTCTTGAAAACTCATTTGTGAAATGTGCTCCCCCTTCAGCGTGACTGATTCTCTATTCATTTGAGAGGCTTTGAACTTGGCTTATACTGTTCATCTCCTTTTCTAAGCAGATAAAATATGGTTTCTGTGGGTGAAGTAGTAGTAAGCAAGATAAAGTTACATTATTTTTAAAAAATGACTTATAAAGAAATTTAAAGATTATATTTGTCTTGATATTGTAAAGAAGAAAAGCTATAGGTCATTCTCTTCCAATGAAATTACTGTGGATTGGATGAACATATTTGTATCCAAAATGAATTGATTTCACAACTTTTAGATGAAAATATTACTTTACAATACTTACCTTTGCCTGCCAAAAATTGAATTTATTTCAATATGGTGCCTTTTAAATAACGTACAATTAGTTTTACCATGATTGTGGAAAATGTATAACAAGTTCTTGAAAAACTGATTTTTTTCCCTATGGAGGTAATATGTCATATTCCACTTCTGAGTTATCTAAAGTCTTCTCCTAGAAACAGGTACACAGTCGGGTTTATACTCAACAAACTAGCTCTTGATCTTTAGAATGTCTGTATTCACTGATATTTACTGATTTTATTCCTTCATGTTCCTCTCTTAAAAAGAACATGAATTAAAAATATGCTCTATTTATACCAATCACCATGCATTTAATAAATGTTTACTGAGTGCGTACTCTGTGCTAGGTTCTTTCCTATGTTCTATCTAGTCAGTGTTGGTTCTTTTCTGTGTTCTATGTAATCAGATAAGAGTCCTGCCTTCATGCAACTTAAGCTCTAGCAGGGCCTGGGTTTTAGTGGTAGGTGTGGTTTGGGAGGATAGAAAAGAAAAATTAATAAACATAAAATTACTTAAAGTATTAATTAAGAAAAAGGAGATGAAAAGTTTTCTGAAGTCAAAAAACAGGGGGATAGACTAGATACCTATAGACTAGGTATCCTACCTTAGATAAGATAGTCAGAGAATTATAATAGTTAACATCTACTGAATATTTATTATGAACCAAGTACTTCTCTGTTGACCTTCACATGGATGAGGCTACTTTACAAGCTTATGATATAGGTACTGTTATCATCTTAATTTTAAATATGCAGATACTGAGACACATTGGTTACCTCACTTTTTGAAGATCACACTATTAAGACATTATGAAGATGGGATTTTAGCCTACGTAGTTTGACACAGAAACAGTGTTATTAATCATTATGCTATTTTTGAGGAAATGACATGCTGCCTCACTGTAGACAGATGAGGTACAAAGTATAGGAAGGGGCAAATTAGAGACAGAGGGAACACCAAGTGCACAGACCTTAAGGCAAGAAAAATCATGAAATGTTTGCAGAACAGAAGGTAGTAGGGTTGGATTGTAGTGAGTAACTAAAAATGGCATGTAAAAATTGCTTTGAGAATCACCTTGGTGTAGATCATATAGGGCCTTGTAAACCATAGTAAAAGGTTTGAATTTTATTGTCAGTGCAATGCAAAGCAATTAGAGGACATTAAAACAAAGGAGATACATGATTTGATTGACATTAATAAAGTCTACTTACTGTATGGAGGATGGAGAAGAGTGGGATATGGGAGCAAGGACAGTTGAAAGGCTATGGTGGTAATCAAGGAATGAAGTCAAGGCACCCTGAACTAGGGAAGTGGTAGTGGAAATGGAAAGAAAAGAATACATTCAAGATATCTTTTGGATAGGAGGTCAGTGATAATTGATCTATTGGCTGTGTAGGACTGAAGATAAGTAAGACATCAAATTCCATTTTGAATATGTTCCTTTTGAGATGCTTGATGTCTAAGTGGAGATATCAAATAGGTACATTGAGTCTAAAGCTCAGGGAAAAGGTCTGAGCTGGTGGTATCTATTTGGAATCATCAACATATAATTGGTGCTTAAAGCTATGGGCCTCAATATTTTCTAGGGCAGAGTTCCTCAATCCCGGTTGTACTTTTGACTCATCTAGGAAGATTTTTAAAAATAAAGATTCCATGCTTTGTTTCAAGCCAATTAAATTAGAATCTTTGAGGAGATAGTCCGTGTACCATATTTTTAAAAATCTCTCTATGTTATTTGAAAGAGCAGCCAGGCTTGAGAACAACTGTTCTAGGACTGTGCTCTGGACCACTCCATTATGTGGAGGTGGAGAAGGGGTGAGAACAGAAAAGGGGTGAGAAGCAAACAATCAATAATATAAGGCTAAGAGTTTGGATTCCAGAGAAGAAAGTGTTTTAAGAAGGATAGACCTACTTCAAAAAGGTCAGCAGAGTTAAGAGATACGGAGAGGTTGAGTAAGATGAGAACATTTGGATAAGGCAATATGGAAGCTGTTAGAAGCCTTGACAAATGTAGTTTTGATGAGCTGGTGGGATGGGTGGTGAGAAAGTGGAGGCATCCAAAATCACAGTGTATTTGAAAAGTTTTTTTTTGTTTTTTTAAAAAATTAATTAATTAATTAATTAATTAATTTTTGGCTGTGTTGAGTCTTCGTTTCTGTGTGAGGGCTTTCTCTAGTTGTGGCAAGCGGGGGCCACTCTTCATCGCGGTGCGCGGGCCTCTCACTATCGCGGCCTCTCTTGTTGCGGAGCACAGGTTCCAGACGCGCAGGCTCAGTAGTTGTGGCTCACGGGCCCAGTTGCTCCGCGGCATGTGGGATCTTCCCAGACCAGGGCTCGAACCCGTGTCCGCTGCATTGGCAGGCAGATTCTCAACCACTGCGCCACCAGGGAAGCCCGAAAAGTTTTTACATGAAGAAAAGCAGAGGAAACGGGTGTTGGTTGAAGGAGGATATAAGAGAGGGAATTCTTTCGTTTTATAAGTAGGGAGATGTGAAGGTGTTTTACATGTTGATGTGATTGACCTTGGAGGAATTGACCTTGAGAAGGCAGAAGGGATGCCACTCAGTGCTCAAGTGGAAGTGATGGCTTTGGATGGGAGCAGAGGTACTGTTGCCTTATAAAAAGAGTGAAGACACTGAGATGTTGATCAATTTGGAGGATGAAAAAGATAACTGATTGCTTCTCGTTTACTCATGAACTAGGAGGCAACCTCAGCAGCTGAGAATGTGGTGGGCGGTGAGAGTGGGAGATTTGAAGAGAAAGAGGAAGCTGTAAACTGGCCATTTTGGAAAGTGGAAAATAAACTCCCTAGGAAAATATATTAGGCTTCAGTATATTAGGCTTTCTTGGATTGTTGTTATAAATTTAAAGTGGGAATGGTCAGCAAAGTTGTGTGGATTTTATTTTTCCCAGAAATTTTAAGTTGCTTGGCTGAAAATAGTTGAAGGTTTGAGATCAATCTGCCAAGTGAGAGTAATTAAAAGAGTGAGAGAGTCCAAGGGAGTTGGTAGCATTTTTTAAGGAAGTGATTGTAACAATGAACCATAGGAACCTTGCTGGGCAAGGAGAAATGTTTGGAATGGACTTTCCTTTCCTTTTATTCTTTTTGAAGTAGTAATTTTATTTTGTCCTGGTCACAGTACAGAGAACGTCATATTAAGATTTAGAACAAAATACTCTCTCATGTCTTGGGATGGGTTTGAGGAGGCAGAAGCCAGCACTAGGTTGTGTCCATGATTCATAGGAATAGGAGATAGATTATCCCCTCTGGGAAGAGCTGATGATTCAAGCTCTAAGGAAGTCTAGGGAAGAATATACCTGGAGGTGGCTGACCCAGTAGTGAATTCCAGAAGTGCCCCAGTATGTCATGATTACATGATATGTCATTGTTTTCATTTTTCTGAGCTCTCTTTCTGCTGTAGGGGAGAAAAAATGTATTTCTCCTCTATTCATCTGAGGATCATTGGCTGGAGCCCTGAAAATTGGACTGAAAAAAGATAGTCTATTAAAAAATTAGACTGAAAAAATAGAAGAAAAACAAACAGAAGTTTTTTAATGCATGCATTACACGTACACATGACAATACTCAGTGATGAGTAACTCAAAGGGATGGTTAAAACTTGAGCTTCTTTAGCATCTTATGAAAGAAAAATAATTTTGTAGAGAAGTGACAAGACAAAAGAAGAGGACTTTGAGCTTCTAAGGGTGGCAAATTGTTGGAAGGTAAATATATGGGAAAACTAATGGTAGATAAGGGCTAGTTTTAGCAAAGTTTGTTATGTATATTCCTCTGGTGCTATCTCTGGGCTGACAAAGGTCTAGAGTTGTCTCTGGTCATTAACTTCTGTACTTCCTGGTAGAGAAGGGAGGAAGGACATCTTTACAAATTTATTTCCTGCTTTTAGGCAAATAGGAGGAGGGCAGAGAGCTTTTCTTATATCTGCTTTTTCTCAACTGTCTTTGTCTCAAAATAATCAATATGCTAAAGTGGCACACTTTGGGGAGGCATATTCTGCTACCATTCATTGCCGAGTTTCTATAAAATGTAGTCCTTGCCAATGATAAATTCAAGAGATATATTGACGCTTACCGATAAGAAAGAAAAAAGGGCCCCAAATGACCTAAGATATACTGAGATATGAACTTCTACGGCACTGGAGTAAGTTTTGAGCTTATTGATTATTGAAATTCTGTCATTTCTGCAGAGAAACCAAACTAATTTTTACTTTAAAATTTGATAAGTATCACTTTTATTCTAACATATATCATGGTCTTAGATATTTTCATCTTTGA
This sequence comes from Balaenoptera physalus, assembly GCF_965194825.1. NCBI lineage: Eukaryota > Metazoa > Chordata > Mammalia > Artiodactyla > Balaenopteridae > Balaenoptera > Balaenoptera physalus. The sequence continues at coordinate 25,879,457 of NC_138903.1, read as the reverse complement.
AATCATTACAGTGCTTCCTTTTATGTGTTGTGCTGTAAATACTTTATCAGTATTTTACATAACTTTATCACTTGGCTGAGGAAATGGCAAGGTCTCACCATTAAACCTCCAATACTGCTGTTTCTTCCCCAACCAATGAGATGTTGAGCTCATTTCTCTCCTGTGTGTCTAGGAGCTTTTCTCTTCAGAATGAATGAAAGTATGATAACTGAATAAATGGATGAATATGAAAAACCAGTCCTATCAGGGTTTATGGCCCTATAAGAGTTTCACTGCACAGTGAACAAGTAAGAATTATAAGCCAAAACACTGGTAGTCTATAATAATGATGTCTGGATTGGGTTTCATAGCAGCAGTATAGAACTTGAACAAGTGAGAATTGATTTTTTTCAGGCACAAATGATAACCATGAAGCAATTATACCGCAAAAGGCATGAATTAATAGTAGCAACTATATTTAGCCCGTTAAAATGCATCTCCCATTCTTCTCATTTGATCCTTGCAATAATTGTGGGATTAAGTTGAGCATGTATCATTATCTTTAGTGAGACTGAGGCCCAAAGATAGGTAGATTGGGCAGAATCTAACCAGCCAGAGTATACGAAATAAAAGGAAGAGAAGTCAAGTAACAATGGTGGAGATTCGCCTGAGCACGACACTGATATTTCTGAGGCTGATCTGTTCCAGCTGCAATTTAGAGTATGTAATTTATATTATCTGGGATTCAATGTATAGTGTTATAAACAACACCAGACCAGGGTTCAGTAAGGCCCAGTTAGCAGAAACTGTCAGCTGACATTTCAGGAATGTAACTGTGAATGAGAAAAAGACCTTTGCCTATGTCATCTACATGGTGAAAAGTTACAGGAGCAGCCTGGACGAAAAATTGGAGGGCAGCAAGCAGTTTAAGTGAGGGCAAAGCACATTTTAAGGGACTGAAGAATAATGCTTAATTCACAGGTGACATCTGTTACAGTTAAGCCCATAAAGACTGTTAAAAAATTTCCCAGTTGGTTGGAGAACTAAGACTTCAACCCAATGATTTGTTTAACAATCTGTATACCTTCGTCTATGCTACTGACATTGCTGAGCTTTCCCTGAGCCCGCTGCTCCTGGAAAACAGTGACGAGTAATTCCTCTCTTTTGTGTTCTGGGAAAGAGCGTACTACACAGAACCACCCTTCTCCAAAAGACTTAGGGAAGACTCCCAGATGCCCCCCTTGTTTACCTATGGCAAGACCACCTACAGACCCTCCAATTTCCCGTTCTTTATCTCATAAGTGATTAGCTGAACTGCTTGTCCCCACTGACGAATGGACAAATGCTTACTAACTTGACATGATCAAAGTTTAGTTAGGCTTCTCTCCTTCTCCCAGGCCCCTGAACTTTAGCCCACCTTTGAGCTTAAGCAAGCATTGAATGCATAACCCACTCTGCTTAATGGTGCCTCCCAGGGAAGCAGCTGACCTCAAGAAAAACATTTCCTGCTTAACTGCCCCATCATTCCACCTGCTTATCCCATGTTTCCACACCCAGTTCTTTCTAGACTTTTTTCTTCCTCCCTGTAAAAGAAAAGCCATGTGCCTGACATTTGAGATATTTACAGATCATTTGGTCAGTATTTTCCCTATTGCAATAGGTCCCTTCCTCTTACGGCAAGTCTTTTTTTTTGTTTGTTTTTCAAATAAAGTCTCTCCTTACCTAAGTCCACATTTGTTTTTTATCTGGCACTGCACTGGCTCTCTGTTTTTAAGTCAATGACTTCTTATAAATAACAACATTTATGATCACACCCCTCCTTCCCCTACATCCACATTTTGTACCACTCCTGGAAGAGAGGAATATAGCAAAAGAAAGAATCAGGGTAGACATGAAGAAGGATACTCTATGCATCAGCAGAGGACAGGACCCAGATGTATCAAATAAAATTTTTTCTCTCAGAAAACCTAGTACACATTTTAATACTATGTTAGGGCCAAGTTCATATATCAATATTGGGCACTATGGAGTTCTCTTGGCTCTATTTCTCTCAGACACTGACATCTTAGGTTAGCCTTTAATTTGCTTTTAGCCTAAATGTTAACCTACCCTAATATTACTTAAGTAAACTTGAATCCCTTGATGCAAGTTTATTGTTTTTTAAATGTGCTCTGTTTTTCTCTTAATGTGACATCTAGAAAACTCAAGATTTGACATTATTTGGTTAAATGAAATACTATTTGGGAGACCTGACAATGAATTGAGAATTAAGTTCCATCCTGAAGAAATAGCACTCCTTAGCATTTTTCTATACAAGCAATATGACGCATGCAGAGCTGGCTTGTAAGAACATAGAACAACTTGTGATAAGATCTGAGTCATGAGAAAATATTATTCAAGCTCTCGGGAGTTTAAAACCTTGTTAATAATTCTTTTAAGTTCTGAAAATTGTGTTAATAGATTTAAATTTTAATACGACTTCATATTTCTGTCCAGATCTAGCCTTGGATGCAGTCATTTGGCCAAAGTTCTGTGAAATAACTTGTATCAAAAACTCCCAGGATTTTATAAAATATTTTTCCAGGCCACTGCATAAAGTGGAGAACTGTCATTGTAATGAATATATTTAAAAGGAATTTTTCTCAAATATTGAAAAGTAGGAGTAATCATTTTCCTTTGCAACTTTTAAAGTTATAATTTATTCATAAAAGTCACTATTTTTAAAAAAGTTACTATTTTGTTGATGCATTACATGATGCTATGTAATATCATATATATCAAAAAAATATTTTCCTTAAAATTTCGGATTGGTGGCAGTATTTTTTCAATTGTGATAAAATACACATGACAAATTTTACCATCTAAACCATGTTTAAGTGTACAGTTCAGTAGTGTTAAGTATATTCACTTTGTCATGCAACCAATCTCAAGAACCTTTTCATCTTGCTAAACTGAAACTCTATCGTTAAACAACTCCTCATTTCCCCCTCTCTCCTAGACCCTGACAACCACCATGCTACTTTCTGTGTCTGTGCGTTTGGCCACAGGCCTGTCTCAGAGATATTGTGGGTCTGGTTCCAGACCACTGCACTAAAGTGAATATTGCAATAAAGCAAGTCACACAAATTTTTGGTTTCCCCGTGCCTATAAAAGTTATGTTTACACTATACCGTAGTCTGTGTCCAATAGCATTACATCTAAAACAATGTACATACCTTAATTAAAAATACTTTATTGCTAAAAATGCAAACCATCATCTGACGACGCAGGGTTGGCACAGACCTTCAATTTGTAAAAAATTGCAATATTTTTGAAGCACAGTAAAATGAGGTATGCCTGTAATCTAGATAACTCATGTAAGTGGAATCATGCTATATTTGTCTTTTTGTGACTGACTTATTTCACTTAGCATAATGTCCTCAAGGTTCATCCATGTTGTAGCAAGTTTCAGAATTTCCTTTCATTTTAAAACTGAATAACATTCCATTGTGTGTATATAGCGTGTTTTGTTTATCCGTTCATCTCTTAATGGACATTTGGGTTGCTTCCACCTCTTGGCTATTGTGAATAATGCTGCTATATAGATGGTAGTATTTTCAACCAGTGGTGGTACATCCCCCAAGGGCAACTGGAAATGTGTGGGAGGTTTTTGGATGTCACAATGACTTGGGTGCTACTAGCGTTTTGTACCCAACTGGCAAGGATGCTAAATATCATGCAATATTCAGAACACAGATGATTCAAATTAAAGAACTGTCCTGCTCAAAATGCCAGTAGCAGCCCCATTGAGAAATTCTAAATAAGTCACGTGATTGTTAACATATTGGCTCAATTCTTCCCCAGAATACAGTGAATTTTAAATCCAGTATGCAGCTGGCCTTCACTTAATGTGCGTGATAATGCCCTTACTTATATACTTGGATCTAAGCCTCTACTCCTTGTGGAGGAAAACTCTACAGCACAGAGCTTTAGGGCCAGGCTTGAGTGCATCTGTGTCTATATGATTTCTGTTATAATGGTAACATATAATGTGTGAGGAAAGGGTAAGCCATTAGAACACATCTTGACTGGGTAAAAAAAAACTTCTCTTCTATCCCTACACATAAGCACTGAAGCATCAGAAATGCATGGGATCTGAAATAACATAAAAACATTAAAGGAAACCATGGTACCTGGATATGGGAATGGGAAACAGCGTATCTGTGCTGTTTGTATGCCACCCTAGTTTGATGTACTATTGAAAAATAATCATTTATCAGCAGAAATTTTTTTTCAAATAAGAGCTTGTGTGGCTTTTATGATAGTGATATCCTTAGCTGTGTTTATAATTAAATTTCATATGCGTACACTCATAAACAAAATAGTTTAGTTTTACCTGTTTTTAGAACTATAAAAATGAAATCATGTTGAATGTATTCTTTTATGTCATGCTTCTTTTGCTCAATATTATTTTCATCATATTAATCCTTTTTTTAAAGATTTGTTAAGGAATTTTCATAATCTCTGGAAACAGCTCTCCTTTGTATGATAGGTTTAATATGTAACATAGGGGATTAGAGCCCTGTATTGAATATACAATTCTTGCTTTTCACTCTAACTCCAGTAAGTGGAGCATGATATATAAATCCAGTAAGAAAATTATCAACAGCAAATAGGATCAGGAAGTTACTGTAGAAAAAAAATTATGTTTCCATGCAAAACCATACATACCTCTAGGTTACTGGAGTCTAGCCTTGTTCCTTACCTTTGAACCATTTTACAACCTTTTAGGCTGTAGATAACTGATATATGTGTAAATTTTATCCTCTCTGATAGAGATTTAAGTAACATCCCCATCCCCACCACACATATACCTCAGCTCTGGAAAAACTAGCTTTGCCTCCACTTGCAATTCAATTCCTCTACACCGTGTAAATTTGTGCTTTTTGACTTTTCTTTTGAGCTAGTTATACCATTTGCCTGATTCCCTCATCTGAGTCAGAAAACCTTTTCCACGTGGTCATTTTTGTATCCATATGAGAGTCGTGATTTTACCTTTATCTGAACATTATCTTTTAACATTATCAAACAAACAAAAAGCATTAACTTTAACATTATGAATAGGGGATAATTTTATAAAGCACTCTCACCTTAAAGCACTCTCACCTTTGACAAGACTTCAGGAAGTCCTCATCCTTGTCTAAGGACTACCACTTTAGGGAAAATCATACATTCCTAAGGAGCACAGACTTAGCAACTGTTCAAATCTTGTGCTTTGTAGAGCTGTGTCTTCCATTCAGTTAGAGTGAATGAATCACTGTTAACAACCACATTCTTGAATTGTTGAATGCTAACATACTTTTCTCACCAAAGCTACAATTTAACAAATTAGTGTAGATAAAATACTGCCCTATAACTTCCTGGTAAGATCCTCTTTCCTCATCATAAGCCATAATCGGCTCACAATATTATTGGCTAAGTTTAGTGGCATATTAGGAAACGTATTCCATGACACATTTTAATAATCTTCATGTACAGACTTATGATATCTAACAGGGGAAAAAAACCCACACATAACTTCAAAATTTCAATGTGACAGAAAAGAGATTGGAATTCTTAGTCCATTGATCTTAGAAAGACTCAGCATGTTGTCCTGAAGTCACTTCAGTGAAGGAAGTCTTTACAAAGTTGTTAATTAATCTAGAGCTGGCACCCTTTGGGAAGAATGCCAGAAAATTGGAACAAAAAAGAGGTGCAGCTTACCTCACAGTAGGAAAGAAGGGACCTTTTAATTGGATTAAATCACATCACCACAAAATTTATGGATCCTGGCCACTGTGCCAAAGAGGTGAGAAAATTTTAAATTAACTTATTAGGCTAGTTGGGAGGGGTAATACTCACCATTCACTCAGAAATTTCAAAGGCAAAGTTTACTAATGCAAAGGCATAAATAAAAGTAATGAAAAAGAAAAGTTCTGAGAGTTTTGTGACATACCCCAAGCTGTCCATTATGTCCTGAAAGCACACATTTAGGTTGGCTAGAATCTCTAAGAACATTCCCAGAGAAAAGTTTCTCTTATAAGTAAGAAAATAAAATACCAGTCTATTGTATATTTTCTTCCTAAAAGACAAATTTTAATATGGGTACAAAATATGTATTGTACATATGCATTAAAAAAAGAATATCCACACGAGTCTTATATTTAATTCATCATTTAAAATATTGCAAAGATTTTTCACAGAAAATACTATGGAGTTTTATTATAAATCTTTATAATCATCTGAAACTTATAAAATATGTTTATATTTAAGATAATATAATATTGTAAATTCCTAATTCATCTATCCAGAGAACATCTTGGGAAACTTTAAAAATAATAAATTGTTATTAAACCGATTTTTCTGCAATCAAACGAATCACAGATTGAATTAATTAATTCATGTAGAGTCAGTTGGAAGACTCATAACTGAATAAAGTGGATTTTCATAAAGCTAATTACTGTTTGAAGGGTTGGAAAATAATTTAAGAGTTTTGGTTATGTGTATCCTTATTTCTTCAAGGACTGATAATTTATGTTTTGGATTTCCTTGACCTTCTACTTTCTTACTTTTCATCATCTTTCCTTATTCTCCCACATAAAGAAAATTTGTCAAATAAACTATTTTTAAGATAAAATTAATTCAACTAATTTTAATGATATACGTATAGGTAGAAAAAATGCTCTCCAGTGTTTTTCTTTTCCTGGACTTAATGATGTCCTGAAATTAGGAACCAGAATAAGTTGCAAATTTTGAAAAGACTGAGATCTCCTCTTAGGGCAGAATTTCATCTTAGGTGATCTGTAAAGTCCATGGAGTGGGCAAAAATGTTCTCTTCTTGGGTAGCAGGCAAATTATAAAATATTAGCTGAAAAAGATACTTGCTGGTAGTTTAGCACAATATTAGTATTGTTTGAGGAGGAAGAAACTATATATACATCTCTGACCTGCCAACTTATGTTTTAAGTTTCCATAGAATGATTTCCTACTATGGAACAATAACCTTGGTTTTTCTTTGCCATAAAACCAAACTAGGAGTTTTCTAGCATTATATCTATGTATATGAATTAAAGTATGGTTTCTATTAACAAGAAAATAACCAACCAGCCAATTTATGGAATTGAAAATCTGAAAATTGGTCAAAGTTGATCACAAGTTGTAATTAAAGAAATAAGAAGAAACTGAAGAGGTTAGCACATAGGTTAGCTAATAGTATGTATTAAACTTATACCATGTACATGACATGATATTAAGGGATTTGTAGTTTTACACTAGGTAGCACTTCCCAGTCTGATAGGGTAACATATGAACATTCAATGATAGTTACAAATCAAATTATCAGTCAAAGTAATCTGTATTTATATGATTTAATTTGTATAAGCTGCAGAGATTTAATGTGACAATGCTGAACTTAACCCTGTGTTCCCCCAGGGATGGTTGAGAAATCTCCCCACCACTTTGTTTTCAGATAAACCCTTAAAGGACCACATTGCACTTGAATATCTGAGGTAAGATTTACTCCCACTCTTCCTCAATGACTCATATGAGACCCATCTCCATCCTTCTTGATGGCTCTCATAAGACCTACTGATGACTTCCTTGTTTACCTGCTTCCATAAACCCCAGGTTTCCTTCTTCCTCTTTGAGATGTGCCTCATGAATGAAAGTGTTACCTATTACAATAGCCTGAATAAAATAATCTTAACTGTCCAATTCATTTTGTCTTTCAAAGTTTGGTACCAAGACTCAGATGGAATTGGACCCTGCCTTCAGATCCTCATTTACTCCACCCAAATATAAAGGCTTCTTAGAGCCCTTTGTAATCTGCTCCTGACTGGCTGAGACACAAGGGTGAGTCTGATTCCTATTTCTGTGCTCCACATTCTTGTCCATCCTAAGGATCTGATTTTGATTCTTTTTGATTACTGGTTTGATTTCTGGTGCCAGCCTCTTTTGGTTTCATGGTCTGACCATTTGAGATCTATGTAAATGAATTACTGGTTTATAGAGATCTTGTCTCTGTTGGGTGAAAGATGACATGAATCTGCTTTGTTAGTCTTTACTATTTGTCTGTTTGATTATGTTGAGGCCAAATCAATGAAGAATTTCATGTCCACCAGGAAGTGGATACCTAGACTGGTAAGGTTTATGTTTCTATGTTTATGCTTGATCTTTGCCTGAAATTTTAGATTTGAAGCTATATGCTTTCTCTGTGTCTGTGTCTGTATATATGTTTGTGTGTCTTTAATTCATATAATTTACCCCTTATTGTGTGAGTGTATAATATATTCCTACCTCCAGATAGTATTAATAATGAATAAATAAATAAACAAATACATAAAACTGTAAAATCTCTTAAATTAAATGAGATCTATTCTGATTGGCTTATAAAGATTAAAAACTCACATTTAAATATAATATTCTTAAAGTTCTCAGACTATAAGGTGATTTAACTTCCACAACTTTCAGTGTGCTTCATTTAAAAAGTATCCTTACAGAAATCAACTCAGAAATATATTAAGAATTCAAATTTACATAATTTAGGTAAATCTTTGGCAAATGATACTAGTTTTACATTTTTGGTTTAATAAAAATTATATCTTCTCTGATTTATCAGTGTAAAGTATAATAATATACTTATACATTGTTATTCTACTTGGGTATGAGCTTCCTAAAATTATACAACTTTACTCAAATAAACTAGCATTACTTCTTTCTTTTTTTAAATTAAAGTATAGTTGATTTACAATATTGTGTTAGTTTCAGGTGTACAACAAAATGATTCAGTTTTTTTTTCAGATCATATTCCATTATAAGTTATTACAAAATATTGATTATAATTCCCTGTGCTATACAGAAAATCCTTGTCGCTTGTCTATTTTATGAAGCTAGCATTACTTCTATCAAATGTTTAAGATTATGAGAAAAGTAAATTGTGTTTAACCAAATCATATCATTATTTGACAAACTTTATTTCAGCAGCAATTATGTTTTGTATTATGTTAACTTGGACATAATTTCCAAGATTTAGGTAATTTAAAATCTTGTACTGATACTAAAGTTAATTAATTAATGGATATTCATTAGATATCTAGATCATTCCTAGGTAAAGTGAAATACTGAAAAGTTGATTAGTGAACATAATTTATATACTTTTTCTTCTTATTTGTCTATGCTACACAGAGATTATAGATATTTGGATCTACTAACGAACACATTCATCATTGCCACTTTGAGAAGATACAGTATAAGAGAAATTTATGGATATAGACAATTGTAGGAGATTTTTGGAAAATGAATTTTATCTGTTGTGGTCAAAGCTAGCCAAGATTTGATGGGTTTTTAAAATAATATATTCAAAAAGAGCTTTAGGGTCAAGTATTATACTGATACAAAACTAGAATTTGTTTTTTTTTCTGTTAAAATGATAAAATTTTCTTAGATCATTAGTCTGCTCTTAATAAGAGTTTGCAAAATATTATTCTTTTTTAATAGTTATTTTTTATTGTGGCATAGTTGACACATAACATTATATTAGTTTCAGGTGTACAACATAATGATTTGATATTTGTATATATTGTGAAATGATCACCACAAGAAGTCTAGCTAACACCTGTCACCATATATAATTACAAAACCTTTTTTTTTCTTGTAATGAAGACTTTTAAGACCTACTCTCTTAGCAACTTTCAAATATGCAGTACAGTATTAGCTATGGTCACCATGCTGTACATTACATGCTCATAACTTAATTATTTTATAACTGGAAATTTGTACATTTTGACTCCCTTCACCCATTTCTCTGACCACCCAACCCTTGCTTCGGGCTATTTATCAGAGTCTTGCTACTGCTTTGTTTGATATTAGGCAACAATAGGATATAATTGGAAACATTGGTTATACAACCAAGGCCTTGCATGGAATGTCATATTCAAGAGTGATACTCATATAATAAAATACGACCAGACACTTTTGATGAACTAAAGTTGACTTTATGGAGCCAATACTTACAAAGCCCTCCTGGGAAAACTGGTCTTGTACCTGGCTTACAGGGTTTTTAGGTTTACAGGTGAAGGAGGGTCACTTCCTGGAAGGCCCAGGAAACAGGATATTTTGGAGACCTCAAGAAGAGAAGAATTTGCCTAAATCTGTATTACTACAGGTGGATCCTTAGTGTGAGTTCTTGGCTTGGCTTTTCTGCCTCAAGGGGCTTTTAAAAGTGCAATCCAATAAAAAAAGTTGTGGCATATATATACAATGGAATATTATTCAGCCATAAGAATGAGGAAATCCTACCATTTGCAATAACATACATGGACCTTGAAGTCATTATGCTAAGTGAAATAAGTCAGACAGAGGAAGATAAATACTGTATGATCTCATTTATGCATGGAATCTAAAAAACAAACAAAAAACAAACCCACTAAAAAAGCAAACTCATAGAAAAAGAGATTAGACTTGTGGTTGACAGGGGCAGATGGTGGGGGGAGGGGGAATTGGAGGAAGGTGGTAAAAAGGTGAAAACTTTCAGTTATAAGCTAGGTACTAGAGATGTAAAGTACTACATGATGACTATAGTTAAGATTGCTGTATGGTATAAAGGAAAGTTGTTAAGAGAGTAAATACTAAGAGTTCTCATCACAAGGAAAAAATTTTTTTCCTTTTCTTTTTATTGTATCTGTATGAGAAGATGTATGTTAGCTGAACCTACTGTGGTAATCATTTCACAATACGTGTAAACCAAACCATCATGATGTACACCTTCATCTTATACAGTGTTGTATGTCAATTATTTCTCAGTAAAACTGGGCGGAAAAGTCCAATCTGAGTCTCCTTATGAATATTACCAGGAAAGAAAAACTTAAAAAGACCTGTATGGTAAATGAACATTCTTGCTGTACCTATGTAAGTAATTAGGCCAAATCCAATGAGACCAGCCTTATTTTATGATTAAGAATAATCTTTCTTTGGGAATTCCCTGGTGGCCCAGTGGCTAGGACTCCATGCGTTCACTGCTGAGGGCCTGGGTTCGATCCCTGGTCGAGGATCTAGGATCGTATAAGTTGTGTGACGTGGCCAAAAAAGAAAAAAAAAAAAGAATAATCTTTCTTTGAGATTATTTTTGATGAAGAAGGTGGAGATTATAGACAGAAGCTTTGTGTTTCAATGGGAAACTATGCATTATCTGTATCAAAACCTTCTGGGTTATCAGATTTGATATTTTGCTCCTTTTTTTAAATTGTGGGTAACTGATGGATACTCAACTGTCTTGCCTGGTGGGTGGAGATTGTACTGACTCCTCCCACCATGGAAAAACACAGTTTGGGTATCTCACTGCAAATTTGACTGGATTCTGTTATCTTGCCCAAGTTGTCAAACCTTACCAAATTTTCAATTCTTCATGTTTCCATCAATAACTGGTTATAATCCTCCAAGCCAAAATTTCTGATTTTTCTCCCTACCACCTGACTTGGAGTCACTAAGAGCTAAAACCTCACTACCCAGACCCTTATTGGAACTCTAGGCTACCTTGTAGCTGGCCCTTTGCTCTAAGATCTGAAAGAAGCCTTGCCAGCTGAAGTTCAATGACTTTCTATAAACTTCCAGGAACTCATCACCACAGCTGACTATGCATGGGATATAATTCTTCCTGGGAAAACCGCTGTCTGGACCACTAAGGATGTCTGGCAAAGTGCTTGCGTCATGCATATGAAAGGTATCCAGGACTGTGGACAACATTACTAAGAGCATTGACATCTTAGTTGAAAGTTTTAGGAAACTCAATGAGTGGTGCTGCATAACTGAAAAATTTTACTCCACCAGCCTCTCGGAATCCACTAGACTAGTCACTGAAAGTTCAATTTCTGGCTCTTTACTTTAATGCAACCATTTATATATTTCTCCTCTTTCATTTAGACAACCGTCTTTTAACATGCCTGATCCCAGAACTCTAAAACAATTGACCTTTGCCACTAACTCTCAAGAGATTGTTCAACTTGTTTTACAGGAACAATGATAACAAGAATCCTTGAGGGACTATATCTTAAAACATTGATTTGTCCCACTCAGGAGGCTTATGAACACCTCTGAGTTGTCCAACAGCAATGATACTTATTCATCATGAATAAAAGAGGGGACAAACATTGATGAAATTTATCTGAGCCCTATGCTCCTGGGAAGCAGTGATGGTTAAAAAATCCCTGACCCTTATGTGTTCTGAGAATGGGCTAACCATAAAGGACCTCCATGCTCTCACATATCCTGAGATAACACCACCTCCACTCTTCCTCAATGACTCAGATAAGATCGCTCTCAATCCTTCCTATGACTCTCCTAAAACTCACTGATGACTCCCTTGTTTACCTATGTCTATAAAATTCCAGGTCTTCTTCCTTTTCTTTGAGATGATCTTCATTAATATAACATGCTTTCTGTTGTAATACTCTGAATAAAATCACTTCCTTAATTGTCCAGTGCATCCTGTCTTACACAAATGTCAAGAGCCAAGAAAGTAACACTTATTTCATAGGCAAGAGCTAAGGCTCTTAGGTAGAAAATAACACCTTTACTAACATGGGCCATGACATTTATCAGAAAAATATTAATAAGATTCTATAATAATCCAACAAATCTTACTATAAGTATTGTGAAATAATTCACTAAAATAGGAACTAAATTATTTTCAAATTTTGGCTTAAAATACTTCACCTATCCTTTAATCAACCCATGGACCAAAAGGAAGTGGTCATCACTACTAATAGCTGAAAATTTGGAACTCACCATATGGGGAAATAACCAATCGGCCTTCAGGAGTGTTTGTGTACTGTTTGCAGGTCTCTCTAACTAGCTTTGCCCCTTTGTTTTTCCTAAAAGCATTACTATAAGGCTCTTTTGAGTAAAATATTTGCTAATGGCTTGGAAAAAATAGAGAGAGAGTAGAACAGACATAGAGGAGGAAATAAATTAAAACTATATAATAAAATCATTGCCCCATAGTTTCTCTGTGATCCCACTCTGGGAAACCCCTTACTGGCTATGCTTCTAAATACTTCTTCCCAGTACTCCTTGCTGTTAGGATAACTCTGGTTCCTCCCTCTTCTGCTTCCAGATCTTGGGTCTTTCTAAAGCTCTATCACTTAATTGTTAAAAATTGTGAAATATCACAAACACACAGAACATAATGTTAAAAGACAATTTTCAGAAAAGGTAAAATCGTGACTCTCATACAGATATAAAAGTGAACACATTAAATAATTTATTTTATTCATATGCTATGAGGGAACCAGACAGATGTTATAACCAGTTCAAAGCATAGGTTTATCGCATATATTGTGTCAATGGTTTCATGGGTGTATACTTGTTTCCAAACTCAACATGTTTTGTACATTAAATATGTACAGCTTTTTGTCTGTCAATCATACCTCAATAAAGTGGTTAAAAAAAAGGAAAAGTCAAAACAACACACATTTATATGGAGTGAAGTAATGTTGAGATTAATAGTAAACGGAGGCAAACTGTGGTTTTTATTTTGGGCTATGGGAGAGGACGTCAGTTAAATCTATATCAGCCAGGCCGGTTTAATAGACTGCAGAAATTTAATGTGACATTGTTTTACTTTATTTGAGCCCTGTGTCTATCAGTTACCTACAGATTATAAAGAGGTGCAAAATAGCTCAAAGACAATGAACAGAGGTAGAATCTGATAACTCAGAAGAATGTACTATATAAGATGTATAGTTTTCCATTTAAATAGTTTTTTTCTACAGTAGACGTGCATGCAACCTATAAAAAAGAGATGATATTTTACTTTATTATTTCAGATCTCCTTTTTATAAAGAAATAAATTATAATAAATACAATTAAATTGTCAAGCCCTTCTACTCCCGTCCCCTTCCTACCCAAGAGTTACCACTGCCCTGAAGTAATTATATATTCTATCCAAATACCTTTTTGTACTTTTACTAGTAATGTAAGTGCCTACAAAAATATAGCCTTTGTAATTCTGCATTTAATAATTTAGAAAATTATATCATTATATTTTTATCCATGTGAAAAACTTTTTCCTCAACAATATATTTTTGAGATAGGAATGTGAATTATGATCACACTTTCCAATTTTAAACCATCCTGTATTTCTGATATAAAACAATTAAAACCTTTGAGTTATTTAAAAACATATAGCTAAATTTGATTTTCTAATTTTTTTGGTCTTTTTTTATAAACAGGATTTGTCTTAAATTTTTCTTTCTCATATTGCCATGGCTGATTTTGGCATGAAGGTTATACTCACTTAATAAAATGATTTGGGTGATTTCTCTCTCTTCCATTCTTTGGAACTGTTTGTCTAAAATAAGAATGATCTAGTCCCTGAAGATTTGTTAGACTGTCCTGTGAAAACTTCGGGCTGGTTTCACCCACTATCTACTAGGTTAGCTGGTGATTCAACTTCTTTAGGAGTTATAGATCTATTTAGATTTTTAAAAATTTCATACTGAATTGATTTTAGTTCTTTACACTTTTTTCCAGGAAATTGTCCATTTTATTACATTTTTTTACTTAGTTGATATAAAGCAGTACGTGGTATACTCTTTTTTTTTTAATTTTAATTTTATTGGAGTATAGTTGATTTACAATTTTGTGTTAGTTTCAGGTGTACAGCAAAATGATTCAGTTATACATATACATGTATTCATTCTTTTTTAGATTCTTTTCTCATATAGCTTATCACAGAATATTGAGTAGAGTTCCCTGTGCTATACAGTAGGTCCTTGTTGGTTATCTATCTTATATATAATAGTGTGTGTATGTTCATTCCAAGTTCCTGATTTATCCCTCCCAGCCACGTTTCCTGTTTGGTAACCATAAGTTTGTTTTCGATATCTGTAAGTCTGTTTCTGTTTCGTAAATAAGTTCATTTGTATCATTTTTTAAATTAGATTCCAATTGAGTGATATCATATGATGTTTGTCTTTCTCTCTCAGACTTACTTCACTTAGTATAATCTCTAGGTCCATCCTTGCTTTTGCAAATGGCATTATGTCATTCTTTTTTATGGCTGAGTAATATTCCATTTTATATATGTACCACATCTTCTTTATCCATTCGTCTGTCAATGGACATTTAGGTTGCTTCCATGTCTTGGCTATTGTAAATACGTATACCCTTTTTTGATTATCATTTTTATTGCTGTAAAAAGCACATAATATAAAACTTACCATTGTAAGTTTTTTAAGTGTATAGTTCAGTAGTGTTAAGTATATTTATATTGTTGTGTAACCAATCTCTAGAACTTTTTCATCTTGCAAAACTAAAACTCTATACCCATGAAAAAACAACTCCCCATTTCCCCCTCCCCCCAGCCCCTAGCGACCACCATTCCACTTTCTGTTTCTGTGAATTTGACTACTATAGATAGCTCATGTAAGTAGAATCAGCCAATATTTGTCTTTTTATAACTGGCTTATTTCACTTAGCCTAATGTCTTCAAGGTTCATCCATGTTGTAGCTTGTGTCAGAATTTCTTTCCTTTATAAGGCTGAATATATTTCATTGTGTTTATATTTTTGCTTATTCATTTATCTATTGAAGGACACTTGGGTTGCTTCCAACTCTTGGTTATTGTGAATAGTGCTGCTAGGAACTTGGGTGTGCAAATATCTCTGAGATTCTGGTTTCAATCCTTTTGGATATACATCCAGAGGTGGGACTGCTGGATCATGGTAATTCTGTTTTTATTTTTTTGAGGAACTATCATACAGTTTTTCATAGAGGCTGCATCATTTTACATTCCTACCAACAGTGCACAAGGATTCCATTTTCTTCACATCTTCGCCAACACTTATTTTCTGTTTTTATTTGATTGTTTGTTTGATAGTAGCCATTCTAATGAGAGTAAGGTCTCACTGGGGTTTTGGTTTGCATTTCCCTAATGATTAGTGATATTGAGCATATTTTCTGTGCTTGTTGGCCATTTGTATATCTTTTTTGGAGATGTTCTATTCAAGTCCTTTGCCTATTTTTTCATCTGTGTTGATTTTTGTTGTTGAGCTGTAGGAGTTTTTCTATATTCTGTATATTAACCCCTTATCAGATATATGATTTGCAAATATTTTTCCATTCTGTAGGTTGCCTTTTCACTGTTTATTGTGTTAATGGTGTACTCTAATATGCAACAAGCTTTGCCATAACTACTGCAGTCATGTATTCTTTTTTCACTTTTAATAGTGGGTATGTACCATCTCTCTCTCTCTCTCTCTCTCTCATACACACACGTACACGCACACACATGCACGCGCACCAATCACCCTTTCTCAGAGTAGCAGCAGCAACAACACCTGAAACAATCAGCAGCACTTCATTTCCCTCTTTTATTTCTGACAACTGGGATTGAGGATTACTCTTTCTTTCTCCTGAAATCAGGCTATGCATTAACTTTTTTGTTGTTTGTATAACCAGCATTCCCAGGTGATTTTAGAGTTTTGTTTTTGATTTTGTTTTTGCTTAATCTTAGTTGTTATCTTTCCACAATGGACCAATGATCTTCCTCTTGAACTGCCAAAGGACTAGCTCCAAATTTCAGCTACTCGGTTACGCAGAGCAATTTAGATGTCCCTTTGTTATATCTCCCATCTTCTAAGTGAATCTTCTCCAAAAGTGTTATGAAGGTAACCTTCCAAAGAAAAGACCAAAACACCTAACTGCCCTTCTCCCACTTTTAGAGCTCCCAGCTTAAATTGTAACCATTCTTAAGTTGACATTTCTTTTCTCTAGTATATATTAGATTAAGCCAAGAATTTAATCTAGCATATAGATTAGCTATTTCAATCTTGGTGTGCACTGATGAAAAGCAAACAATCAATGGTAGTGACAGTCCTGTATGCTGTGTTGGGGAGATGCTCCTGGAACCTTATCAAATGGAACAGTATATGGGGGGGAGGGCAGAGAGTGAGGATGCTTAACTCCAGAAGAGAAACCTTACAGGCATATGCCCATTGTTTTCAAATGTTTTATGTGTTGCTGTGTGCAACATGAATTAATTTACTCTAACTTGTTCTGGAGTGCAGTATAAGTTCCAATGGGTACATTTATAAAGATGTAGATTTTTGCTAAGTAGAATACGAACTGTCACAAATAAATGGCTTCTCTTTGGCAGGAATCAGCTTTGGAGGAACTTTAGCAGAGGTAGCTGACTCTGTCACGGGTGTTCTAAGAAGATTTTGGCAAGTGGAGGAAGTTCGAACTAGATAGCTTTTCATGTTTCTTTCAAATCAAAGATTCTTCTTTTCTATGAAGCTCCCACATCTTGAAGCTCTTCTATTATTGCATTTTAGTACTGTGAATTGGTGGGAGATTTGTTAGTGATTAAAATAGACAGTTAACTATAGATTTTTGAGGAAATAGAAGTTGAAGGCTAGAGAGTATAAATAGATGAGCCAATCATTCTAATATTACTTTATCCCTGCCACTGTGCTGTTCCTCATTACTAATTCTCCTTTTTGTTTAGATGGATATACTATCTAGCCTGTATGAAACCTAGGGCCACAGAACTTATAAATTTATATCCCTGTTTTGTCATAAAAATGTTTTGGAATTCTAGCTTCAAAATTTGATTATTTCTATGCCCAAATTAAAACCTTTTGTTTCTGAAGTGTCCCTTCCCTTTTCAACGACAGTGGGGCTTTTTCTCATCATTATGGTAGGTCCGTGTTTATTTCTGGCTGCTTTTTAAAGCTATGCTCAAGCTTCAGCTTTGAAACTTATTTAACACTAAGTGACATGGGTTGAATTTTATCTCCCTCAAATTCATATGTTGAAGTCCCAGTACCTCAAAATGTGACCTTATTTGGCTAAAAGGTAGATGTGTTACCAAACTAAACTTGGGTCCACTCGCCCATGCACAGTAAAACCAATCTATTGACACCAGGTTGTGTTGAAGGAAAGTGCAGGGTTTGTTGCAAGTCCAAGCAAGAAGTGTGGGCAGCTAATGCACAAAAGACCCAAACTCCCCAGTGGATTTCAGGGAAGCATTTTTAAAGCAAGTTGAGGGAGAGAGTCCCCGGGTACGTGATTAGCACGTGCACAATCCTCTGACTGATAGATGTTGAGGTAACAGGGTGATGTTGCGAGGTTTAACATTATCAATTCTTAGGCTCCTGCTGATCTGGTGGCTATGTGTTCCTGGTCATCATGCAGTTAACTTCTTCCATCTGGTGGGGGTTTTAGCATCTGTATAACAAGGTGTGCACCAGACACTGTTATCTATGTCCTTCAGGGAGTAACTAAAGATTCTGTGACTGTACTATATGGCTGATCTATTGTATAAATTGTTACCAGTTCTCCTGGCCCAACTGCTATTTTTTGTTGCTATCAATTCATGTTCACATTCTTTCAATCATTAATTCTTGAGCCAGACTTTTGTGACTCAGGGGAGGCCTGGGAGACTAAAGTTTTTCTACAAACAAGAGGCAGGCAAAAGACATGGGGGTCTGTCCTGGGAAGGCCCCACAGGGTTCTGCTCAGTTATAATCCCCCTTTTCTTTGATACTCCTCAATCTTGAGGGGAACAGGTGTGGGACAAGAAAGGGAATAAAGTTTTGGATAGAGGGGTTGATCATAAACTTGGCAGAGGAACTTGGTTTTAGGGAGACTTCGTTTTAGATACAGATGTAATTTGTTAAAGTGAGGTCATACTGGAGTAGATTGGGCCCCTAGTCTGACTGGTGTCCTTATAAGAAGGGGAAATTGGAACATAGACAGGCACACAAGGAAATTATCAGGTGAACATAAAAGCAGAGATAGGGGTGAGATGTCAAGGAGCCAAAGAATGTCAAAAGATTGCCAGCAAACCATCAGAAGCTGGGCAGAGGCATGGGACAGATTCTCCTCATAGACTTCAGAAGGAACCAACCCTGCCAACACCTTGATCTTAGACTTTTAGCCTCCAGAACTGTGAGACAATAAATGTTTGCTGTTTAAGTCACCCAGTTTGTGGTACTTTGTTATGGTAGCTGTAGCATACTAATACACCAAGAGATGTGAAAAAACTTGACCTTACCACAAAATAAATCAGTGGGCTTTAGTTTGCAATGTAACAGAAGGTACCTTCTCCCCTTATAATGATCTTGTGAAGTTCCAAAATAGCTTAAAGTCTTAAGAATACACTGAAGTCAAGTATTTGGTAACAATAGAGCATATTTTATTAACAAATATTTTAAATAAGGGTGCATTACTATGCACATATTTAAATTGTTTTCATTTAACCATGCGTTTGCCCTTCGTGTTCCTTGTCACTGACAAATATCCAGTCAGAAAAGCTCTTACCTTTTCAGTTACAAATGAAATGTTTTTCAGTGAAGCAGCAGTTCTTCCTCATTAACAAAAAGACCCTTCAAATTTACTTCTCAAATAAAAATCTCAGAGAAATTGTAAAGTAACCCAAATTAGAAGTTTGTTGCCTGAACAAAAATTAGGCCTATGTGAAAATAAATTAAGCTGAATGCAATTTTATAATAATAATAAATATGATTCATAGGACAATTAAAACAAGTTCTGCCATGGGTCAAAATTTGAAAGTTTGTTCAAAAATACCAGAAGAGCTTTTAGTTACTGATAGATTATTAGGCTAAAATCCAGAAACATTAAGAGTTGACTTAAGAAGCATTTGACTTCTAGTTAACCTAAGCTATAGGAGAACCTTCTATACTCTATAACTAGAGAATATTTTCCACCCTCGCCTTGAGAGATTTCTAGTGTATTCAGTTGGCCAAAAAGTTCGTTCGGGTTTTCCGTACGATCTTGCCTGTAGACTATTAGATTTGCGAGTTGAGGGACCAGTGTCAAGGAGTAAGAGAGATTTTAATTAAGTAATGTGGATAATGTATTTTGGAGGCAAAAAAGATCTGGGGTCACATCCCAGCTCAGCCACTTAGAAGCTGCCGACAAGCTTTTTAAATTTCTCAGCCTTGGCCTCAGGTAGTCAAGGACCTACTTTGAAAGACTTTAATAATTATGAAAATTAAATGTAAAATGCCTAGCACAGTTTCCAGCTTGTGGTAGGAGGTCAATAAGTAGTAGTTGTTATTATTATTTTTTTATTAGTTGTTATTATTAGTTTACTTTTCTTCCAACTAAATCTGATGTTATAATCCTTTCTTTTCCCCCCATCTTGCTATAGTTGAACTTGGTATTCATTTTTCTTGCCATATGTGAACTTTCTACTGCTAATTTACAAAAAGGAAAGAATATGTAGTGGCTTTAAGGGTAAAGTAGGGTGGAGCCTGAATAGTGGTCCTCAATTATATCCATGTCCTAATCTCCAGAATCTGAATATGTTACCTTATATGGCAAAAGGGACTTTGCAGAGGTGATTAAGTTAAGGACTTTGAGATGGGGGATTATCCTGGAGTATCAGATGGGCCTGATGTACTCACAGGAGTACTTATCAGAGGGGCACAGGAAGAGTCAGATTTAGAGGATATGGTGATGTGATGATGGAAGCAGAGATTGGAGTGATGTGCTTTGAAGGTGGAGGAAGGGGCCAGAAGGTCACTTGAATGAATGAATACAGGCAGTCACTAGAAACTGAAAAAGGCAAGGAAACAGATTCCCTCCTAGGGCCTCCAGAAGGGACCAGCCCTGCCAAACCTTGACTTCAGTTCAGTGAAACTGATTTCAGACTTCTGACCTACAGAACTGTCATAGAATACATTTATGCTGTTTTAAACCACAAAGTTTGTGGTAATTTGTTACAGTGGCAACAAGAAACTAATACAGGTAGAGATGGTCATTTGAGGTCTGCATCTGTTAGCTAGTGTTACGTCATAAACCACCCTAAATTACAATGACTTAAAATTAACACGTATTTATTTAGCTCACATGTGTTTGGATCAGATGTACGGTTCTGCTGATCTGGTCTGGGATTGGCTGATCTCAGATGGGCTTACTCATGCATCTCAGGTCACATTGCCAGATCTGCTGTGTGCTGGCTGGTCTAGGGAGGCCTTAGCTGGAGAGGGAAGGTTGATCTCTGTTCAACATGCTCCCAAGAAGAGCTAGCCCCAGCTTGCTCACATGGTGGGTGGACAGATTTCTGAGAGAGGACAAGGAAGGGTATTTGACTTCTTGAGGCTTAGGCTCAGAATTGACACAGTGTCATATATGCTACATTCTATTGGCCAAGGCAGATCACAGGGTTAGCCCAGGTTTTAGTGGTTAGTGAAATAGATTTCACTTCTTAATGGGAGAAGTTTCAAAGTCATATTGTAAGGGATGGGGATATGGAGAAAAGTAAAGAATTTGAGATATTTTTGCAATCAATGTACCACACAGCCTCTCTTGGAAAAACATGTATCTTGATTTTCAACTGATTTCCCAGCTCCTGCATTTGGCCATCCCTTTAACCATCTCATAATTTCCTCTTTTTGCATAATGCCCACATGCCAAGGAACTTCTGATAACCTACTGTTAGCTATTAGTTTTGAAAAGATCTGATCAACTAATTCACTTGATGGCATTCATAGCTATTTACCAAGTGAAATTTGCCCCCCTTATATTTATCTTTTAGTGGCATATGTCTAACAGTTTTTGTCAAATTGATTTTTCAATATGTGATTCCAGGTTTAACAAGCCTCATCATGTGGAATTACTAATGGAGTATTATTTCAAGACTTTTCTGAACTCCTTCTAACACAGCTCAGCTGAGGTCTAAAAAGACCGTACATTGCATGCTGCTTTTTCTACATAAGATCTTTCCTTTCTGTTTCTTTATCCAGGTGTTACACTTTTTGAAGAAATAATGGTGTAGGCACATATGTAGATGAATATTAGAGTAAGAGAGGTTGTTGGTCTTGTGTCATGCAAGTTCCAGAGTCCAGATGGATTTGTGTAGCAGCTGTGACTTGATCAACTGTGAAAATATTTGTCCCAGGAAGCCTTCACAACAGCAACGCCAATTCCCCAAGAGCCATCTGGGTTAGTTTTTTTTTTAATTGAAGTGTAGTTGATTTACAGTATTGTGTTAGTTTCAGGTGTATAGCAAAGTGATTCAGTTATATATATATATTTTTCAGATTATTTTCCATTATAGGTTATTATGAGGTATTGAATATAGTACCTTGTGCTATACAGTAAATCCTTGTTGTTTATCTGTTTTATGTATAAGTAGTGTGTATCTGTTAATCTCATACTCCTAATTTATCCCTCCCCTGGCCCTTTCCTCTTTGGTAACCATAAGTTTGTTCTGTATGTCTGTGAGTCTCTTTCTGTTTTATATATAGATTCATTTGTATCATTTTTTAGATTCCACTTGTAAGTGATACCATGTGATATTGTCTTTCTGTGTCTGACTTACTTCACTAAGTGTAATATACTCTAGGTCCATCCATGTTGCTGCAAATGGCAATATTTCAATGTTTTCTATGGCTGAGTAATATTCCATTATATATATATCACATCTTCTTAAACCAGTCATCTACTGATGGGCACTTGTGTTGTTTCCATGTCTTGGCTATTGTAAATAGTGCTGCTATAAACATTGGGGTGCATGGATCCTTTTTTTTAAATAGATCTTTATTGGAGTATAATTGCTTCACAACACTGTGTCAGCTTCTGTTGTACAACAAAGTGAATCAGTCATATGCATACATATATCCCCATATCCCCTCCCTCTTGAGCCTCCCTCCCACCCTCCCTATCCCACCCCTCTAGGTGGTCACAAAGCACCGAGCTGATCTCCCTGTGCTATGCAGCTGCTTCCCACTAGCTATTTTACGTTTGGTAGGGTATATATGTGGCTGCTACTCTCACTTCGCCCCAGCTGTCCCCTCCCTCCCCCCCGTCCTCAAGTCCATTCTCTATGTCTTTATTCCTGCCCTACCACTAGGTTATCAGTACCTTTTTTTTTTTTTTTAGATTCCATATATATGCATTAGCATATGGTATTTGTTTTTCTCTTTCTGACTTACTTCAGTCTGTATGACAGACTCTAGGTCCATCCACCTCACTACAAATAACTCAATTTCGTTTCTTTTTATGGCTGAGTAATATTCCATTGTATATATGTGCCACATCTTCTTTATCCATTCATCTGTCAATGGACATTTATGTTGCTTCCATGTCCTGACTATTGTAAATAGTACTGCAATGAACATTGTGGTACATGGTCTTTTTGAATTACAGTTTTTGTCTTTTCCAGATATATACCCAGGAGAGGGATTGCTGGATCATATTGTAGCTCTACTTGTAGTTTCTTAAGGAACCTCCATACAGTTTTCTATAGTGGCTGCACCAATTTACACTCCCACCAACTGTTTCAGAGGGTTCCCTTTTCTCCACACCCTCTCCAGCGTTTATTATTTGTAGACTTTTTAATGATGGCCATTCTGACCGGTGTGAGGTGATACCTCATTGTAGTTTTGGTTTGCATTTCTCTACTATTAGTGATGTTGAGCATCTTTTCACGTGCCTGTTGGCAATCTGTATGTCTTCTTTGGAGAAATGTTTTTTTAGGTCTTCTGCCCATTTTTTGATTGAGTTGTTTGTTTTCTTGATATTGAGCTATATGAGCTGTTTGTATATTTTGGAAATAAAACCCTTGTTGGTTGCATCATTTGCAAATATTTTCTCACATTCTGTAGGTTGTCTTTTCATTTTGTTTATAAGCCTTTGCTGTGCAAAAGCTTATAGGTTTGATTAGGTCCCATTTGTTTATTTTTGCTTTTATTTCTTTTGCCTTGGGAGACTGATCTAAGAAAACATGGCTACGACTTATGTCAGAGAATGTTTTGCCTATGTTTTCTTCTTGGAGTTTCATGGTGTCATGCCTTTGTATTTAGGTCTTTAAACCATTTTGTTTATTTTTGTATATGGTGTGAGTGTTCTAATTTCATCAATTTAGCTGTCCAGCTTTCCCAACACCCCTTATTAAAGAGACTGTGTTTTTCTATCTGAGTTAGTTTTTATTTGTTTGTGATTTGTTGTTGTTCTTCTTCTTAAGATCTTGTCAAATCCAGAAAGTGAATGATGAATGAATGGATGAAGCTCACTCATTGCCACTTTTTTAGTTCAGTTCATTATCACTTTTTAAAATTGTGTTTGGAAATTAACATAGAGTAAAATGAACATTTATGGTCTATAGTTCTACAAATTTTAACCTATATATAGGTTTGTTTAACCACCATCATAATCAGAAAACAAAATAGTTCCTCTGTGCATGAATGTTTAAGGCAGCTCTATCCACAACCTCAAAAAACTGGAGGCAACCCAAATGCCCTTCAGTGGGTAAATGGATAAGCAAGTTATGGTACATCCATACAATGAAATACTACTCTGAGTAAAAGGCTAGTCTCAAAAGGTTGCATATTGTATGATTCCATTTATATAACATTATCACTCTTTGCTTGAACTTTCTAATCCCTTCCTATTAGGTTCAAGTTCAGTGTTGCTTCAGTTTTCAGTATAGCTTCAGACCATTTTGAAGCAAATGGTCTTTCAAAAATAAAAATAAAATCATACCATAGAGCTGCTTAAATCACTTCAATCATTCTGAAAATTCTTGGATATGATTTAGGAAGTTCTTTATGATGTGGGTCTTGCCTCCTTCTCCAGACTAATCCCCTTCCTCACCCATCTGATCACCAGTGTTCACCATATTCCTACAGTTCCTTGAATGCATCAGCCTCTCCAGCTCTATGTCTTTCCCTCTTGTCTAAAAATCCCCACACCTCCCCAACCACCTCATTGTCTTTCTTAGCATTTAAACTTCTCTAAGTCAAGCACTCAAGAAACAACTCTTCTGAAACAAATTCACTGATTTTTTTCAGGGAGATCATGGGGAGCCTCAAGTTTCTTAGTTTGTATCTGTGATTATAGAAGTGCTTTAAAAAGGAGCCTGGGGCTTCCCTGGTGGCGCAGTGGTTGAGAATCTGCCTGCCAATGCAGGGGACACGGGTTCGAGCCCTGGTCTGGGAAGATCCCACATGCCGCGGAGCAACTAGGCCCGTGAGCCACAACTATTGAGCCTGCGCGTCTGGAGCCTGTGCTCCGCAACGAGAGAGGCCGCGATAGTGAGAGGCCCGCGCACTGCGATGAAGAGTGGCCCCCACTTGCCACAACTATAGAGAGCCCTCGCACAGAAACGAAGACCCAACACAGCCATAAATAATAAATAAATAAATAAATAAATTTAAAAATAATAATAATAATAATAATTTAAAAAAAAAAAAAAAGGAGCCTGCCTATGAATCCATTAAAATGATTTGGAAGGGGTAGGATTGGCAGGTGCGAAGGCTCTCTAAGGCAAAGTGAATTTCAGCTTCTTCATTCAAAGCTTGTAGAGATCACAGTTTAGGTCTCTGCCCACATTTACAAATGGAATACACTGAGGAGGCATAAACACTTACTGAAACCTTTGTAGGAGCACATTTTGCCTGCCAGCAACTCTTTGCCAAGCAAACATTTTTAAAGAACTTGGACGATCCTGGCTGCCCCAGTGTTTTCATAAATATTTCCATCCGGCAGTCACAGAAGCCTTGCAGAAGAGAGTGGTCAACAGGAAAACTTGAAATGGAAGAGGTTCAGTGAGCAGCTGCTGAGTTGTAAAAATGTATGCAAAAGCATATGGCTGTCTTTAGGGCCTTAAGGCAACATTTTAATTTAAAAAAAATTTTTTTACCCTGCAAAGATCAAAACATATGATTCCATTTCAGAAGGTTTTCTTGTAAACAAACTCTTCACTTTGTAAAAGAGTGCATAAATGTTTAGCATGACATAAATATTTGTTTATCTAAATATATGTTTGAGATATACAAATTTTGGCATAATTTGACCTAGTGGTCATCATGGATTTCCGATAATCTCTTTGGCATTCTTGTCTTATGTGTTCACCTTTATTTGGGAAGATGTAACATTTAATTTTCTACCATTTTAAGCTGAATTGCAGAGGATATCTAGGTGAAAAGCGTTCAGAATTTGATGCTGGTGCAGAATGCTGCAATTTGCTTACTTGAATATAAATGCTGAGCTTTCAACACTTCTATATAGTCAGCTATGTTTTGAGTTTAATTCAAGTATTGAATTATATCTAAAAATATCTCCACTGTTAAGGTCCCAAACCTGCTGGTCATCCTTCTTATGTATTGGAATGGTGTTGGTTTAGCCACTAGGGATGAATCCTCTGCAGTGTGTCCCTTTATGTAGGCAAGAAATTCCCCATGGTAATCCTTTTCTTCTTGTTTGGAAAGGTCAGTTTTTCTGACATGGGCAAGAAATCTTCTCCAGGCATAAGTGGATTTAAATTATGATAGCTTTTTCCTCCCTGTTTCGTTAGGTCCCCACCCAAAAAACACCATATATATATATATATATATATACACACACACACACACACATATATTAAAGGATCCAACTGCCACTTTGTATTCAGCACTTCCCTTAGAACACCAGTGTCTTGGGATATTTCACCCCAAAAGTATTCCCTGACCAAATAAATTTGGGCAATTCTGCAACTGTATCAAATCTCAGTTCTTGTAGATTCTCAGTTCTCTTTAACATGCTCAACCCCTAATTAGCATTGCATAAAGACAGATCTTTTTCACTTGTTTAACACAGTATTTCCTAACTTATTTGACAATGGAATCCATTTTTTCTTAGCACGTAGCGCTTATTACAATTTTGGAGAAAACTTCTTGGGAAATGTAGTTTTAAAACTTTTATGGAATTTTTAATAAGATGAAGCCATCATCTAAATGTCCCCTTTCATAATGCTAACTTTGTGGCAGTTGCTAGCTCTCAAAAATTCAAAACAGATTAATGAAGCAACCAAAAGAAACTTTACTAATCAAAGTAACCACTCGTATGTATAACACAGCTAATAATATTTATAGCTTCTAAGCCACTGGAAACAGAATTTTAAATCAGGCTGAGATGTGAAAGGTCTGTTAAGCTAGTCCGCCTTCTTCAGACATAGATGGGGAAACAGCTGACATGATGAGGTCAGTCAGTGAGAAACAAAGGTGGAACAGGAATTAAAATGTCTGCATCCCCAAGCCATCATTCTTTTGATTCAAAAGATAAAGGCCCAACTTAGATGTTTAGAAATCATAGTGATTCTTAGTATTTGAACTCCATTCTTATGACCTTCCCAACACAATCTGTAACTCTGTATCATAAACCTCTAAACAAGGATATACTAACATCTTTTAAGTTTCTGTTTTGCTACAATAGTTCATTTTGAGAAACATTTATTACTTACTTAGTTACAAAAATATGTATTTTGTCCTTTGTAGAGATGTTTTAAACTCCATGAAACTTAGGCATATGTTTGTGTGTGTGTGTGTGTGTGTTCCTAACACATTTCTAAGTAAAAATGATTTTACAGTCCTTAATTTCTGGTAGTAATTGGAATTTTGTACATTCAAAAATATAGATTGACAGATTATTTTTTAAAAGAGGAAGATATTCTAAAAGACATCAGGAAGCTCACTTGGTAGGACTTTCCCAGGGTAACACTTCCAGCCTTATGTCTCAGACCCATTTCTCCCCACTGGTTGAAAATCTAACTTTTACTCCATGTTTTTTAAATTGATGAAGGTAATTGATTAGACATCTGCAAGCACAGGGCATTCTGTCTTGTTTCCTTCCCTCATGTGTGACTATGTTCCTTGGTGTGTCTGCTCGGAAAATTTTTCTTAAAACTATTGTCCAGAAGTCTGAATTGGAGAGGAGGGAGTTAGAAGCAGGACCAGGGAGACTTAACAAGCCCATTTAGCTCTCACACCTCAGCTTCATTGGCTAAAATCTTTATAAGCAAAAATGTGACATTTTGTCAAAATAAAAGAAAAAGTAAAAAGTAAATGAAAATAAAATTCTCTGTCAAGAATTGAAAAGCCAAAACCCTTTTAAGCATCATGGAGCTTTGCCACAATTTAAGGCTTGAATGTATAGAGCCCAAATGTCTCAGAGCTAAAAAGTTCTTCAAATATCTTCTGGTTTAAGGACCATTTTGCCAATTCGTGTGGTCAGAAGCTGAACACACTTTGAGACGAGGGCTGCTCCATCTTTAATGTGAATTTAGACCACCTGGGGATCTCGTTAAACTGCAGTTTCTGTTTTAGAGGTCAGAGGTTGGGCCGTTTCTAACAAGTTCCCAGGTGATGCCAGTGACGCTGTAAACACTTTGAGGAGCAAGGGCCTAGAGAAGAGCTGAAGGAAACAACTGGTCTCAATGAGGCTGAAAGAGCCTCGTGATTGGCTCTCGAATCTTCAGAGCTGTTCTTAAGGTAAAGTAACTGGTGGTGGTTTTCTCAGGTCCTGGTGTTTTTGCAAGTCTCCCTGCTCCAGGCGCCACAGATACCTCTTTTCTGTGGATTGAGGGACTGGAAACAAAACAAAAAGCAAGCCTCCTGGGACCAGATCCAGGGCCACCTTACTCCTTGCCACGGCGTTGACCTTCCTTTGCACTAGTAAGTTGCAATTTATGATGTTACTCTTTCTACTCTCCAACAAAGTGGGTCTTTCCGTTAATTTAAAAAACTTTATTTGTGCGTGCGGGGGCCCGCGGGGGGCGGGGGGGGGAACCTGGAATAGGTTAACTGCTTCTTTGAAATCTCCCAAGGTTTGATATGTAAAGCCCAGTGAAGGTACATCTCAGGAGAAGGTTTTGAAACTGTGGAAGCAGAGGGATGGAAAAAGAGGTAGGAAGGAAGTGATATGTACAAAGGATTTTTCTTAAGTAGCAAAATGGACATGGTGGGATGATGACTAAAGTCGGAATATAGGTTTTAGGTCTCAGGTAAGTTTTCAGTGGAAAACGGCCTGTTTGGTTAAACTTAGTGGCAGGGAATCAGGAATAATCTTGTCGACGACTTTGCTACTGTGAATTGCCCAGAAACTTCCTTAAACAATTTTCTTCCTGTTTGTTCATTTTATTCTCTATCAGAGGTAGCATGCAAATGGATGGAGTTTTAATTTCCTTTAATGCTTAGGGATATTTGGATAAAAAGGTGTCATCAAGTCTTTTGATGACTGTAAGCTCGCATTCATTGCTCTGTGATAGAATGTCGTTGGTAGAATAGAACACTCTTCAGTAACTCACCTCCAAAATAGATTTTTTTCCCCTGGAAAATGCTTATTTTCAGTTTGGAACTGAAAATATCAAAATTTTAAAAGGCTCTCTCCAACATTCAAATGAAGTAAGATGTAGTTGTTTGCCTTTCCTTTGGCAGATAATGTTATTAGAAAGTAATCAACAGAGAAAACATTCAGTGGCATTATGTAAGGACCAATTGTAATACCTCCAGAGCCAATTAGTTGCAAGTTAACCTTATGATAAGAGGTGGGGGGTTGGTGACGATGGTGGTGGAAGTAATTTACAAAAAAGACCCCTTTTTATGTAAATTTACATATATTCTTTTATTTTTAGCATCTTTAATTTTGGGGGGGGATATGCATTTTTCCTAAGCATGTTTACCAACTCAAAGCCAGAATTGTGTTTAAAAATATCAATTTAATATAACTTAGAGCAGCAGTGTTTTGTCCCCTTCCATTTATGTTGTGCAGAAAAACAGACTTCTGTGTGGTGAACGTGTGTTGAGATGAAAGCTTTAAGTTGGTGGCTAGTAGCCCAGTTATGAAAAACTTGGCTGCCTGCTGCTCCTTGGTAATGAATTCTACAGGCTGTTGTTTTCTGCTGATCGCCTATTTACAGTGATTTACTCCAAATATGTGGGCGTCTTAAGTATATGGGTGTTGTCCAAAGAAAAAAGTCAGTTTACCAAAAAAATAAATAAATAAATAAGAGGGGGGGAAAAAGTCAGTTTATTCTAAAGGATGAAATGAGAAGCAACAAACAATAGCTTCTGTTGATCCACTATTAATTCTCAAATTGAAAAAAGACCTGCCATAGAGGCTTGGAGGCCAGCAGAGGAATCAGCTAAGAGGGAGGGAACCCGTAAGAACCAAATGGTCACCTAAAAAGGGCCCACTGCACACCCACTGTGGGCATAGCCCTGAATTTAATGGTGTGGGCAGAGGGAAAGAGGTAGATACAGCCCGAACCTTTAAGAAATGTATTAATCTAGTTGATGAGACTGAATACTATCCAAACAAAATGATGAGCTCAATTGCAAATCAGAATAAAAAATGACGCTGTACCAATTTAATACATTATGACACACTGGTACAAGATAAGGCAACACTTCTTCCTAGGATTAAAAATTTACTCAGAGTGAAAAAGCCTGGGGTGATTCTAATTGAGACCTCTCTCCTTTCTAGGATTAAAAATTTACTCAGAGTGAAAAAGCCTGGGGTGATTCTAATTGAGACCTTTCTCTAGTTTATATAGATCCATTAATCAGTGCATTTGAGGTTAATATTTTTCAATTGCTTATAAGTTTACCTATTATGTCATAATTCAATATAAAATATTCAATCTTTGAGCACACCTACAGTATGACAAGCATTGTACTAGGTCTTAGTGTTATATGGAAAGATAATATATGTTTATTGACATTCAGAAGCTCCAAATGTTGGGAGGTGAGCGACAGATGTGAAAATGTAACCATAAACTAATGTGATAGTAATTATCGTATAAGAATAAACAAAATGATACAGGAGCATAGAGGGTAGTTATCAAGTTTACTTGAGGGATCCAGGACAGGATTCTCAGAGGAGGTTACATGAGGAATTTTAACTGCTCTCTGAGATGCAAGTATACCGTAAGTTTGGGACTGTACTGATTTTCTAATGGAAGGTCTCCATCAAGAAACAAAGTTAGCTTGCCATGACATTCATTTAGTGATTCTATGCTAGCCTTGCATGACCCCTTTTGTTCTATTTTAAATGATCACAACTTCATTTACTGTTCTAGAATTCTGCTCTGTCTTGAGTTTAAAGCTAAATGTCAATGATATGAAAACTTACCATTTTTCCAGTTCTAGTCTTTTCAAAAGTTTATGTGTAACTTTCTAGATTCAATGTAGTGAACTGACCATTCTAAGTATTTTAAGCAGAAGGGATTTAATATAGGGACTTATGTGTTTAAAAATGGAGGAACGAAAGTTAGCAGCCTGTCACTGGGCTCACTATAGCTGAGATTCAAAGATGAGGAAGATGCTGTTGGCACCGTACTTGCTGGGTCACATCCTCCTCTTATACCCACGAGTTAATGGCTTGTCACCAGGACCCTGAGTCAGGCCACAGACAGACATATCTTTGTGAATGCTTTGCAAGCAGTGACAAATAGTCACAGCAGGAAGATGGCCTCCAAGCCATTTGATCCTCAGAGTGGGTCTCACTGATGGAAACTACTGTTCAGAGACGTAGGTTAAAGACAATATGAAAATGTAACTTTAGCTTTCTACATTGTGGAATATGAAGGTATACAGAAGGGAAAGGAAATAAATGACAGCTAACAATTAACTGTTTTGTTCTCACTTTTATTCTTCAAATGTTACTAACACTTTCTTAGGATTTGATTAGCCTTGACAAATTGTTTAACTATATTTAACCTAAATACTAAATGTGTTTTATTAGCAGCTAGCTTACCTTACTCATTAAACATAAATTTACTGAAAACTCTCTGTGCCAGGCAAGTTCCCAGATGTTGAGGATACAGCTGTGTATTGAGTAAACCATGGTACCTGTCCTCAAGGAATTTACAGTCTATCAGGGAAGATAGGCTGTAAGAAATGACCCTCCCAAAATATGTACTGAAAATAATTGTAGGGAAAAGTAGGAGGTATGATAAAACATCAAAACATGGGAGCATAATATTGATTTGGATGGTCAAGAAAAGTTTTTCTTTTTTGTTTTTTTCTGAGAAAATAACATGACCTGAAATCTTTGATGACAGCTAGGGGATGAACTGAGGGGAAGAGGGTTGCAGGCCAAGAGAAAAAGAGCTATGTTTGGAGACAAAAATGATCTGGAACTTTCATGGGATTGTACAAATTTCAGTGGCTTAGGGAGGGTCGGTCTAAAGGCTTTTCCAAGATGTGATGAGTTATGTTTGTTTGTTTGTTTCTTTCTTTCTTTAATTGTTATGAAATGTACATAACATGAAATTGACCATCTTGATCATTTTTAATATATTTTTAGATTTTTATTATGGTAAAACACATAAAATGTAAAATTTACTATCTTAACCACTTTTAGGTGTACAGTTTAGCAGTATTAAATACATACACAGTGTTGTGCAACCAATCTCCAGAACTTTTTCATCTTCCCCAGCTGAAACTCTATTACCATGAAAACAACTGTCCAGTGTCTCCTCCCCTCAGCCCCTGGCAACCATCATTTTACTTTCTGTCTCTCTGAACTTGACTACTCTACATAACTCATGTAAGTGGAATCATATAATATTGGTACTTTTGTGATTGGCTTATTTCACTTAGCATAATGTCCTCAAAGTTCATCTATGTTGTAAGATGTGTCAAAATGTCCTTCCTTTTTAAGGCTGAATAATATTCCATTGTATTTATATACCACATTTTGCTTATCCATTCATCAGTGGAGGGACATTTGGGTTGCTTCCATATCTTGGCTGTTGTGAATAATGCTGATATGAACATGGATGTAGAAAGATTTCTTTGAGACCCTGCTTGTCTAATTTTGTGTATATACCCAAAAGTGGAATTGCTGGATCATACGGTAGTTCTATGTCGAATTGTTTTAAGAATTGCCATACTGTTTTCCAAAATGGCTGTACCATTTTACATTCCCACTCACAGGGCACAAGGATTCCAATTTCTCCATATCTTTTAGGTATATACACAGAAGTGTAATAGCTGGATCACCTGGTAATTCTGTTTTTAATTTTTTGAGGAACATCATAACGTTTTCCATAATGTCTGCACCGTTTTATATTTCTACCTGCAGTGCATGTTTCCAATTTCTCCACAGCCTTAACAACAGTTGTTTTCTGTTTCCTTGATAGTAGCCATCTCAGTGAATGTGTGGTGGTCTTCATTGTGGTTTTGATTTGCATTTCCCTAATGATTAGCAGTGTTGAGCCTCTTTTCTTGTGCTTATTGGCCATTTATATATCTTCTTTGGAGAAATGTCTATTGAACTCATTTGCCTATTTTTAATTTTTTTATAGGAGTTCTTTTTATACTTTGGATATTAATTCTTTATCAGATATATGATTTGCAGATATTTTATTCCTTTCCTTGGGTGTCCTTTTCACTCTGCTGATTATGTCCTTTGAAACAAAAGTTTTTAATGTTGATATAGTCCACTTTACCTCTATATAATTTTGTTGCCTGTGCTATTGGAGTCGTATCCGAGAAATCATTGCCAAACTCACTGTCATGAAGCTTTTCTCCTGTCTTTTCTTCTAAGAGATTTATAGTTTTAGCTCTTAAATTTAAGTCTTTGATCCGTTTGAACTTAATTTTTTATGGTGTAAGGTCCTACTTCATTCTTTTGCATTTGGGTGTCCAGTTTTTGCAATAACATATGTTTAAAAGGCTATCCTTTCACCAGGATGAAGTTTTAAATTTTATTTTACAATAAATGTGGAGGTTCTTGAGATAGCCCTCTCTCTTCTGTATTAATTTGTGGTTTATATACACATTTTGAATAAGTTTATAAACAAAGTTTTTGGTATTGGTAGGATTTTTCCAAAAATCTCAGTTCATACTTTGAGCTGTCCAACACTGTTCTTAGAGATGCTGGTCACCCTGCTTCATTCCTATTCTTAGAATGTTCTCTTGCCATTTATCTACTGCCTCCTCTATGTTTTCTTGTCTCTTTTCACTACCAAAATGCTTAGATGCTTGGGGAACAATTCTTCCAACACTTGTCTTGCAACATGGCATTTGTATATCTGCATTCCACTGAATGGGCATTCCTGAAGTTTCTTCTTCATGGCTTGTCTGAGGAGCTTTCCTTATTTAGTCTTCATTCTGCTCCATTTGACCATAACTCATTCCATCCTAAACAGTTTTCTACACCTTCTCCCCATACTGACTTCCTGATACTACATTTTTCTGGTTCACTGAATTTCAATTCAAAATGATTTATTTAATACCTCTCTTATTAGGTACATGAGATATAAATAAAAAAATACAGTACTCCCTATCAATAATTTTTATATTCCTCAGATTCTTCCTATGCTGGCTCCCTCACTAATTCTTCCACTTTCTTCTGGTATTTCTAGTACAGCCTTTAGTTATCTGTGCTCTTCTTTGTCCCCTTTCCCCATATTATAATTATATACATTCCTTCCCTCTTCTAATGGGCAGGGACTGGGACCTGTATTCCTCAGAGTTTCTAGTACAAAGTCTTGCTTTTGCAGAGAGTGGATACTAATTTACATGACTTGAATTATGCAAAGTTTGTAAAGATCAGGATCAAATTGATGATAGAAAAGCAGCTTAAAAAAACCCCACCACTCACTGTATGCTAGAGCAGAAGAAAATGAACCACAGCAGTAGGCTTAAGAAATGAAAATAGACTAGGATGATATTAAGTAAGACATTAAATAATATCCCTACAAATAAGGGAATTTTTAGAGACTTATTTCTGAATCCAGGGCACAAAGTTAGAAAGACCAAGGTTCTGAGAATGAAGAAACAGTTAAGATAGAAAAGCACCACCAAGTTTTGAAAAGACAAAGTACTCTTGGTCGTATGGCCTCAAAACTGAGTTCTAGAAGATTCTGCATACAACGTAAGTAATTACTTAGCTGCTATATCCACATACTTTTTTTTTTTAGAGAAAGGTGAAATGATATATGATGTGAGTGGATAAAGGGAGTGTTTTAGGATTCAGAAGTTTCTGATATTATTAAGCATTAATTACTAGGTTCTTACAGGAATCAGGATGGAAAATAGCTGATGGAATGATGCATGAGATAGAGTGGATGTTTCTGAAGAAGCACATGTTTACAAAAAAAATCACTGGCAGTTATATAATAGTCTTTAGGCAGGAGACAAGACCAAATGATTTAAAATATAAAACAAAACTTACTGATGCTTTTTTCTGTATAGGCAGATAATGAAAACGTTTAACATAAAAAGTGAACCATTAATAACAAAATAAATGGATCTATATTATGGATTCTATAATTTCAACACAGAAAGGTAACTCTAAGTGTCCTCTGAGTCTACAACTCTGTTTTGAGGAAAGCAAAAAAAAGTAGCTTCTGCACAAACCACCGTGCTTTGTGTCATGTGACTTTATTGTCCTAGACAAAAGTAACTGATTTATGAATTAATGCTGAAATCAAAGATAAGCAGCTAAAGACTGGACCAGGAGCTAGATAGGTAGCCTGCCATAAGAACTCTACCCAGTGTGGGTATGCTATGCTGGACATTAACTGCCAGGCTCAGTAGGGCCCTATCCTTTAGGGGGTTTTGTATGTGACACACAAATATGCACACTCAGGGACACACAAACAAAAGCAGTAATAACAGATTTAGGGGACATAGAAAGAGAAACAATGAATAAGAGATAGAAATAAGAAGAGAGGGCTTTCCTGGTGGCACAGTGGTTAAGAATCCGCCTGCCAATGCAGGGGACATGGGTTCGAGCCCTGGGCCGGGAAGATCCCATATGCCACGGAGCAACTAAGCCTGTGTGCCACGACTACTGAGCCTGAGCTCTAGAGCCCATGAGCCACAACTACTGAAGCCCGCGTGCCTAGAGCCCGTGCTCCACAACAAGAAGCCACCGCAACGAGAAGCCCGTGCACTGCCATGAAGAATAGCCCCTGCTCGCCACAACTAGAGAAAGCCCATGACCCTGTGCAGCCATAAATAAATAAATTTAAAAAAAAAAAGAGAGAAGGATGGAAGCAACATGTGTCCATCAACAGGTGAATGGATAAAGAAGAGGTGGTACATATATAAAATGGAATACTACTCTATAAAAAGAATGAATTTTTGCCATTTGCAGCAACATGGATGGATCTAGAGATTATCATACTAAGTGAAGTAAGTCAGACAGTGGAAGACAAATATTGTATGATATCACTTATATATGGAATGTAAAAATAAACTAGATTTGAATAAATTATGGTATTCATAATTTACACACAAAAGTGAATATCAAAAAAAGAAGGAAGGCAAGAAAGGCAGAATCATTACAGAAGAGAATAGATGCCTAATTCTGGTGGAATGATGGAATAACTGATTCCTCCGAGCTGGTTGGTTTCTTGTCCTGAGTTATGAAGGACTATTATTAATTCCTGAGTCCTGAACAGGAAGCTGTTGAGAAGGGTTTTCTGTGGCTCTTCATTTCACTGGGCACACATTATAATACCATTTTATTACCTATGTTAATTTAAGCAGGTCTTATGGCTAAAAGATTCTATAGGATCATGGTGTGCAGTTTTGGAAGCTTTTTTCATATAATTATGAATTATGAACATCTTATTATGTCAGTTAATCTATTTCTAGAATATATTTTTTCCTGGCTGCATAGTAGTTCTTCTCATGGGTATACCATAATTTATTCAAATCATCCCCTTTTCTTGGATATTTAGATTGTTTGTGATTGTGGGTACTAAATAATACTGCAATGAACCTCTCTTGGCTATAGTTATTTTCTTCGGATAAATTCCTAGGAACTTTGTATGTGAAAAGACATTATCATTTTTAAAGAAAAATTTCTCCCTAGAAAGTTGTACTAATTTATATGCCTACTAGAAGTATATAAAATTACCATTCACTTTTATTCACATCCCTATCAATACTGGGTAGTAACATTGCATTAAAAAATCAACCTTATGGAAGATAAATAATCTTATTCCTTCAATTGCAATTTACTCAATAACTGGTAAAATTAAGACTATTTTTATGTTATTAGCCATGTGTATTTAGTTTCTTTTTGGATTACCTGTTCATATTCCCTTACAGTATTTCTACGAATGTAATTTTCCCCCATTTTTGTTTGTCAGAACATTTGTGTAGTAAACTAGTAACTCTTTGTCCTAACGTTTATTTGTTTTCTCCTAGATTATAATTCAACTTTCATTAAAAAATGATATTTATAGCATACAGGCTTTTTATAAATTTATATTGAAGCATATCACTTTATATTTTGAGATTCTTTCTAGATTATATGATTCTGTTATGTGACATAAATCTCCAGGGGGAAATTTTTAAAAATTTTTTCTCATTGGGTAATAAGAAATACCAATTAAAGATTAAAAATCAGATAACCTCAGGCAGTTTCACATAGTAATATTATACATGTTTGAAAGTTTCATTACTTAATTGATATAAAATAACAAGTAGCTAAATATGTGAACTGATCCTTTTTCAAGTTTTATAACATGATTCTCTTGGAATCACAAATGTGTTATTAAACTCTCAAGAGGCATGTCTTGTGATATGTTCAAAATGGTATGAATGCAGTATTTCCTCATAATATGTGTAATTTTATGCATAAAAGTATATATTCAGATGTCAAATTACTTAGAGAAAATAAGTGATGGGAAGAAAGAAAATTACTAAACTAAATCACATGGAGTCAGGCGATCAAGGAAATCTGCATATGCCCTTGATGTCAGAAAAACCTTTTACAATAGATCTGATAAAAGTTATTGTTTACTTGGTTTTCCTTTCACCCATTATTTCCTCTGGGAATAGTTCAGATGATGCAAGAGCATTACTGCAGACAGGATGGCTCTGCTTACTGTAATGTTGAATTCATCACAAGTTTAAAAAAATAGTTTCAAAAATTCTCAAGTAAACATTTGTTGTGGGAGCATCAGTGGAAGATTTAATCATGATCACACTTTTGAGAATTATTTCAAATATGTTTTTCGTGTCTTCCTTATAGTTCTGCATCGCTCTGATTAATTTATATTTGTAACTCTTTACCATAAGAATGCTCTAGAGTGTGTATATTGTATTTTCCATGATACAAAATTAGCTGAAAAAAATCTGTTAGGAAAGAAAAGATAGAGTGGAAATACACACACACGCACGCATGCACGTGCTCATATAAGGACATAATGATGGCTACACTATCTTCCATCATACACTAGTTGTACGTTTCACCTTAAAAAATGTATGGAAAAATGTATAGTACTTTTCTGTGCCATCATTTTACTAGCTGATTATAAGCTATGGTGTTCTATTTTCTCCTTATTTTAGAATTCTAGTCCTGTGTTTCCAACTAAACTACCAATTCTTATGTTTCATTATATAATCCACATAAAGTAGTATATTTTCAAAAGTAGATATATCAGGTGCCATACAGTTCCTTTGCTGGAACAACCCAATTATCCAAGTGTAGCTCATGACAGATACTAGACACATTTTACTATTCCCTTATTTTATATTCACCTGCAAATAGACCTTGAAAGCATCTTAAGAGGGTCTAGTTAGGGAGTCCAGTTACTTGCATTCCTTTTATTGAAGAATGTGCATCTTTTATGTGAGGTGATCCTTTCTGTTAATGTGTAGATGATAACCTGTAAAACTAGGTTATGTGAAGCCAGATTTCTTTTGCATCAATATCTGATTAAATCCTAGTAATAAACTTGTTGGTTTGGTATTTTCTAGTCACAGTTCTCAGAAGGAACTGGGAATCAAAGAGGTTAGTTTGCCCAAGGACACACACTAGTAAGGTGGATTCATATTTCAAACCAGTGTCATTCTGACTCTGAATCCCATGCATGTTGTTTCCACAAAACCATGTTGGTAGATCACTGATGCTTGGAAGGATGAGAAAACCCTTCACTGAACTGAAGCTTGCAGAATGAAGATTACTGGGCCTGTGTGTAAGCGAGGAAAGGGCATTTCAGGCAAAGGACATAGCATAGATATATGCCACATTCAAAGGCTCTTGGTGAGGCTCAGGGTTTCTAAGTCTCTGCACTGTTGACATTTGGGACTGGATAATCATTTGTTGTGGGGGCCTGTTTTGAACATTGAAGCGTCTCTATCCACTAGATGCCAGTGGCACCACCACACCTAGTTGTGACAACCAAAAGTGTCTTCAGATATTGCCGAATGTTCCCTGGGGAGCAAAATTCACCAGATTGAGAACCACTCATTTAAAGTGTAGAATATGGTGGGAAGCAAATGTGTCATTAGGGCCATATCTATTGAAGAAGTAGGGAATGGAAGTGGAAATGTCTAAACAAGGAGTTATGTGATCAGATTTTCATTCTGGAATGCTGAGTAACAGAAAAATATAGAACAGTCCAAGGAAGAATTAATGGGGGGCCCTAAACTAGAACAGTGGCTGTAGGAATGGAATGGACGGAAGAAATCTGAGAAAAGTCTTAGCTGATTAGACTTAGGGGTTGGCGTTGGGATTGAAAAAAGTGAAGTTGCTTTGGCGAAAGAAATAAGGAATCCCATTTTGGGCATGTAGATTTAGAGGGGCTAGTAGTATATCAAGGAAGAAATACCTAGTGAATATTTCTAGATCTTAGAAAAGAGCTCCATAGGTAATCAACATTTAAGTGGGAGTGGATCCTGTGGGAAAAGATGAGAAGATGAATAGAGTGAGAAAATGAAATGCTTAAGTAGAGAACCATGTGAAACATTAACATTTAAGTTAAGAGGTCTTAGGATAGGAGGTGCCATAAAGACGAGAAGGAGTTGCTGACAAGGTAGAAGAAAGGAGGTGTCACAGATACTGATGATGTAGGGAACAACAGTGCCAACTGTTGATGAATATTCGTGTAAGATAACTCAACATGGTTTTTGTTCTTTGGTAGCATGGAAGTCTTTAGTAACTTTATTAAGAGCTGTTATAATAGAGTGGAAAAGATAGAATCCAGTTTGCTTTGGGCTACTCAGAAGCCCAGGGGATCTAAGCATGAAGAGAGTGAAGCACTACTTCCTCTGAGCTCACAATAACACATGACTGTGGGAGACTCAAGCTACTCCTATTGTTTTGGCCGTGAGATATAAATGGACTGTTACAAACAGGCATGACATATGAGGGTCCAGAAGTAATTCATCCACTGCACTCTGTGTTAATAGGGCCCATGTAAGAACATTTTGTCCAGGTTTGTTCACATCACCTTCAAAAGAACTTGTAGACATTTGTTAAAAATGATCAAAGGTACAGAAAATAACTCCTATGGAGGAAAGCTGTTTTGTGGGTATTTTTAGCTTATAAGTGGAAAACTTATAGTGTGACTTAATTACAGTTTTCTAGAATATGAGAATTTGTATGGACAAGATGCATATTGGATATTTCCATGCTCACATAAGAGAAATGGGCTTAAATAAAACAAGAAAGATGTTCTGGAAATGGCTATCAAAGGAGATTTTGAGATTCATATTTTTCAGAAGATAGTGTCCATTATGTAATGTAAGAACTATTCCATTAAAAAGGAAATTTACCAAGTAAAATGCATTTCCTTGATTTATTAATATTAACTTTCAGAATTCTGATTTACATGCATTAACTGCCAAGAATCAGGTACAGTGCTTTGATTTATACATCATGCATGTAAAAGTTTTTATTAATGAATCCTAAATTTTAAAGTTGTGATTTAGTATGTTAGTTTATAAATCTTATGTTTAAACTTCCAATTTAGTGCTGTGATTTATGGGTGTCAAGTTTCATGCTATTTATGAATCATAATGTTAAACTTCTGATTTAATATGGTAGTTACTGTAAGAAGCATTAGTGCAATAAAATGCAATTCTTAAGAGACTAAGATAAAGCTGATTGATATTCCTATATGCAGCACCCTGTACATAGGCTCAGTTACAAAGCCATCCTCAGTGGTATATTTTGAATAGAATGCTAAGATAAGGCTAGAAGAGAATTCAATAGACTTTTAATAAATCGTGTTGAAGGAACTGTCTTCCCTTTTAATTAGACCCTTCACGGTAAAAGTGAGCAGTTTCAAGCTGTTATACCTCTTACAATTTATTTTATTAAGTTGGCAACAAAAGACATTCTCAGCTTTTCCTTATGACTGATCAATGTCTTAGTAAGATGGTTAAGTTTTCTCAGGAGACATACCTACATCTTTGGCTAACGTGGTTTATAGCAACCTTGAAAACGATTCTCTGATATCAGTTAGCCTGCAAACAAGTATTTGGTCACAAAATTACATGAACACCACTAGACAACCTCATATCGCATTTCTCACCCCAACTCTTCTTCCTCATCTTCCACTCCTTCACTGGCCAATATCGTAACTGTCATCTGTGTGTGGCTATGGAGCACTTGCAGTGTGGCTGGCTGGTCAAAATCGAGATGTGCTGTAAATGGAAAATACAGATCAGATTTTGCAGAGGGAAAAAATGTAAAATATCTTGACAATTTTTATGAGTTGTAGGAGTAACATGGAATTATGATATTTTAGATAGATTAGCTTGAACAAAATAAACTTCATTTGTTCCTGAAGTGTGGGCCTCAGTAGTCGCGGTGCGTGAACTCAGTTGTTGTGGCTTGTGGGCTCTAGAGCACAGGCTCAGTAGTTGTGGCGCACAGGCTTAGTTGCTTCGAGGCACGTGGGATCTTCCCAGAACAGGGATCGAACCTGTGTCCCCTGCACTGGCAGGTAGATTCTTAACCACTGCGCCACCAGGGAAGTCCCCCTCACCCCGGTTTTTTACGTAAAAATCAAAGACACATTTTTCATTTTCACCAAGGACTTTATTGAACAGCGTATTCACCCTTTTGTTCCACTACCTTCTGCCATTTTTCAGGCAACTTAATAATTCCATCTCCCCAAAACTTTTTATCTTTTTGAGCAAAGAAATGTTCAGGTACCTTTTACAGTCTGCTAGGGAATTGAAATTTTTTCCATTAAGAGAATTTTGTAAAGACTGAAATAAGTGGAAATCCGAAGGTGCAATGTCTGGCGAATAAGGCAGATGAATCAGAACTTCCCAGCCAAGCTGTAACAGTTCTTGCCTGGTCATCAAAGAAACATGTGGTCCTACGTTATGCTGATGGAAGATTATGTGTTTTCTGTTGACTAATTCTGGACCCTTTTCGTCGAGTGCTGCTTTCGGTTGGTCTAATTGGAAGCAGTACTTGTTGGACTTAATCGTTTGGTTTTCTAGAAGGAGCTTAGAATAGAGGACTCCCTTCCAATCCCACCATATACACAACATAACCTTCTTTGGATGAAGACCGGCCTTTGGTGTGGTTGGTGGTGGTTCATTTCACTTGCCCCACGATCTCTTCTATTCCACCCTGTTGTACAGTATCCACTTTTCATTGCCCATCACAATTTGTTTTAAAAACAGAACGTTTTCATTACATTTCAGTAGAGAATCGCATGTGGAAATATGGTCAAGAAGGTTTTTTTTGCTTAACTTATGTGGAACCCAAACATCAAAGCGATTCACATAACCAAGCTGGTGCAAATGATTTTCAGCACTTGATTTGTATATTTTGAGTATGTTGGCTATCTCCCACGTGGTATAACGTTGATTGTTTTCAACTATTGTTTCAATTTGATCGCTATCAGCTTCAACTGGTCTACCCGACCATGGAGCATCGCAGCGAGAAATCTCCAGCATGAAACTTCACAAACCACTTTTGACACGTTCGATCAGTCACAGCACCTTGTCCATACACTGCACAAATCTTTTTTTGCGTTTCAGGTGCATTTTTACCTTTCTTGAAATAATAAAGCATAATATGCCGAAAACGTTGCTTTTTTATCTTCCATCTTCAATATTAAAATGGCTACACAAAAATTCACCAATTTTTTTTAATAATTGGGCAGAAGTATTATTTAAAGATATTGGCAATTTTTTTAAAAAATTATTTATTTATTTATTTATGGCTGTGTTGGGTCTTCGTTTCTGTGTGAGGGCTTTCTCTAGTTGTGGCAAGCGGGGGCCACTCTTCATCGCGGTGCGCAGGCCTCTCACTATCGCGGCCTCTCTTGTTGCGGAGCACAGGCTCCAGACGCGCAGGCTCAGCAGCTGTGGCTCACGGGCCCAGCCGCTCCGCGGCATGTGGGATCCTCCCAGACCAGGGCTCGAACCCGTGTCCCCTGCATTGGCAGGCAGATTCTCAACCACTGCGCCACCAGGGAAGCCCAAATTCACCACTTTTGATAAGTCTTTTTTAAAATGCACACTGATATGACAGCTGTCACATACAATCTAACAAAATTGTTTGGAATGAAATTAAAGACAACTAAGTCCTACTAGAGCCATCTTACGGAAAAAACCGAAGGAACCTTTTGACTCACCCATTATGTTTCCATTGAACAGCAGGGCTCTAGTCCTTCCACTGTTTTTCAGAATAAAAGCACCTGCGAACTGCAATCCCTTCCGAAAAGTTCACTCATGATGTTATGATCAGCGTACTAAAAGGAGAAAGGATGGTCAGACAAGAATATAATTTGTCTCCCTTTACCCTGACCAACTTGATTCTCATTAAGTGAGATATATAACTTAGAGACAAACATTATTGTTGTTTACTGCATTTGGTTTTTCCTTCCTGGAATGGGTTATAATTTCACTTAATCTTTCTAAGTTAGCGTTTATTGACTGCTTACTATGACTTGAATTCTTATGTGAAATGCTTTCTCTATATAACATTTCATTGAATCCACATTACAGCTCTATAAAGTAGATACTATTAATACATTGCTACTATTAACATCGACTCTGAGGCACAGATAAGTAACATGATAAAGATCATACATTGGCAGAGTTCAGAGTCGAACTTAGAATCTATTTTCTATACTCCATACGTTAAACAGCCGTTCAAGGCAGACATTTGGATTCTGCAGCTATGAGCCA
The DNA here is from genome assembly GCF_965194825.1 of Balaenoptera physalus. Taxonomy (NCBI): domain Eukaryota; kingdom Metazoa; phylum Chordata; class Mammalia; order Artiodactyla; family Balaenopteridae; genus Balaenoptera; species Balaenoptera physalus. The sequence goes on along the minus strand of NC_138903.1, from coordinate 25,835,763 downwards.
TGCCCCAACTTGTTTTCTAAAAAGGGATATGTAAAGCGGAAATGTCAGGATCTCAGCCCAAACCCCTTACTTTATACTTTACATTCTTGACTTTCTTTTTGACTAAAGATATGTTAGGAAAACCAGCCAAGGCAGTCTGAGCAAGGGGTAGGTTTGTCAGGCAAGCTATCTGGTCATGCCAAGCTCCAAAACTGGGGCTCCAAATAAATCTAGTGGAACACAAAAGAAGTCAGTATTCTGAAGATATGATGGAGCTTTTCTGTTCCTGTTTTCCTAACAGAAATGGCCATTTGTGGCCTTTGGGGACTTCCGCCTTAATTAGAAGTAACCACTCAGGTGATGGTAGCTTATCTAATCCTGCCTTTCACATGTGTCTGAAAAGGAGAGCAGGAGGTTGGCAGCTTCACGTTTTTAATTTGGTAGTGTTCCATGTATCTTTTAAAACCAGTCATTCTGCTTTGCTTTACTACAAATCCAAAAGCAAACTCCAACTTTGCTTTGACTGTTCCATTCTCAAGAGATAATATGTAGAGTTCAGAGAAATTCACTGAAATATTTAATAATAATATACTTGGAATTGGAAGATGGAGTTTTGAATTTAAATCTGAGCCAGAAAATATCTTTTAAGCTCACTGAAGGAAAAATAGCACCTTGATGTGGAGTGACCATAACAACATCCAAAAAAACCCCAGCCAGTCAAAGCAATAAACACAAAAAATCTGTTACTAAAAACTAAAACACTGCATGATGACAAAAATTAAAATTTAATAACACCTCTTTGTTGTTGAAGTGAAAATAACTATATTTAAAAGTTGTTCTGACTAAAAATAGAGCTAATGCACAGTAGTTTTTCTTTTTCATAGATGTAAAAAATATAATAAAGTGTTAGATGTAGTAGTCCGCACGCACAAAAGGTGAAGATAAATTGTGAGCAAACTAGGACTCTAAAGACATTTTAGTATCTTCTAGTTAAATTCCTCGAGGCCGTTACCAAATAAAAATTTAGTTGTCTTGTGCAATGTAATAGCTATTCTTTTCTTGCTAGCTAGCACAAAAGCACTATATAACAATGAGTTTGAGTGTTCTTTTCAAACATTGTCAAGGATCATTCCAGGACCAATAATTTCACCATCAATGAAAGCTTTAATTAAAGCAGGGAAAAATAAAAACTGCAATAAATGGCATACTAAACTTCAACTCTGTATGCATGTCCTAGCAATGTTAATTTTATCATTCAGAGAGGAAATATGATAAAGTGCTCAACACATGTCACTTATTTTTATTTAAATTTCAAGTTTCAAAATATTATGTCTGGGTTATTCCTTAGGATATATTATATAAACACCATTGATATATGCTGAAGAAAATAAACATTAAATCAAGTGGAGATGATAGATCAGGATACCTGAGTGAGACTAGGTTTTAGTCGTTTACATGTGCACTGATCATTTCAACTTTTAACATTTCATAATCTCACCAGAGCTCACACAGCTTCCCAGATCCTCTTATCATTTTCCTTTGTTGAAAAGTATCATTTCACATCTGCCAATTGTCTGTGGTTCCCAGTTTTCACCTGGAAATTCAGCAGGATATTAAGTTTCTGGAGGGTCCTGACTAGAAAATATGTAATAGATCGCATTCTTGTTTAGAAAATCTTCGCTCCTCTCCCTCACCCCATCATAGAAGGAGTGTACTTCACTGCCCCATTGATGATGGGTCCGCCATGTGATTTACTTTGACCAGTGGACCAGTGGAATGTGGAGGGGAATGACAATATGCCAGTTTTAAGTGGAGGCAGTCCTGAAGAGACGTTTTAAGAGGCACTGAGAGTTTCTGTTATACTCCGACCCCTGCATGAGAACACTTCATTATAGGTAGGAGGTGTTTCTTCAACTCTGAGTCCCAAAATAAGAAGTCACTTGAACCTGAAAACTACCTGGAACTGAGTTATCACAGCTAACCTACAGATCCATGATCAGGAAATAAAGGTTTCTTGTGGACCAATGAGATTTTTGAGTTGAATATTATACAGAATTATCATAGTAAAAGCTTTTACAGAATGTAAGGAGAGTGAGGGCTGTCAATCTAAGGACGATCTTGGAATTCCCACAGTCAAGCCAACAATTATAGAAGATGGTAAGAATTAGAACTTGGATTTGTCACGTGATATTTTCTTCACAAGCTGAGAAAAGTGGAAATAGTTACATAGGGTACAAGATAGGACAACGGCCTTGCTATTTGTGTCACTATGTCCAAGTATTTAATAAAATATCTAGATATTGTGATATGTCTGTCTAGCTATCTGGCTATCATTTATCTGGTTTCAAAGCCCATAAAACCATATCACAAAGGAAGCAAACTCTTTTAGAGAACTCTTTGGTAACTCGCCCAATATAATGGTGGATGTAGGTGGACAGAGTCTCTGAGTACCTTTCTCCACGTGAGAGTAAGTCGGTGCTAGAGACAAAGCAGTGCCTGAAATTCCTTTTTTTTTAATTAATTTTTTTTGGAGTGTAGTTGATTTACAATGTTGTGTTAGTTTCTGCTGTACAGCAAAGTGAATCAGTTATACATATATATATATATCCACTCTTTTATAGATTATTTCCCCATATAGGTCATTACAGAGTATTGAGTAGTGTTCCCTGTGCTATACACTAGGTTCTTATTAGTTATCTATTTTATATATAGTAGTGTGTATATGTCAATGCCAATCCCCCAGTTTATCCCTCCCGCTTTCCCCCTTGGTAACCATAAGTTTGTTTTCTACATCTGTGACTCTATTTCTGTCTTATAAATAAGTTCATTTGTACCATTTTTTTAGATTCCACATATAAGCAATATCATATTTGTCTTTGTCTGACTTACTTCACTCAGTATGACAATCTCTAAGTCCATCCATGTCACTGCAAATGGCATTATTTTGTTCTTTTTTTATGGCTGAGTAATATTCCATTGTATATATGTACCACATCTTCTTTATCCATTCATCCATCAATGGACATTTAGGTTGCTTCCATATCCTGGCTATTGTAAATAGTGCTGCAATGAACATTGGGGGTGCATGTATCTTTTGGAATTGTGGTTTCCTCTGGATATATGCCCAGGAGTGGGATTGCTGGATCATATGGTAGCTCTATTTTTAGTTTTTAAAGGAACCTCCACACTGTTCTCCATAGTGGCTGTAACAATTTACATCCCCATGAACAGTGTAGGAAGGTTCCCTTTTCTCTACACCCTCTCCAGCATTTATTGTTTGTAGATTTTTTGATGATGGCCATTCTGGCTGGTGTGAGGTGATACTTTGTTGTAGTTTTGATTTACATTTCTCTAATAATTAGTGATGTTGAGCATCTTTTCATTTACTTTTTGGCCATCTGTATGTCTTCTTTGGAGAAATGTTTTTTTAGGTCTTCCACCCATTTTTTGATTGGGTTATTTGTTTTTTTGATATAGAGCTGCATGAGCTGTTTGTATAGTTTGGAGATAATCCCTTGTGGGTTGCTTCATTTGCAAATATTTTCTTTCATTCTGGGGGTTTCATTCTGTGGGTTGTCTTTTTGTTTATGGTTTCCTTTGTTTTTACACACTGTATCTGCTCTTGACTCACAGCCCCCATATTCTTCAGAGAGTACCTTGCGTGTTGGGTCATGTTAAAATACATTTGGACATGTAACTCCCATGATATTACATGCCCTTGAATTTTAACTGAGGGTATTTGTCAAGTTCTAAGGAAGCTGTTATAATTTAGATTCAATTTCACAGGCCTAGAAGTTGCATGCTGGGGAGTTCTCTTGGCTCAGTAACGTCTTGATTAAAAATGTGGGTTAAGGACACTTCTCTGTGCTTGTTTCCTTGTATGCAATTGCTTATTTGAGACTATATTAACCAGCATGGTCAGGATTAACTTATAAGTTATCATTAAGGATTTTGAAAATATGAAGTAACACAAAAATGTATTATGATGTCCTTAATTTTGTATCCTGCTACTTTACCAAATTCATTGATTAGCTCTAGTAGTTTCCTGGTAGCATCTTTGGGATTCTCTATGTATAGTATCATGACATCTGCAAACAATGACAGTGTTATTTCTTCTTTTCCTATTTGGATTCCTTTTATTTCTTTTTCTTCTCTGATTGCTGTGGCTAAAACTTCCAAAACTATGTTGAATAATAGTGGTGAGAGTGGGCAACCTTGTTTTGTTCCTGATCTTAGTGGAAATGGTTTCAGTTTTTCACCATTGAGGACGATGTTGGCTGTGGGTTTGTCATATATGGCCTTTATTATGTTGAGGAAAGATCCCTCTATGCCTACTTTCTGCAGGGCTTTTATGATAAATGGGTGTTGAATTTTGTCGAAAGCTTTCTCTGCATCTATTGAGATGATCATATGGTTTTTCTCCTTCAACTTGTTAATATGGTGTATCACGTTGATTGATTTGTGTATATTGAAGAATCCTTGCATTCCTGGAATAAACCCCACTTGATCATAGTGTATGATCCTTTTAATGTGCTGTTGGATTCTGTTTGCTAGTATTTTGTTGAGGATTTTTGCATCTATGTTCATAAGTGAAATTGACCTGTAGTTTTCTTTCTTTGTGACATCTTTGTCTGGTTTTGGTATCAGGGTGATGTTGGCCTCGTAGAATGAGTTGGGGAGTGTTCCTCCCTAAGATTACTAAATAGATCAATTTTTTTCTAAAAAAAAAAATCCAGTGATTACACCTTTGAAATACATTTTGACTGGCTCCCCAGCAATCATTGATTTCTCTTACATGCAGATGTTGAATCCTCAAAGAGAACCAAAGCCAAATGTTTGATATCCTGGAAATGCTTTCAGTTTAGTGATACATTCTAGAGTTTATACATTTCTTTGAACCAAATCTCACCATTTGGTAATTTTGTCATTTTATAATTTGAAATTGTACACAGTCCACAGTTTTGCCACCAAGTGTTCTTAACATCAGTGATATAAAGTCAATAGAATTCTGAATCTTTTGGTTGAAAATAACAGAAAGTAACTCTGGCTAGCATCGCCACTAGAAGGTAATTAGCAGGATGCAGAAAGAGCTTAGAGCACAGTGGACCCCTGCAGAAAGAGTCCAAGCACCTAATCAATATGAGTGCTTCAATTAGTATAGCTTCCCTAATTCCTACCTTCTTTCCCTCTTGTAATTACCAGGGAAAAAGTATCTGATTAGCCTAGTTTTGATCCTGGTTCCACCCCAAGGTCATTCAGGTATTACTAAAAAGCTGAGGCCACAAAATATGGAGGAGGTTCCCAGCAACCAGGCAGTTTTTAGAGAAAGCAAAGTCTTTGGAAGCTGGACCAGGCAACTTCTATAAGAAATACCCTTTTCAAATTCTCTAATGCAGGCTCTGCTTTGATTGGAGGTTGTTTTGTGTCTAAAGTTTAAGTATAATAAAATTTAGAGTTGATCAGCAATGTCAGAAACATAGTAAATACAGTTAGTCATTTAAAATAGTAAAACACGATTTTTAATGTAAAAAGGGGACATAACTGTTTCCTCCCTCCCTCCTTTTTTCCCTTCCCTTTCCTCTCCTCTTCTTCCTCCTCCTCCTCTACCCCTCTTTTTTAATATAAGGACTGGTGACGGATATAGTATGCATTATATACACATGTGCAACATAAACACACAACAGTTTGCCAAGCTGTTTTGTACTTGCCCCTTTATAATGTGAAGACAATTTCAGCTCTCATAATGAGCCAGTATCTGCACACAGGTCACTTTCCTCAGCCCCACTGTTCTACTCAGTCTGAAATCTTCTCTTTCCCAAACAGTCACAATGCTGTAATCCCAGTGTGCATTGTTTATTCCAAATATATCTATTGCTATCCTTTTTTAAAATTTAGAAGGCTTTGGGGAGATGATTTATTTGGCATATATCTTTCTTTTTAAGCTGTCAAAGAAAATTTGCACTAATGTCTTATGTGCTCACTAAATTTGCTTCTAGCAAGCTGATTCATCCAGATCCATTCCCTTGACCTTAGTGGTACATCTGTGATAGTTCGGGCAATACATGTTTGTTGCTGTTAACGATGGTGATTTAGAATTTCTCCATCTGAATAGCACTTAAAAAAATAAGAACCAATACAACTTTTATTCTTTCCACAGCCTTAGTCAAGGATACAGTTGCATAGAAAGAGAATGAAATATGTTGTGGAAGGAAACAATTAGTGTGAATCAGTTCTTTATTCTGCTGACACTGTTGTGGAGAGGTGATACATTGTTTATAACTATCCAAGTCCTTCTTAGCTTGTTGGAAATTCATAAAAATAATAATCAACTCATTAGCCTAGACTTTTAAATAACAAATTAGATTCTCTGTAGGCCATTAGACTATTAGAATAAATATTTATTGACATGAAAAGACACTATTGAAATACCTTTAAACTTTTAAAACAAGTTAGATATATTTGAGCCCGTATTTACTTCTCCTCCCATCTTAAATTCCATTTAAATTATCCAAGAAATATGAAAACAGCAAATTATGCCATTTAAAGGCCAGAAACTTTGAGTAATTTCTGAAGATTTGAAGTAACCATTTAAAATTTCAATACAAACGAAGTGTTGCCAATATATAGAGTGGACAGGATTCCATAATGATGTCAATAGAGCACAGGAACTTGCTTCCAGCCATTAGTTTGAATAAAGGAGGGCCCTCAGGAATGATTTTAGGGTACCACACAAAAAGAATGGGTTGTATTCTCAAGCTCACATGACATAGAGAATGCTATTGTTTGTTTCCCTCCCAAAGATGATGGTCACGTCACTCAGAGAGCTCTTGCAGTAAGCCAGACAATGTCAATGTCAGGCTTCCACAACAAAACTAAACACACACACACGGGCACACACACACACAGGGGAAAATAAAAGATACTGCCCCTGTGTGATAGCTACCTCCACATTTCTAAAGGACATTGGAGTTCTGGCCAAATACAGGGCTCCCAAGCTGAGACTTGTTGAGCCAAGGGGCAAAGTTTTGCCTGGAACAATGGCAAAGAGGAAATCTTGATCCCAAGAAGGTTTAGGGAATTTTCTCCAGTGGTGCCTATATATGCAATACTGAAAATTAACTGCACACCAAAGTGATAAAATTATCTGCATTAGATTGCTTTCAAAGTCGCATTTTAGCAAAATAAAAACAAAATACGAGCTTCTTTCTCTTTTGTCTAGTACTACAAGATTTGAATAACAGACACTTAAGATTTCTTGTAAAAATCTATCTCTAATTTGAGGATGAGCAAGGAGAAAAAGGAGAAATGAGCAAGGACAAAGGGAAAAATATAAATATTCCATCATGTTGCTGACTCCAAATAGATATTCTCCTGTGAAAAAAACAGAAGAAACATTTAAAAATCTCTAATTTTTAGCCTTAAAATGAACCATGTTGTTATTTTTACTATGGAAGGGAATCAATCAGAAATCCAAAATGATTATTTTCAAAGTAACTGACAAAACCACAACCACAATGAGAGATTTTAATATACCTCTGTCAACCTTTACAAATCAGTAGACATGCTGATCAAATTAAAAAATTCAATAGACAGGAAACAACAAACTCAATACTACAGAAGTACATATAATTAATTTAAAAGATTGACCTGAGACATTTTCTCAGAAGTCAGAGGAAAAAGTTAATGACATGAAGGTGATGAGTGAAAAGATAAGAGACCTGGAGGAGAGACCCAGGAAATCCAATATGTATAATAATTCCATAAAGAGAGAACAAGGCAAATCAAAGGAAAGGAAAAAATGAAAAATGTTTCATGAACATAGGAAAGAATTGAACTTCAAATGGAAAAGGTCTTCTGAGAATAGGAAAAAAATAAATGAAAATAGCAATTTATTGAGCCCTTAAGATAATAAAATTGTATTAAGTTACTAAGTTTGTGGTCTTTTGTTACAGCAGCCATAGGAAACTAGTAAAGAAATAGAAGATAAAATGGAGAAAGCCACAGTCATGGTAGAATATTTAAAATGTACCAATAAGTTTTGAATGATCAAGTAACAAGGAAATAAGTAACGTGATAAATAGTTTATACAGTACAATGTTAAATGGATGTTAAATGGAACTATTCAATCTCAATGCCAGTTATACCCAAGATGAGTTACAAAATGAGCACACTGTGTTTAGAAAGAAGAAACTTAAAAAAAAAATGAATTGTGTTACTTGTAGCCTCTCATCCACATATTTAAAAAAAAAGATAATTGTTGATGTTTTGCTTTTGAACCCATCTGCTTTATCAGAGGAACAGATATGGACAACATAAGGGGAAGAGAATTTCTGAATTTACTTTAAAGAGCCTTCTGCACAGGCAAGAAAACCTTAGCAGAAATATAGTATAGGAGGATGAGAAAGATATTAAGTTGACAAATGTGGAGAAGCATCTACCAACCTCAAGGTTAGAGGAGAACTACAAAAAAGTACCTCCTAGATAGAGTCAGACTTAAATATTGTACTTGCCACAGCCAGAGGAAACCAGTGACGCACAGGTACTAGTCAAGTGAAGCCTTTCTGGATCCCTTACTACTCTTGCCCCCTGTCGCCTTATTACCAGAGGAGCCAGATACAAGCTGAATATGGGGGAGGAGGGCAAAAATGCCAGGAGGTATTTATTATAAAATAAAAGAAGCAAAAATAATGTTTTGATAACGAGATAATTTTGTGGGGGAAGAAATAACTTTCTAGCTCATACTACACACCAATTTCCGAGAGAAAAAAGATTTAAATATACAAAATGTAACCCAAAACTAACTTGACAAACACTTGGGAGAATTCTTTTACAACCAGGCATTGGGGAAGATCTTTATACTTTGGCCAAATTTTAGAAACCACATATGAAGGACTGATAATTCAACTACAAACCATTAAAAAATCTGCATAGCAAAAACAAACAGACAAAACACAAAACACCATAAAGTCAAAAGACAACAGATTATAAAAAAATTGCATATTTTTTCTCAAGTAGTAGGAGGATATTCTCCCTAATATCTGAATACTACCCCCCTCCCCCAGTGGTTAATGGACATAAACAGATAATTTACAGAAAAGGAGATACAAATGTATATTAAATACATAGAAACATACTCTTTTTTGCTGTTAAAAGGACATGAAAATTAAAATACACTGAGATAATATTTTTACCTCCTGGTTTGGAAAAAAAAATGAAAATACATAGTGTTGGCAAGGCTATTGGGAAATACACACTCTCATTCATTTCTGATAGAAATTTATACAACTCTCTGGAGGACAGTTTGGCACTATCAGTAATTTCACTTTCTGGAATTTATCCCACAGATATACTCACTATGCGAAAATATTTTATTTCTCCATTGTTTATAATAAATACTAAAAAAATGAATATCTGTCAATAGAATACTGGTTAGATTAATCATGGAAAATCCATAAATAAAATAAAGCTGGATAAAAGGATAGAGAAGCTCTTTATATATTGATAGAGTAAGATCTCTAAGAAATACTAAGTAAAAGCAAACTGAAAAACAGGGTATTGAAGTTGTTTTGTTAGAAAAGGAAGGACATAATTTATTTTCATATTTGCTAGTATTTGCTTTTAAATCTTTGGAAGGATACACAAGGATTATTACTCTTTTTTTGATAGATCTTTATTGGAGTATAATTGCTTCACAATACCCTGTTTGTTTCTGTTGCACAGCAAAGCGAATCAGCCATATGCATACACATGTCCCCATATCCCCTCCCTCTTGAGCCTCCCTATCCTACCCCTCTAGGTCAACACAAAGCACCTAGCCTATTTTCCTGTGCTATGATGCTGCTTCCCACCAGCCAACTATTTTACATTCAGTAGTGTATATATGTCCATGCTACTCTCACTTCGCCCCAGCTTCGCCCTCCCACCCCATGTCATCAAATCCACTCTCTACGTCTACCTCTTTATTCCTGCCCTGCAAATAGGTTCATCAGTACCATTTATTCATTTAATTTTTTAGATTCCATATATATGTGTTAGCATATGGTATTTGTTTTTCTCTTTCTGACTTACTTCACTCTGTATGACAGACTCTAGGTGCATCCACCTCACTACAAATAACTCAATTTTGTTTCTTTTTATGGCTGAGTAATATTCCATTGTATATATGTGCCACATCTTTTTTTTTCTTTATTAGAGTATAATTGCTTTACAATGGTGTGTTAGTTTCTGCTTTATAACAAAGTGAATCAGTTATACATATACATATGTTCCCATATCTCTTCCCTCTTGTGTCTCCCTCCCTCCCACCCTCCCTATGCCACCCCTCTAGGTGGTCACAAACCACTGAGCTGATCTCCCTGTGCTATGCAGCTGCTTCCCACTAGCTATCTATTTTACGTTTGGTAGTGTGTATCTGTCCATGCCACTCTTTCACTTTGTCACAGCTTACCCTTCCCCCTCCCCATATCCTCAAGTCCATTCTCTAGTAGGTCTGTGTCTTTATTCCCATCTTACCCCTAGGTTCTTCATGACCTTTTTTTTTTCTCTTAGATTCCATATATATGTGTTAGCATACGGTATTTGTTTTTCTCTTTCTGATTTACTTCACTCTGTATGACAGACTCTAGGTCCATCCACCTCACTACAAATAACTCAATTTCGTTTCTTTTTATGGCTGAGTAATACTCCATTGTATATATATGCCACATCTTCTTTATCCATTCATCCGATGATGGACACTTAGGTTGTTTCCGTGTCCTGGCTATTGTAAACAGAGCTTCAATGAATATTGTGGTGTATGTCTCTTTTTGAATTATGGTTTTCTCAGGGTATACGCCCAGTAGTGGGATTGCTGAGTCATATGGTAATTCTATTCTTAGATTTTTAAGGAAACGCCATACTGTGTTCCATAGTGGCTGTATCAATCTACATTACCACCAACAGTGTAGGAGGGTTCCCTTTTCACAACACCCTTTCCAGCATTTACTGTTTCTACATTTTTTGATAATGGCCATTCTGACTGGTGTGAGGTGATACCTCACTGTAGTTTTGATTTGCATTTCTCTAATAATTAGTGATGTTGAGCATCTTTTCATGTGCCTCTTGGCCATCTGTATGTCTTCCTTGGTGAAATGTCTATTTAGGTCTTCCACCCATTTTTTAACTGGATTGTTTGTTTTTTTGATATTGAGCTCCATGAGCTGTTTGTATATTTTTGAGATTAATCCTTTGTCTGTTGTTTCATTTGTAAATATTTTCTCCCATTCTGAGGGTTGTCTTTTTGTCTTGTTTATGGTTTCCTTTGCTGTGCAAAAGCTTTGAAGTTTAATTAAGACCCATTTGTGTTTATTTTTGTTTTTATTTCTCTTACTCTAGGAGGTGGGTCAAAAAAGATCTTGCTGTGGTTTATGTCAAAGAGTGTTTTTCCTTTGTTTTCCTCTAAAAGTTTTATAGTGTCTGGTCTTACATTTAAGTCTTTAATCCATTTGGAGTTTATTTCTGTGTATGGTGTTAGAGAGTGTTCTAATACCATTCTTTTACATGTAGCTGTCCAGTTTTCCCAGCACCATTATTGAAGAGGCTCTCTTTTCTCCATTGTATGTTCTTGCCTCTTTTGTCATAATATAGGTGCCCATATGTGCGTGGGTTTATCTCTGGACATTCTATCCTGTAACATTGATCTATATTTCTGGGGATTTTTTTTTTGCCAGTACCATACTGTCTTGATTACTGTAGCTCTGTGGTATAGTTTGAGGTCGGGGAGCCTGATTCCTCCAACTCCGATTTTCTTTCTCAAGATTGCTTTGGCTATTTCTGGGTCTTTTGTGTTTCCATATGAATTGTAAGATTATTTGTTCTACTTCTGTGAAGAATGCCATTGGTAGTTTGATAGGGATTGCATTGAATCTGTAGATTGCTTTGTGTAGTATAGTCATTTTCACAATATTGATTCTTTCAATCCAAGAATATGGTATATTCCTCTATCTGTTTAAGTCATCTTTGATTTCTTTCATCAGTGTTTTATAGTTTTCTGAGTACAGTTCTTTCGCCTCCTTGGCAGGTCTGTTCCTAGGTATTTTATTCTTTTTGTTGCAATGGTAAATGGGAGTGTTTCCTTAATTTCTCTTTCTGATTTTTTGTTGTTGGTGTATAGGAATGCCAGAGATTTCTGTGCATTAATTTTGTATCCTGCAACTTTACCAAATTCATTGATTAGCTCTAGTAGTTTTCTGGTGGCATCTTTAGGATTCTCTATCTATGGTATCATGTCAGATGACTGCAAACAGTGACAATTTTACTTCTTCTTTTCCAATTTGTATTCCTTTTATTTCTTTTTCTTCTATGATTTCTGTGGCTAGGACTTCCAAAATTATGTTGAATAAGAGTGGCAAGAGTGGACATCCTTGTCTTGTTCCTGATCCTAGTGGAAATGCTTTCAGTTTTTCACCATTGAGTGTGATGCTTGCTGTGGGTTTGTCATATATGGCCTTTATTATGTTGAGGTAAGTTCCCTCTATGCCCATTTTCTGGAGAGTTTTTATCATAAATTGGTGTTGAATTTTGTCAAAAGCTTTTTCTGCATCTATTGAGATGATCATATAGTTTTTATTCCTTAATTTGTTAATGTGCTGTATCACATTGATTGATTTGCATACATTGAAGAATCCTTGCATCCCTAAGATAAATCCCACTTGATCATGGTGTATGATCCTTTTAATGTGCTGTTGGATTCTGTTTGCTACTATTTTGTTCAGGAGTTTTGCATCTATGTTCATGAGTGATATTGGTCTATAATTTTCTTTTTTTGTGTTATCTTTTTCTGATTTTGGTAACAGGGTGATGGTGGGTTCGTAGAATGAATTTGGGAGTGTTTCTCCCTCTGCAATCTTTTGCAAAAGTTTGAGAAGGATCGGTGTTAACTCGTCTCTAAATGTTTGATAGAATTCGCCTGTGGAGCCATCTGGTCCTGGACTTTTGTTTGTTGGAAGATTTTTAATTACGGTTTCAGTTTCATTACTTGTGATTGGTCTGTTTGTATTTTCTAATTCTTCCTGGTTCAGTCTTGGAAAATTGTACCTTTCTAAGAATTTGTCCATTTCTTTGTGATTGTCCATTTTATTGGTATATAGTTGTTTGTAGTAGTCTCTTATAATCCTTTGTATTTCTGCAGTGTCAGTTGTGATTTCTCCTTTTTCATTTCCAATTTTATTGATTTGTGTCCTCTCCCTTTTTTTCTTGATGAGTCTGGCTAAGGGTTTATCAATTTTGTTTATCTTCTCAAAGAACCAGCTTTTAGTTTTATTGATCTTTGCTATTGCTTTCCTCATTTCTGTTTCATTTATTTCTGCTCTGATCTTTATGATTTCTTTCCTTCTACTGATTTTGGCTTTCCTTTATTCTTCTTTCTCTAGTTGTTTTAAGCATAGGGTTAGATTGTTTATTTGAGATTTTTCTTGTTTCTTTAGGTGAGATTGTATTGCTGTAAACTTCCCTCTTAGGACTGCTTTTGCCCCATCCCATAGGTTTTGGGTCATCGTGTTTTTGTTGCCATTTGTTTCTATGTATTTCTTTTATTTCTTCTTTGATTTCTTCAGTCATCTCTTGGTTATTTAGTAGCACACTGTTTAGCCTCCATGTATTTTGTTTTTTACAGTTTTTTCCTCTAATTGATTTCCAATCTCATAGCATTGTGGTCAGAAAAGATGCTTGATACGATTTCAATTTTCTTAAATTAACCAAGGCTTGCTTTGTGACCCAGGATATGATCTATCCTGCAGGCTGTTCCATGAGCGCTTGAGAAGAAAGTGTATTCTGTTGTTTTTGGATGGAATGTCCTATAAATATCAATTAAGTCCATGTTGTTTAATGTATCATTTAAAGCTTGTGTTTCCTTATTTATTTTCATTTTGGATGATCTGTCCATTGGTGTAAGTGAGGTGTTAAAGTCCCCCACTATTATTGTGTTACTGTCAATTTCCTCTTTTATAGCTGTTAGCAGTTGCCTTATGTATTGAGGTGCTCCTATGTTGGGTGCATAAACATTTATAATTGTTATATCTTCTTCTTGGATTGATATCTTGATCATTATGTAGTGTCCTTCCTTGTCTCTTGTAACATTCTTTATTTTAAAGTCTATTTTATCTGATATGAGTATTGCTACTCCATATATAAATTTTAATTTTTGACCCATGTAAAAAAAATTCATTCTAAAATTTTTTAAAAGGTTAAAATATACTAAGAAGAATAGTAAAAATTTTTAGAAGAGCAGATGATGATATGATAGAGTTAAAATGAATAACTTGGAAAATGGGAAATTGATAGAACTTAGAACTTTAAAAGAACAATAAATTAGACAAAATGCTGCCAATTCTGACCTAGAATAAAGAACTAAAGATGAAGCACATGGGATTATGAGTAAGAAAATTATATAACCACATATACAAGGAGTTTCTAAATATAAAGAGCAATTGTATGGCAATAAATGTGAATTCCTCTCTCTAGCAATGAAGTTTTTCTAGGAAAATAAAAATTAATAAAAGTGACTGAAGAAGACCCCAGAATGCAGAATTCTGGATTACAGAAGAAATTGAGTGAGATTCTAAGAATTACCCTTGTGGAATAGTGCCTGAATGGACATCCATGGATGAGTTCTCCCTAGCCTTTAAGAAACAGATAATTGCAGTGGCATTCTAACAGTCTCACAGCAAAAAGTAAAGAGACATTTCATATTTTGTTTCATAGACCTACTATCATATCATGGTAATATGCCTTCCTAGTGAACAAGTTGAGGTGGTAAACATGTTAGTTCCTATGCTTTTTCCTGGCAATAATTTTATCACTTATATTCTCAGGTTGAATAAACGTCTATATATTTTCATATCATTGTGGCTCCTTTCACAAACATTTTGTTTATGACAGCATCTTCCATAGAAACTTCTGTTTATAAAAGTTAACTGCCCTAGGAAATATATTACAAGAGGAATTCCAAGAAGCACAGAGTTTCTTCATGCCTTGTAAAATTGTTTCCATTAAAATGAGATTTTTCTGAGCACACAGGTTAACAGATTATGCTCTCCTTCCCCCCCGTAAAAGTCATGAGTTTCATTTGGGAGCTAGTTTTTTCTCTTTTAATTATAAAGTGGAATAGTTAAGACATATCTACTTTTAGTTAATCCAAATGAACAAAGGCTGCAAAATAGTTTACTGATACACTCCTTGAGATACATTAGTACATTTTTAAGGCTTACCTAAAAAAGGTGACTCCAAATATATATGATATAACTGTAAAATCATAAATATCATTCATTCCATTAAAAAATAATACCATGAGGAAAATAATATCTGTCCTTTACACTAAGAATGGACAAAGGGTAAATCATGTATTATAAGAGCATATTTATATACACTAGAAGTACTTACAATTAAACTGTTATACAAATTAAGCTATATATATTTCTAAAGTGTCTGCAAAATTCTGACAAGTGATTTCTTGATGAAGCTGAATAAATGCACAGGTTACATACTGAAATAGAAAAATTTCTTTACATAACTAGTTTGAGCTTTGCTATTCAGCGCTGTCTAATTTGTAATATGGAGGATGATTGTAGATTCTTTTTTGTAAGCCAAGAATTAAGATTTTCATTCATTAAGGTCCTAAGAAATAATGTCAGTGGTCAAAAATATTTTGCAACTAAAATCCCCCCAAACAGCTATGAACAAGTGGAATTTGAAATTAAAAACACAGTACCATTTACATTTGCACCTCAAAAAAGTGAAGTATTTATATATAAATCTAACAAAATATGTGTACAAGATCTACAGGAAGAAACTGTAAAACTCTGATGAACAAAATCAAAGAAGTAAATAAATGAAGAGATGTTCCATATTCATGGATAGGAAGGCTTAGTGTCAAGATATCAGTTCTTGCCAATTTGATTTATAGATTCAGTGCAATCTCAGTCAAAATCCCAACAAATTAGTTTATGAATATTGAAAAACTGATTCTGAAGTTTATATGGAAAAGTTAAAGACCGAGAATAGCCAACACAATATTGAAGGAGAAAAAAAATTGGAGGACTGACACTATCTGATTTAAAGACTTATTATAAAGTTACAGTAATCAAGAAAGTTTACTATTGGTGATAAAATAGACATATGAATCAATGGTACAGAAAAGAGCTCAGAAATAGACCCATATAAATATATTCAACTGACCTTTGGCAAAGGAGCAGAGGCAATGCAATGGAATAAACATTGTCTTTTCAACAAATGGTGCTGGAACAACTGGACATCCAATGTAAAAAAGAAATGAACCTAGACACAAATCTTACACCTTTCACAAAAATTAATTCAAATTGAATCACAAACCTAAATGTAAAATGTAAAACTATGAAATACCTAGATATGACATAGAAGAAACCCAAGGTCATCTAGGTTATGGTGATGACTTTTTAGATATAACGCCAAAGGCACAATCCATGAAAGAAAGAATTGATAATCTGGACCTCTTTAAAATTAAAAATTTATGCCTTGCGAAAGACAATGTCAAGAGAATGAGAACACAGGCCACAGACTGGGAGAAAATATTTGGGAAAGACATATCTGATAAAGGACTGTTATCCAAAATATACAAAGAAATTTTCAAACTCAACAATAAGAAAATAAACAACTTGGTTAAAATATGGACCAAAGACCTTAACAGACCCTTCACCCAAGAAGATACACAGATGGCAAATAAGCATATGAAAAGGTATTCCACATCAATGGTCATCAAGGCAATGCAACTTAAAGTAACAGTTCGATGCTACCACACACCTATTAGAATGGCCAAACTCCAGAACACTGACAACACCAAATGCTGGTGGGGATATGGAGCAACAGAAGCTCTTATTCATTGCTGGTCCAAATATAATGGTACAACTACTTTGGAAGATAGTTTGGTGGTTTCTTAGAAAGCTAACATACTTCTATCATACAATCCAGCAATCACAGTCCTTCATATTTACCCAAAGAAGTTGAAAACTTATGTTTACACAGAGACCAGCATGCAGATGTTTATAGCCGCTTATTCATAATCGTTAAAACTTAGAAGCAACCAAGATGTCCTTTAGTAGGTGAATGGGTAAATAAACTGTAATACATCTAGACAATGGAATGTAATGCTAAAAAATGAGCTATCAAGCCATGAGAAGACATGGAGGAAACTTAAGTACATATTACTAAGTGCAAGAAGCCAATCTGGAAAGGCTACATACTGTATGATTCCAACTACGTGACATTCTGGAAAAGGCAAAAGTATGAAGACAGTAAAAAGATCAGGGGTGGTGGGGTGGAGAGGTGAATAGGCAGAGCACATAAGACTTTAGGGCAATGAAAATGCTGTTTATGATATTACGATATTTTACATTTGTCCAAACCCATGGAATGTATAACATCAAAAGTGAACCCTAAGGTACACTATGGATTGTGGGGAATAATGATGTATCAGTGTAGGTTAATCACTTATAACAAGTGTCCCACTCTGGTGGGATGTTGATAATAGGGGAGGCTATGCGTGTGTCAGGGCAGGGAGTATATGAGAAATCTCTGTAACTTCCCCTTCAATATTGCTGTGATCCTAAAACTCTGAAAAAATGAAGTCTTTAAAAAATCCTGGAACACCCCAAAGAAAGAGTAAGTGGAGGTTATGTAAGATTTAGATACTCCCCTGAGCCACATAGCCTTTCTTGTTCAACGTTCACTGTTTCTTCTGATTTAAATGTTTTTTTTTTCTTTGGAAAAAGAGACTGTAATTCTTACTTTCCACAGTCTAGTCTAATTTACCAACCTTATCTCCCACCATATTTCACACAGATTTCTTCAGGCAAAAATCCCCCTTTTTCCCCCTACTGGGACATATTCTACTTATTCCAAACTCTATGTCTGCTTTCCTAATTGCTTACACTCAGAACATAATTTACAACATTCACTTCTCAAAATCTTACCAATTCTGGTAGCGCTATCTAATATTTTACTAACTCTGTGATGTGTTCTTTCAAGAACCTAATGACCTGATTTTTTCATATATACACTTTATATTTTGACACATGCATAAGATTAAGTAAGTATTTTGTATGGTCTTATTGTGCTCTCTAAATATTTAATGATTGTTAGACCTGTGTCCTAAAAATACTGTGGTGGAAATTTACTGAGGGCAGTATTCTTTGCAAATATACTTTTATATTCATTGCAGTACCTAACATATTGTTCAATACTAGTTCTCGAAGTGTGGTTTCTGAAACCATGGCAGCATCATCATGTGGTGTTATGCGCTGAAATGTGTTCCCGCCAAATTCATATCGTGAAGCCCTAACACCCATTCTGATTCTGGAGATAGGACCTTTAGAGTGGTGATTAAGGTTAAATTAGGTCAAAAGGTTGGGGCCCTAATCTAACTGGTGTCCTTATAAGAGGAACAGACAGTAGAGGATCCCTCTCTCCGAATGTGCCCAGAGAAGTAGTCATATGAGCACGTGGTGAGATGGTGGCCACCTACAAGCCAAGAGAAGAGGTCTGAGAATGAAACCTACCTTACTGGCACCTTGATTTGGACTTCCCAGCCTCCAGAACTGTGAGAAGTAAATTTCTGTTGTTTAAGCCAGCCAGTCAAGTGATATTTTGTAATGGCAACCCAAGCAGACCAGTACACTGGGAAGCTTGTTAGAAATGCAAGTTTTTGGGTTCCACCCCAGACCAGAAACTCTGGAGTTGAAGATCAGGGGTCTGTGTTGTAACAAGCCCTCCAGGGGATTCTGATGCAAGCAAAAGTTTGAGAACCACTGACTTAACACATTGCTGTGTATGTTAGTACATACTGAGGGATTTGAAGAATGCATTTGATACTTTGATTAGAAAACGTGTTCCCTATATAGGTTTGAATTGTTATGAGTTTGATATACATTCTTAAGCCAATTTCACTAGGCAAGCCCATTACATTTTAACAACTACACAGTAGATACCGAGTTTTGAACACTCCTGAATTTTACCATTAAATCCTCATTTGGACATCTAAAACTGTCTCCTTCAAACTGGGCTTCATTTTTTCACTGCTCATTTGTCCCTCTCGTTGTTGTTATTCATTTCTTCTCTGCATTTTTGTAGTGTGGAAAGGGCTGCAGGAGATTAGGATAATTCATTTCCCAACTAAATAGCTTCTGGCTTTAGTCTTCACATCCAATATTTAAAAAGCTTGAAGACTTTTTAGACAGTCCATGTGAGTATGAAGAAAAGGTTTCAATGGAAATCAAAATGAGTTAGTGAGAAAATCTGCACCCTATTGATAGTGGCACTTTTGTTCTGAGGTCTTGGTAATATGAGAAATTGAAGAATGCCATTAGAGTTATTGACTTGAAACATATCCAGCATTACTTTGTAAAAGTGTTCTGTATTGCAGACAGAATATATTTTTAATAGTCAGACACTTTGCCATCTTCACTGCATAAATATGATTTTAAATGTTATGGAAAAGATGACATATAAACATGTACCATTATGTACACTTTAAAAAAAAGAACTTGCCATTTGCCCTTCTTTAGCAATATCCTCTCCTAATTATGCAACACAAAAGTTGTATTTCTACAGTTTGTCATTGTGTGAAAGGAACTCAAGTAAAATTCAGTCCTCCCAAACATTTAAAGATTTATAATTAAAGAGCTGTCTGCTGAACAATTGAGTTTATTCATGATGCAAGTCATTCACCTTCAAATGCCTTTTTCCATGATAGATTGAAAAAAACAGTAAGAATCAAGTATTCCTCTGTAATTCAGATTATAAAATATACTAAATAATTGCACCAACTCATACTTTGAAAGCCCATGAATACCTTTGTTTAAAAAAATCGTGACACAATGTTCATGAAACCCAAAGTTTTCTAAAAGTGAAGGTTTCCTTTTATACTTTAAAATCCTCTTGAAACATTTTCTAGTGCGGTGTGACCTCAATTCCAATTAAGATGAACTCACTAAATTTCAGTAGATTGTGACTCCTTGTTGGCAGCACCCATGTCGTATTTTTCTTTGTATCCCCCAACAGATAGCACGGGGCTTGAAACATAGCTGTTTCTAAATATTATTGAATGGCTTTGATTTAATAGAGATACAAAGAAAGCTCAGTATAGAATCCCTATAATTTGGCTGAGAAATGCTTATTTCCTAGATTTGCATAAACTAGCATTTATTGAGAAAGTGCACATAATTAAATTGAAAGAATGAATTGCAGCAGGGTTTCATTACCAAAAATCATGACATGGTTCATTGAATTTTCCAAACTGTCAATCATATATTATCCTCCTCACTAGTGCTATCAACAGTGGATCAAAATCTCAAATCTATCTGCTAGTGTGTGTGTGTGTGTGAATAAGGTATACCTGTATATGTGTGTATATATATGTATATGTGTATGTATGTGTGTGTGTGTATATATATATATGCCTTAAGTAGGCCATTGTGTTTAATTTAGGAGAACAAGTGGCTCAGACTATTCATCACTAATAATTATTTTGTCTTATGAGTTGAAAGGTAGGAGTCAATTTGAATGATTCCGCTCATGATTTTCCTGTGGATTACAATTCATTTGAAGCTATTTTCTGGATTTGACTTTTTTCTGACTGATGAATTTTTTAAAATGTATTTGAGGGAAGACTGCCTTTTCTGACTTTGGATATGAACTTTTTCTCCTACCTAGAAAGGTTTTAATTTAGACCTTTTAAGTCTGCATTTGTATCTATTGGAAACTCATTTTGGAAAGACCATACTTTCTTTTTCATGACTCTCATTTGAAACTTTGGATTGTTTTCTGATAATTGAATTTTTAAATGTAATCTTTCTTGTAAATGATAACTTTAAGTTTTTAAAACATAGTTAAAAATTTTAATTAAAAAGTCCTGACACATGATCAAAATGTTTTCAGTAATTTGTTCCTCTGTGAAACAAATAAGTTAAAAGGGAGTCCCAAGGCTGGGTGTGTGTTTATGTAGAGAGGTAGTTTGAGTACAGAAACATCTTCAGATCATCTCTATTATTCAGGTGTATTTTTCTAAGAGTAAAGGTTGTGCAAAATCACAATGGAAGATTGAGGGTGGGACAGAGACATTAGGCAACAGAGTTATAACAGGCAGTTTGGGGGCTTCCCTGGTGGTGCAGGGGTTAAGAATCCACCTGCCAATGCAGGGGACACAGGTTAAATCCCTGGTCCAGGAGGATCCCACATGCCGTGGAGCAACTAAGCCCGTGCACTACAGCTACTGAGCCTGCACTCTTGAGCCCGTGCTCCGCAACTACTGAGTCCCCGTGCTGCAACTACTGAAGCCCACACGCTGTAGGGCCTGTGTGCCGCAACTTCTGAGCCCTCGTGCTGCAACTACTGAAGCCCGTGCACCTAGAGCCCATGCTCTGCAATGAGAAGCCCACGCACCACAACGAAGAGTAGCCCCTGCTCGCCACAACTAGAGAAAGCCCAGGCACAGCAACGAAGCCCCAACGCAGCCAAAAACAAACAAAAAAATCAAAACAAAACAAACAAACAGAAAAAAACAGTTTGGAGACTGACAAAGACATGACCATCAAGTTAATTGCAATCCACTAGTCTAATTTGATACTGCACTTTTAAAATCTTCACTATCTTTCCTTACCAGTCGTCAGGATTCTCAGTGGAGAGAGAGTCATAAAGCCATGAGCCTCTGCCTAAATAGCTTTTACAGTCAATATCATTATCTTCTCTCCTCTTCACCATTCTGCTATACTTCAAGATATCATAATATTTGGAAAAATAAAAACGTCTCCATTGGAGAAGTTTGGAGATTCTTTCTCCAAAGTAAAAGAGTTAACCTGGGAAAGAGGTTGTTAAGGAAGTTCTCAAGATAGATTAAAAGAAAAAAATAAACCTATAATTTTCATGATACAGTATTTGCTTATTGGATTTATGCCATAAAAAAAATATGTAGGGGGAAGGGGGTGAATCTGAGTTCAAACAAGCTTGGAAAACACTAGATAAAAGCAAATTGAAGAGATTCCATGGCAACAGGGTTTGTCAGGGCTAAATTACATAGGGAAGCACCAAGCGAGGGGTAGACCCCTCCTAATAGGACTTGGAACATTTTGAGGGGGGTGAGTATGCTTTTTGTGTGTATGTTTTTTTTCCCTAGAGCATCTCTTCATGTACAAATTATTCAAAAGTATGACATATCCGGAAAGCCTGGTAGAGTGCAAAACACTGCAAAAATCACTTTCAAATCTATCACAGTATTATGGCTTACAGAAAAGAGCGTAAACTTTGGAGTAAGACTTTGTTTTGAAGCTAGACTGTTTCAGATGCTAATTTTATGTAACTTTGGAAAAATTGCTTAATCTCTTTGAGCCTCATTTGTTAGTTTATGAAACAGGGTAAGAAAGTCAGCATCCTGTCTATAATAATTGTGTTCCATTCTCTCTCTCTCTCTTCAAATTAATAATGTCCCTTATGCCTCATGTTCTTTTCCATGTTTACATAATTTTTCTTTACTGTGCTTTCATCTGAAATATGATTTCTCTTCTAGTTCACATATGTTTTCTTCTGGATTGCTTATTCTGTAGTTAAACCCATCTATTAATTTCTTAATTTTAGTTACAGTATGTCTCAGTTCTAGAACTGCTATTTGATTCACTTTTATATATATGCCAGCTCTCTAGTGAAATTTTCCACATTTTCGTTTATTTTACTGAATATATTAATCATAGTTATTTTAAAATCTGTCTGCTAAAATCTGTATTGGTTTTATCTCTTTCATTTGTATATACTTTTTTCTCTTAGACTTTGGTAATTTTTGTCTTATTTTTTTAAATGAGTTATAATTTGGGGTGAAATGCCAACCACTCAACGTATTTAATTTTTTCCAACATGCAATTAGAATCAAAGCAAATCATCTCAGTCTCATCATATATTGATATGACTCAAGGCTGTGTTTTAAGCTGTAGAAAATCTGATTTACATTTGTTTGCCTTATTCCTAGGGTATAGCCCTTTAGAGGCCCTGGGCTCTAATATTTGTCTCCCTAGCACTGTGAGACTACACAGTTATCTGCTTGGCATCATAGCCTCTTAGCCTCTGCTTTTTTCCTTAGTTTTTTTGGCCTCTCACTCCATTCATTTCTCAAGGAAAAGTTGAGTGCAGATCAACAACCCTGTAGATCCGAGTTCTTTGATATTCTCAAATTCTGGGGTCTTGACACCCGAAGTATTGACTGTCTTTGTAGCTCTGAACTCCAATGTTTGCCTCTACATCCTAGTGAGATTGCTGCAAGCTGCCACTGTATTTGGTTAGGCTTCAAGACCCAGTGAAGATAAACAAAGGCCTCTAGAGGAAAAATGTTAGCAAATGCATGTCCAGTCTCATTTCATGTCCCTTATTTCCTGGATCTTGATTCCTCTTTGTCTGTCTGTCTTGGTTGCTCTTTGATGCTTTCATAAAATTGTTTTCTGTATTTTATTTAGCCTGTCTAATTTGTAGGAAGGTTAGTCTGATACAAGCTACTTTTTGCATAGCCAGTAGCAGAAATCTTTGTTTCTAGAATATTTTAGAGTCCTAAATATTATATAATTAATATATTTTCCTCAAATCCTCAGTACTAGATTTTTCTTCCCAAAGATTGTGGTCTTGAAAAAAGTTTTCTGGGTTATTAACTATGTCCTGAGTTGTTCACTAGGCCTTCCTTTTAGATTAAAAAAATACTATAAAACTCATTGGTCATATTCCAAATCAAGATATAATTGCTTGATATACTTTCCACTTTAAATTCTATATAGAAAGTAAATAAGATTTAAGTTATATTAAACTTTTCTGGGAGGTAATCCAGTGTCCTCAAAATGCAACATGAATTTGAAGATGTAAATAAAATTCTTATCAAATCTTTAAAATGGAAGCAAGTGCATAAAATTTCTTTGGAAGACTACAATAATAACAGGTAGTTGCAGTGACTTCTGAGAAGGGAGACTGGGGCACTGAGGGCCAGTTGAGAGAAGGTGTCATTAAAGGAGAGTTTTCAACAGCATGTGTTGACTAAAAATAATGAATGATGTGAGAGTTGTGAGTTAAGTTTTATTTGGGGCAAAATGAGAACTACAGCCCAAGAGACAGCACTTCAGATAGCTCTTAGAAACTGCTCCAAAGAGGTAGGGGGAAGTTCAGTGTTACATATGATTTTAGTGAGGGCGGTAAGTGCAGTCAAGCACACATTTTGTCAGAGGCTTGCTTCTAATCACAAGGAGGAGATGTCTCCATTAATGATTTTAGTGCTTTTCTAGATATGAGGAGATGCAAAAGTTGGGCTCATAAAATCTCCTGAAAATATCGAACTATCTGAAGACCCTTTCTGCCAGTTTTTCCCAGAGCACAGAGTGCCTCATTCCTGATCTCCTCCCTGAACTCCTTTCAGGGGGTGTTGAAGGTGAGCAGCCGCAGCGGCACATGATTTAATCCTTCTAGAGATAAATGGCAAGTGCCAATTTTTAGTTAGCAATGTATTATAACAGAAGCTGAGTATGGTACCTTAGCCAAATCTGAAGTAAGTAGGTTTGTTTCTTTGTTTGCACAAAACAGGGGATCAATAAATGAGTAAGCAACAGCCAATGCATCTGCTCAAGGAACTGAGATACTTTTTCCTCGCTGCTCTGCATCTCTTGAAGTGTAGGGTTAGTCTTTGTCATTACAAAGATGGCTACTCCACCACTAAGAATTCAGTTTACAATCTAGTCAGCAAAAAAATGAGAAAAATTGTAGGGCAAATTTGCCTGCTATCTGAAACTCTTTCTTTTTATCAGGAAAGTAATTTCCTGGAAACCCACCCAGTAACTTATGCTTTTGTCTTATTTGCGGGAGGCAAGCCATAAGGCCCCATTTAGCTTCAAAGGAGCCTGGGGAAGTGCACATGGGTACCCTGAATAAAAGAGTTTGTCTTCACAAGAAAAAAATGAGAGTCAATGTAATATAAACAACTAGCATTGTCTATTTTTCACAGTATGTACTTACATAATGTTTGATTTTTTTTAGTGTCGTCATTTAAAGCCATTTAAAATAAATTACACATTTTAAGCACAGATGTAAACAATAACAAAAAATTGCTGTAGATATTCTGTATGCATGTGTGTGTATGTGTCTGTGTGTATTAAAAGTCCTAGTTTTACAAAAGTAAATGAAGTCATATTTTTGTACACATACGCATGGTTTTTCAGTTTTACAAATAACAAATATTTTAATATATTTTAAATAATATTTATAACTCTAAAGTTTGGAAAAAAAGAAATAAATCCAGCTTATATAACATTCAGTGAAGAGTTAGTTGAGGCACATGACTACAGTATTATGGATAGCGTTCTAAAAAGCCCCAAGTTCCTAACAGAGTCACTCAAATTTTGCAATATAGCAAGTTGTTACAGTGACATATACCCAAATACACTTAAAAATTCGGGGCTTTAGTGATATTTTTCCATTGGCCTTGTAGCAGCATCCTTTTTCCCTCTCATCAAATATCTACCCATCTTTTAAAAAATTCCATGGTAACTGCCTGAGCTGGCATTGACAGATGATTTTAAGGACAAGAGAGAAAAGTAAGTCCAGACAAGAATGTATATTTTATGTGTTATGGCAGCTTCAAACAATAATGGAGATAAAGGGCATCTATGAAAACCCCACAGCTAACATCATACTTAATTGTGAAAGACGGAATGCCCTCTCCCTAAGATCAGATACAAAACAAGGATGTTTGCTCTCATCATTTCTGTTCAACTTTGCACTGGAGGTTCTAGCTAATGCAGTAAGGTGAAACAAAACAAAGCAAAGTAAATTCAGATTGGAAAGGAAGTAAAGCTGTAAAGCTGTGTTTATTCACAAGTAACATAATTGTCTATGTAGAAAATATTTTCTCTCTAGAGAACACAAAGGAATCAACAAAAAACCTCTAGAACTAAGAAATGAGAATGGCAAGATGGCCAGATATAAGATTAAATATAAGCATGAAGTGTGTTTCTATATACTAGTAACAAACAATTCAAAAATGAAATTAAGAAAATGATTACATTCACAATATCATCAAAATGAATAAAATACATAGAAATGAATTTTAACAAAATAAGTGCAAGACTTGTAGACTGAAAACCATACAACATTGCCGAGAGAATTAAAGAATATCTAAATAAATCGAAAGACAGTTCATATTCAAGGATGAGAATACTCACTATGGTAAAGATGGCAATTCTCCACAAATTGATCTACACATCCAATGGAATCCATGTAACTATCCTAGCTGGAATCATTGTAGAACTTGACAAAATTATCCTAAGATTCATTTGAAAATGTGAGGGGTCCCAGATAGCCAAAGCACTATTGAAAAAGAAGAACAAAGTTGGAGGACTCACACTTATCTATTTCAAAACTTACTACAAAGCTACAGTAATCAAGACTGTGGTACTGGCATAAGGATACACCTATAGACCGTTGGAATACAATTGAGAGTTCAGAAATAAACTGTTACATTTATGGCCAGTTGATTTTTTTGATTGAAGTAAAGTGACTCAGTTATACACATATAGACATTCTTTTTTTAATATTCTTTTCCATTATGGTTTATCCCTGGAGATTGGAAATAGTTCCCTGTGCTATACAGTAGGACCTTGGTGTTTATCCATTCAAAATGTAATAATTTGCATCTACCAACTCCAAATTTCCAGTCCATCACTCTCTCTCCCTGCCTCCCCCTTGGCAACCACAAGTCTGATCTCTATGTCTGTGAGTCTGTTTCTGATTTGTAGACAGGCTCATTTGTGCCATATTTTAGATTCCACTTATAAGTGATATCATATGGTATCTGTCTTTCTCTTTCTGACTTACTTCATTTAGTATGATAATCTCTAGTTGCATCCATGTTGCTGCAAATGGTATTATTTCATTCTTTTTTATGGCTGAGTAGTATTCCATTGTATATATGTACCACATCTTCTTTGTCCATTCATCTGTCAGTGAACATTTAGGTTGTTTCCATGTTTTGGCTGCTTTGAATAGTGCTGTTGTGAACATAGGGGTGCATGTATCCTTTTGAATTATAGTTTCATCTGGGTATATGCCCAGGAGTGGGATTGCTGGGTCATATGGTAATTCTACTTTTAGTTTTCTGCGGAAACTCCATACTGTTTTCCATAGTGGCTGTACCAACTTGCATTCCCACCAACAGTGTAGGAGGATTCCCTTTTCTCCACACCCTCTCCTACATTTGTTATGTATACACTTTTTAATGGTGGCCATTCTGACCAGTGTGAGGTGGTACCTCATTATAGTTTTGATTTGTATTTCTCTAATAACTAGTGATGTTGAGCATCTTTTCATGTGCCTACTGGTACGGCCGACTGATTTTTGACAAAGATATCAAGACAGTTCACTGGGGAAAGGAAAATATTTGCAACAAACGGGGCTGGTAAAATTAAATATCCACATGCCAAAAATGAACTTAGACCTTCACACCATGCATAAAAATTCATGCAAGATGAAACATAGATCTAAATTTCAGAGCTAAAATTACTAAACTTCTAGAAGAAAACAGAAAAAAATTTTGACATTGAATTATGCAGATTTTTTAATACAACACCAAAAGCTTGATCCATAAAAGAAAAAAATTCATAAATGGGACTTTATGAAACTCAAAACTTTTGTGCTTCAAAACAGACCATTGAGAACATGAAAAGACAAGCTACAGGCTGGGAGAAAATATTTGCAAATCATATATCTGATAAAGGAATTATATCCAGATATCCACTGTTACAACTCAGTACTAAGACAAACAACCCACGTGAAAAATGGGCAAAAAATTTTGTATAAACATTTCACCAAAAATATAAATAGGCTGATGAAAAGATGCTTCTCATCATTACTCATTAGGAAAATAAATATTAAAAGCACAATGAAATAGCACTTCACACCTCCCAGAATGTATATAGTGCAAAAGACAGAAAATACTGTTTGCAAGGATAAACAGAAACTGGAGCCCTCATGCATTGGTGGTTTCCACTTTTTAGATAGCAGTTTCTTAAAAACTTAAACTTGCCATGCATCCCAGCAGTTGTACTCCTAAGGATCTGCCCGAGGGAGATGAAAAATGTCTGCACAAAGACATGTAAGTAGGTGTTCAAAGCATTATTCATAATAGCAACAACTGGAAATAATTCACGTGTCTGTTGACTGGTGAATGGACAAAAAAAGTGTAGTATATTCATATAACAGAATACTACTCAACAACAAAAAGGAAGAACTACTGTTGCATGCAACATGTGTGAGCCTCAAACATAACACACTAAGTGAAAGAAAGCAGATGCAAAACACTACATATTGTATAATTCAATTTATATAAAATGTTTAAAACACAAATTTATAGAGACAGAAAACAGGTCAGTAGTAACCTAAGACTGGGGGTGGGAGTAGGGATTCTTTGCAAATGGGAATGAAGGAAACTTTGAGAATGATAGAAATTTCTAACATTGGATGTGCAGATGGTTATACAGCACTATCAATTTACTAAAATCATTGAATTATACACATTAAATGGGTGAATTTTATAGTATGTAAGCTGTACCTCCTTAAAGCTATTAAAACATAATGGAGACCATTTTTGGCAGCTGTATAGTAAGTGGCCATGGATTTTTCTGTGACCTTAAGATCATTAGTTTGCATAGCTATAAACAAAGGCCAAAGAACTTGAGGATTTCATAAGAGTAGTTTGAAGGTTTTAGTTAGTTCATATTTGTATAGAATTTATATTCCTGAATGGCAAGTCCTATTAAGGGATGAAAATCATAGCCTGTGTTATATCCTCAATCACTTTGGGATATAAAATCTTTTATCCATTTAATGTTCTTTCTGTAAGCCCTTGTCTGGAGAGTTCTCACAACTTTTGTGAAAATTGGAACTAATGAATAGAGTTACATCTTATTCTTGCTCCTTTAAGAGATAATACCTTCTCTGAGGAAGAACAAATTGCATTACAAATGTCCTCATTAATTCCTACAACAGACTTTTTCAGAGAAAAATAAAAAATATATCCTTTAAAACAGACGCACAGCTATTTCAAAATCTTCTTAGATTTCAGAAGTTCAATTAATACTGCTATCAACAACAAAATTACAAGGAATTACTTGACAAGTTTAGCTTGGCAAGTGTTATGTTAGTAAAACTTTGTTATGATGCATTATACTATTCATAAAATATGTAAAATTTACTGTGAAGTGAAAAAATAGACTTAAAATATGCAGCTGAAAAATATCCTACTTCAAGGAAAACTGCGATTACACATGTTGTTCTCTCTTTGAAGAAAGAAAAAATATGTCACCTACGCTTTTTTCTCTCCAAACATTAGTTTTTATTCACTATGATTTTTTTTCTAGATTTAGAAAAAAAATGATCTTAAAATGTCAACAATATCAGAAGGAAAATGAATATGTTAAATAGAGGAAAACAGACTGAATGGAATCCTCTATCACAGTGTTGGCTATCTGGATACTTTCCTACAAGCAAAGATTTTCTGTCACTTTATACAAGTTGTATATGGTTAAAATTAGATTTTGGCTATAAGCTTTAAATCATCATAGATCGTCCCTATATATCATTTTTTCCCTCCTACCTCTGGACATGTATAGACTTACCTGGGCCTTTCCTGGAACCTGGTTGCATCATTAATTGTGCTACTCTATTCCGTCACTGTCACCCCAAAGGGCATGCTGAGTCTGAGTCATTTTTCCCCCTGTCACTATTCCTAACTATCATAGTAGGTTCTCTGTAAATGTTGAGTGAGTACAGCTTACTTGATCCCTTTTAATGATGTTGCAGTGCCACATCTTTGACACTGCCTACTGCTGAGTTAATCAAGGGTATCTATGATTAGGAGATATCCCAAAATGTTATTTGAATGCTAAAATGTCATGAATGTTGAACAACCTTACCTCTTTAAGTATTTCTTTTTTTTGTCCTTTATTTATTTAAAAATTGAGGTACAACTGACATATAATGCTGTATTAGTTTAGTTTCAGGTGTTCAACATAAGGATTCAATATCTGTATACATTGTGAAATGATCACCACAAGTCTAGTTACCATGCATCACTTTAGATAGTTACAAAAATTTTTTCTTGCGGTGAGAACTTTTAAGATTTACTCTCTTAACAACTTTCAGATATGCAATACAGTATTATTAATTATAGTCACCATGCTGTACATTATATCCCCATGACTTATTTTATAACTAGAAGTTTGGACCCCCTTCACCCATTTCTCTCACTCCCTACCCCCTGCCTGTGGCAACCACCACTCTGTTCTCTCTATATATGGGGTTTTTGTTTGTTTGGTTTTGGTTTTCTTTTAGATTACACATATAAGGGAGGTCATATGGTATTTGTCTTTCTCTGTCTGACTTACTTCACTTAGCATAATGCCCTCGAGGTCCATCTATGTTGTCACAAACGGCAAGATTTCATTCTTTTTTAAAATGGCTTAATAATATTTCATTATATATATATATACACACCACATTTTCTTTTTTTTAAATTTTTATTGGAGTATAGTTGATTTACAGTGTTGTGTTAGTTTCAGGTGTACAGCAAAGTGAATCTGTTATACATATACATATGTCCACTCTTTTTTAGATTCTTTTCCCATATAGGCCATTACAGAATATTGAGTAGGGTTCCCTGTGCTATACAGTAGGTACTTATTAGTTATCTATTTTATATATAGTAGTGTGTATATGTCAGTTCCAGTGTCACAATTTATCCCCCCCCATCACCTGGTAACCATAAGTTTGTTTTCTGCATCTGTGACTCTACTTCTGTTTTGTAAATAAGTTCATTTGTACCCTCCCTTTTTTTAGATTCCACATATAAGTGATATCATATGATATTTGTCTTTCTGTTTCTGACTTCAGTATGACAATCTCTAGGTCTATCCATGTTGCTGCAAATGGCATTATTTTGTTCTTTTTTATGGCTGAGTAATATTCCATTGTATATATGTACCACATCTTCTTTATCCATTCCTCTGTCAATGGACATTTAGGTTTCCATGTCCTGGCTACTGTAAATAGTGCTGCAATGAACATTGGGGTGCCTATATTTTTTGAATTATGGTTTTCTCAGGGTATATGCCCAGTTGTGGGATTGCTGGGTTGTATGGTAGTTCTATTTTTAGTTTTTTAAGGAACGTTCATATTGTTCTCCATAGTGGCTGTATCAATTTACATTCCCACCAACAGTGCAAGAGGGTTCCCTTTTCTCCACACCCTCTCCAGCATTTATTGTTTGTAGATTTTTTGATAATGGCCATTCTGACTGGTGTGAGGTGATACCTCATTGTAGTTTTGATTTGCATTTCTCTAATAATTACTGATGTTGAGCATCTTTTCATGTGCTTTTTGGTCATCTGTATGTTTTCTTTGGAGAAATGTCTATTTAGATTCCCCCCCCCCCATTTTTTGATTGGGTTATTTGGTTTTTTGGTATTGAGCTCCATGAGCTGTTTGTATATTTTGGAGATTAATCCCTTGTTGGTCGCTTCGTTTGCAAATATTTTCTCCCAATCTGAGGGTTGTCTTTTTGTTTATGGTTTCCTTTGCTGTGCAAAAGCTTTTAAGTTTAATTAGATCCCATTTGTTTACTTTTTATTTTCATTACTCTAGGAGGTGGATCAAAAAAGATCTTGCTGCAATTTATGTCATAGAGTGTTCTGCCTATGTTTTCCTCTAAGAGTTATATAGTGTTGGCCCTACATTTAGGTCTTTGATCCATTTTGAGTTTATTTTTGTGTATGGTGTTAGGGAGTGTTCTAATTTCATTCCTTTACATGTAGCTGTCCAGTTTTCCCAGCACCACTTATTGAAGAGGCTGTTTTTTCTCTGTTGTATATCCTTGCCTCCTTTGTCAGAGATTAGGTGACCATAGGTGTGTGGGTTTATTTCTGGGCTTTCTATCCTGTTCCATTGATCTATATTTCTATTTTTTTACCATATTGTCTTGATTACTGTAGCTTTGTAGTATAGTCTGAAGTCAGAGAGCCTGATTCCTCCAGCTTATACCACATTTTCTTTATTCATTCATCCATTGATGGACACTTAGGCTGTTTCCATGTCTCTGCTATTGTAAATAATACTGCATGGAACATGGTACATGTATCTTTTCAAGATAGTGTTTTCATTTTCTTCAGATAAATATCTAGAAGTGGAATTGCTAGATCATATGGTAGTTGTGTTTTTAAATTTTTTAGGAACCTCCATACTGTTTTCCATAATGGCTGTACCAGTTTACATTCCCAACATGCGTGAGTGTTTCCCTTTCTCCACATCCTTGCCAGCACTTGTTATTTCTTGTCTAATTGATAATAGTCATTCTAACAGGTTTGAGGTAATATCTCATTGTGTTTGGTTTTTTTTGGAGGGAGTTGTTCAATGAATATTTATTATGGTTCACACTGATATGAAGATTGATGGTTATCAGTGATGGTTGGGCCAGATTACTCCTGTGGTTCTTCTAAGATGGGATAATTAGACCTGCGTCTTTCAGTATTCGGAATATAACACTATTTTTTCTTAAGGACCTTTTTTCTTTGTAAAAAAAGAAATACTTTAAATACATTGTCAGTAGCCAGAATTACCCACTTACCAGTCTGAAGTAACTGGAAGTTACTGGTAAAATTCTTCAGATTCACAGTTTTGAAGATCCTTAAGGATTGGAGACTCTCAATTTCAATCTCTGAAGGAGGAAAGGAGGTCTGTGGGGTGTGGGGAAGCCTGTCTTGCCTGGTTGGTGCCTTTCTTGCTCAGTGGTAACATCCAGTGTTTGACCTTTTCATAAATATAATTCCTTTTTCACATGAGCCATTTAACTTTCTGATCTGTATAACTTACTGCTGTGTCTCCTGCAGCTTGAACAATACCTAGGCACATAGTGGGTGCTCAGTAAATGAACATATCTGACAGATGTTCTCAATGTAATGGATCTTGCATATATCACTGTGGTTTTAATTTGCATTTCCCTGATGATTAGTGATATAAAGCACCTTTTCATGTACCTGTTGGCTGTCTGTATGTCTTCTTTGGAAAAAATATCTATTCAGATCTTTTGCCCATTTTTTAAATTGGGTTGTTTGGGTGTTTTTTTGTTTGTTTGTTTGTTTGTTTTGCTATTGAGTTGTATGAGTTCTTTATAAATTTAGGATATTAACCTCTTATCAGATTTACGATTTGCAAATATTTTCTCCCATTCAGTAGCTTGCCTTTTCATCTTATTGATGGTATGTTAATCTCAAAATATCAATAATTTCAGAAGGAAAAATGAATATGTTGAATAGAGAAAGCCAGACTGAATAGAATCCTCTATCACACTCTTGGCTATCTAAATACTCTCCTACAAACTCAGATTTTCTGTCATTTTATAAAAGTTGCATTGGTTAAAATTAGATTTTTCCTGTAAGCTTTAAATCATCATTAAGAATAGACCCTTAGGGCTTCCCTGGTGGCGCAGTGGTTGAGAGTCCACCTGCCGGTGCAGGGGACACGGGTTCGAGCCCTGGTCTGGGAGGATCCCGCATGCCGCGGAGCGGCTGGGCCCGTGAGCCACAATTGCTGAGCCTGCGCATCTGGGGCCTGTGCTCCACAGCGAGAGAGGCCGCGATGGAGAGAGGCCCGCGCACCGCGGTGAAGAGTGGCCCCCGCTTGCCACAACTGGAGAAGGCCCTCGCACAGAAACGAAGACCCAACACAGCCATAAATAAAAAATAAATTAAAAAAAAAAAAAAGAATAGACCCTTAACATGGAAGTAACCAAAGTGTCCATCAACAGATGAATGGATAAAGAAGATGTGGCACACATATACAATGGAATATTACTCAGCCATAAAAAGAAACGAAATTGAGTTACTTGTTGTGAGGTGGATGGACCTCGAGTCTGTCATACAGAGTGAAGTAAGTCAGAAGGAGAAAAACAAATACCATATGCTAACACATATATATGGAATCTAAAAAAAAAAAAGGTTCTGAAGAACCTAGGGGCAGGACAGGAATAAAGATGCAGATGTAGAGAATGGACTTGAGGACACAGGGAGGGGGAAGGGTAAGCTGGGACGAAGCAGAGTGGCATGGACATATATACACTACTAAATGTAAAACAGATAGCTAGGGGCTTCCCTGGTGGCGCAGTGGTTGAGAATCTGCCTGCCAATGCAGGGCACACGGGTTCGAGCCCTGGTCTGGGAAGATCCCACATGCCGCGGAGCGACTGGGCCCGTGAGCCACAATTACTGAGCCTGCGCGTCTGGAGCCTGTGCTCCACAACAGGAGAGGCCGCGATGGTGAGAGGCCGGCGCACCGCGATGAGGAGTGGTCCCCGCTTGCCGCAACTGGAGAAAGCCCTCGCACAGAAACGAAGACTCAACACAGTCATAAATAAATAAATAAATAAATAATTAAAAGAACGTGAATTTAAAAAAAACAAAACAAAACAGATAGCTAGTGGGAAGCAGCCGCATAGCACAGGGAGATCAGCTCGGTGCTTTGTGACCACCTAGACGTGTGGGATAGGGAGGGTGGGAGGGAGGCAGACACAAGAGGGAAGAGATATGGGGATATATGTATATGTATAACTGATTCACTTTGTTAAAAAGCAGAAACTAACACACCATTGTAAAGCAATTATACTCCAATAAAGATGTTACGAGAAAAAAAAGAATAGACCCTTACTACATATCACTTTCAGTTTCTAGAGTTTTACTTTTAATTGGGTTTATAGGATACGGAAATACTACTCTCGTTTAAATTTGTAATCAGTCCAGTATCCTTTATTTGACTCACAGATGGTTTATTAGAGATGGAAAAAACAGATGGTAAATGCAAAAGATGTATTCATTCAGCAAACATTCATTTAGTGCTGACTATGGATTAGATAAAAAGGGTAAATGAGAAAGGGGTTTTGATGGTGGGGAAATGTCACTATTTTATATGTGGCATAAGGAAATATCTCTCTAATGTGGTAAAGTTTGGGTGTAGAAATTGAGAGAGCGCAAGCTATGTAGATATCCAGGGGAAGAGAATTCCAGGAGCGGGAACAGCAAGTTGCAAATCTCTGAGGTGGAAATGTGCTTGTGATATTTACCTCGAGCAAGCCATTGCAGTAGGAGCAAGATAAGCTGGGGGAGAGGAGAGGAAACTAGATGAATGTGAATCATACTTTCCCTAATGTAAGGGAAAAGAAAAAACACTTCTTTGGTGATGTTCATTGCTTTCTCCCCAAGTCCTCCTGCTCTTTCATTTTTGAGACTCACTGTATTAAATCAGTGTGTGTGTTTTTTTTTAATTTCTAACAATTGAATGCCTGAGTGGCTCATCATTAACAAGAGTTACGTACATATTAACCGCACGTGGTCCAGGCTAACAGTTTGGGTTGCCTAGCTTGTTGGCATCACATCCTCAAATGTTGTCTGCCAATGTAGAACGTAACGATTCAAATGCTACAACTGGATTTCCAGTTTAATCTGGTAGGATACCTCAACATGTAATCTCTCTTGAAATATCTAAGGAAATAAAACCTTAAAAACAAAAAGTCATGAATAGTATCACATATAAGGTAGGGATGTGAAAGGCAAAATGCATTAAGGAGACAATTGTATTCAGCCTTTTGCAGTGGGGGGTAACGTTAATGAGAGAGGACCTTCTCATCAAAGTGGGAGAAAACCTGGGGTTTATAAAACGGGAGTTGTTAAGGACAGGTGAAGGTCTTGTCTTAGTAAGTTAAGGGCCGGTTGGTCCTTTCAGTTAGCCATTTCTGGTGTACCAAAAGGGCGGAGGGTTTCTTAAGCATTGTTTTCTGGGAGAACAGGAATCAGGTAAATTTCAGTACCATCTGGGGCACAATCCAGGAGTGCTGGCAAAAGAAAGAGAGAATTCTGGGTCAGCTCTGAGGGGCAGAACTTTTATCCCACAAACACGCCCCCCCATCCCAAAGGAACTATATATACCCTGGTAAATTGAAAAAATATTCTGGGAATTCTCACCAAACTCCCAAAACTGGAAGTAAGGAAAGTGAGTATTCTTATTGTTTCTATCTTCTGACTATGGGCTTAGGAAAAAGGCTCACTGAGAAGAAAGTCAAACACAGAGCTGACTCTTCGTAATAGGAATGAAATTTCCAGGCCTTGCCCAATTGAGAGCAGTTTGAACTCTGAGGTTTGAGAGCTACAGAAACTGTGAGCACAGCACTCCATTCAAATCCCCAAACTAAAGGACTTGGCCAACCCTAGCCTGGTTTATAGCAGCCCAAGGTGGTCTCTGGGATGATCCAACCCCCTTTGGAGTTCCAGTCTGGGTAATCTCAGGGCTGTCAAAAGAATTTACTGTTTGTTCTAGCCAACACCTGAAGATAGGCCCCTGACCTACTTCTCTTAGAACTTTACTAAAAAGGGCTTGTGGTTGTGAATCCTTCCTCTATCTCTTGGAGATGGACATGTGTCTCCTATAACTCAGAAGTGTCTTTCTCAGTGACCTGAAAGTCATTCCTTTGAAATGTAACCAGGAGGGATAGGGCCTCCGTCTCCCAGCCTCTGTAGGAAGGTAGAATCCTAACTTTGATAAGTGCCAGCTAGCAAACAAAGAGACCTAAGAACATTTTCACTGACCAACCCTTTGTAATTTTCTACTTTCGTGACTCGATTTGAGCCTGTCCCCACCCCCATTTGCCCCCTTCCCTCTCCCTCCATCTCCCTTTAAAACACCCAGTCACCCCTGCGCAAATTGCAATTGAGCTCAGCTCTTTCCCCTACTGTCAGTAGTTAATAAATAAATAGTTTTTACTGCTTTAACAAATGTCCAGCTTTGTTTATCTTTGATAGGCTTATTCCTCTATGTCAGTGTTATACACCACTCTCCAACTAGGAGGTGTGACCCGTAACAAGGCATTTAACAAACTCTCCCAAGAGCGAGCAGAGTCTAAGAAATTTTAACAAAAAACAAGTCACTGCCTGAACTAAACTTTTCTTTCTCTTCTATGATCTCAAGTTATGGGAGCAGGAAGGAGTGAGGGGTAGGGTGAAGTGGAAATGCAAAATATAACCTGTCTTGAAACTGCAGCTGCTCAGAGTGAAATAGACATGCCTCTGGCATGGTGAGAACAGAGTTAAGAAGTCATCTATACAATATCAGAGAAAACAGATCTAGAGAGAGGTTTCTAAGCACCGAAAAGATGAAAAGAAACAGCATGATAACCAAGGGTGGGGGGTGCTTGGCGGGGAAGGAAAGAAAAGGAAGGAAGAAAGGCAGGAAGGAGGGTGATATAAAAGATAAATTACCCAACTTAGAATAAAACATAACCCAAGGAGGAGAAGATAATTCCCCACATATGCTTTGCACTGTAAAATAATGTATGCATTCAGTAAAATTAGAGCTCAGAGATGAGATGTTTAAATAATATGTAATTAAAATGAAGATTGCAGATCATAAAAATAACATATTGAGGACCAAACCAATGCCATTCAGAACAGATAAATTAAGAATAAGTATCCTATTAACAGATACACACTACTATATGTAAAATAGATAAACAACAAGGACCTACTGTATAGCACAGGGAACTATATTAAATATCATGTAATAACCTATATGGGAAAAGAATCTGAAAAAGAATATATATATATATGTGTGTGTGTAACTGAATCACTTTGCTGTACACCTGAAACTAATACAGCATCGTAAATCAACTATACTTCAATAACAAATATTTTTAAAAAAGTAAATATCCTAGAGGGGACAGAATCAAAATGACTGAAAATGGAATTTCCAACATGGAGGGATGGCTGAAAGAATCATAGTCAATGCAGATAAAACTACAAACAGATTGCAACAATTAGAGAAAAACTGGTAGAGGGTAGACAACTGTGATTCAAAATAAAAATAGTTTGTGTACCAAAGTAGAGAATCCAAATTAAAAAGGATTTAAAAATAAAAAAAATTTTTTTCCCTGAACTGAAAGAACAATCCAAAGTTGGAAAAAGTACCGTATTCCAGGAAACACATATCCTGGTTAAATTATTGAAATGGAAGCATAAAAAACAATTCTTTACTCATCCAGGCAGAAAAATTAAATCACTTTGAAGAATAAAAATTCAGACCAATGGCCACACACTTCTGAAAGAAAATTAGCTGAAAAATGTATTCCCAGCTATTAGGGACCATTGCAGTATCAAGCAGCCATTTCAATCGTAAAAGAAAAGGGAGTAGAATGACTGTGAAGTCTTTTTGTTTTGTATTTGCGGGGGGGGGGGGGGTGGGGGGTGGGGTGGGGGGGGGGTGGGAGGGGAAGTGATTTGCATTTCATTACATTATTGAAATTCAGACATTTGAAAACAATTAAAATGAAGATCCCTGGAAAGGAATAGATAAAATAAATAAAATTATTAAATCACTTTATAATAGAGTTAATACCAAATTGTGGGAGTTATAGTTACAGAAAAGAATGTAAAATTTATAAATCTTAGTAATATAAAATAATACAGAAATCAGGAATGTGTGAGAGACAGTGAGCACTAATATTCTCATCTTTCATAGCAGGAAGTTGATCAATATTGTCTTAATTGAAGCATGGTTAAAAAATACCTAACTTCAGCCTCTTTGTGTTTTCCATGATCTATTTATTAAGTTTAGAGGAGTCTTTCAGGATATGATAAACTCCTATAGAAAAGAATCATCTATTTGACATGAAACAGGTTTTCTTTTGTATTCTTTACTTTTACTTTAATTTAAAATAAAATACATTTTATCTCTTTTTTTGGTTAGTTTTAGATGTGCAGCAAAGTGATTGGGTTATACATATATATGTATATATTTATTTTTTGATTCATTTCCATTACAGTTTATTACAAGATATTGAATATAGTTCCTTGTGCTATACAGTAGGTCCTTGTTGTTTATCTGTTTTGTAGCGTGCACCTGCTAATCCCATGCTCCTAATCTACACTCCCCTCCAATTTTATCTCATTTTAAAACGAAAGTAGAAAAGACATAGCATCATGTTAATACTATTCAGACATTACTAAACTGTTGTTCTGTGTCTTTTCACGGGTTTAATCTTCCGTAATATTTTTTCCTTTTTTTTTTCTATTTTTAAATAGTGATGACTAGTTAAAACTACACATGAAATTCATGTGCACATTTTAAGGATCAATAATAAATGTCCTGTGAATCATGTAAGTCATAAATGAATGTGTAAGGATGAATATGTTTGAGGAAAGTAAAAAGTGCTGGAAAACAAACCGAAAAAATATAAAAGGACACTTTGCTCCTAAATTTCAGGTGTTTCACATGGAATATATGTTATTCATCTGTGCATGTCACTTTATAAAATTTAATACATAAACATAAATCAGTTTGATTTTGTATTTACCTGCTCTTGAAAAGTTAGCTCCATTATGTTTCAAATCGAAAGTGTTCCCTCTTTTATTACCAACAGTAACACAGGGCATTTTAGCGCTCAGCAGTAATGCAGGTGTTTGAGTTAAGTGTAAGTTAACTGAATGACTCCTAACCGGTTTATCTGATAGCATCCCTCCACCTTATTTGATTAAGAAATGTGTGAGAACCTTGAAGATAAGTCTTAAAAAAAAAATCTTTACAGACTGTATCAGTGTCCTCATGATTCTCTTGTCAATACCAATGTTTGTCTATTTTTTGGTTAAATTCGTTCATAAGCAGTGAGTTAATATGTGTGTGTACACAACCACATGTATATATAATATGGATGAACAATCAGATATTTGGATTCCAAGTCCAGCACTCTTTTGACTCCTCTTTTATTCAGGATATGAAGAGGAAAGAAAATATATAGAGTCTGGTTTTGAAACACATGACACTCCTTACTAGTAAGTAACTGTTTGTGGAGGTGGAAGTCTGCAATGGGAAGTAAAGTGTATTAACCTAGTGAATCTATACATACTTGATTTTGAGCTCTCTTAAAAAATAAGCATGCCTAAATTCAGTAGGTATAACTATATTAATTTGCGACTTTGCGAGGTTATTTGTCCTCAGTTTCACGCTCATAAATTGTTACTATGATCAGATCATTCCGGGAAAAGTAAAATCAATGCCTATAATGTTAAAACTGGTAATTCAATGAAAATATGTCAGGCTCTCGGGATGTAGCACAATATAGACTGAAATCAAGAAGCAAAACCTGCTAAAAAGCACTTACTGTTCAGAGCTCAAGTGGGTAGCCTGGCAGAGGTTCAGAGTGTGGTAACATCACTCCAAACCTTGTACTGTTGGGCTGATAGGAATATGGTGAGAAGCAAAATAAAAGTAACTTTTATTTTGAAACCGCAATGCAGTTTCAAGCTATTTCTTGTAGAAAACTGGCAAATGAACTTGCCTTTAATAAATAGGCAATAGGAAGAAAAGGCAGATTGATCTGCTGTGTGCATATTCCATTTGTGTAGAAGCACAAGTGAATTTGCAGCATGTGGATAATTTAAAAGTTCTAGAAGGAAATTTTGAGACTGATTCTTGCTGGCAGTTATAAAAAGCAATTAAATAATACTTGTAATTAAGGATAAGGATGGCATTTACTAAGAGAACTCTAAAACTCAATAAGCTATAATCAAAATCTAAGTAGTCAGCAAAACCTCAAGTTGAATGCCGACTGCAGATTTCTAACAGCTTTCCAGAGTTAGATTTGGAATTCAAACAACGGACAAGGACTAATTATGTTGTCTAATATCAGAGGTTCTCAAACTTGAAGGTGCATCATAATGCCTTGGAAGGCTTGTTAAAATACAGGTTGTTGGGCTCCATCCTCCAGAGTTTCAAATTCAGTATGTCTGAGATGAGGTCAGAGAATTTCTGTATCTAACAAGTTTCCGGAAAACACTGACGATGCTGTCTGGGGGCCACATTTGAAAACCACTGGCTCAGATCATACTGTGCGGGGAAGACCTGAGTGAGGAGCACGGACTTTCCATCTCTTATTCTAAATGTTTGAAATTCTCACAGGGAGATCAGAAAGGCTGCTGTCATTTAAAAATCAGGCAAGAAGTTGTAAATACCCTTTGGTTGAGGCACACTACAAAATAGTTCTTTAAAATAGTGTTTGGATCTTGAGCTTAGCATTTCAGATAGCTGGTGTAACCTCACTGTATAACAATTGTGTTATTAGAATTCACTTTGGAAGACAAGAATTGAGCCAATCATTATCTTTGTCTAAATGGAGTTTCGAAAAGAGAAAATAGTTTGCAGTTTGCTTTTTTCAGAACTGCTGTCTAATTAATCAGGGTTTGAGTTATCAATACATACTTTTCTTCATAAATAATTTGACATTAATTTTCAGTGTTTTTTGAACACTGAAAAACACTTAGTATAAAAAAGTATTACTTTTATTTACTTATAAGGTGTTAGTAGTAGGTAAGTGGTGTGATTTTGCTTTAAAAGTTACACAGTCGTCTGGTGTGACACTACTATTTGCATAACAAGCCATATATTTCTACTTTGTTTGCCAAGTGTAGAAAATTATATGTTTGTTAAGATGCTGTAAAAATTGAGGAAAAGAAAAATCTCTCCCACAACCAGAATCCTTCTTTGAAAAATCTGTCTGTAAATGTTTTATATGTTTATGAGGAAACCTGAAGAAGTTAGTGACCCATATGAAGTATGCAAATTTTTGTAATCCTTTAATTAAATGTATGGTAAGTTTCTGTTGTTAACTAGGATTCTGCACTGAGAAGTCTCTACACGGAGATGTGTCATCACTGAATAAGACTAAAATCTATAATAAAACCCAGTAAGATAATGTCAGCCAGGGAATCAAAATAAAATAAAAATTTAAAAAGCATTAAAACTTTATATGCTCTTACTCAGAGGAGTTTCTCATTTTTCAAGATTTGCTAGTAGAATGATAAAACATTCTAAAATCTTAGAGTGTTGCAGAGAATAAAATAAGAGAGGAGTAATGATCATATTGAAAGCGAATCGTGCATGTGGTATTATAGAGAGTAGTGTGCACATTGAGGATGGGAGTAGGAGAGGTGGTGTCCAACGACAGAAAATATTAATATCTACTGTTAATATACCAGGAATTGGGGCATGAATAAAAGGAACCAAAATTATTCTCAGTAACCCTGACCAAATGTCCAAACCACATGTATATTTTCAGCTCTGCAAAGAAGGAGAAGATGAGGGAAGGCAAGGAACTATGACAAGGGAAATCTAGGAAGAGTAATTTTCTTTAACTGCATATGATAAAACAAACAAAAAAAAACCCTTGCATCAAATGCAAATAAAGGAAGACAATAAGCAAATTTATTATCTCACATAATGTGGAGCTCGTAGGTAGGGCCAACTCAGGGCTTGGTATGCCGGGGCTCCAGATGAATGGCTCAGAGATTCTCTTGGCTTGTTTCCTGTTATACCCTCAGAACAGACTGATAGTGAAGTGTAGTGTATGAGGAAATGTTCTTCTGTTTATTTATACCTCTTAGGTGCCTGTGTTTCGCTCCTGACTCTGACACTCAGTAGGTGTTTGATACTGGGTAAATTACTTAACTTCTCTGCAACTCAGATTCCTCTGTTTAAAATCGAAGACAGTGTTCTCTTCAGCTTTATAATAGAAAGATATGCATGTAAAGTGCTGAAAGCAGTGACTGTCACGTAAATCTCCCCCAAATCTTGGCAATGATAATGACGATAATGGCTGTGGTGATAATGATGATTCCTTTGTCCCTCAGAGGATTTAGATAGATTTCTGTCCTGTGGGAGACATTGATGTGAACAGAGAAATGGCATACACCTATGTGTTAACAGTGGAAAGTTGCATATTTCTTTCTAGAGAAATCAGAACCCCACCACAGTGACCCCTAAATACACATTTATGTCCAAGCACTCTGTCAGTGGAGATATTAGGTGCTTGGTGTCTGGGCTTTAAGTGCAATAGCTTCCGCTCCTCCATCTGTAGTCCAAAGAAGGCACCAAAGTTCTCAGTAGTAACCTGGCAGGAATAGCATAAGCATTTTTTATTTCCTATAGAGCCTATGTTCCTTCTGTCCATGGTTTCTTTGTGCTTCACGCAACTGACTTTTCTGTGGTATGCTTGGCCTTTTAAAAGCCCATTCTTATCATTTCCTTAGTGTCACACTTTCTTTTCTGAGCCATCTATACCACTGGTCTCTGTTGTGGACTCTTCCCCCATACCTAGCAATGACTTTTCCCCCAAACACATTTTAAAAATTACATTTGCATTAAATTTGGTTTTTTCTTAGACAAGTGGATAATATCTAAACTATACATGATGGGTGAGAGAATTTTTTCACAGTGAAAGATAGTAATAATAATAAAATCACAATAATACTAAACTAATAATAACGCTAATAATTTTAAAAATCCTGGATATATAAAATACATTGTAGAATTAGAAACAAATGCATTTGGGACTTAGCTATCTGGTGCAAGGCAGAAAATACCATGATAGAACATATACTCTTACTTTAATCAAATTAAAAAAATGATCGAAATTTAGATTTCCAGAAATCTTTTGAATGATTCAAATATACGTCATAACTGTGGGAACTGGATTGAGGGACAATATTCAGGCCAAAGAAATTGTTTCAGTTATTTTCACTGGAAGAATACTTCAAACTACTGAAAATGTGATTAAGAACCTGAGATTTATTCACTTGGATAAATGACTTGCCCAGTTCACTGACACTGTAAGATCTAAGTTCTCACAAAATGTAAGTTTCATAAAGGCTGGGGGTTTTGATATTTTTTCACAGTTATATTTCTAACATAGAAGTAGGTGTGGCACGTGATAGGTACTAATAAATATTTGTTGATGGACTTAATTTAAAAACACAATCACTGTCTTTTAGGGTTAGAATATATCTTGATTATCTCTAAATTT
This sequence comes from Balaenoptera physalus, assembly GCF_965194825.1. NCBI lineage: Eukaryota > Metazoa > Chordata > Mammalia > Artiodactyla > Balaenopteridae > Balaenoptera > Balaenoptera physalus. The sequence continues at coordinate 25,791,827 of NC_138903.1, read as the reverse complement.
CCATGATATATTATCTCATGTATTTTTATTCTCAATATATCTAAAAATTTATTTTAAAGTATTTTGATGTAGATTCAGATATACAAACAAATTGCAAGAATAATACAAAGAGTTCTTGCATATCCTTTAATCCCCAAATATTATCATGCTCTCTTTCTTTCCTTATGCATATAATACATATAAATACTGAAATATTTAGGGGTAAAGGACAATCATAATCATAGTGTAATTATCAAAAAGGAAATTAGTGTTGTTACAGTATTAGTTCATCTGAAGACCTTACTCATTTCACCAACTGTCCCTATAATGTCCTATGTAGAAAAATAAACCCCTGGATTATGTGTTGCATATAGTTATAAAGTCTCTTTCTCTCCTTTGATCTGAAAGAGTTTCAGTCTTTCCTTGTCTTTTACGACCTTGATTTTTTTTTTGATGGTCAGCTATTTTATAGAATGTACCTCAGTTTGGGTTTGTCATTGTTTTATGACTAGATTCAGGCTATGCATTTTACAGCAGGAATACCATAGTCGTGATATTATCACATTTGGGTTCACATAATGTTGATTTCCCCCACGACTGCTTTTGTTAACTTTGGTCATTTAGTTAATGCATTTGTTTTTTATTGCTGCTGTAACAAATTACCACAAGAGGCTTAAAACAACACAAATTTATTATATTGCAGCTCTGTATGTCAAGAGTCAGACATGGGTCTCACTGGGCTAAAATCAAGGTATTGGTAGGGCTGTTTTCCTTCTAGAGGCTCTAGGGGGAGAATTCTTTCCTTGCCTTTTCTGGTTTCTAGAGGCTTCACACATTCCTTGGCTCCTGGTCCCATTCTTCATCTTCAAAGTCAGCAACATTGCACCTCTCTGACCTTTTCTCTATAGTTACATCTCCCTCTGACCAGAGTTGGGAAAGATTCTCCACTTTTAAGGATTCATATGATTAGACTGGGTATAAGTGGATAATCCAATATACAGTTGAGCCTTGAAAACATGGGTTTGAACTCTGCAAGTCTACTTATATATGGACTTGTTTTCAACAGATATTTACTAGAGTACTATATGATCCACAGTTGGTTGAAGCTGCAGATGCAGAACCACAGATATGGAGAGCTGACTGTAAAGTTATACTTGATTTTTTTTTGAATTTTAAACTGTGCAGAGGGTCAGCATTCCTAACCACATGTTGTTCAAGGGGCAACTCTAATCTCCCTTCTCTAGGTCCTTAACTTTAATCACATCTGCAAAATCCCTTTTGTCATGTAAGGAACAGACACAGGTTCTGGGGATTCAGAAATGGACATCCGGGGCAGGGAGCATTATTATGCCTACCATCCTCAAGGTGGTGTTTGCCATGTCTTCACGGTACAGTTACTATTTTCTCCTTTGTATTTGATCATTGTACTGTGGGAGACAGTTTGAGATCATGTAAATATCTTGTTACTCACCAAACTTTCACACACTAGTTTTAGCAGCCATTAATTATATGTATCTAGGGTCTGAAACATTATTTTTTCCCCACACTGTCCAATCTTTTAAGGAATTAAGGGCTGCCCTTCAGACCATGTATCTTAGGTAAAGTTGCCCCCAGTATAGATTCTGAGATAAAGATGTGGGTAGAAATAATTCATTCATGTTGTGATCCCTGGAAATGCAGAGAGATTGTGGGCAAGGGAGACAAGCAAAGGAAGAAATCCAATGAGGAATGTATTAATGAGCAGTGTACTCTAGTACACTCTTTTTTTTTTTAACATCTTTATTGGAGTATAATTGCTTTACAATGGTGTGTTAGTTTCTGCTTTATAACAAAGTGAATCAGTTATACATATACATATGTCCCCATATCTCTTCCCTCTTGCATCTCCCTCCCTCCCACCCTCCCTATCCCACCCCTCTAGGTGGTCACAAACCACCGAGCTGATCTCCCTGTGCTATGCGGCTGCTTCCCACTAGCTATCTATTTTACATTTGGTAGTGTGTATATGTCCATGCCACTCTCTCACTTTGTCCCAGCTTACCCTTCCCCCTCCCCGTATCCTCAAGTCCATTCTCTAGTAGGTCTGCGTCTTTATTCCCATCTTGCCCCTAGGTTCTTCATGACCTTTTTTTTTTTTTTTAGATTCCATATATATGTGTTAGCATACGGTATTTGTTTTTCTCTTTCTGACTTACTCTGGTTTTCTCCAGAGATATGCCTAGGAGTGAAATTGCTGGGTTGTATGGTAGTTCCATTTTTAGTTTTTTAAGGAACCTCCATACTGTTCTCCATAGTGACTGTATCAGTTTACATTCCCACCAACAGTGCAAGAGGGTTCCCTTTTCTCCACACCCTCTCCAGCATTTATTGTTTGTAGATATTTTGATGATGGCCATTCTGACCTGTGTGAGGTGACACCTCATTGTAGTTTTGGTTTGCATTTCTCTAATGATTAACGATGTTGAGCATTTTTTCATTTGTTTTCAACAAAGTGTATACTATCTGTTACATGGGCAATTTATTTAAAAGTCACTCATCTTTATGTTCACATTTTTTAAAACATTGGGAAAAATAATATTTCTTTTATTAGGTCATAGTAAAAATTAATGAAGTGAGCTATGGTATATGGCAGCATTGTCTTATAAATCATAAAGGAGTTCAATATAGTTTAGTTGGGTATGGAGGTGGGCACATATTGAATACTAGATCTGCACCTGTAGACCCCACCTTGCTAGTTGCAGTTGTTAATTTGAAGCTCAAAGCAGCAAACTTAAGTAGCATCTTTTGCAGAATATTGCTGTAATACGACTCAGTTCTGTCTGAATGTTCTACATGGTAGAAGTTATTAGTGCTTAGTATAGTGTCTGGTACATAATAAACACTTAAGAAATATTTGCTGATTTAAATGAATTTGACTTTTGTTCTTTCCTTAGACTAATAACATTCCAGGAACAACCAGAGCTCAGTTTGACCAAGTCATTTATGCTCTTTGTCCATTGGTTCCGTTTGAGGCTTTTGCAACCTGATTTGCTTTTGGCTTTTATGAAGAAATGTCATTAATATTGAAAGCATACTTTTCAATTATTTAGAAGCACTAATGAATGTAAGTCTCAGGGAAGAAGCATTTTAGTTCTCTCATAAATAACTTTAATATAATGTCCATTTGACTGAAGAGACAAGTTATAGGATTCATCAAAATATACACAACCCTAATGACAAAATATAAAAATATCAAGACATATATTATACTTAGAATGATGGGGAAAAAATGACTTTGAGGTACCATTTTTAACATTTCAACAGATATATATTTTTTTCTGTACATTTTCACTGACACTGTGGCCTCAATATTGTCTGTTTCTAGGCAACCTTGGCAGGATCTTAAATTTTTCCATATTTTCTGTGTACATTTCCAAAAGTGCTCCCTCTTCTATCTATATGATTCCTAACGCTTGTCACTTCTTGGTCTTCAAGACAAGACAAGATAGACAAGGGCTTGATCACGTGTAGTTCTTTTCTTGTTGACCTCTCTACTTCTTGCTAATTAAGTAAAGACATTGTTTCTAAAATGAATTTCTCACTCTATCCTTATAACTCCTCTAATCAGCATCCTTAACTGTGCAGAACATTCTTTCCACTGTAATCAGATTAGACTTAAGTAGTTTCAGCTGTTGCTTTTCCACATTACCAACCTGATAATGTCAGTTTAATCAGCAGGCTGTGGGATATGTTATTCGATAATCCTAGCTCATAAAAATATGTCTTTTGAACTTCTGTTAGGATACGCACAACTTTATGTGAATCCTTGTATTATTTTTTTGCATTTATAAGTTAAAGTTGCAGGTATTTTTTCTTACACGAATTAATTACATTCATATTTCAGACAATGGTTTTTCTTTATGTATTCCCATTCTACACTCTGGCCTGAATCATGACACAGGGAAGATAGAATTATATAGAAAGAAAAATATTTTATTGTAATTCAGCTTTGCTATAATTAATTATTCAAAGTTCTTTGATTATGCAGATTTATATACTTTTCAGCATATACTCGACTTTCTATCTCACTGACAATGCACTAAGAACATTTTGAAACTTAATAATTAAAACTTTTTTTTCCAAATAATCTTTTGTATAAACTGATGCATGAGTTTCTAATCTTGGGTACCTGTATCCCTGGGTGAACGAAAAGCAAAAATGGTGGTCCCTGTGTTATGCTTAGTTGTTTGAAAAGCCAAATGTAAATCTCAACGTTTTCATAAGCTGAGGCTTCAGTACTCATGTGAAACCTGACATTTCTTTGTTTTATTTCCTGGAAGTCTTTGTATGTTGCATGTTAACTGGTTACCTCAGCTTACTTGAAACTGTGATTGCTCTTTTTTACCGTAATGAAATTGAGAAAGAATTATTATCAAGCAATTTATTGGGAGGAAAAACTTTCAGAACATGAAGTCTGAGGATTGAACTAGGAAAAATTGAAGGCATTAATATTGGGAAAATCTGAGATAACATATTTCAGAATGTACTCTTGATATGGTCTAAGGACTGGTTTATGACACCCAGAGATAACTGAATAACTGATCCTCGATTTAGTTACATGGCATGTGAAATTCAGGAATGTTCTGGGACATGGCTGTAATTATTCTCAGAAGTTGAGGGTAATAGGGATGTCTATTCCTGAGTGTCCTGTACTACCAATGGTCTCTGTGAACTTGCTGTATATTATACAGCTAAGTTCGATGAGGGACTCCTGATCCAGATGAATTTACATCCCTTACATATCCAGACACAACTACATTCAGATTTAATTCAGGTTATGCATATAAAACTGTGCACAGAACAGGAAATGTGGCTTCCATAATGTCTGAAGCGACCCTCTGTCATTCATATAGTCTCATCCTCAGTGTGCATCTGCCCGGTAAGGATTTGGGGCTCAGGTAACTTGGCCATTTACTCTGACTGCACTGATTTCCTTTTGTGATAAATGAACCTTATTTGATTTACCCAAATCAATATCAGTGTGCAGTTGTTCCATCAGTACAAGCATATTGTTGACCCACGTCAATGGAATTATAAAAGAAGTGTTACGAATACTTAACCATAGAACTGGTATTTTAAAAAATGATATTAGGGACTTCCCTGGTGGTCCAGTGGTTAAGACTCCATGCTTCCACTGCAGGGGGCATGGGTTCGATTCCTGGTCGGGGAACTAAGATCCCACAGGCCGCATGGCAGCAGCCAAAAAAGAAGTGATATTAAAACAAAGAAACAAGCCAAAAACACCATCAGAAAGAACAAACTAGATTAAGGATAAAGTCACTTGTAAACTTTAGGATAATTTTTTCAGCTTTTTCTTATATACATATATTACGCAAAGTTATAATGATAATAGAGGGAATATAAATAACGTTAACTACAACACAAACACTGAACTTCAGCTGCTTTTTAAATTTTTCTATGCTCCATTCCAATCTTCACCCAGTAGTATAGATTTGATATAACTATAGTCAAAATTCACAGTTTAAATAACTGGATACTATTGTAACCAACGGATGTAGTGTCAGTTATTTAAATATTTGTTTTTTCTTCTTTTTTCTCTTTAATTTTCCTATCGCATAGAGGATACAACAAAAAAGTTCCTTAAATTTGTAATTACATGATGATTTTTCACTGGCATGTAAGAGTGACCATATTTAGGAGGTAGTGGATGATAAAAAAACAGGGAAGAAGCTGGGTGAACACAAGTAAAGAGCAATGAGGAAACACAAAACAAAACAAGGGGTCCAAGTCCTTCTATGGAGAATTTACATTCTGCCAATGACCTATGTGGCTTAACTTTTACATTTTATTTCAGGTTAAATTGATGTAAGATATTACACAAACTTTGTTATACAAGTTGGTGTTTGGGGGAAGTTATCATATTCTTTTATATATTTGTTTCCTGTGTGTTTTTTATGGTGAATTTTAAGTGAAAAGAGACCCTTATCATCTCAAGGATATTATGAATATTCTGTGGTCAAAACCGTCTCACTGTTACCTCGTTACTGAAATTAGAAAAAGATATTACAAGAAAAGAAAACTATAGACTAACATTTCTCATAAATCTAGATGCAAAAATCTTTAACAAAGTTTTAGCTAATGGTGTCCAGCAGTTTGTAAAGAAAATTCTCTCTCTCTTTCTATCTATTGATCTATGGATCTAGAACCTAGAGATACTAACCATTCTTCTGATATGAACATATATATGCATACATAAAATTATCTTTTAAAAATTAATTAATTAATTAATTAACTTTTGGCCGTGTTTGGTCTTTGTTGCTGCGCACAGGCTTTCTCTAGTTGCGGCGAGAGGGGCCTACTCTTCGTTGCGGTGCACGGGCTTCTCATTGCAGTGGCTTGTCTTTGTTGCGGAGCACAGGCTCTAGGCGTGCGGGCTTCAGTAGTTGTGGCACACAGGCTCAGTAGTTGTGGCGCACGGGCTTAGTTGCTCCACGGCATGTGGGATCTTCCCAGACCAGGGCTCGAACCCGTGTCCCCTGCATTGGCAGGCGGATTCTTAACCACTGAGCCACCAGGGAAGCCCCCATAAAATTTTCTTTAGTGTCTGTTTAAATCTTTTACCCATTTTGTAAAATACATGTTTTATTTTAGAATAGTTTTAGGTTTGCATAAAAGCTATGAATATAATACAGATAGTTCCTATATACCTCGATACCCAGTGTTCCCTATTATTAATATCTTACATTAATACAGTACATTTTTGTACCATATGTGAGATATTTATCAATGAAAAAGTAAGTTCACACAAAGACTCATGCTCAAATGTTCAAACTACTTTTGCGTAAAGCACACCCAAACTGGAAACAGCTCAATTGTCCATCAATCCGTCAATAGGTAAATAGATAAACAAGTTACAATATATCCATTCAAAGGCATATCATTCAGAAAAAAAAAAAAGTACCGCTACCTTTAACAACATTGATGACGCTCAGTAGCATTGTGCTAAGTGAAAGAATCCAGACACAAGAGCCGACGTGTCTTCACATTCTATTTATATGAAATCTAGAAAGAGAAAAAGCATACCAGAAAAAAGAAGATCAGTGTTTGCCGGGCACTGGGGTGGAAGAAGGCAACTGAATGCAAAGAGGCCAGAGGAAATTTTGGGGAGATGGATATGTGCTATATATTTATTGTGGTGGTAAGTACATGACTGTAAGCATTTGTCAAAACTGTATGTGGGGACTTCCCTGGTGGCACAGTGGTTACAAATCCGCCCACCAAGGCAGGGGACACGGGTTCGAGCCCTGGTCCAGGAAGATCCCACATGCCGTGGAGCAACTAAGCCTGTGCACCACAACTACTGAGCTTGAGGTCTAGAGCCTGCGAGCCACAACTACTGAGCCCATGTGCCACAACTACTGAGCCCACGTGCTGCAAATACTGAAGCCTGCACGCCTAGAGCCCATGCTCTGAAACAAGAGAAGCCACCACAATGAGAAGCCCACGCACCACAACAAAGAGTAGTCCCCCGCTCACCGCAACTAGAGGAAGCCTGCACATAGCAATGAAGACCCAACGCAGCCAAAACTAAATAAAATAAATTTATTAAAAAAACTGTACGTGTATTGTCAGAACTATATGCATATAATGGGTGAATTTTAATATATGCAAATCATATCTCAATAAAGCTGATAAATAAAACGGTAAGTGTCATGATGGAGGTCATAGAACTCTGTTGCATGTATTTTCTCCATTCTATTTCCAAGATTTTGGATCATGTTTACTATCATTACTTAGATTTCTTTTTCAGGTAGACTGCCTATCTCCTCTTCATTTGTTTGGTCTGGTGGGTTTTTACCTTGCTCCTTCTTCTGCTGCATATTACTCTGTCTCCTCCTTTTGTTTAACTTACTGTGTTTGGGGTCTCCTTTTTGCAGGCTGCAGGTTCATAGTTCCCGTTGTTGTTGGTGTCTGCCCCCAGTGAGTGAGGTTAGTTCAGTGGCTTGTGTAGGCTTCCTGGTGGAGGGGTCTGGCGCCTGTGTTCTGGTGGGTGGAGCTGGATCTTGTCTTTCTGGTGGGCAGGGCTGCATCCGGTGGTGTGTTTTGGGGTGTCTGTGAGCTTATTATGATTTTAGGCAGCCTCTCTGCTAATGGGTGGGGTTGTGTTCCTGACTTGCTAGTTGTTTGGCATAGGGTGTCCTGCACTGTAGCTTGCTGGTCGTTGAGTGGAGCTGTGTCTTAGCGTTGAGATGGAGATCTCTGGGAGAGTTCTCGCCCACTGATACTACATGGGGCCTGAGGTCTCTGGTGGTCCACTGTCCTGATCTCAGCTCTGTTATCTCAGAGGCTCAGGCCTGACAACAGGCCGGAGCACCAAGACCCTGTCAGCCACACGGCTCTCAACCCTCACTATAAATAATTCCTTTAAAGGTTGGAGCTATGTTTTGTTCATCTCCATATCCTTAGTCACGGAGTAATCCATGGTGCATTCCTTTAACCAGCCTCTTCCAAGTTAAGGAAGCCATTTTTCTGCAAAGCCTCTTGATAAAAAGATAACCATGTTTCCAAGCCTGTAAGCTGAGTGATCAGTTGCTGATATTTGAAACTCAACCAAAATGCAACCACACCTGAAGTCCATGAGCCTTTTGGTGTGTCTGCATCAAGAAGTGCCTGGCTTCAGAAAAACAGATGGTTTCACTATGTGAAGGGGCTGCACCTGTGCTTCTGACTGACCAGCTGTAAATGGGAGGTTCCCACAATCCCCTCCTGGGTTCAATCTCATTTGCAAATATTTTCTCCCATTCCGTAGGTTGTCTTTTCATTTTGTTTATGGTTTCCTTTGCTGAAACACACATTTTAAAAAGTGTACATGGAACATGTGCTTGGACATATTCTGAGCCATACAAGAAGTCTCAATAAATTTCAAAGGACTAAGATCATACAAGTTACATTTTATAATCACAATGCAATTAAATTAGAAATCAGTAGTAATAAGATATCGAGAAAATCACCAATATCCAGACAAATAATACACTTCAAAACAATCTCTGGGTAAAAAAAGAAATTACACAAAAATAAGAAAAAGTACTGAATAGTGACTTCATAAAGGAGGATATTCAAATAATCAAATAGCTAGTAAAATATGAAAATGTGCCCAACCTTATTATTCATCTGAGAAACACATATTAAAACTACAATAGGATATAACTAAAGACCTGTCAAATGGCAAAAAATGCAAAAGAATGGCAATATCAATGTTGGCAAGTATATGGAATAAATAGGGCTCTCATTCACTGCTGGTGGGAATGTGAATTACTACAACTTCTTTGGCAGCATCTACTAAAGCTGAACATATGCATACTCAAGAAGTTCACTTCTTTGGTAGATACCCAGTGGAAATGTGTACATGAATCCACCAAAAAGACATGGACCAAAGTTTTCATGGCACTTTGTTTTTAATAACTGAGAACTGGAAAAAATTTAATTGTCCATCAACAGAATGTAAATAAATGGTGGAATATTCATGTAATAGAAGGCTACACAGCAGTGAGAATGAATAAATGTATACAAAACATGGACGAATCTCACTAGCAATGTTGAGCCAGAGAGGACAGAAACAAAGTTACATCCTGCTTCATTTAACTTACAATTCAAAAGCAGGCCAAACTAACCCATGGTTTTAGAAGTTAAGATAGTGGTTCCTTTGGTGGGGACAGTGTCTGGGTTGGTGTAGGAGAGGTCTTCTGGATGTACTGGTAATGCTGATTTATCTATCTGGGTGCTGGTTATATTGGTATGTTTGGTTTTTGACAATCTGAGCTTTATATTTATTATTTGTACACTTTTCTGAATGTATGTTGTACTTTGTTATAAAGTTTCATTAAAACAGCATTAGTATGACGAAGTCATAGTTGCCTTGAATGTCCTCAATAGCCTTCCTCTTCTGTTCAGTTGAAGCCAAACTTCTAAGGAAGACAGAAAAGTCCCTTCATGATCTGGTCCCTCTCCACCGCTCCAGCCTCATCTTGAGGAAGGCCCTATCGCTCATAGCCTACGCGCAGTGATTTTCAGATCCCTCAGTGATCATGCTTTTGCAAACCTCTTGGCTTAGGCATAAATTGTTCTTTCTTCCAAAATTGCTGCTACTCCTGTTTTGCCTGCTTATTTCCTGGTCACACTCCTATGGGAAGTCTACAGTGATGCTTTCTATCATCTTAGGTGTCTCCAATATTGGTATCATGACTCCTTTTGCTTTTCTCAGCAACTTAATGTTAGTGTATTTTATAGCCTTTTCTAGAATTGTCTTCATCACTATTCTAGATGTGAATTGCTTGGGAACAAATTTCACCTCTCATTAAACATTATGCCTAAGAAACAGTTGGTATTCAATTCATGTTTATTGAACATATGACTGACTCCTTGTATCAAACATCAGACAATCTATGGACTGTGAAAGAGCTATGTGATCTGGAATCCATTTCCCCCAAGATACTCTGTGTTCCCATCCACAGTTAATTCTGGGATGTTTCATGTGAATGGTGGAGGTCGTATACGTCGGGATCAAGTCAGAATACAGAAGTGCACCAATTATTTTGAAAGAATTTAAAATAAAGAATCATTATTTTTAAATTATTGCAGAACTGAAAAGGCTAAAAGGGGACCCTGAGGCATCAGAGAGGTAGTAACTGCAGAAAGTAGCTACCATCCTTATGGCTGGGGAACAAAAGAAAGAGGTTGTAATATTAAAATTTAAACTCTTGAAGGTGGGTTCCCACAGAACAGGCCCTTCCTCCTCCTCTAGCCTTCTTTTTTCCTTCCCCTTGGAGCCGTGCGGTCTCCTGATAACACTCTTTATTGGTAAAGCCTAACATGGAGCAGCTAGAACTGCAGAAATGCGGTCTGCAGTCTCAGTAGGGGCAGAACAAAGCGCAGTACAGAGGGGTAGGTTTGAGGTTGAGAGGCGACAGCTTAACCAGCACAGTGGGGATGGGGAAGAGGTATCTGAAGTAAATTTCAGAAGCATAACCCTTTTAATCTTTTGTAAAGGGACAAAGGGTCATTCCTTGAACTGCTCTCTTGAGTCTTATTTTAGTCTTCAGAGAGACTCAATGGCAAATGAAAGTTTTCTCCTAAATTCACAGAGGACATGGAGCTTCCTGGACATCCCCAGGAACAGACCTGGATAAAGGAGTGTATTTTGATAGAAGGAGACATACAAGGGATTTCACAAACATTGGCTAAACTGAGCAGAATGGAGGGTCTTGTGACTTAGGGATCATCATGGTAACCATGGTGACTATAATGTTTATGAGGCAAACTGCATGACTCAGTATATTTTCTACTGCTGTTGAAAATACATCTTCATTTACAGATACTATTTCATTTAATAATAGCTAGAAGATGTAGAGCAGTTCTTTGAAATGAGTAATTAGGTTTAATTAATCCTATCAACTCGAGAAGGACAAGAAAGTTTATCATACACTGGTATTTTCAGCTGCTTTTACTGGAAAACGGAATTCATACTCATCCCTTTGCAGTTTTGATCAATTTAACCAAGATTCTAATAAAAATCTATTTCTAAGTCTTATAGAAAAATAAATCTTATCTAAAAAAGCAGTCTGCTTTTGCTATACTATGATAGTGAGAATACTAAAAAACTTCACATTATTAAAAAATTCCATAATAAAGACAATTGTTTCAAGTGGAAAAGTGGTTTACAGTCCAGAAAGTTCCAGACTAGCAATAATGAAATTCCCTTATCTGTAGCAATTTCAGTAATGATGGTATATTTGTACGTGTCTGTGTCTGTGTGTGTTTAACATTCTAAATATAACAAACCCAGCATAGGCTCATATTAATTTTGGTTTTATAATAATGAATTTTATTTTTTAAAGATCTCATTAGCAGACATTTCTTATACAGCTGTATCAACCTTTATCAATTTCATCACCTATTGTTATGCTAAAGACTACAAAGTCCCTCAGTCTGAATTATGAAGACTGTGATATCTCGGGAACACCTGAGTGATGAATTTGGATGGCACCTTGTGTTGGGGCGCAATTCTCTATGGGTGTCTTGTGTTTCTTTGTATCTTGAAAGTGAAACACTGATTGCCCTTTGTTTCAGACGGTCTTTTCAAGAATGTTTGTAGAGCAAACGACCTTGGGATACAGAGATAGTGTGTCCCTCTGGAGCAAACGACAGGTATGCTTGCTTCTCATTACAAAAGATTCAGGCTTCCTAAACTCAGGATTCCTCTACTGTAAGGCAACCGCCTGTGTGGGCGAGTATCACCTAGCTTTCTCTGCATTGCCCTGTGGGAACCGGGGCTTGGGGAAATTGGCACCAAAATGCTGATACTCTGGCTACTGCTTGTATTCATTTTCTATCGTTGCTGTTAAAAAATTACCTCAAAGTTAGTGACTTAAAATAGCACATATTTATTATCTTATGGTTCTAGAGGTCAGAAGACCAACAGAGATCTGACTGAGCTAACATCAAGGTGTCAGTTAGGGCTGTGTTCTTTCTGAACACTCTAGGGAAGAATTCATTTCCTTGCCTTTCCCAGCTTCTAAAGGCTGAACTCTTCCCCGGCCTCGTGGTCCCCTTCCTCCATCTTCAAAGCCAGCAAGGTAGCATCTCTCTGGCCCTGATTCCAGCCTCTCATCCCTTTCTCTGACCCCAGCCAGGAAAGTTTCTTCACTTTTAAGGGTCCTTGTGATTAGAACAGGCCCACCTAGATAATCCAGAATAGGCACCCCATCTCAAGGTCTCTGACCTAGAAGTTGCCTGATTACCAGCATCCATGAACCTGTGGCAGCCTAACTTGTTAGCTTGCAAGCAGAGCAAAATCTCAGACCCTTTTTAGTACCCGAAACCATGACCCTTAGTTTGGAAATTGAATTCAATCATTTTAGCAAACATATCTAACTGCGAGTTAAATAAAGCTAAATATGAGTCTCATTTTAAGTACCCATGGCTGCTTTAAGATTTTCATGTTCAGAAAGCAGACGTCCCAACGTCCCAGGCCATGTGAACTAAATAACATTATTAAATGAACTTAAAACTATTCTCTAAGTCAGTGGTTCTGAAGATTTAGCATGTACAGTAATGTCCTGAAAACTTGTCTGATGATCACATTCCTATCACAGCTCCATCCACCTGAGAATTTGTTCTGGATTTGATTGCAGAAGTCTAAATTTTTAACCAGTGCACCAAGTGATCCTTGCTTTGAGATCCAGTTTTTTACTACCAGTTACTTTTGTTGCCTTAGTAATTACATTTCTCTCTACTTGTATTGAAAATGTATGTACTTAAAATGGAATTCTAGAGTCGTCATAGCATTCATCATTTATTCACTAAAGAAAATGTTTCATTCAACAGTGTTGTAGCCATATTTTGACTTCTCTTCATTGACACCAAATATAGACCAGTTGAGGCCACCACATTCTAAGAGCTTCCCATGTCAAGTTATTCTAACAGGCATTGTGCTTGTGAATAGAATAACTTCAGTTTATTCTAATTTCAAGGGTTTACATTACATTTCATAATGACAGTTTTGGAAAAGATCATGAGGGTTTATTTTGGGAAGATTTAAACATTCATAGACATCATTGGTGGATACAAACTAATACACTACTTCTGAATATTTTTTTAAACACACACACACACTCATATCTGTGCTAACAGTTTGCTTGAACTTGGGACTTATCAAAGGAGTAAGAAATCATAGCCAAAAGAGTTAGGATACCAAAATTACAAAACCTCCTGCACAGATAGAAATGATTAAGCTTTCAGTCACTTCACCTAGCTTTATTTTTTGTAAGATTACACATGGACATTTATCACTTTGTCCCCATTGCTATTTTGTATCTGTTAAAGGGGACTTGAAATTCATTAGGGGAAAAAAGGTATTTTATGTTATCTTCATAGCCTGTATAATGTGGAAAAAATGGTGGCTATACTGTCAAAGTGTATGTAACTATTAAAATTACTTTGTAGGGATGTTTCAGGGAGATCAATTTCTATTAAAACATATATTTTGTTCCCCAGGCTTTCTGTTCCTCCAAGTAAATGAATCCCCTAGTTTGCTAATTTAACTGTATTAGAAATTCTAATTTTTAAAATCATACATTTCATAGAAAACTGGAACCCACTTATTCTCAAACTAGAAGGTTTTTTCTTTTTAATGAGGTGTTCTTTTTCTGTCACTTCACTAAGTAACCAACTCACATTTTCAAAGCCATCTCTTTTAGTCTAAGATTAAAATAGAAATCCATTTTATTTATTATACAGTGCCGTTGTCCTTGCCATGTACTCTTATGTATGTCACAAGTTGGCATATTTACTTGACATCTGACAACAAATCATAAGCAGTAAAAATATTTTCATTAATTTAATAAACATTGATGAGGTCCAGGGCCACCATAAATGCTTGTGAGGTTGTGCACTGTATAACTTCAGGGGTGCCATTCACATCATATTTATGCGTGTGGTGCCCCGGGAGTTGTGCAGTGCACAACCTGCACAACTATATAAGGTGGCCCTGCCTAATATGAAGTCAGACACTGTGATATGTGCCAGGCATGAATATAAGGATGAAGACATCAAAGTAGTTTTTCTTTCAGAACTTATAGTTTGGTGAGGGAGACTGATAATTAAAAGAACTGGTGATAAGTCCTATGACAAGGAAAGCACAGAGCCTTCCTGTCAATATAGCCATCCAATTAAGATAGAAGAACAAATAAAGGTGAGCAGTTAAGGCCAGAACTTGTTCTGGGAACATTTCAAAGTATGGGATCCTAAGCCAGATTTTCTTTTTCTATTGCAGCTCAGTATTAACATAAAATTTAATCACAAATATTCTACTTGTGTAAATGAGCTAGGTGCTTTTTATAGCATCCCCCCCCCCACCCCGCTCATGGTAAGGCCATAGCTATTAAATAAAACACTATTTCCCTATGTTTTCTCCCAGGCTCTAAGCTGGCTCTGCCTCCTGATCCTGCTAACCGCTAATCCCATCTTGTGTGTCTTTATTGTGTTCATACTCAGCTTTTGATTGTTCTTACCTGGTGGTCCATCTCTTGGAACTTGATGCTTCTGAGATTCTAGAGGTTTCTCAAGCCAAACTCAGTGAATTTGGTACTTCTTTTTCTACACCCTGCAGCTATGGCCCAGCTCCACCCATTTCCAAGCCCTGATTTTTGAACCTCAGCCCTGGAATCCACTGCTTACTTCCAATATGATTTTGGTTTTTTTTTCTTAAAGCCAAGTCTAGGTGCAAAATTTTGTTCTGATAAACGGAAGCTTCATGAGGGCAGGAATTTTGATATATTTTGTTCAGACACACCTCCAGTGCCTAGAACTATGCTTATTATTTAGTGCTCATTAAGTATTTGCTAAGTGATTAAATGTATGTGGGACAATACACAAAGATTCCAAGGGCCTTTTGCTGGGACCTGCCTCCCAGATGTTGCTGATTTTTGTTTTTCTGGGGGTGCACTCGCTTAGTTTCTGGTTGTGTTCCCTGGGCTCCCAACACAGAACTCCACACTCCAGCATCCTTGAAAGGTGGAGTCCAGAGCGCTGCCCAGCTTAACAGTGCCTCCCTGTGGTAAGGAATCCAACTGCAGCTGAGGGACTCCGCGGTCTCAGAATCTAGACCAAATTCCCTTCCATCTCACCATGGCAGGAAAACTGCTCATAGGAATATCAACCAGTGACTTAGGGTCTCGATCCTCCTTTCCTTCCAGATGTACTTATATAAGAGCAGATTATGCTCTAGGTCCCCAGTGGAGGCAGTATAGAGTGTCTTCAGGGTTTCTTGATGGGCAGACAAAACAGATCACAGCACAACTCTGGTAAGGATTCTGGAAAAATAAAAGTAGTACTTTGGGAAAGTTTTCCTCTCTCCTTGCCATTTTCACTCCAACTTTAAAATGGAGCTCGTGACGGAGGCCTGTGAGTCCATTAAGCCGATGCACTTCCTGTTCTGAACTTGAAGCCTGAGCTACTCTCAAGTATGACGACGACACAGTACAGTAGGAGTTCACTGGGCCCTCCTCCTCAGGGCTTTGTACATACGATAGTTCTAATGTCATGCATCCCCCCAGAAGAAAGGTTGGTCTGGACTATAGAAAACACATCTGAAGACCTCTTTTTATATCCAAGATGAAATCTGAAGTTCATCCCTAACCAACCTAGATCTTTACCTTCAAGACTGATAGCAACAGCTGAGCCTCTTTGACCTAGGCAATACCACACCCTCAGACCTCTGTCCTGTGCCTATTTCCTTCACTTGCTGGTCCCAGAAAATAGCACTTACCCTGTTTGGAATGAGAATTTCTATGCGTCACAGCTATCTTAAAAGCTTGCTAATATCACCACAAATGACTGTGGAATCTGGTGACTCAGGCCAAGACAACTTGAACAAATTTGGTGGACTTGGAAACTCTCCACACAAGAGACAGTGTGTCACCTTCTTTGGTGTCTTGTATTTGTCATAGATCACATGCCAGAAACAAATGCTCTCCAGAGAAACATATTTTCAAAAGCCTGTATTTCTGGATGAGAACCTATATTGGGATATCCTTCGCTAACAAACTACGCCTACAACTGATTTAATGAATCAGTGTTCCAGGGTCACTTTAAGAGAATCCTGCGAGTGGCATAATTCGTAAAGGCTTACTGTACCTGCATTTCCTGGCCAGGAAAGCACTGCTAACATAGACTCCCAGATTATGCTAGGAGATGCATTGCCATTACATATGGCCATTTAAGCTGACTGCTGTGGCCTGGATGTTGTGTCCTCCAAAATTCATATGCTGAAGCCCTAACTCCCAGTGTGGCTATATTTGGAGATGTGGCCTCTAACGAAGTTATTAAAATTAAATGAGGTCATAATGGTGAGACCCTGATCATGATAGGATTAGTGTCTTTAAGAGATACCAGAAAGCTAGCAGGCCTGCACTTGTTCTCCCTCCCTCCCTTCTTCCCCCTTCTCTAATATATATATACATATATATACGTATGTATATATCTCCATTCTTTTGCTTGCACATATCAAGGAAGAGCTGAAAAAGCAGCCGTCTGCAAGCCAGGAAGAGAGCTCTTACCAGAAACCGATCATGCTAGCATCTTGATCTGGGACTTTTAGCCTCCAGAACTGTGAGAAAATTCTATTGTTTAAGCCACCCATTCTAAGGTATTTTATTACGGCAGCCCAAGCAGTCTAATATTGATACACTGACCAAGACTGTAAACCATAGAACCTGGGATACTTGTTGCCATCATCCATGGGAACATGTACCTTTATTTATTTTCTTCTGTTCATAACTTAGTATAGTATTGACGACAGTCAAAATACAAGCCCTAGAAATGTAATTTTTCACCAAAAAATGTACATTTAAATTAAGTTCTGATCTTTGCAATAATTTTCTTCTATGTAAAATTCAGACTAAGAACTTCATAATCAAGAAAATCATTACCAAATTAGAGTTCTAAGTCACCTACAAACTGAGATTTTTGAGAGGTGATAAAATTTTAAATGAGGGACAAGTATATGAAAAGTGGGATTTCTAAAAATGCTGATTAAGGAATTGGGGATATAAGGAATTTCAAATTTAGGGTTATGCTAATTAATAATTTTTTATGTAGAAATTCAGGGTAATATTACAGACAAGTCTCTTTAGTAATCAGAGATGCAATTCATATTATTATAAAAAACCATAAACTTTGTGAAAAAAGGCTTTAGATAAAATCTTTTTGATTGGAACTATCAAATGAGATGGGTTCTTAAGTGCTATTCCAATGATTATTTTTAAAAATCTTAGATTGTAGTGAGTTTTATATAGTAGGTGCCCAATTAATGTTTATTGAATGAATGAATACGTCAGTAAGGATTAAAGGCACTCTCAGAATGTAATTTTTGAAGTTTTTGGGAAATTCCTAAAACACTCTTTCCTGTGACAGTTTGGGATGCTGACTGGAAAGTAGTTAGTTTCTCCGTTAAAATAAGGTAATTTGTGATGTTAAAAGAAAGCAGTATTGGAAGTCTAAGAAAGGGTGAGTTACTTTGAGTTTTTTCAAAAGAATTTTTAAAATTGCCCATTCAATTATCATCTTACAGGAAGTGGAGTACATATGTTGTCAAATAAAAGTTCAAATAATTGCGGTACATGCTATTAGGCTATGTAAAGAAGAAGGATGGATGGATGGATCAGTTGCTCTTCTCACTTTAGGGAGAATTATGTTCGCCATTTCTGCAAATAGTACCTCCTTTTGCTGAAGCACTGTCAGGTGACCAAAAGTCTAGCACATTTTCTGTGACTTTAAGTGTTCTTGACTGAAT
This sequence comes from Balaenoptera physalus, assembly GCF_965194825.1. Lineage (NCBI taxonomy): Eukaryota > Metazoa > Chordata > Mammalia > Artiodactyla > Balaenopteridae > Balaenoptera > Balaenoptera physalus. Next base: position 25,773,499 of record NC_138903.1, on the reverse strand, counting down.
TTCAATCCCAGTTCTGTTAGCAACTTTTCTTTGACTATAGACATCAACTTCTCTGTGCCTTGGTCATCTAAGTAACATGAGATGGTTATATTAGATGGTACCTTCCAACTCTTAAAAATATAGAAAAAACTTTCAAATGTGATAGTCCAAAAAATTCAATCAAGTAAACATTTTTGTTGTATTATTGCAAGTTTAGCTAAAAAAACCAATATTTTAAATACTTCTTCCAGTTAATGTGTGGAAAAATAAAAGCAAGTTTTCATTTGTAGTAAATGTAGGATATAAACTGAGAAACTCTCAAATAATAATGTGGCAGTTACTTTCTAACTCATCTTAGTAGGACTATAGAAACTTCAGCTGTTTGAGAACAGCAGATGATGTATGGAGGCTTATAGACTAATAAGCATTTTATTATGTGTGTGTGTATCTATGTATGTGTGTGTGTGTGTGTGTGTGTGTGTGTATATATATATATATATATACACACATATATATCCCACTGTTTTTATTCTTCATAGTGAAACTCTTTATTGAATTAGTTCAATGATTGTCTATATCAGAATTTGATGATAATTAAAGAATAATAATAATACTGGTATACAGTATACTTATGCCAGATTTTCACTGTGTTTTTGCAAAATATCTACATATTTAGTTTAATTTTTTATTTGGCTTTGAGCTGGAAGAGAAAATTATTTAACTTAATTTCCGTAATGGCATAGTAAATGTGTAAAACCACTGCAGGAACAGTAATAGAATTTGGTATTACATTTTACATCAATTTTGAATATCAATTTAACTTCAAGATGTGGCTTTAGGTGAATTGAAAAGAGACTTAGTGACATAAAAATCTGTTCCAATTCAAAATGTGGCTTTAAGTGAACTGAAAAGAGACTTAGTGACATAAAAATAGGTTTCAAAACTTAAATAAATAGAGGACTTCCCTGGTGGTCCAGTAGTTAAGACTCCATGCTTCCACTGCAGGGGGTGCAGGTTCGACCCCAGGTCCAGGAACTAAGATCCCACATGCTGTGCAGCTCAGCCAAAAAAAAAAAAAAAAAAAAGAAAAGAAAGAAAAGAACTTGAAATTAACATGATTGCATGTTAAATAATGTAACTTGATAGAATAACAGCCCTCCCAGAGATACCCACATCCTAATCCCTGGAACCTGTGAATATGTTATGTTACATGGCAAAGCAGAATTAAAGTTGCAGATGTAGTTAAGTTTGCTAATCAGATGACCTTAAGATAAAGATATGATCCTAAATTATCCAGGTGGGCCCATTGTAATCAGAAGGCTCCTTAAAAGTGGAATAGGCCGGCAAAAGTGAAAGTCAGAGGAGCTGTGGCTATGGAAGAGGTCAGAGAGAAGGATTTGAACCCCATTGTTGGCTAAAACACCTGCTTTACTTTGTAATGTCTTCTCATATATAAAATTGTTTTGTTTATTTTTTGGACTTTATGCCAGTCTAATCACATTGTATGATTTTATGTCTCATTTCTCTTGTTTAGCATTATGTTTACAAGATCTTTAATAGTTATTGCATGGAGCGGATATCTGTTCATTTGTATTGCTTTGTAGTATTCACCAACTGTATACAGTACGTCCCCTACAGACAAACGAGTTCCATTCCAAGAGCACGTTCGTAAATCCAATTTGTTTATTAAGTCCAACAGAGTTAGCCTAGGTACCCAGCTAACACAATTGGCTATATAGTACTGTACAGTAGTAGGTTTATAATACTTTTCACACAAATAATATGTACATAAAAAACAAACACAAAAAGTAAAGACAACATGTTTAATCTTAAAGTACAGCACCTTGAAAAGTGCAGTAGTACAGTACAGCAGCTGGCATACAGGGGCTGGCACGCATGTTCACATCTTTGAAAGTTTGCAACTGGAAGGTTTGTATGTAGGGGACTTACTGTATACCACAATTTATTTATGCATTCTAATTTTGATGGACATTTGTGATGTTTTCTGTTTGAGCCTGTTACAACGCTTCTACGAACATTTGTGTGTGTGTGTCTAGATGTGGATGTTTTGCTGTAGATTAGTGTCTTTTATAAGTTTTGGTGATTTGTCATTATATCCTAAAAGTTGTCCCTGCTCCATTATTTCTCTCTCATTCTGGGACATCAACTAAATGTAAGTTAGGCCTTCTCATTGTAACTCTATGTCTCTTCTATATTTTCCATCCATTTTGTCATTTTTTGACTGAATTTTGGATAATTTTCATAATAATTGACTATATTTAGTTTATCTGCAGACATTCTTCATTTTATTGCACTTGGCTTTATTGCATTTTGCAGGTATTGTGTTTTTTACAAATTGAAGGTTTGTGGCAACCCTGTATTGTCAGATAAAGGTCAGATGATAGTAATAAAGTTTTGTTTTGTTTTGTTTTGTTTCTGGCTGCATTGGGTTTTCGTTGCTGTGCATGGGCCTTCTCTTGTTGCAGCGAGTGCAGGCTTCTCATTGCAGTAGCTTCTCTTGTTGTGGAGCACAGGCTTTAGGCACGCGGGCTTCAGTAGTTGCAGCACACTGGCTCAGTAGTTGTGGCACGTGGGCCCTAGCATGTGCGGGCTTCAGTAGTTGTGGTGCGTGGGCTCAGTAGTTGTGGTGTGCGGGCTCTAGGGCATGCAGGCTTCAGTAGTTGTGGCCTGCAGGTTCAGTAGTTGTGGCTCGTGGGCTCTAGAGCGCAGGCTCAGTAGTTGTGGCACACGGACTTAGTTGCTCTGTGGCATGTGGGATCTTCCCAGACCAGGGATTGAACCTGTGTCCCCTGCATTGGCAGGTGGATTCTTAACCACTGAGCCACCAGGGAAGTCCCAGTAATAAAGTCTTTTTAATTAAAGTATGTACATTGTTTTAGACGTATGCTTTGCACTCTTGATAGACTATAGTATAGTGTAACCTTAACTTTATATGCACTGGGAAACCAAAAAATTCATGTGATTCACTGTATTGTGATATTTGCTTCAGTGCAGTGGCCTGGAACTGAACCTATAATATCTCTGAGGTATGCCTATCCATTGAATTTTTAATTTCATTTATTATATTTAAATTTTTTGGCATATCTACTTAGTTCTTTTCCAAACTTACTCCATCACTTTTTAGAAACCTCTATTTTCCATGTGTATTTTCCAGCTTGGGTTTCATTTCTTTTACAAACATGAAGCTTATATAATATGTGCCAATTCCAGTAGCTGAAATTTTTGTGATTTTTGTCTGTGCTCTCTATTGATTCAGGTTATTCTCACCCCTGACATATTTTCCCACATACGTATATAATCTGGACATTTTTTTTTTAAGCTCTTTGTCTTATCTCTAGAGATTACAATACAAGTTCAATAAGTAAATATTATCAAAATACAACGTATTTCTTCTATATCCATAAAAGTCAATTTGTACAGACATTTTTTATGTGAATATGTTTTATTCCTTCAATGTTGGGGGAGTGGTTGGATCACACTCCTCACCACAGAAAAAAACGTTGGCCTTACAAATATTTCCTCACATATAATCTTTTTTTATCATGTAACCTTCTTTAATTAATAAACTTTATTTTTAGAGGTTTACTTTTAGGTTTTAGGTTCATAGCAAATTGAATGGGAAGTACAGAGTTTCTAGATACCCCATCCCCACACATGCACAACCTCCCCCATATCAACATCTCACACCACAGTGATTCATTTGGTACGATCAGTGAACATAGACTGATATATTATTGTCACCCAAAGTCCATACTTTACATAAGGGTTCACTCTTGGTGTTGTACATTCTATGGATTTTAACAAATATATAGTGATGTGCATCCACCATCTTAGTATTGTACAGAATACTTTGTCATAAAAACCTCCTGTGCCCTGCTTATTCGTGTGTACCTTCTCCCTTACTCCTGGCAAAAACACATCTTTTTACGGTCTCCATAGTTTTGCCTTTTCCAGAATGTCTCATAGTTGGAATAATATAGTATGCACACTTTTCAGATGTTTTTTCACTTAGTAATATGCATTAAGTTTTCCTCCATATCTTTTCATGACTTGATAGGTCGTTCCTTTTTAACACTGAAAAATTTTCATTATCTGGATGTGCCACAATTTATCCACTGACCAACTGAAGGACATCTTGGTTGTTTCCAAGTTCTTGGCAATTATGAATAAAGCTGCTATAAATGTCCATGTGCAGGTTTTTGTATGGATATGAGTTTTCAATTCATTTGGGTAAATACCAAGGAGAATGATTGCTGGGTTGTATAGTAAGAATATGTCTAATTTTTTAAGAAACTACAAAACTGTCTTTCAAAGTGGCTGTACCATTTGCATTCCCACCAACAGTGAATGAGAATTCATGTTACTCCACATCTTTGCCAGCATTTGGTGTTGTCAGTGTTCTAGATCGTGGCAATTCTAATAGGTGTGTAGTGGTATCTTGTTTTAATTTGTATTTCCCTTGTGACATATTATGTGGAGCATCTATTCATATGCTTGTTTGCCATCTGCATATCTCTTTCGGTGAGGGGGGTCTGTTAAGGTCTTTGGCCCATTTTTTAAATCATGTGGTTTGTTTTCTTATTGTTGAGTTTTAAAACTTCTTTGTAGGGCTCCCCTGGTGGCACAGTGGTTAAGAATCCGCCTGCCAATGCAGGGGACATAGGGTCGAGCCCTGGTCTGGGAAGATCCCACATGCCGTGGAGCAACTAAGCCCGTGTGCCACAACTACTGAGCCTGTGCTCTAGAGCCCGCGAGCCACAACTACTGAGCCCGCGTGCCACAACTACTGAAACCCGCGCGCCTAGAGCCCATGCTCCGTAGCGAGAGAAGCCACCGCAATGAGAAGCCCATGCACCACAACGAAGAGTAGCCCCCGCTCGCCGCAACTAGAGAAAGCCCACGCGCAGTGATGAAGACCCAATGCAGCCAAAAATAAGTAAATTAAATAAATAAATTTAAAAAAAACTTCTTTGTATATTTTGGATAAAAGTCCTGTATCAGATGTCTTTTGCAAATATTCTCTCCCAGTCTGTGGATTGTCTTTTCATTCTCTTGACATTTTCTTTCACAGAGCAGAACTTAGTAATTGTCATGAAGTGCAGTTTGTCAGTTCTTTCTTACATGTATCACACCTTTGGGGTTGTATCTAAAAAGTCCTTGCCATATTCAGGGTCATCTTGGTGTTCTCCTGTGTTATCTTCTAGGAGTTTTATAGTCTTACATTTTACATTTAGGTTTGTGTTCCATTTTGAGTTAATCTTTATTAATAGTATAAGGTCTATGTAAGTCTGTGTCCAGGTTCTTCTTTGTGTGTGTGTGTGTGTGTGTGTGTGTGTGTGTGTGTGTGTGTGTGTGTGTGTGGATATCCAGTTGTACCAGCATCATTTGTTGAATTAGGAAATATTCCCTCTGCTTCTATCTTCTGGGAAAGATTGTAGAGAATAAGTATAATTTCTTCCTTAAATGTTTAATAGAATTTGCCAGAATTCACCTATCTGGTCCTGGTGTTTTCTGTTTTGGAAGGTTATTAATTATTGATTCAATTTATTTAATAAATATAGGCCTATTCAGATTGTCTGTTTCTTCTTGTGTGTATAAAATAACTTCAGTTCAGGTTATTCTCTTTCTTATTGTGTAAGTTTTGGCAGATTGTTTCTTTCAAAGAAGTGGTCCATTTCATTTAGGTTATCAAATTTGAGGGCAATAAGCTGTTCATAGTATTCCTTGATTGTATTTTAATGTCCATGGACTCTCTCTGGTGAGGTCCTTTCTTTCATTTCTGATATTAGTAATTTGTAAATTTTCTTTCTTAGTCTGGCTAGAGGCTTATTGATTTTATTGATCTTTTCAAAGAACCAGCTTTCGGTTTTGTTGTTTTTCTTGATTGGTTTCATTTTTTAAACTTCATTGATTTCTGCTCTAATTCTTACTTTGCTTCTCTTATGCTTACTTTGGATTTAACTTGCTCTTCTTTTTCTAGTTTCCTAAAGGGAAACTTAGATGAATAATTTTAGATCTTTTCTTCTTTTCTAACATATGCATTCAATGCTACAAATTTCCCTCTAAACACTGATTTCACTGCATCCCACAAATTTTGACAAGTTGTTTTTAATTGTCATTTAATTTGAAATACTTTTAAATTTCTCTTGAGAATTCTTCTTTGACCTACATGTTATTTAGAAGCATGTTGTTTAATCTTCAAGTATGTTGGATTTTCCAGCTATCTTTCTGTTACTGATTTCTAGTTTAATTCCATTGTAGTCTATGAGCAGACATTGTATGATTTCCATTTTTTTACGTTTGTTAAGTTGTGTCTTATGGTCCAGAATGTGGTCTATCTTGAAGAATATTCTATGTGAGCTTGAGAAGAATTTGTATTCTGCTGTTGTTGGATGAAGTCATCCAAAGATGTCAGTTACATCCAGTTGAATGATTATGTTGTTGAATTCAGCTATACCCTTACTGACTTTCACCTCCTGGATCTGCTCATTTCTGATAGAGGGATGTTGAAGGCTTCAACAGTAATGCTGTCTTCATCTATTTCTCCTTGCAGTTCTATCAGTTTTGCCTCATTTATTTTGATGCTATGTTGTTTGGGGCATACATGTCAAGATTGTTATGTCCTATTGGAGAATTGACCCCTTTATCATTACAAAATGTTCCTCTTTATTGCTGATACCTTTCCTTACTCTGAAGTATGCTCTGTCTGAAATTAATATACCTACTCCTGTCCCTTTTATCACTGTTGTCATTCATTTTGCTTACATGTAAGCATACATAAGCATATATTTTTCTCAATTGGTGTATTGTCAGATTCCCACATTAGAAAGGCCCTGGAGTTTTTCTTTTCCTGTTGCCCTATGAGACTAAGAAAACTGCAGCTTAGTTTCTCAGATATTTTTTCTAGATTAGAAAATGTCATCAAGGCAAAATTAGCTTTGGAAGCTTAGTTAACCTTTCTGGGCTTTCACTTTTTCCTATATTTTCTTGACTATCATGCTGTCTCTGTGATGTTTTTGAGAAGCTATTAAAAAACTTTTTTATTATTTGCTAGGGGAGAATAAGTGTTTGTTATCTAGTTTGCCATTTCAAGAAGTGAAACTCTCACAGCGTTGGTTTTTAAATTATATTTTCAGTGAGAATTTCTTTGCAATACAAACAAAATTTCATGGTCAGCTCTCATCACAGATTTGTGGGACACTGTCAAGGGTCACGTTTCAGAGAGCTGGCTTCATTATCTCTTCATGGATATACAAGGAAGATGAGCATGTCTTATTAATCATCCTCTCAAATTACAGCATAAAAATTCTGGCCCTGAAAGAGAATCCAAGGGAGAGGGAGAGATATTTTTCATAGGATGTTAGAGCCTAAACTCTTCAAATTATTCAGGTCCTGATGTCTACTTGGATGTGAACAGTAAAAATTTAAGTGATTTTTCTGGAATCAACTTGATTGCAGCAGAGAACAAAATGGTCTGAGTGGGAGACTTCTTTCCTTACGCATGGCATAGGGCATACTCTTATGATTTTCCCCAGAAACTTACAGAAAGAAAATTAACCTGGACCTTTCTCAGTCAAATGAATTCTTTTATTTGAGCTTAGGAGTTTTCAACTTAAGACTAAATAATAGGCTGGTCACTTTTTTATTTGATAAGAATTAATCCTGCTTATATGGTTTTTCAGCAAAGGTTTGTTTTATTTTAACCCTCATCCTTAAAACCTAGAAATTTGAAGAATGTTAGAAAATATCACATGAACTTATTGAAACTGAACTCAGAAGATGTTCAGTGACCTATATAATAAGCAATCAGAAATAAACAGGATTTTAATTTCTTGTAAATGTTCAAGCATGTAATTTTTAAATGCCATTTTAAAATCCAAGCTATTTGATAGCAATTGCTCAAAAGTATGTTCCAACACAGTTATTAAAGAAATTGGTGATTACCTGAGGTAGATAGATATAATTTAAATCTATACAAATTAGTTATCATTGATACAGTTGACAGTACATTTTTAATTCTCCTTGTTTATTAACCAAAGGCAGTTTGCATAAATTTATAATCATGACTCATGATATGCACCAATTGCTTTTTTTTTTAAACAAATGACATTGATTAATATTGTCTAAGAATCATTGCAGTTTTACATTTGTATATGTGAATGTATTGGTATTTTTAAGGCAAAAATATCTTGACAGTTAATCTTTATAAAGAAGTTGCTCAAAAACTGAACTTTGTATTTAGTATAAGATATGATGATTTTTTTTTTAAAGAAAATTGCCTATCAAGTGACACAATTGAATTTTTTGTTGTTGAATTTGGATTTCTTTATTCATTCAAGAAAGGTGCCTTTCTCTTTGTCATTCATTTGTCATATCCTCATCACAAGTGCATCTTGAAAAGTAGTTAAATCAACTTTTTCAATTGAGTGTAATTGAGGAGGTGATGAAGCATGGTTTCTGAAGATTGCATATATATAATTTTCTAACTTTTTTCTTGAATCCAGTATAAAACACTATAATATTGATCCACCACTGAAACTTTGGATAGCTCCTAATAATGACCTCTAGACCCACTGATTGAGGGTATTAAGGAACTTCATAAGTAAAACTAAGTCTGCCCTCCTCCTGGAGCAGGAGTACTTAACACAAGGACCGGATGGCATATGGAATGATGAGTACAAAATGAGTACAAAATGGAGTTGGAGAGAGTAGATTCATATTACAGCTCTGTTCTTAACAGCTAGAGGAAAGTAGCCTTGCTTTCCTAATCTATAGTTTGGAATCCCAATTGTTTCTGCTTCAGAGGGATGTTGTGAAGATTGAGACAAAATGTAATGGCTGAAACTTTTCATATGATTGGAAAAACAGGCATATGAACTAGTAATTATAATGAAATAAGTGAAAAAATAGAACTAAAACCATTGTGCTGTAGGAATAAAGTTATGGAAATGGTCAATTTTCATACATCGCTAATTATTTTTTTAAATTTTATTGTGGTAAGAGCACAACATGATATCTACCCTCTTAACAATTTTTTAAGTGCTCAATACAGTGTTTTAGACTACAGTCACTGTTGTACAGTGGACTACAGTAGGGTTTATTCATCTTGCTAAAATTTGAACCCATTGATTAGTGACTCTCTATTTTCCCCTCTCCTCAGCCCCTGGAAACCACCATTTCACAATTTGATTCTACAAATTTGAATACTTTTGATACCTCATATAATTGGAATCATGCAGTATTTGTATTCTGTAACTGATTTATTTCATTTAGCATAATGTTCTCAAGGTTCATTCATGTTATAACATGCATCAGAATTTCCTCCTTTTTAAGGCTCAGTAATATTCCATTGTATGTATATACCACATGTTTTTAAATTTATTCATTTTTTCCAAAACTGGCTACTGTGAATAGTACTGCAATGAACACTGGAGTGCTAATATCTTGTTGAGATCCTGACTTGAATTATTTTGGATAAATACCCTGAAGTGGGATTGCTGGATTATATAATTAATTTTTAAGAAGTTGGAAAGTGAATGAGGTGAGAAATGATATTTCACTGGTCGGACTTGGTTATTTCTGATAATCACAAGTTCAGCATAATTGCCTTGATTTGAATTTTATCTAAGGTAGTTGGTTTGAGAGTGGGAGTCAGGAATGTTCAGGTTTGATGTGATTTTGATGGAATTTTCACTTGTTTTAGCACCTTTCTTCTGTATATTCAAGATAATGTGTTAATATTACCAACACAAAACTAACTTTTCTCCCTGATGAAAGCCTTAAGGGCATTCTAAGCCTTAAGCTTGTCAAGGGCTTTTAATCAGTTTTTTTCTTTATAAAGAGATTAACTAGAAATTTGATATAAGGAAAATTAAATGTATTTGATGAGCTTAACTTCCATTTCTCCAATCACAAATGTCATAACAATCTTCTGTTAAGAATCAACATATAAGAATTTCATGTTGCTTCATTTCATCATCAGCTTTTAGTATCTAATGTGCCGGAAAGGTGCATAACATTTAAACTTTGCTGAGAACTAAAATAGTTCTTAAAATATATGTATAGAGACAAGGTTGGACACTAATGTTTGAAATAAAAAGGCATATAAAGAAGACATTTGAAGAGATGGTATTTAAGAAAGGAATTAGGATAAGAAGTAATACAAATTAGTTATCATAGCGAGATCAGGGTGACACTCAAATTACTTTAATTTTAATCTGGCTTATTTATAAGCCAAAGGCAATTTCCATACAATTACAATCATGACACATGATGTACAATTGCTTTTTAAAAAATGACATTGATTAACATTTAAAAATTGTTTCCTTTTCACAATGTGTACATTAGCATTTTTAAGATAAAACAGCATTTTGAATGTTACTTTTTATAAATAAATTACTTCAAAAACCCAAACTTTATGTTTTACCATAGTGCTTAATGTATGTATTAATAACACTATTGGGTACAATTAAAATAGAGGGCAGGGTCTGTCTGCAGGGTAGTTAAAGCTATGACATAATTTAAAGAACACATCTTGTAAATAATAACCAGTTCAGTTTGCAAGTTGATTGTTTCAGGATAAGTCTCAGTGTCTTTTTTAGTATTTGTGTAATAGGTTTAATACTGTGGAGTTGTTGTGAAGAGTAAAGGAGGTAACACATGAAAAGGTGAGGTGAGATATATAAAGCACAGGTAAGGTCAGCATGACAACATTGAGGACCTAAGAGGAAAATAGTGTAGGTTTTGCAGAGACAAACAGCTTGACCTCCATAATCTCTCACCTGGACTGCTTTAGTTGCCTCTCTTCTGCTTTCATCAGAATGCATTTATTCTTTACACAATATAAATCAGACTTTCTCTTCTGCTTAAGTTCCCATTATGCTTAGACTTAATCTAAGCTCCCTGTTCTAATATCTAAAGTCCCAAATTATCTGGCTCTACTTATCCCTTTGACTTCACCCACAATTTTCTCTCTTGCTCACTGTGTTTTAGCAGAACTGGCCTTTTGTCTTCTTTTGTTCCTACAAAATACCAAGCTCATTACAACCGTTAGGCTTTTGCATTAATGTGCACCTCTGTTTGGAATGCTTTTCTCTGATTGTACATGGCTGTTTCTTCTTGTCATTTAGAGCTGTTGTGTTCTTAGAGGGGCTTTCCATGACCATCTCTTCCTTTTTTTTTTTTTTTTTTTTTACTTTTTTAACATCTTTATTGGAGTATAATTTCTTTACAATGTTGTGTTAGTTTCTGCTGTATAACAAAATGAATCAACTATATGTATACATATATCCCCATATCCCCTCCCTCTTGCGTCTCCCTCCCACCCTCCCTATCCCACCTCTCTAGGTGGACACAAAGCACTGAGCTGATCTCCCTGTGCTATGCGGCTGCTTCCCACTAGCTAGCTATTTTACATTTGGTAGTGTATATATGTCCATGCCACTCTCTCACTTCTTCCTAGCTTACCCTTCTCCCTCCCCGTGTCCTCAAGTCCATTCTCTATGTCTGCATCTTTATTCCTGTCCTGCCCCTAGGTTCTTCAGAACCATTTTTTTTAGATTCCATATATATATGTGTTAGCATATGGTATTTGTTTTTCTCTGTCTGACTTACTTCACTCTGTATGACAGACTCTAACTCCATCCACCTAACTACAAATAACTCAATTTCGTTTCTTTTTATGGCTGAGTAATATTCCATTGTATATATGTGCCACATCTTCTTAAGCCCATCCATTCATCTGTCGATGGACACTTGGGTTGCTTCCATGTCCTGGCTATTGTAAATAGTGCTGCAATGAACATTGGGGTACATGTCTCTCTTTGAATTATGGTTTTCTCAGGGTATACACCCAGGAGTGGGATTGCTGGGTTGTATGGTAGTTCAATTTTTAGTTTTTTGAGGAACCTCCATGCTGTTCTGCATAGTGGCTGTATCCATTTACATTCCCACCAACAGTGCAAGAGGGTGCCCTTTTCTCCACACTCTCTCCAGCATTTACTGTTTGTAGATTTTTTGATGATGGCCATTCTGACCAGTGTGAGGTGATACCTCATTGTAGTTTTGATTTGGATTTCTCTAATGATTAGTGATGTTGAGCATCCTTTCATGTGTTTGCTAGCAATCTGTATATCTTCTTTGGAGAAATGTCTATTTAGGTCTTCTGCCCGTTTTTGGATTGGGTTGTTTGTTTTTGTTTTTTTGATACTGAGCTGCATGAGCTGCTTGCATATTTTGGAGATTAATCCTTTGTCCGTTGCTTTTTTGCAAATATTTTCTCCCATTCTGAGGGTTGTCTTTTCATCTTGTTTATGGTTTCTTTTGCTGTGCAAAAGCTTTTAAGTTTCATTAGGTCCCATTTGTTTATTTTTGTTTTTATTTCCATTTCTCTAGGAGGTGGGTCAAAAAGGATCTTGCTGTGATTTGTGTCACAGAGTGTTCTGCCTATGTTTTCCTCTAAGAGTTTTATAGTGTCTGGTCTTATATTTAGGTCTTTAATCCATTTTGAATTTATTTTTGTGTATGGTGTTAGGGAGTGTTCTAATTTCATTCTTTTACATGTAGCTGTCCAATTTTCCCAGCACCACTTATTGAAGGGGATGTCTTTTCTCCATTGTATATTCTTGCCTCCTTTATCAAAGAAAAGGTGACCATATATGCGTGGGTTTATCTCTGGGCTTTCTATCCTCCTGTTCCATTGATCTATATTTCTGTTTTTGCACCAATACCATACTGTCTTGATTAGTGTAGCTTTCTAGTATAGTCTGAAGTCAGGGAGCCTGATTCCTCCTGCTCCATTTTTCTTTCTCAAGATTGCCCTGGCTATTCGGGGTCTTTTGTGTTTCCATACAAATTGTGAAATTTTTTTTTCTAGTTCTGTGAAAAATGACAGTGGTAGTTTGATAGGGATTGCATTGAATCTGTAGATTGCTTTGGGTAGTAGAGTCATTTTCACAATGTTGATTCTTCCAATCCAAGAACATGGTATATCTCTCCATCTGTTTGCATCATCTTTAATTTCTTTCATCAGTGTCTTATAGTTTTCTGCATACAGGTCTTTTATCTCCTTAGGTAGGTTTATTCCTAGATATTTTATTCTTTTTGTTGCAATGGTAAATGGGAGTGTTTCCTTAATTCCTCTTTCAGATTTTTCATCATTAGTGTATAGGAATGCAAGAGATTTCTGTGCATTAGTTTTGTATCCTGCTACTTTACCAGATTCATTGATTAGCTCTAGTAGTTTTCTGGTAGCATCTTTAGGATTCTCTATGTATAGTATCATGTCATCTGCAAACAGTGACAGCTTTACTTCTTCTTTTCCGATTTGGATTCCTTTTATTTCTTTTTCTTCTCTGATTGCTGTGGCTAAAACTTTCAAACTGTGTTGAATAATAGCAGCGAGAATGGGCAACCCTGTCTTGTTCCTGACCTTAGTGGAAATGGTTTCAGTTTTTCACCATTGAGAATGATGTTGGCTGTGGGTTTATCATATATGGCCTTCTTTATGTTGAGGTAAGTTCCCTCTATGCCTACTTTCTGGAGGGTTTTTATCATAAATTGGTGTTGAATTTTGTCAAAAGCTTTTTCTGCATCTACTGAGATGATCATATGGTTTTTCTCCTTAAATTTGTTAATATGGTGTATCACATTGATTGATTTGCGTATATTGAAGAATCCTTGCATTCCTGGGTAAACCCCACTTGATCATGATGTATGATCCTTTTAATGTGCTGTTAGATTCTGTTTGCTAGTATTTTGTTGAGGATTTTTGCATCTATGTTCATCAGTGATATTGGCCCGTAGTTTTCTTTTTTTGTGACATCTTTGTCTGCTTTTGGTATCAGATGACCATCTCTTCTGAAATAGCACCTAGTAACTATGAAATCTCCCCATTTAATTATATGATCAGCAAATATAGCTAACTGGTATTTCCTTGATTCTTTGTTTATTGATAGATTGCTTTATTTTCCTTCATCCACTAAAATGTAAACTCCATGAGAAGAGGAACTTTGTCTGTCTTGTTCACTGATGTGATCCCAGCACCTGGAATAGTATTTGACACATAGGAGATACTCAATGAATACTTATTAAATGAATGAATATTGGATGGATGAGAATATTGCTTTAAAGATTCATCTTCTGGATCAGCCAAATTTCGTGTAGGCCTATTAATCCTAAAGGTTACTGCAGGTAATCATAGTACAGAGTGGTAGGAATCTGCAACATTGGTTCTTATCCCTTTAAGAAACTAATGAAAATGAATGGTCTTTCTTTATAATTCTCATAGGTATATACAAAATTATGCACATTGTCTGTGGATTCACAGATTCTCTATCACTTCTCCACAACTCCTTGGACCCTTGAATAAAAAACCCTATTCTACACACTCTACTCCATGCAGTGGGCATGGAAAATAAAAGAGAAATTTGAGGGATATTTTAAGGAAAAATATTAGCATTCACATTACTAACTTGAGGAGCAATGAGAAGAATGATTCCATTAAAATATTGAAATGAGAAGTATTGATGTTAAGGTGACAGTTTTGGATTTTGTGACACATTGGCAATGAGAATTAGAGAACCATAATTCTGGTAGAAATCTGGACTTTGGAGGCAGGTTTAGGTAGTCAGTAGAAAGAGAATTAACGCAATCATGATCTTTTTGCTTTTCAAAGGAGTTGGAGTATAGAGAAACATACATTTAGCGGATGAGAAAAGAAGGAAGCACTATTAAAAGAAAAAAACAGGACTCTGAAAAGTAAGATGGAATTAGGACAATGTATTATCACAAAGTTGAAAAACTAGGGAACTTAAACACTTTGAGTGTTTGTGTCATGTCACATATGAGGGAACTGAATGAGTTGGCCTCATGGATCAGTAGGCTTAAAAGCAATGTCCCAGAAGGGCTAGAAAGGAAAAAAGGAATATTTGAGAGCCAAGGTGGTTCCAAGGAGTTTGTGGGTAATCTGGGGAAGGAGAAAACTGAGGATCTGTGCTGAGGGCCCATTCAAAGCAGTTTAGGGTGAGCTCATTTGACAAATAAGATTCCAGCAAGAGTCAGGAATGGAGAAGGAAAGAAAACTGACCCACAGAACAGAAATATTGATAGGAGCCTGATTCTAGTCAACTTTCTACTTTTAGCTTCTGTTCTCCTTTTGGTTGCCCTTAGAGGGTATCAAATATTGAATAACAATCAGAAGTCTGGATGCTTCATGATACTGAGTACAGAGAGAGCTTCAAAGTAGGAAAAACAAGGATGGCCTTCAAGATAGAAGGTTTAGTGTGTTAGGAAAATACATACTTTTCCATTTTCTGTAATAGCTTTTTATAGAGCTATTTATATATAACAAGTAAGGCAAGAGTCTTCTAGAAATGGTGGACTAGGTAATTAAAATGAACCTGCCAACTGAAAATAACTACACAGGGCAAAAATATTGGAAGTATCTTCTTGAGGACCTAAAATACCTGATTGAAGCGAAGGAAAAGGCCCAAAGACATGAATCTTTGGTGTCTTTTATTCCCCCTTGGACAGCAACAAACAATTAGAAAATAATTTTAATTGGAAAACAAATTTTTAAAAATGTTATGAAAGGTGATTTCCAAATGGCCAATAAACATATAGCCTGGGATTCAAACTCAGTCTTCAGTGAAATACAAATTAAAATATAATGAGATACTGCTGCACTCCTGGAATAGCTAATATTAAAATTGCTGACAATATAAAATATTAGCAAAATGATGAAACAAATGGAAATTCTCATACCCTAGTCTTTGTCACTTTGGAAAATATTCTAGCATTATTACCCAGCAATTTCTCTCTAGAAATATACCTTACAGAAATGTATGCACATGCCTACCAGTACACATGAACATGAATGTTCATATATGTTATTCATTATATCAAAACTGGAAACAACAGAAATAGTAATTAATACTAGAATGGATAAAACCCCAAATTTTTGCATGTTTATTCAGTGGAATACTACAAAGTAATGAAAAGCAAAATTACAGACACATGTAAAACACAGATGAAACACAGATATAATATTGAATGAAAGAAGGCAGATACAAAAAATGTCATGATGTGTAAGTATATGGATGTAAATTCTGAAGCATAAGAAATTCTTGGGATGCATTTTTATTTGATAAAATATAGAGAAAATAATAAGTACTTTTTATGAAAATCAGGATAGTGGTTACCTGTGAGCAACATAGAATGACGTGTGCATAGAGGTGGCATCTAGGTAGTGGTAATGTTCTAAATTTGCACTGGAGAGTAGTTCCATGGATGCTTGCTTTGTGATATATAATTGAGCTGTACATTTTTGTGTAGTTTTTTGCATATGTGTTAAATTTATGATAAAGTTTTTTAAGAAGGAAAGCTAGATAAAAATGTATCATCACATGTAAGAAAAGTGAAGAAAAATTATCTTGAGGGACCAGCATCTTTTCATCTCTTATATTTCAGGAAAGCTTAATCTATTTCCAGAAGTAGCAAATAGAACTTAAGAACAAGCAGAAACCATAGAGGTTATGAATATCTCTGTTTTACAGGTGAGAAAATGAAGTCTAACAAGTTTGAATATAAGCTCAATATCATATAACTAGCTGGAATTGAGAATCAGTTCTCTTATTTACGAGTATGGATTTTTTTTTCTTTTACTACAACCTGATATTTCTTGCTAAATTACCCTTTGAACTGTGAATTGAAACTTAGATATTATAAAAATTTTAAATATGTAAATAAACTTCCTCATTCTTGTAAAATATTTATACCTCAAATCTATTTCCTGTAATAGATTGGTATCTTGAAATGGACTTTTAAAGATATATATTTGAGGTAATTTTTCTCTGGAAATTTTTTCTATTAGAAGTCAATGTACATCATGAAATATCTTCATCTAGTAAATCCCTTCAGAATTAATCGATGTGCAAACTGGCAAATGATGTACATGAGTTCAATATAGGCTTTTAAGAAAGTGGATGAGTTAAGATTTCTGTTCACATGAAAGGACAAGATTTCACACCAAATATTCATGAATGTTGATTTACTTGCATTTACTTGATTTACTTGCATCAGTTTGTTATTATAAAATATAATGGGAAGGTGTGTACATGGCATGCATGTGTACATGGCATTTATTTTATAATTTAAAAAGGGTTTTATACAGTACACATTGAAAGGCATATGAGTTAGAGATGGTTTTATCCTTGTTCACATGTAAAACCAACAGAAAAGAATTAAGCTATTAATATTTCCGATTCATTCAACAAATACTTATCCAGTGTCCAGTAATGCAAGTTTAAAAGTGTTGTATTAGCAGTGTTTACAAGTTAATGATGTGATACTTGCATTCTAGACATAAAGGTTATTATATTGCCAGTTTGTGATTTAATCCTGGTTCTCCACATGAATCTATGTTTCTTATTATTCCAGAGTCATCTTTATTACCTGTGTATTCATCTGTTAAATAATAATCAATTAGTGATGAAAGCCAAAGCCTTGGGGTGGGGATATGGGTAAAATACACATCCAGTGCGGTAATAATACTCTTGGTTTAAAGGACTGTTTTCATGTGCCAAGTTTTGATTTTTCTGAATACTTGGATGTATTGCTGCCTTTCCTCATGCCAGAAAATGTGGAATTCTTCATTCCTTTGTTTTCCTTGGCTTTCACAACAGCCCTTGAGATTCATTGTCAATCTGACTGGCATCTTCCATATATTACAGCACCAAGAATTAAGCATAATGCTTTCAGAGTAATATGTTTATTCAGTTTAGAATTTCACTTCATTCTAAATGGAGAGCTCATAATTATATTGTTCAATAGTTTGTCACAATGCTCAGAGGAATACTTTAGCAAATTAAAGGGAAGACAAAAAACTATTTCATTATTTAATGACACACTTTCTACTAATTCTTCCTTGTTATAAAATAAGGAAAAATTTTTTTCTTCTGAGATTTGTGATCAAAATCAGATCAACAGATATTGAACATTTACTCTTGCAAGAAATTGTGGAAAATATGGAGAAGTACAGGATACAGTGTTTGCCTTCAACGGATTTATAATTCAGTTAGACAAAGGGGAAAATTAAATACTATAATAATATGATGCAATATTTAAATAATAATTCATATTTATTATAACAAAGTTGTAAAAACATCATATTTCAGTATTAGTATTAAATGTCTATATTTAAATTTCATATGTATTCCAAAATCACAAATAAATACAAATATAAATGCATAGGAAGCAAGCCATGTTTCATATTTTTTAGTATGATTGAACTGTCAGTTATTAAAATTTTACTTAGTTGATTACTGCTATGAGATATAGAAACTGACATTTTCAATTTTTGTTTCTTCTTAGGGCCTTCCTGACTTACACAAAGATTAAAGATTGTTTTCATTTTAAAAAAAAGGAACAAGTTATTTCATATGTTTTCGTATGTATAGATACATTTGAAATGTTTAAAAAGGTAGACTATTGGATTTGAAAGAACTGCATATTTATTTGACATGTAATTTATAATTAGAATTTAGGAAAGAAGTGTTAATCTATTTTAAGAGGTAGAAATCATTTATTTTTTTATTGCTGGTGTATTCAAATTTGTGATAATAGGCTGAATTTCATGCTCATATAAACTGGAGGTAATTAAGGTATATCATTAATTTTAAAATATAAATATTTCTACTAGGATATTTATAAACCCATATTAAACTCATTTACATGAGTATGTATTTATGAACGAAAACGACAGCTCATTTTTAAAATTCCAGAAAGCAAGAAACTTAAAGATATCAATTGTTGAAAACATTATTTCTAGAGCTCACACTCAGGAATACTATAAAATTAGATATTCTAAAAGCAAATAAACGCAAGTTGAAGGCTCTAATTGGTTGCAATTGACATTTCTTTCTAGGTAGAACATTTGATTCCATAATATCCACACTACAGACATGAAAAAGAGTTTTAATAAATGTGCATTAAAAGGTACAAGTAAGTCTCAAGAAAACAGAGTAGTCAGTTCTCTAATTTGGCTTGAAATGAATTCGAATGTTTTAATTATTCTTAGATCAGTATGTCAGAAATATTTTTTTTTCCAAATCAACAAATATCTAAAGTAAATTTCTTTGATTTTTAAACAAGAACAGCGTCAGAATAAGGGGGGAAGAAAACCATGAAGAATGTACTTTTCTATTGCACATGCAACTACAAATGGAGAATATCTTTTATATATTATAAAAGGGTCACAGCATCAGTTTACCCTCTCTCAGGCAATTGAACAGGAATGCTCAGCAAAGCTACCTCCCTGCAATCATTCAAAAAATAGTACTGATGGCCTGCCATGTATGCAGCACCTAGTTTTGAGGCAATAGAGGACACTTAGAAATATAATACCCAGTCCTTTTCCATAAGAAGTGTCAGTCTAGACTGGGCATAAGTTGTGACAATGGATGATAAATCACTGTACAAGAACGAATAAAAAACTAGACAGCAATATAAACACTGCAAACACTGTGTGATAAGTGATACAGGAGGTATGTACTCTAGAAACACTAAGAAGGAAAATATTCTTGGCTGGTTATGCATTAAGATCTTATACCAGCCAGTTCTGGAACATTGACTATAGATTTATTATAGAAAGTTACCTGAAATCATGTATGTCATTTATGTCTTTGTAGACATACAAGAGTTTGATTAAAAATAATATCTGGTTTGATGTAATAGATAAGAGGACTTAACCTCTGTGTTTGGTCAAATTACTGGGTATTCATTAAATGTGTAAAGGCTACCCTTCTTATTCATATAGGTAAAATACAGGGAAATTTTGTTTCTTATTCTTATCTAGACCACCTTGTTTGGATTACTTGATCATCTGGAATTCTGGAAATGCCATTTCATGTTAATGATCTCAGCATCTCTTTCCTTTATTTTTCTATTAGCTTTTAAAATGTATTTAAAAGGGAGTTGAGATAAACTCAGTGAGGTGGAGAAATCCACATGGTGCTAGATTTCTAAATAAAGAATGTGATTCTCATTTTTGGAAATGTCTCTAATAGAAGGGTCGATTCTAAATTGTATATTTGTCCTCACTTTCTTTCACATCCGAACTGTATTTTATCTTCTTTGGAAAGCCCAATGTTATATATTTACAGATACATGATTTTTGTTTTTAATTGATTCCAAATGATGTTAATACTCACTATCCATACCCCAGAGTAGAAATAGCTATATTTCCTTGTACATTTATTCTTACCCTTCTACAGAAGTTTAATCTCTTAGCCAAAGCTGGTAAGGATTCCTGCTTATTTATTGCCAGAATAATTTCCATAAAAATTCCTAAACTATTTGTTTAAAAAATATGCACTAAAGAAATGTACATTATCAATATTTTCAGGACATGTAAGCTTTATAATTTTTAAAATCTCTTTGAAAGCTCACGTCGTTTTTCAGTTCAGATGTTAGAGGATGGTGGCTTTGGGCTCATGATCAGACATAGATTAATAAAGCCTCTGTCAGGCTTGGGGAACTATATTTTATATATATATATATATATATATATATATATATATATATATATATAGTACTGCTTGTAATAGACAAGTGGCTTCTGCATTTCAGGGAAAATTAAAGTCAAATTGTACAGCCTTCACAAGTATAGACTAAAGATATATATCTTTCCTGCAGAGGGTGTCAATCCTGGGCTGGAAGAAGGATACGCAGAAGACTTTTGTTCAGTTATAATCTAGACATAGTTGATCATGCTTAGGCTAAATCCTACCTCCCCATATCTGCTACTTACTTGATTCAATACCAGTTATTTAATCTGCCTCAGCCTTTGTCTTCACATGTGTGAAATGAATCTAGATTGCTCAAAACTCAGGGCTTATTCAGAGGATTACATATATATCTAAAAGAAAAGTAATTCCTTTTGTTCATTTATTAAACAGATGTTTGGGGAGTGCTTAATGGAGATATAATAATAAGCAAAAACAGACATGGCTTTAGTCATCAAGAGACTGTTAGACAGATGAGGAAGTAAATGTCCATTTACAGATGAATGGATAAAGGAAATGTGGTACATATATACAATGGAATACTACTCAGCCTTAAAAAAGAAGGAAATGCTGCCATATGTGACAGCATGGATGAACCTGGAGGAAATTATGCTAAGTGAAAGGACAAATATGGCATGCTTCCACTTACATGAACTATCTAAAATGGTGAAACTAATAGAAACAGAGGGTTGAATTGTGGTTTCCGGGGGCTGTGGGGAAGAAGAACTAGGGAGTCACCATTCACTTGGTATAAAGTTTTGTTATACAAGATGATTAAGTTCTAGAGACCTGCTGTACAACATAGCGCCTATGGTTAACAGTACTGTGTTGTGTATGTCCAAACTCATCAAATTGTATACGTTAAATATGTCCAGTTTTTATATGTCAATTATACCACAATAAACTTGTTTTAAAAATGAAGACAAAGATGAGGAAGTTGTCTGCTAGATAGAATGAGGATATAGAAGAAGGGAATTGCTTAACGGCACCCAAGTATTTAATTACAGGTGCTCACAGAGGCTGAGAGAGACATAGGTTACTTCCATATTCGTTAACAGCTGTTTTGGAATACAATATACATACCATAAAGTTCACCTATTTTAACTGTACAATTCATTGAATTTTAATATACTCACAAAGTTGTGTAACTACCACCACAATCTAATTTTAGAATATTTCTATCACCCTCAAAAGAAACCTTGTGCCCACTTACATTCACTTCCATTCCTACCCTCAGTTCCAGGCAACCACTGATCTACTTTCTGTGCCCATAGATTTTACTTTTATGGATTTTTCATGTAAGTGGACTCATATAATATGTTGTCTTTGTGTCTCACTTCTTTCACTTAGCATAATGTTTTCGAGGTTCATCCATGTTGCAGCATGTATAAACACTTTATTCCTTTTTATTGCCAAATTGTATTCCATTGTATGGGTCTCCATTTCTTAATGGTACCTTGGAAATTTTTTTAAATGAAGAAATATCAAAAAATGCTTACAGAAGCTATATTATAATTTAAATTCTTAATTATAACAAATTAATATCTTAGCATAGAGAGATGAAAATATATGTCTATATGAATTAATGTACTCTGTTTTGTATCACAGGTCTAGACTTGAAACCTAAACCTCCAATCCCTTGCACACACATACTATTATACTTGACTAATAGTTAACATTTAATCAGTAATTATTAGATGCCTATAACTGGTGTGAATGTTTTACAGAGTTTATATCATTTAATCTTCACAACAACCCTGTAGGATAGATTAAGTTGACTCTGAAATCAGACTGCCTCAGTATCAATGCAGGCCACTAACCAAGTGTGTGATCTTGGGCAAGGCACTTTAGAACCAGAGTTTCAGTACCTGTTATTAAAAAATGAGAATAAAAATAGGATCTAAGAATGGGTTTATTATGAAGGTCAAATTATGCATGCATAAGAATTCTTGGCACATAGAAAGAACAATTTTAGTGTCAGCTATTTTTAACAGAAGAGGAAATTGAAGCTTGGAGTGTTAAATAACTTTTTCCTGGGTAACACTGCAGGTAAATACTGTGACCAGGGTTCAAACATAGGCAACAAGACTCCCGACACCAAAACATCCTCTGTGATAGAGGAAAACCTAGAGTCCAGATCGTGGACATAGAATTTAAATCTACGACTTCTTTTTCTTTAGGCTAGAAAACAAGCTTCTTTTAAAATATTGAATATGCACAGCATAATGGGCAGTGAGTCCAAGGGCTTACTGCCAAAATAAATATAATCACATAAGCTTAAACATGATGGGGCCTGGGTTAACAATATAGGATTTTGGTTATAGAGATTATTTAAAGCGGCGGTATACTGAGAGAACTTGAATCTGTGGAAATAAGTTAACAGATTTTTACTTAAGAAGTAGTAAATACTGAAATACCTGCAGCTTTATATATATATATATATATATATATATATATATATATATATATATATATATATATATATATATATATATATATATAATTGAGGTAACATTGGTTTGTAACATTACATGTTTCATGTGTACAACGTTATAATTCAACTTCTGTATGTATTACAGCGTGTTCACCACCAAAAGTTTAGTTTCCATCCATCACCGTACAGCTGACCCCCCTTTACTCATTTTGCCCTTCCCCCACCTCTTCCCTCTGGTAACTCCAATCTGTTCTTTATATCTGCGTGTTTGCCTTTGTTTGGTTTTGTTTTTTCCTTTATTTTTTCAGATTCCACATATGAGTGAAATCATATGGTATTTGTCTTTCTCTGCCTGACTTACTTTACTTAGCATAATACCCTCAATGTCAATCCATGTCAAAAATGGGAAGATTTCATCTTTTTATGGCTGAGTAGTATTCCACTGTGTGTGTGTGTATATATATATGTGTGATATATACATATATCACATCTTTTTAAAAAAAATTTTTATTGGGGTATAGTGAATTTACAGTGTTGTGTTAGTTTCAGATGTACAGCAAAGTGAATCAGTTATACGTATACATATATCCACTCTTTTTTAGATTCTTTTCCCACATAGACCATTACAGAGTACTGAGTACAGTTCCCTGTGCTATACAGTGGGTCCTTATTAGTTATCTACTATATATATAGTAGTGTGTATGTGTCAATCTCAATCTTCCAATTTATCCCTCCCCCCTTACCACCTTATTTTAAATAAATAAGTTTATTTTCTACATCTGTATTTCTGTTTTGTAGATGAGTTCATTTGTACCCTTTTTCTAGATTCCACATGTAACCAATATCATATGATATTTGTCTTTGCCTGATTTACTTTGCTCAGTATGACAATCTCTAGGTCCATCCATCTTGCTGCAAATGGCATTATTTCGTTCTTTTTATGGCTGAGTAATATTCCATTGTATATATGTACCATATCTTCTTTATCCTTTCCTCTGTTGATGAACATTTAGGTTGCTTCCATGTCTTGGCTATTGTAAACAGTACTGCAATGAACATTGGGAGGTATGTATCTTTTTGAATTACGGTTTTCTCAGGATATATGCCCAGGAGTGAGATTGCTGGATCATATGGTAGCTGTGTTTTTAGTTTTTTAAGGAACCTCCTTACTGTTCTACATAGTGTCTGTACCAGTTTACATTCCCGCCAATAGTGTAGGAGGGTTCCTTTTTCTCCACATCCTCTCCAACATTTATTGTTTGTAGATTTTTTGATGATGGCCATCCTGACGGTGTGAGGTGATACCTCACTGTAGTTTTGATTTACATTTCTCTGATAATTAGTGATGTTGAGCATCTTTTCATGTGCTTTTTAACCATCTGTATTTCTTCTTTGGAGAAGCAACCGACAAGGGATTAATCTCCAAAATACACAAACAGCTCATGCAGCTCAACATCAAAAAAACAAACAACCCAATCAGAAAGTGGGCGGAAGATCTACCACATCTTCTTTATCCATTCATCTGTTGATGGGCACTTAGGTAGTTTCCATATCCTGGCAAGGTAATGCTGCAGTGGACCTAGGCGTGCAGATATCTTTTCAAATTAGTGCTTTGTTCATTGCAAATATCTTTTATGACCATTGTAGTTTGCTCAGGATCCTCCAGAGTAATTTGGTATAATTGTTATTAGGAAATATCTTACAAATGAGCATATCTTCATTAATCTGTGCATACCCAACAAAGGAAGACTCATTTCTACAATAGTAATCCCTGTTCTAAGGAAAAGTACTCTTGTATGTATACATCAATGAAGGAGTTACTAAATTGCTTTTCTTGCAAAGCAGATAATGTGATTATTTTAAAGATATTTCTAGTTCCAATTTTAGTGAGGATATTTGGCATGATGAGGCCAGTCACTGATTTATTATTTTTTTAATTAATAAACTCTATTTTTAAAAGAATTTTAAGTTCACAGGAAAATTGAGTAGGAAGTACAGGGTTCTCATATACCCACTGTCCCCACTGATATGTATTTTATTAGCTAACTTTGTCTCAAACTGATAAAAATTAGTGTATTTCTTCTAAATTATTGTTTCTAAAAAGTGTAACTACATCAGTTGACTTCTTGTGATTTTGCTATATCCCTATACATTTCTGAATTTTAAATGAAGTTTGATTATTTTTTGAACAACATTATTATTTCAGTATACTAAATTTGTAATGCTTATGTCCTTAGTTTACCCCTACTTCAATTTACCCACTTTAATTCAAAACCTGAATTAAACTAGTGTGCCACATCTTTATATAGAAGTTTGAGTTTCAGTTCATATTCTGCTGAAAGATCTGCCATCATAGTAGAAGGTTCTTTGGATTTGTTTTTAATTTTGCAAAAGAATCTTGGATTCATCTCTTGAAAAGGAAGGCCTGAAATTTATGACTTTTGGAAGAGAGAGTTTAACCTTTTATTTACTATATAAAAATGTATCCTTCACTTTTACAGTAAGAAATACTAGAAACAAATGAATTTGTTCTTCTTCTTATTATTATTATTTCTTATTATTTTGGCTTCTGCACTATTTTGGCTTGAAAAAGGGTATTCTCTTTTAGGACTTTTTGACCAAACTGTCATGTTAATTATGAGTGACATGCACAAACTGGTATTTAAATGCTTTGTTGTGATTAAAGAAACACATTCAGGAGAAGATGAAAAATATATGTTAATCATGGGTAAACCAATATTTGCTAAAAATATGACATCTAAGAAAAATTCTAGAACAATTAAAAGAAAGTTTTAGACATTATTGTTACATTAAGGTGGAGAACCAAAGAGAGTAAATGTGTGCTAATATACTTTGTTTTTCATGGGGACAATAGAGATACCAGTATGGCTTAAAATATCAGTGGAGCTAAACAAATATATGGGTGTATCTTAATTTCAGGGCAAACAATGTAAAGCCAAAATAGAATGTTAAAATTTGTCTTTTAATTTTTTAACTGAATATATTTGACATTTAACATTGTATAAATTTAAGGTATACAATGTGTTACTTTGATAGGTATATTGTAATATGATTGCCTTGGTAACTATTTTATCACATTGTATAATTATAGTACAATATTGTTATTTATATTAATTATACTGTGTGCTAGATCACTATGGCTTATTTACTACTTGTTGCAGGTTTATACCTAAAAACAACATAATTTTTATTCCCCCACCTCCCATTCCCTGGTGACTACCATTTAACTCTTTTTTTTTTTTTTTTAAAGATTCTACATATAAGTGATATCATACAGCACTGTCTTTGTCTGACTTATCTCACTTAATATAATACCCTCTAGGTACAACTATGTTGTCACAAATGGCAGGATATTCTCCTTTCCTGTGGCTGAATATTCCATTGTGTGTGTGTGTGTGTATTTGTGTGTGTGTGTGTATATCACATCTTTTTTATCTGTTCATCCATTGATGGATATTTAGGTTGTTTCCATATCTTGGCTATTGTGAATAGTGCTGCTATGAACATAGGGGTGCATGTATCTCTCCAAAATAGAATGCTTAAATTTCAAACCAAGAAAAAAACCCTTAATCTAGCTAACTGAAAGCTGGAAAGAGAGTAAAAGTAAATGACAAAGAAATTCAAAAAAAATATGAAATAAGGCAAATAAATATGTCCTAACATATACAATATAAATACAAATCCTTTAAAGTCACTGATTCAAAGGCAGAATCTATAGAAGAAACATGTAATGTAAAAAGTCATGGAAAGTTTGCACAATCTTTAAAATGGGAAAAGATACATATCAATCAAAAGAAACTTGAGTAATGATTCCAATTATGGACAAAATAAAATTTAAGCCAAATACATCATGAGAACTTAAGAAGAAATTTTATACAGTACTTCTAAAGGGAAAAAATAACAGATATATCATCCTAAACATATCTATACCTTACCCACAGCTTCAAAATATGTCAAACAACATCTGAAATAAATTTTTCATTAAAAAATGAAATCATCAAGTGGATCTGAAGACTGATAACACATTCTTCTCAAAAAATAACAGATCAAGCAAACAGGAAATCAGCAGAGATTATTGAAGGCTTGAATACTACGGTTTCATTTTTAGATATGTATAGAACTCTTCCTGGTAAATACTGGAAAAGTTATGAAAAAATAGAACAAAGCTTAGAAAGCCTTAATGAAGTCCAAATATCATATTCTCTGATTACAGTGTAACAAAATAGAAATTAGTAATGAAAGTTTAGCTTAATGTACCATCTTTTTGGAAAGTATCAATACTAAAACATATTCCAAAAGTAATATTTTGAATAAAATGAAATTATAAAAGGATATAAGAAACATTCAGAAGTGAAAGTCAAAATAGTATATGTCACAATGCATAGGACACAGCTACAAATGTGTGCAGAGGAAATTTTATAGTTTCACCTTTTTTGTTGGTAAATTTAAAATGTTAATAAATGCTAAAAACTTAACAAGTAGTTTGCTAATAGCAAGATGTAAAAGTAAAAAAAAGGGTAGAAATCAATCAAATAATGACTAACACTAATACAGAAGATAAACATAATCAAAGCTTATACTTTGAAAAGATTAATAAAGTAGGCAGACCTTTGGCAATGTAGTCAAGAGGGAAAAAGAGAGGATATAAGTAAACAAAATGCATAATGAGAAAAAAATCTATATGCAATAAATAATTTAGAAAACATCTGCATGTGCAAATATATGCTAATACAGTTGAAAGTATGGTTTAAGTGTGTTATTTCTTAGAAAAATGTAAAATGTCCAAATTGGTGTAAGAAAAAATAGAGAATTTTCAATAGGCCAATAAGAATCAAAGAAATAGGAATGGTTGTTAAGCCCTCTTCTCTCAAAACACTCCACGACTGGATGGTTTTACATATGAGTTCTACCAAG
This sequence comes from Balaenoptera physalus, assembly GCF_965194825.1. Classification (NCBI taxonomy): domain Eukaryota; kingdom Metazoa; phylum Chordata; class Mammalia; order Artiodactyla; family Balaenopteridae; genus Balaenoptera; species Balaenoptera physalus. The sequence continues at coordinate 25,745,569 of NC_138903.1, read as the reverse complement.
CATTTGAAGATCAGTTATCTCTTCACTTGTCTCATGGACCACAGTATAAAAACCAAAGCACTTAGGCCCAGGTAATTTTATGATGATGGTTCAATCCCGATTACAAAATCAGATAAGAAAAATTTCCCTTTTTCTTATATAGTTGCTAATATCCCAGATAAAATATTAAATCTAATAGTATGTTAAAACAATACAACATAATCAAGTAAGGTTATCCCAGAAATGCAAGAATGTCTGACATCAGAAAATCTATCAATGTTGTTTTCCACATTAGTAGATTAAAGGAGGATTCATACAGTTATCTCGACCAATACAGAATACATATTTGATACAGTTCTTCATCAACTTAAAATTGATACTCCTTTCAAGCCAGGAATATAAAGGAACTTCCTTATCTTGGTAAATTTGTATTCCAACATCCTACAGCAAATATTATACTTATGGAAGTAACTTTAATGCATTCTCTTTATGCTTTGGAACAAGGCAAGTATGTCTACTATTACTGCTACATTTTAATCTAGGACAGGAAGAACTAGCCAATATTAAAAAAAAAGAAAAACACATGTAAAGATTGGAAGAGGGACTTCTCTTGTGGTCCAGTGGTAGAGAATCCGCCTTCCAATGCAGGGGACGTGGGTTTGACCCCTGGTCGGGGAAATAAGATCCCACATGCCACAGGGCAACTAAGCCCACGTGCCACAACTACTGACCTCAGGTGCCTCAACTAGAGAGCCTGCGTGCCACAAACTACAGAGCCCATGCACTCTGGAACCTGTGTGCCACAACTACAGAGCCCAAACGCCCTGGAGCCTGCATGCCACAACTAGAGAGAGAAAACCCACATGCCACAACTAGAGAGAAGCCCACGTGCCGCAACAAAAGATCCCGCATAACTCAACGAAGATCCAATGTGCCTCAACTAAGACCCAACTCAGCCAAAAATAAATAAATAATAAAATAAATCTTAAAAAAAAAGATTGGAAGATAGCACAGTAAAACTGGCATTTTTTGGTGGATGAAATGATGATTTACTTAGAAGAACCAACAGACTCCAGACAAACTATGAGAATTAATAATTTTTTAAAAGTTCAGCTTCTGTGTTGCTGATAAGATCATCCCATAATAATGATCAGAAATAGTTAATTAGAACATATGATAAAAGAACAACTTTCCATTAATAATCTAAGAATTAGTTTTAAAAAGAACAAATAAGATCTTTATAAAGAAACTTTAAAACTTATTAAGGACCAAAATGTTCCATGCTCTTGATTGGGATGACATATTAGGAAGATATTCATTCTCCCCAAATTAATTCATAAATTCAATAATATTCCAAACAAAATTACAGTATGTTGTTGAGGAATGTGATAAACTCACTTTCTACTCTAAAAAGTATATGGATAAAGGCAAATCCAGGAATACCTAGGTCAATCTTTTAAAATAAGAGTAAAAATGGAGGACTACCCTACCGGATTTTAAGACATAAAGTCACAGAAATAGAGTGTGCTGTCAAAGCAAGAAAAGCTCAGCAAATGAAGCACCCAAGTGTGTTCAGAGACAGACAAAGATAGGAACTTGACATAGGTGTGACACATACATCAATGGGGAAAATGTTCTTTAATAGATGGTGTTGGGCAAACCAGATGACTACATAGAGTGAAATAAAACTGGATTATTATCTCCTACCACATGGAAAGGTGGATTATAACTAGAATAAAGGCCAAAATTTGAATGGTAAAACAATAATAGAAGAAAAGGTAAATGGGCACGATTCAGAGGCAAGTAAGTACACCTTAAAACTTCAGAAATACCAACCATAAGGCAAAAATTTTATAAATTTGATTATCTAAAGATTAAGGATTTCTATTCAGAGAAGAACACTTGACAAATTTAATTCACTTATGACTAAATGGAAAAATATATTTGTAATATCTAAAATCAAAATGGGTTTTATCTTTTATATAAAATGATCTCCTGCAAATAAAGAAGGAAAAGATAACACCAATTATAAAAAATAATGGACCAAAATGTAAAGAAGCAGTTTACTGAAGAGAAAGCCCCCAAAAGTAACAAGCATGTGATAAGATTCTCTAAATTATTGTTGATTAGAAAAAAAGAAATTAAAAGGAAACAGGATCACTCTACACCTATTAGACTGGCCATAATTGGAAAGGTGGATTATGCCAAGCGCAGTCAGAGATTTGGGGCCATAGAAATCCTCATCCTCATCATCGCTTTTGAAACTGTAGACCACTGCAGCCATTCAGGAGAGCAACCTGCACTACTTAGTACGATTAGATATATGCATACCTAAGCTTTCACAATTTCACAACTGTCTTTGTATTCCAGTGGAATTTTCATAAAGGTACATAAGGGTACGTGTACAGGACGTTTATTGAAGTGCTGACTGTATGCCTGGGTGATGCAGGTAGTCTGCATGTCAATCCCTGGGAGATTGTTCAGGTAAAATGTGGATGATGCACAACTTAAAATACTGCAAGTAGTTAGAAGCAACACTTGCATGTACAAAGAGCAACTTGTGTAGATCTTAAGTGCATCAATGGAGGTTAGTGACAAAGATTAATAAACAGAAAGAGAACTAAAACTTACTTTTACACATGTTAAAAATGTGTGCGTACAAAACAGTATACATTTTGCAAGAACATATATAAAGATATAATTTAAATGGAGACCTAAGGCAAGAGGAGAACAGAGTAGGGTATGGAGAAAAGGGGGTATTGTTCAAGCATTCACTTCACTAATAAAGACAAAACTGGGTCCTTGTGTGGGACAATGTACCATAAACTGAGTAAAATTATTAACTCACTATACTTGAGGTATCTCTCCCTCTGTTCCTGTCTCTCTCCCTGTGTACATGTCGTTGTAACTATAACTGGAACTTTTAAGCAACAGCAGAAATAATCAGATTAGATGTATGATTTGTATGATTTTAGTAAAAACAATCTGAGCCTCTATTAAAGAGAGAGTGCTACCTGAATGACTAAATTAATTACTATCTAAATTACTGTTCCTGGGGTTACTCCAGGCATCCTCCAGTGCCTTTTTCCTTAAGGATTCTAGAGAGGTTTTAAATTATGATAGAAAAAGAGCATTAACTAGCTTAATCCTGACCCTGCAATGATATGAGACAAGATTCTGACACATACAGAGTCTCTGTGCCAGCTGTCTGCATGTTTTCTCTCAGATCCATTCTGCACCCTTCTTTCCTCTGTTCCTCAGGGCCTGACCTTGGCATACTATATTTCCTAGGCAACCTTGCATTTGATTAGGTTTAGCCAAATGGGTAGCACTGATGGGACCCTGGACGACAGGACTAGGGGAGAAAGCAGAATCTCTCTTCCCTCTTTCTCTGCTTAGGGTGGTGGCTCCAGTGGAGCCTGCATATCTTCTCTTGTTGAAGCTTCTGAGGGGCATTTTCTTTTCTCTGGTTCCTGTTCTGCCTGGGCCCTCCCCTCCAGGGTAGCCGCCTTCCCCATGTTGCCAGTTCTTGCTTAGATAGCCTCTCAGACGTCATCTATTCCAAGTTTCCAAGCTCTCTTGCCAACCCTGTTTTCTGAGATCAACTAAAATAATTTCTTCTTTTAATTCCTCCAGCTTTAGAGTTGGCAGGAGCTTTCTATAGTTTTTATTCTCTGGGTTTCTCACCTTGCCCTTGTGTCAGTCTCTCTAGCACCTCTGTGCCTAATTCCCTGTATTAAATTACCTCTATTGAAATACTTGTTTTCCTGACTAGACTTTGACTGATACAACCTGGCTGCAAGAGAGTTTGGTGTGGAGATTAAATGAGATAGTAAAAATAATATTCATAATACAAATAATAAGAATTATTATTAAAGAGATGTAATATGCTTACTATGTGCCAAGTACCATGCTGAGCACTTGACATGCATTTTATACCTATTTTCTATTACAACCCTTTAAGAGCCCTCTTATATCTCCATTTTACTAAGGAGGAAATTGAAGGCCAGAGAATGACTTGCCCAATATCATGTAGATATCCAATGATTCCTCTTAATGCACCACATAAGCATGTGGAGCTAAGTGGCCCCTATCATGCTTCCTAAAACTATCTGTGGCAGTCAAAATGGAACCCCTGAATTTAGGTTCTTAAGGTAAACATTGAATGGTAACACACCACGATTAGCACTTTTAAGGGATGCTACATTTGCTGTTAAATTTTTTCTACCCTGAAGAAACTATGACCACTTTTAGAATAAGGCATACAAAAAATTTACTCAAAATAGATCATAGACCCAAATATAAGAGATAAAACTATAAAACTCTTAGAAGAAAACACAGGAGTAAATCTTCATGAGCTTGGGTTAGGTAATGGTTTCTCAGATATGATATCAAAACACAAATGACAAAAAAATAGATAAATTGGACTACATTAAAATAAAAAACTCTTGCTTCAAAGGACATCATCAAGGAAGTGAAAAGAAAATCCACTGAATGGGAGAAAATATTTGTAAATCATGTATCTGATAAGGGTCTGGTGTCTGGAATATATAAACAACTCTTACAACTCATTAGAAAGAAAAATAACCCAATTAAAAATGAGAAAAGAATTTCAGTAGATATTTCTCCAAAGAAGATGTACACATGGCCAATAAGAACATGAAAAGATACCATCCTTAGTCATTAGGGAAATGAAGGTCAAAACCACAATGAGATATCACTTTACTCCTATGTGATCACTATAATAAAAAAGACATTAACAAGATTTGGCATGGATGTATAGAAATTGGCACCCTTGTACATTGCTAGTGGGAATGTAAAATTGTGCCACTACTTTGGAAAAATTTTTGGCAGTTTCTCAAATAGTTAAACATAGAGTTACCATATGACTCAGCAATATACCCTAGGTATATACTAAAGAGAAATGAAGACTTATGTCCACATCCAAACTTGTACATAAATGTTCATAGCAGCATTATCTATAAAAGCCAACCCAAAGCCCATCAATTTATTAATGGATACACAAAGTATGATATATCCACATAGTAGAATATTATTTATCTGTAAAAAGGAAGGAAGTACCAATACATGTTACAACATGGATGAATATTGAAAACATTATGCTAAGTAAAAGAACTCAGCCACAAAAGACTACATATTGTATGATTGCATTCATACTAAATGTCCAGAAAAGGCAGATTTATAGAGACAGGAAGTATATTAGTATTGCTTAGGACTGGAGCTGGGGATTTGGATTGACTGCTTATAGGTAAGAGGTCTCTTTTAGGGTTGAATAGTATGCTTTAAATGAATTGTATGGTATGTGACTTAAACATCATTAAAGCTATATTAAAAAAAAAGTGTGAGTTAAATAAAGCTGTTACAGGATGTCAACCCACTGAGTCCAACTTGTTCAATAATGTCAGTTTCAGAGGTTTTGACTTTGTAGGTGCCAGAAAAGTGACACAATGTGAGATTTATTTGGAGATGTAAGAGGATAAATTTAAAGGGGGAAATGGGATAGGGCTTTTTTGTTTCAATAACTAATGAAAATAGGAATGAGGTAGATGTTATGTGAAATGGTAACAAAGAAATGAGCACTACACTATGCTCTAAACTTATTAGGTCAATGGTGATAGTAGTACTGAGAAAACAAATGTTGGAGGGAGAATTTTTCTAATTCATTTACTTGTTGGTTGGTTGGTTATTATGCTGCATTCTAATTAGGCTTTCAAGAGTCCATGACAACGCAATGAGGAGAATGCCTACTGTAGACTTGAATAGCTTAAGTGGATTCAGATGACATTGTGGGAAGATATTTCTGGCAGATGAAATTGGGTTACACACGGCTGCCTCAACCTATTGATTCATCCAGAATTAATTTAGTTCATCTGGCTGGCCAGGAGGGTGGCCCCTTCCTATATTTACCACTCCTCTTGTATTCTTTCTGAAGTTTCATGCTTCATTTAAGAAGATGACTTCCTTAAGTGGGTTTGATAAGCATATAGCTGAATCTGGCTTCCAGGTAGAGCTTCCAAAAACTTCTGAAGGTCACTTTAAAGGAGAATTTAAGCTGTCATAAGTCATTAATAACAAAGACTTCTTTATTTCCCCCAGAATGGGATTTTTAGTTAAATCTCAATGAGAGTCTTACATTTTAAGCTTGGGGTACCACAATCTGAAAATTAGAGGAAGGGATTGTAGCTCACAGGGCTCTGATTTTGCCAATAGACTGTAGTAGTCTTGAAAGCATCATTAATAACTGGGGTTCTCTAGTAAAAGTGTGAACATAAATCACATTTTATAGATGCTTAATGAATATACTATATGTGTTTTGACAATTTCTTCTTTGAGATGGCACAAGCTGTAACAATGAAGAGTGGTAGAATCAGTATACATGAATCCTGTTCAATGATTATGAAAAAAAAAATTAAGTGGGAAATTAGATCCTTGAATTTTTAAACAAGAAAGCTTTCTTCAAGGTTTAAGAAATGATGCTGCACACTGTGATAAGTTCATAATTTGGCCAAAATGAAACATTTCATTTCAGAGACGGAATGACTACACTGCAGTTCTAACCTTGAGGACATGAATATGGATTAGGCTCATCAATCAGGATAGATTCTAAGTTAGTGTTTCTCAACTCAGTCGAACCTAACAATCTCTTTTAATATTAAATATTTTAATGCCTCATTTAATATCCTGAGATAAAATTTATAGATAATAGAACCAACTGACAAACATAAATTTTTTAAAGTACTATAATACTCTAACTTTAATATAAAGGAGACATAAATGCCAAGCACTTTATTATTTTTTTAAATTTAATTTTATTTTTTTATACAGCAGGTTCTTATTAGTCATCAGTTTTATACACATCAGTGTATACATGTCAATCCCAATTGCCCAATTCATCACACCACCACCCCCACCCCCCTGCCGCTTTCCCCCCTTGGTGTCCATATGTTTGTTCTCTACATCTGTGTCTCAATTTCTGCCCTGCAAACCAGTTCATCTGTACCATTTTTCTAGGTTCCACATATATGCTTTAATATACGATATTTGTTTTTCTCTTTCTGACTTACTTCACTCTGTATGACAGTCTCTAGATCCATCCACGTCTCAACAAATGACCCAATTTCGTTCCTTTTTATGGTGGAGTAATATTCCATCGTATATATGTACCACGACTTCTTTATCCATTCATCTGTTGATGGGCATTTAGGTTGCTTCCATGACCTGGCTATTGTAAATAGTGCTGCAATGAACATTGGGGTGCATGTGTCTTTTTGAATTATGGTTTTCTCTGGGTATATGCCCAGTAGTGGGATTGCTGGGTCATATGGTAGTTCTATTTTTAGTTTTTTAAGGAACCTCCATACTGTTCTCCATAGTGGCTGTATCAATTTACATTCCCACCAACAGTGCAAGAGGGTTCCCTTTTCTCCACACCCTCTCCAGCATGTTGTTTGTAGACTTTCTGATGATGCCCATTCTAACTGGTGTGAGGTGATACCTCGTTGTAGTTTTGATTTGCATTTCTCTAATAATTAGTGATGTTGAGCAGCTTTTCATGTGCTTCTTGGCCATCTGTATATCTTCTTTGGAGAAATGTCTGTTTAGGTCTTCTGCCCATTTTTGGATTGGGTTGTTTGTTTTTTTAATATTGAGCTGCATGAGCTGTTTATATATTTTGGAGATTAATCCTTTGTCCATTGATTCATTTGCAAATATTTTCTCCCATTCTGAGGGTTGTGTTTTTGTCTTGTTTATGGTTTCCTTTGCTGTGCAAAAGCTTTGAAATTTCATTAGGTCCCATTTGTTTATTTTTGCTTTTATTTCCATTACTCTAGGAGGTGGATCAAAAAAGATCTTGCTGTGATTTATGTCAGAGAGTGTTCTTCCTATGTTTTCCTCTAAGAGTTTTATAGTGTCCAGTCTTACATTTAGGTCTCGAATCCATTTTGAGTTTATTTTTGTGTATGGTGTTAGGGAGTGTTCTAATTTGATTCTTTTACATGTAGCTGTCCAGTTTTCCCAGCACCACTTATTGAAGAGGCTGTCTTTTCTCCATTGTATATTCTTGCCTCCTTTATCAAAGATCACTTTATTTTTTTAAAAAGGTATTTCAGTATGTAAATGCTTAGCTATGACCATCCTAGAAGACCTAATGAAATAGATGCTCATACCTCTCCATAGAATCAGTGGACTTGTGACAGATGTAAATACCGACAGATACAGCTATGTAGTGTGGGCTACTCAAATACCATGAGCAGAACTGACTTCATTGGCGTAATTTTCTGAAAGAGTGAGCACCTCTTGGTAACATTCTGAAGAGGGCAAAGCACAACTATCCTCAGTCTACATGGAAGCTGCGTTTCTAGAAAATTCAGGTTATTTTAAAACTTTACAAATATGCTTTTTCTGCGTAAAATAGAATGAGGCTATCTGTCCTCTCAGAGGAGGCTTTTCATGTTCATGAACATTCACTGGGGATGTTTGAAAGTCTTGGGGGGGGGGTCGGCAAGATAGTTCTTTACATTTAGGAGAATCTGGAGCATTTCTGAACCTCTGTCTAGTTTATTCTAGTAGCTCTCCACCGCAGTCACTCTGGTAACCTAAAATGTTCCCCCTGGAGTGACTGATACCAATCCCCTTAGAAAATCACTGATCCAAACAACTATGTCAGCAAGAGATCTCCTTGAGACTTCTTAAGTTTATTGTCCATATATATTTTTAAAATAGCCTAGAGTTATGTGAATGAGTAATTTTTAGCTTGGGAGATCTCTTGAATTGACTGATGAGAGATAGGTAAAGATTATCATAGAAGCACTCTACTTTAAATGAAGTAAATTGTCATTCATCAGTGGATATTTGCATTTCTTTAATTCTGCCCCTGAAATTCATAGTCAACAACATGTAGAAGCGTGCAGTACCACTCTGAAAGATGATATTCTCAGTAGGGTAGGCTAAAAATCAATTTATTCTTGAGAAGTTAAATCGTTTTTTAAAGGGTATCAGATTGAGACCATAAACCAGAGTCCTCAGTGATTTGTTTGGAAAGCGAATTGATTTGTTTTGGTTTTTTTGGTTTGTTTTTTAGTTAGTTGCCATCATTTAAAAATTATTGTATTTCAAACAAAAGAAAAGTCTGACATATTTTTAAAACTTTTAAGCTGTGGCCTATAGGACCCACAGTCACTGCCATTTATGGCTGGGGTACACATTCTCCAGTTCACCATGGTTTTTACCGTTTCATATTGACCTTTCAACATGGCCGACCTCAAGCATTTATTGACCTGCCTTCAAATCAGAATGCAAGTAGCCCTAGGGGTAAATGGAATCTTCTATTAACTTAAAGGGAGTTTTAATGCTTTTGTCACAGAATGTGGCTTTTTTTCCTTCTGTTTAACATAAGTAATACATTTTTTATAGGAGACTTTGAAAATAGAGACTAATACAAAGAAAATACTATGAATGTCACCCTTAGATAACAGTTGTTAGCATTTTAGTGTATGTGCATCCAATTTAACAAAAGAGCTCAGTGTTTTTTTAATCTAAATTCCAATGGGATCTTAATTATGGAAAAATTTAAAGAAACAGAAAAATACAAGTCAAAATCAAACATTCCAGTACTCTCCACTGTATGAATCAGTATTCTCCAAAGAAAAAGAACCAATAGGATATTTGCCTATATATCTATATAGATATCTATGTCCATCTATATATTTGTCTGTCTCTGTCTGTCCAGAGAGATTTTAAGGAATTAGCTCATGCAACTGCAGAGGCTGGCAAGTCCAAAATCTGTAGGTTGGGCCAGGAGGCAAGAGACCCAAGGAAGAGCTGATGACGCAGTTCAAGTCTAAAGGCAGTGTGCTGGCAGAATTCCCTCTTCTTAGGGGAAGGTCAGTCTTTTTCTATTAAGGCCTTCAACTGATTACATTGAGGCCCCCCACATTATTGTGGGTAATCTGCTTTATTCGAAGTCTGCTGGTTTAGATGTTAATCTAGCACAAAACTACTTTCACAGAAACATTTAGAATAATGTTTGCTCAAGTATCTGGGTACCATGGCCTAGCCAAGTTGATGCATAAAATTAACCATCATACCCACTGAATATTAATAAAAGCCATGTGAGATATTCAGTAGTTTGTATATGTGTAAGTACTATGGGCTTCCCGTAAAACAAAATTCAATTTTGCCTTGGGTGTGAGGGTAGTGAGTTAGAAGCTGATATTGTACGTGATGCTTGAAGACTTTGGCAGAAACCAGGAAGTAGGGAGGTTGTAATTGATGAAAGAATTATAGAATGAGGGACCAAAGTAAGCAAGATTTACTAGGTATGAAAGTATATAAGATATAAGATGCTTAGAAACTATGATGGAACAAAAAGAAGGGTGTTCTGGTGTTGAGGCCGAAATGGTCCTAGGCTTGAGGTCTACCTCTGATTTGTGTTTTAGAAAAGCATTGGTAAAAACTTTTACAAACAGTAAAGTTTTCTACTAAAATAAGAAATTACTATGTATTTGGAGTGTTTCAATGGAACTTGTCTGCTTTTGCATTTTTATTGTTTGCTTTAGTTGGTGGTCTTTTGATGGTCCTTATCAACCAAGTGTGAAGATAACTATATCTCCTTTTTTCAAAGTAAGTGCAGTTAAGGGTTTTGCACTCTGTAGCATATTGTAAAATGGAATATTTTCCCCAAGAGACAAGGCATGGAAGTATTTAAAATTCTCTTTTATTTATACTCACACTATTTGAGGAATCAGATTCATAGTGAACAGATCTGAGGATCACTTTAAGACAAGATTTTCATCCCCAAGGGAGAATCAGTGAAGATCCATTTATTCTTACAACATATAATATATAAGCTCCTTGTTAACTAATACTTTTATGTTATGATTAAATGACAGTTAATTTGACCAAATATTCTATATTTCTTTCAAAAAGTTATCTGTCAGAAACTCTCAGAACATAGGGCTCAATCTAGCATTTAAAAAGTCAGTAGCGTAAAAAAGTGAGAATTTTAAATTTTTATTATTTTAAAAGTAGACAAGGATTTGGAGGGTTGGGAGCATGTGTGTGTCTCTTTTAACCTTAGGATCTATATATTCCTGGAGACAGTATGTCATGGGTTTCTTGGAGGTCATAATTAGGAGATTTTCAAGAATATGAGACTTAAAATGAGGTAGAAGACACATTAAGATTAGTATATTGACAGTCTAAATCATCCAGGGATCAGAGTCCAATACCTCATGGGCTTTCCAGTATACTCAGGGCTGACTAAGAAATGACCAGTGAAGCTGGGAGTTAGAGTTGACAAGGATGATAGCTGGGAGGAAAACTGTATTGACTGAATATCATCAGACCTTAAATTTCTAATGTTGCTTGGAGAAGCCAAATCAACTTACAGAATATAACAGGGTTTTAAATGATGGATATGGCTTATAGAGAGGTAATCAATCAAAGCCAATTTTGCATAAAGCAAATATAGGTAACGCCATTGCCAATATTGTATTCATATCTTCTAAAATGCTACTGCATGTCCAATACTTCAAAAATGAACAAATTGGCTCTTGGCAGCCAATGAATCCACATACAATTTGATAGGGGGTTAAAGCCTGCAAAATTTGTTTCATAAAAAGAGAGGCTTGGGATGAATTTTTTTTTCTGATGTATTTGAGAGTTGCAAAAGTAATATCTCTTTACCTCTAATTAGTTCCTTAAAAAAAGACATTCTCTTACGTCACCACAGTACAATTATTTAAATCAAGAAATTAACTCTGATATAATACTATCAGCTAATTCACAGATCTGATTCAAATTTTGCCAATTGTCCCAACAGTATCTTTTTCAGAAGATAAAAGTTTCTCCCTGGTCCATTATCCAATCCAGGATCACATGCATTAAGCTGTCATATTTCTTTAGTCTTCTTTAATCTGGGACAGTTTCTTAGATTTCTTTGCCTTTCATGACTATCACATTTTGGAAGAGTACTGGGCAGTTACTTTGTAGAATGCCCCTCAGTTTAAGTTAGTCCAATGTTTCTTCATGATTAGTTTCAGGTTATGCATTTTTGTCCGGAATACCCCAGAAGTGATTTTGTATGATACACATTTTAGAAGCAATTACTAGATACACTGTTGTTTCGGGTTTTCAGAAAATGTTGTCAAATGATGGCCCCTACTTATTTTTGAAGAAGTGATATAAGGATAAATAATATTGTGAAAATGCATTTCTGCAACTTACTGGTCTTTTAGTTCGCTAAGTAGTTGGATTTTTTTTTCCTTTAAACATGAGAGGTTTTTTTCCTGTGGTTATATTTAACAGCACAGAGTTTTCCATCTAAAAGGGTATTGTGCTCACACTTTGGGTAAATTTAGGTCTACATAATCCAACATGATGCTCAAGTGAGTGGATGGTCTTAAAATTCTATTTTTTTAAACATCTTTATTCGAGTATAATTGCTTTACAAAGGTGTGTTAGTTTCTGCTTTATAACAAACTAAATCAGCTATACATATACATATATCCCCACATCTCCTCCCTATCCCACCCCTCGAGGTGAACACAAAGCACCGAGCTGATATCCCTGTGCTATGCGGCTGCTTCCCACTAACTATCTATTTTACATTTGGTAGTGTATATATGTGCATGCCACTCTCTCACTTCGTCCCAGCTTACCCTTCCCCCTCCCTGTGTCCTCAAGTCCATTCTCTACGTCTGCGTCTTTATTCCTGTCCTGGCCCTAGGTTCTTCAGGACGATTTTTTTTTCTTTTTGATTCCATATATATATGTGTTAGCATATGGTATTTGTTTTTCTCTTTCTGACTTACTTCACTCTGCATGACAGTCTCTAGGTCCAACCACCTAACTACAAATAACTCAGTTTCGTTTCTTTTTATGGCTGAGTAATATTCCATTGTATATATGTGCCACATCTTCTTTATCCATTCATCTGTCGATGGACACTTAGGTTGCTTTCATGTCCTGGCTATTGTAAATAGAGCTGCAATGAACATTGTGGTACATGACTCTTTTAGAATTATGGTTTTCTCAGGGTATATGCCCAGTAGTGGGATTGCTGGGTCATACGGTAGTTCTATTTTTAGTTTTTTAAGGACCTCCATACTGTTCTCCATAGTGGAGTATCAATTTACATTCCCACCAACAGTGCACGAGCCTTCCCTTTTCTCCACACCCTCTCCAGCATTTGTTGTTTGTAGATTTTTTGATGATGGCCATTCTGACTGGTGTGAGGTGATACTTCATTATAGTTTTGATTTGCATTTCTCTAATGACTAGTGATGTTGAGCATCCTTTCAGGTGTTTGTTGGCGATCTGTATATCTTCTTTGGAGAAATGTCTATTAGGTCTTCTGCCCATTTTTGGATCGGGTTGTATGTTTTTTTGATATTGAGCTGCATGAGCTGCTTGTAAATTTTGGAGATTAATGCTTTGTCAGTTGCTTCGTTTGCAAATATTTTCTCCCATTCTGAGGGTTCTGTTTTCGTCTTGTTTATGGTTTCCTTTGTTGTGCAAAAGCTTTTAAGTTTCATTAGGTCCCATTTGTTTATTTTTGTTTTTATTTCCATTTCTCTAGGAGGTGGGTCAAAGAGGATCTTGCTGTGATTTATGTCAAAGAGTGTTCTGCCTATGTTTTCCTCAAAGAGTTTTATAGTGTCTGGCCTTACATTTAGGTCTTTAATCCATTTTGAGTTTATTTTTGTGTATGGTGTTAGGGAGTGATCTAATTTCATTCTTTTACATGTAGCTGTCCAGTTTTCCCAGCACCACTTATTGAAGAGGCTGTCTTTTTTCCATTGTATATTCTTGCTTCCTTTATCAAAAATAAGGTGAGCATATGTGCGTGGGTTTATCTCTGGGCTTTCTATCCTGCTCCATTGTTCTATGTTTCTGTTTTTGTGCCAGTATCATTCTCTTTCAATTGCTGTAGCTTTGAAGTATAGTCTGAAGTCTGGGAGCCTGATTCCTCCAGCTCCGTTTTTCTTTCTCAAGATTGCTTTGGCTATTCGGGGTCTTTTGTGTTTCCATACAAATTGTGAAATTTTCTGTTCTAGTTCTGTGAAAAATCCCATTGGTAGTTTGATAAGGATTGCATTGAATCTGTAGATTGCTTTTGGTAGTATAGTCATTTTCACATTGTTGATTCTTCCAGTTCAAGAATTTGGTATATATCTCCATCTGTTTGTATTGTCTTTAATTTCTTTCATCGGTGCCTTATAGTTTTCTCCATACAGGTCTTTCATCTCCTTAGGTAGGTTTATTCCTAGATATTTTATTCTTTTTGTTGCAGTGGTAAATGGGAGTGTTTCCTTAATTCCTCTTTCAGATTTTTCATCATTAGTGTATAGGAATGCAAGAGATTTCTGTGCATTAGTTTTGTATCCTACTACTTTACCAAATTCATTGATTAGCTCTAGTAGTTTTTTGGTAGCATCTTTAGGATTCTCCATGTATAGCATCATGTCATCTGCAAACAGTGACACTTCTACATCTTTTTTTCTGATTTGCTTTCCTTTTATTTCTTTTTCTTCTCTAATTGCTGTGTCTAAAACTTCCAAAACTATGTTGAATAATAGTGTTGAGAGTGGGCAACCTGGTATTGTTCCTGATCTTAGTGGAAGTGGTTTCAGTTTTTCACCATTGCGAACGATGTTGGCTGTGGGTTTGTCATATATGGCCTTTATTATGTTGAGGTAAGTTCCCACTCTGCCTACTTTCTGGAGGGTTTTTATCATAAATGGGTGTTGAATTTTGTTGAAAGCTTTTTCTGCATCTATTGCGATGATCATACGGTTTTTCTTCTTCAGTTTGTTAATATGGTGTATCACATTGACTGATTTGCATATATTGAAGAATCCTTGCATTCCTGGGATAAATCCCACTTGATCATGGTGTATGATCCTTTTAATGTGCTGCTGGATTTTGTTTGCTAGTATTTTGTTGAGGATTTTTGCATCTATGTTTATCAGTGATATTGACCTGTAGTTTTCTTTTTTTGTGACATCTTTGTCTGGTTTTGGTATCAGGGTGACGGTAGCCTTGTAGAATGAGTTTGGGAGTGTTCCTCCCTCTGCTACATTTTGGAAGAGTTTGAGAAAGATAGGTGTTAGCTCTTCTCTAAACGTTTGATAGAATTTGCCTGTGAAGCCATCTGGTCCTGGGCTTTTGTTTTTTGGAAGATTTTTAATCACAGTTTCAACTTCAGTGCTTGTGATTGGTCTGTTCATATTTTCTGTTTCTTCCTGGTTCAGTCTCAGAAGGTTGTGCTTTTCTAAGAATTTGTCCATGGCTTCCAGGTTGTCCATTTTATTGGCATATAGTTGCTTGTAGTAATCTCTCATGATCCTTTGTATTTCTGCAGTGTCAGTTGTTACTTCTCCTTTTTCATTTCTAATTCTATTGATTTGAATCTTCTGCCTTTTTTTCTTGATGAGTCTGGCTAATGGTTTATCAATTTTGTTTATCTTCTCAAAGAACCAGCTTTTAGTTTTATTGATATTTGATATCATTTCCTTCATTTCTTTTTCATTTATTTCTGATGTGATCTTTGTGATTTCTTTCCTTCTGCTAACTTTGGGGGTTTTTTGTTCTTCTTTCTCTAATTGCTTTAGGTGTAAGGTTAGGTTGTTTATTTGACATTTTTCTTCTTTCTTGAGGTAGGATTGTATTGCTATAAACTTCCCTCTTAAAACTGCCTTTGCTGCATCCCGTAGGTTTTGGGTCGTCATGTTTTCATTGTCATTTGTTTCTAGGTATTTTTTGATTTCCTCTTTGATTTCTTCAGTGATCTCTCAGTTACTTAGTAGTGCATTGTTTAGCCTCCATGTTTTTGTATTTTTTACATATTTTTTTCCTGTAATTGATATCTAGTCTCATAGCATTGTGGTTGGAAAAGATACTTGATATGATTTCTGTTTTCTTAAATTTACCAAGGCTTGATTTGTGACCCAAGATATGATCTATCCTGGAGAATGTTCCATGAGCACTTGAGAGGAATGTGTATTCTGTTGTTTTTGGGTGGAATGTCCTATAAATATCAATTAAGTCCATGTTGTTTAATTTGTCATTTAAAGATTGTGTTTCCTTATTTACTTTCATGTTGGATGATCTGTCCATGGGTGAAAGTGGGGTGTGAAAGTCCCCTACTGTGATTGTGTTACTGTCAATTTCCCCTTTTATGGCTGTTAGCATTTGCCTTATGTATTGAGGTGCTCCTATGTTGGGTGCATAAAAATATTTACAATTGTTATATCATCTTTTTGGATTGATCCCTTGATCATTATGTAGTGTCCTTCTTTGTCTCTTGTAATAGTCTTTATTTTAAAGTCTCTTTTGTCTGATATGAGAATTGCTACTCCAGCTTTCTTTTGATTTCCATTTGCATGGAATATCTTTTTCCATTCCCTCACTTTCAGTTTATATGTGTCCCCAGGTCTGAAGTCAGTCTCTTGTAGACAGCATATATACGGGTCTTGTTTTTGTATCCATTCAACCAGTCGCTGTCTTTTGGTTGGAGCATTTAATCCATTTACATTTAAGATAGTTATCGATATATATGTTCCTATTACCATTTTCTTAATTGCTTTGCATTTGTTAATGTTGGTTTTTTCCTTCTCTTGTGTTTCCTGCCTAGAGAAGCTCCTTTAGCATTTATTGTAAAGCTGGTTTGGTGGTGCTGAATTCTCTTAGCTTTTGCTTGTCTGTAATGGTTTTAATTTCTCCATCGAATCTGAATTAGATCCTTGCTGGGTAGAGTAATCTTGGTTGTAGGTTTTTCCCTTTCATCACTTTAAATATGTCCTGCCCCTCCCTTCTGGCTTGCAGAGTTTCTGCTGAAAGATCAGCTGTCAACCTTATGGGGATTCCCTTGTATGTTATTTGTTGCTTTTCCCATGCTGCTTTTAATATTTGTTCTTCGTATTTAATTTTTGATAGTTTGATTAATATGTGTCTCAGCATGTTTCTCCTTGGATTTATCCTGTATGGGACTCTCTGTGGTTCCTGGACTTGATTGACTATTTCCTTTCCCATATTAAGGAAGTTTTCAACTATAATCTCTTCAAATATTTTCTCAGTGTTTTTTTTTTCTCTTCTTCTTCTGGGACCCCTACACTTCAAATGTTGGTGCATTTAATGTTGTCCCAGAGGTCTCTGAGACTGTTCTCAACTCTTTTCATTCTCTTTTGTTTATTCTGCTCTGCAGTAGTTATTTCCACTATTTTATCTTCCAGGTCACTTATGTGTTCTGCCTCAGTTATTCTGCTATTGATTCCTTTTAGAGATTTTTAATTTCATTTATTGTGTTGTTCATCATTGTTTGCTCTTTGGTTCTTCTAGGTCCTTGTTAAACATTTCTTGTTTTTTCTCCATTCTATTTCCAAGATTTTGGATCATCTTTACTATCATTACTCCGTATTCTTTTTCAGGTAGACTGCCTATTTCCTCTTCATTTGTTTGGTCTGGTGGGTTTTTATCTTGCTCCTTCATCTGCTGCATATTTCTCTGTTTTCTCATTTTGCTTAACTTACAGTGTTTGGGGTTTCCTTTTAGCAGGCTGCAGGTTCATAGTTCCCATTGTTTTTGGTGTCTTCCCCCTCTGGGTAAGGTTTGTTCAGTGGGTTGTGTAGGGTTCCTGGTGGAGGGGACTGGTGCCTGTGTTCTGGTGGATGAGGCTGGATCTTGCCTTTCTGGTGGGAAGGACCGCATCTGGGGGTGTGTTTTGGGGTGTCTGTGACCTTATTATGATTTTAGGCAGCCTCTCTGCTAATGGGTGGGTTTGTGTTCCTATCTTGCTAGTTGTTTGGCATAGGTTGTCCAGCGCTGTAGCTTGCTGGAAGTTGAGTGGAGCTGAGTCTTACCCTTGAGATGGAGATCTCTGGGAGAGCTTTCGCCATTTGATATTACATGGAGATGGGAGGTCTCTGGTGGACCAATGTCCTGAACTCAGCTCTCCCACCTCCAAGGCTCAGGCCTGACACCTGGCCAGAGCACCAAGACCCTGTCAGCCACACGGCTCAGTAGAAAAGGGGGAAAAAGAAAAAAAGAAAGAAAGAAACATAACATAAAATAAAGGTATTAAAATTAAAAAATTAAAAATATAAACAATTAAAATAAAAAATAGAAAGACAGAAGAGAGCAACCAAACCAAAAAACAAATCCCCCAATGATAACAAGCGCTAAACATATCCAAAAAACAAAAAAACACACAAAAAAATGGACAGACAGAACCCTTGGACAAATGGTAAAAGCATAGCTCTACAGACAAAATCACACAAAGAAACATACACATACACACTCACAAACAGAGAAAAAGGAGAAAAAGTATATATCCATTAAAAAAAAGAAAGAGAGCAACCAAATCAATAAACAAATCTACCAATGATAATAAGCTCTAAATACTAAACTAAAATAAACCTAAAACCAGAAACCAATTGGACGCAGAAAGCAAACCCCAAGTCTACAGTTACTTCCAAAGTCCACCACCTCAATTTCGGGATGATTTGTTGTCTATTCAGGTATTCCAGAGATGCAGGGTAGATCAAGTTGATTGTGGAGATTTAATCCGCTGCTCCCGAGGCTGCTGGGAGAGATTTCCCTTGCTCTTCTTTGTTCACACAGCTCCTGGGATTCAGCTTTGGATTTGGCCCTGCCTCTGCATGTAGGTCGCCTGAGGGCGTCTGTTCTTTGCCCAGATAGGACGGGGTTAAAGTAGCAGCTGATTAGGGGGCTCTGGCTCACTCAGGCTGGGGGGAGGGAGGGGTACAAAATGCGGGCCGAGCCTGCGATGGCAGAGGCCAGCATGACGTTGCAACAGCTTGAGGCATGCTGTGTGTCCTCCCAGGGAAGTTGTCCCTGGATCATGGGACCCTGGCAGTGGCAGGGTGCATAGGCTCCTGGGAAGGGAGATGTGGTTAGTGACCTGTGCTTGCACACTGGTTTCTTGGTGGCGGCAGCAGTGGCCTTAGCATCTCATGCCCGTCTCTGGTGTCTGCGCTGATGGCTGTGGCTCGTGCTCATCTCCGAAGCTTGTTTAGGTGGTGCTCTGAATCCTCTCTCCTCACACACCCTGAAACAATGGTCTCTTGCCTCTTAGGCAGTTCCAGACTTTTCCCCAGACTCCCTCCCGGCTAGCCATGGTGAACTAGCTCCCTTCAGGCTGTGTTCATGCAGCCAACCCCAGTCCTCTCCCTGGGATCTGACCTCCGAAGCCCGAGCCTCAGCTCCCAGCCCCCACCCGCCCCAGCGGGTGAGCAGACAAGCCTCTCGGGCTGGTGAGTGCTGCTCGGCACTGATCCTCTATGTGGAAATCTCTCCACTTTGCCCTCTGCACCCCTGTTGCTGCACTCTCCTCTGTGGCTTCAAAGCTTCCCCACCACCACCCCCCGTCTCCGCCAGTGAAGGGGCTTCCTACTGTGTGGAAACTCTTCCTCCTTCACAGCTCCCTCCCAGAGGTGCAGGTCCCG
Source organism: Balaenoptera physalus (assembly GCF_965194825.1). Lineage (NCBI taxonomy): Eukaryota > Metazoa > Chordata > Mammalia > Artiodactyla > Balaenopteridae > Balaenoptera > Balaenoptera physalus. The sequence goes on along the minus strand of NC_138903.1, from coordinate 25,726,100 downwards.
TCCCTATTCTTTTGTCTCTGTTTTTTCTTTTGCCCTACCCAGGTATGTGGGGAGTTTCTTGACTTTTGGGATGAGGTCTTCTGCCAGCGTTCAGTAGGTGTTCTGTAGGAGTTGTTCCACATGTAGATGTATTTTTGATGTATTTGTGGGGAGGAAGGTGATCTCCACATCTTACTCCTCTTTCAGCTTAAATGCCCCCCTAAAATTCTTAATGTGTACCACGTTCCTAAAAAGTAACTCAATACAAATGAAAAGGATAATAAAGTTTGAAGAATTGGAAGGATTTATGTTCCTGCATTGTAATCAAGGATAAGATGATCATAACAGTTCTATGCACAAGTCATTTTAAGTACCTCTTTTACTTTGCAAGAGTAGTAGAATGCCGGAATTAAACACATTAACTTTGGAGACAGACTGCCGGGGGGAAAATCCCAGATCTGTGATATCCTAACAGGGAGACTTTGGATCTCACTAATATCAGTTTGCCCATCTGGAAAGAGGATCATAATGGTACTAAATTAATGAGGGTATAAAGGATTAAATGGAACACTATAAGCAAATTCCTTACCATGGTTCCTACCATACTGCCATCATGTGCAGCTGTGATCTAATTCTGAATGAATTAGTTCAGATCCAGGCTTCTCCACTTTTGTTATCTTGGGCAAGTACTTCAATCTCTCTAAATCTCAAGTTCTTGTTTGAAATGAAGATAATGATAATATCTACCTTATAGAGTTCTTATGAGGATTAGTAATTGTTTAATATATTGTTATTATCTTTCTTATTAATATCTTTATTAATATTGTTAATATAGTACCATCTTTCTTAGAAATGTCTTTCCAGACTCAGTGGAAAATGCAGTGCTTTTAAACCAATTTGTAAGTTTTAAAGTGCCATTTAAAACTAGAGAAAATACTGGGACATATACCTCTAGGAATATTTGCTTTTCTTCCAAAATATAGTTGCTGAAGAAATTTCTTCTTCAGGGACTTCCCTGGTGGTGCAGTGGTTAAGAATATACCTGCCAATGCAGGGGACACAGGTTTGAGCCCTGGTCCAGGAGGATCCCACATGCTGCAGAGCAACTAAGCCCGTGTGCCACAACTACTGAGCCTGTGCTCTAGAGCCCAGAAGCCACAACTACAGAGCCTGAGTGCCAGAACTACTGAAGCCCGTGCGCCTAGAGCCCATGCTCCACAACAAAGAGAAGCCACAGCAATGAGAAGACTGTACACCGCAATGAAGAGTAGCCCCCACTTGCTGCAACTAGAGAAAGCCTGCGTGCCTCAACAAAGACCCAATGCAGCCAAAAAGAAAAAAATAAAAATAAAATTTATTAAAAAAAAATTTCTTCTTCCGTGAACATGAGCATTTTATAGGTAACCTCAGGTCTGTTTCACTGTTTGGATTATGCACAGATATAGGAATTTAAATTTTATTATTAATTATAGACAGACATATTGACATTGAAGTGTATACAATTTAATGTTTTAAATATGGTGGAATAGGAATCATTATTACCTTGGCAAAATATCAGAGTTGTGTGTGTGTGTGTGTGCACACATGTGTGTTTGTTATGTTGACCTTAAGTCTGCTGGTAGTGCATCTAACCAGGATTTTACCAGGCTTGGTTAATGTTCCAGAGCAGTGGCTACTTATTTCATCTTCTTAAACTGGACACTAGAATGATCACTGCCATTGTCTCTGGGACAGAAAGTGTTCATATATCACATCCAGAGGATTGGTGCAATACATCGTTTCTTACTATCCAGTAGAAAAATCCAGTTTGTGCAAGCCCCCTCTCTGTCTCCCACAGATATCTGTCCCTGTAGATATTATAAGCCCCATTTTGTAGGAGAATCACTAGGCCCTAGGGTTCTTTAGCATTTTTTGTGACATGGACCCCTTTTGTCAGCCTGGGTTTCATTTAATATTCATTTATCTCCTTCCTTTCAATGCAGGAATAATTCTTCTTATAATATCTACAGAAGTGGAATTCATTACGTTAGAAGACAGATTACTCCGTTTTCTGGGCAGCTTAAATTGTTGAGAAAAGTCTTCTTTACACAGAAGATAGGTTGATGACTATGTTATGAATTAGGTTTTTAACTTGGGCAACCACTTTTTCAGTATCTTTTTTAGAAAATTAGGAGTATTTTCCTTATATAATTCATAGGGTGGTTTCAATAATAAAATGATAAATGACAAAAATAATACAAATAAAATGATAAAATATATCTTAAATTTGTAAAACATTATAAGCTTTAAAAGTTTTAGATAACTTCATAAATAATTTTTCCTTCATTATTGCCCATTTCCTCTTTTTGTTCTATTTACTATTACCAAATGTTTTATATAATTTATATAATTTGATACACCTAAAAGCCCTCTTAGATAGGCAGTGCAGGAATGATTTCCCCTGTGTATAAACAAGGAAATTGAGCCACTAGATGCTGAGTAACTTATCAGGGCTCCCATAACTGTTACTACCATAACAAAGAGCTGTCTCCTGACTCCTGGGCCATTATTCTTCTTAACACGCCAACCTGTTGCTTGGTGTGACTTCAAACCTTATAGCCTGCCAAGTCAGTTCCATGAGTCAATTAGGATATGTATTTCAGTGTTGAGAACAGTCAGTTCTCTAGCTAGAAATTGACTTGGCTGTGGTTAACTTGAGTTTCACTTTCCCCAGGAGACTGCTGTGGACTTTTTGGTAGTTCTTTAAGATGCGCAGAGCACCAGGAAACAGAATAATAGTTCTCAGATGTGTTAAAATTTTAAAGACAACAATTAAGAACCTAGACAAGGCTGGAATTTACAGAAATATATAGCTTTAAAACTGCACAATTCCTTAATTAGTCTCCATAGGATCATTTGAAATTCTTTTGTTTGTTTATTTGCTTTACCTCCTCTGTATTTCTATTTGCTTTAGCAGCTGCTAAAATATATTTGAACAATTTATCTTGCCTGGTTGAAGGTATATGATAATATCTTTTATCTGCCATCTGTTGCCTAGCATTGAAACAGGTTTTGCTCATCTCCCTCTAGATCTACCTACCAATGTAGAAATTTTAAAGTAAACACTATGTTAAAAATGTTTAATGGAAATTTAAGAAAGAATTTTTTTTTGGGACTTACCAAAACTCCCATTGAGTTGTCGTGAGATTTTTACTTTATTCAGTAAATCATGAACTTCTGTAAAATGCCTGGTTACTGATATTGATATAAAACCCGAGAATTTCAGTTTTATAAGAAACTTGATGATTGTAACAGCCATATTTTACACCATTCATGAATACCATCGAAAGTATTAACCAAGAGTTGGCAAACAGTTTGACAATTTTCAGTGACTGGAAACTAAAATCTAGACTTCTAGTAATGTTCAAGAATTTAAAATCTTCTAGTCCCAATTCCTCTTCACATATCTGAGGAAAATAAAGGTCAGAAAAGGAAAAAGATGGATAGTGATCATAATTCAGGTTTCAGTTATTAATTCACCCTATTTTGTTGTTTTCAGTTATGTTATTAATAGTAGCCTCTTATTAACCCTAAAGAATATTTTTAGTTCTGAAATCTACTTTTTGTGATATCAATTTAACTGCTATGGCCTTCTTTTGATTAGTGTTAGTGTGGTATATTTTTTCTCATTCTTTTAGGTTTAACCTATTTTTGTCTTCATATTCAAAATGAGTTTCTTGGTTTGGCCTGTGGTTTGGTCTTCCTTTTTATATTATTCCATCTGACAATTTCTACCTTTTATTGGGGTATTTAGACCACTTAAATTTAATGTGTTTATTGATGTGGTTGGGTTTAAGTCTACCATCTGGCTATTTGTGTTCTAATAAATACATCAGTTACATCTTTCCTTTTTTGCCCTCCTATTCTGCCTTTTTTTTTTTTTGCATGGGTATTTTTAAAAAATTTATTGAAGTATAGTTGATTTACAATGTTGTGTTAATTTCTGCTGTACAGCAAAGTGACTCAGTTATACACATATATATTCTTTTTCATATTCTTTTCCATTATGGTTTATCACCGGATATTGAATATAGTTCCCTGTGCTATACAGTAGGACCTTGTTGTTTATCCATCCTATATATAATAGTTTGCATCTGCTAATCCCAAACTCTCAATCCTTCCCTCCCCCACCCCTTTCCCCCTTCCCCAACACAAATCTGTACTCTATATCTGTGAGTCTGTTTCTGATTTGTAAATATGTTTATTTGTGGCGTAGTTTAGATTCCACATATAAGTGATATCCTATGGTATTTGTCTTTCTCTTTATGACTGACTTTGCTTAGTAGGATAATCTCTCGGTCCATCCATGTTGCTGCAAATGGCATTATTTCATTTTCTTTTATGGCTGAGTAATATTCCATTGTGTGTATGTGTATGTATATGTGTATATATATATATATATATATATATATATATATATATATATATACATACACACACACCACATCTTCTTTATCCATTCATCTGTTGATAGACATTGAGGTTGTTTCCATGTCTTAGCTATTGTGAATAGTGCTGCTATGACCATAGGGGTGCATGTATCTTTTTGAATTATAGTTTTGTCTGGATATATGCCCAGGAGTGGGATTGCTGGATCATATTGCAATTCTGTTTTTTGAGGAACCTACATATTGTTTTCCATAGTGGCTGCACCAATTTACATTCCCACCAACACTATAGGAGGGTTCCCTTTTCTCCACACCCCCTCTAGCATTTGTTATTTGTAGACTTTTTAATGATGGCCATTCTGACCATAGTTTTGATTTGCAATTCTCAAATAATTAGTGATGATGAGCATCTTTTCATGTGCCTATTGGCCATCTGGGTATCTTCTTTGGAGAAATGTGTATTTAGGTCTTCTGCCCATTTTTTTTTAATTTAATTAATTAATTAATTAATTTATGGCTGTGTTGGGTCTTCGTTTCTGTGTGAGGGCTTTCTCTAGTTGCGGCAAGCGGGGGCCACTCTTCATCGCGGTGCGTCGGCCTCTCACTATCGCGGCCTCTCTTGTTGCGGAGCACAGGCTCCAGACGCGCAGGCTCAGTAGTTGTGCCTCACGGGCCCAGTTGCTCCGCGGCATGTGGGATCTTCCCAGACCAGGGCTTGAACCCGTGTCCCCTGCATTGGCAGGCAGACTCTCAACCACTGCGCCACCAGGGAAGCCCCTTCTGCCCATTTCTTGATTGAGTTGTTTTTGTTGTTGTTGAGTTGTATGAGCTGTTTGTATATTTTGGAAATTAATACCTTGTTGGTCACATAATTTGCAAATATTTTCTCCCAGTCCATAGGTTAAATTTTCATATTGTTTATGGTTTTCTTTGCTGTGCAAAAGCTTATAAGTTTGATTAGGTCCCATTTGTTTATTTTTGCTTTTATTTCTATTGCCTTGGGAGGCTGACCTAAGAAAACATTGGTATGATTTATGTCAGAGAATGATTTGCCTATGTTCTCTTCTAGGAGTTTTATGGTGTCATGTCTTATATCTAAATTTTTAAGCCATTTTGAGTTTATTTTTGTGTATTGTGTGAGACTGTGTTCTAACTTCACTGATTTGCATGCAGCTGTCCAACTTTCCCAACACCACTTGCTGAAGAGACTGTCTTTTCCATATTGTATATTCTTGCCTCCTTTGTTGAAGATTAATTAACCATAGGTGTGTGGGTTTACTTCTGGGCTCTCTATTCTGTTCCATTGATCCATATGTCTGTTTTTGTGCCAATACCACACTGTTTTGATTACTGTAACTTTGTAGTATTGTCTGAAGTCTGGGAGGGTTATGCCTCCTGCTTTGTTCTTTTTCTTCAGAATTGCTTTGACAATTCTGGGTCTTTTATGATTCCATATAAATTTTAGGAGTATTTGTTCTAGTTCTGTGAAAAATGTCATGGGTAATTTGATAGGGATTGCATTAAATCAGTAGATTGCTTTGGGTAGCATGTCCATTTTAACAATATTAATTCTTCCAATCCAAGAGCATGGGATAGCTTTCCATTTCTTTGAATCATCTTCAGTTTCCTTTATTAATGTTTTGTAGTTCTCAGTAGATGTATTTCATCTCCTTGGTGAGGTTTATTTTATTCCTAAGTTGTTTTTTTTTTTTTTTTGCTGTGATTTTAAGAGATTGTTTGTTTATATTCTCTTTCTGATAGTTCATTGTTAGTGTAAAGAAATGCAACCAATTTCTGAATGTTAATCTGGTATCCTGCTACCTTGCTGAATTTGTTTATCAATTCTAGTAGTTTTTGTGTGCAATATTTAGGGTTTTCTATATATAGTATCATGACATCTGCATAAAATCACAATTTTACCTCTTCCCTACTGATTTGAATACATTTTCTTTTTCTTGTCTTATTGATGTGGCTAGGACTTCCAATACCATGTTGAATAGAAGTGGTGAGAGTGAGCATCCTTGTCTTGTTCCAAATTTTAGCAGGAAGGCTTTCAGCTTTTCACTGTTGAGTATTATATTGGCTGTGGGTTTGTCATAAATAGCTTTTATTATATTGAGATATGTTCCCTCTATACCCACTTTCATAAGGGTTTTTATCATGAATGGATGATTAATTTTATCAAATGCTTTTTCTGCATCTATTGAGATGATCATGTGGTTTTTGTCTTTTCTTTTGTTGATGTGGTGTGTCACATTGATGGATTTGCATATGTTGAACCATCCTTGTGACCCTGGGATAAGTCCCACTTGGTTGTGGTGTATGATCTTTTTTATGTGTTGCTGGATTCGGTTTGCCTTTATTTTGTTGAGGATTTTTGCATTTATATTCATCAAAGATATTGGCCTGTAATTTTTTTTTTTGGTAGTGTCTTTGTCTGGTTTTGGTATCAGGGTAAATGAGTATTTTTCATGGTTTAATTTTATTTCCCTTTTTGGCTAATTAGGTATAATTTGTCTTTCTAAGTGGTTGCTTTAGGATTTATAGGACACTCATTTAACTTAATAAGCGTCCTTAAGTTAACATTATACTACTTCAACTATGGTAAAAGAAACTTAGAACCATTTTCCCTGTCTCAGCTGCTGTGCTATGGTCATTGTGCATTTTACTTCTATATATGCTATTGGCTTTAAACTGATAATTATATTTAAAAGAGACTTAAAAGTAAGTTTAAAAGTCTTTGTATTTACCATTTCTGGTGCTCTTCATTCCTTTATGAAAACCCAGATTTTCATCTAGTATCATTTTCATACTACTTGAAGAATTCTTTTAATATTCTTTTGTAATGCACATCTTGGTGAGGAATTATTTCAGCTTTTGTCAGTATGAAAAAGTCTTTTTTTTTATTTTTGTTTTTCCCTGGGTATATAATTCAACCATTGCTTTAAAAATGCTGCTCCAGTGTCCTCTCACTTGCAATGAATCCGGTGGAAAATCTACTGTAATTCTTATCTCTGTTCCCCTGTATATAATGTGTCTTTTTGTCCCTGGCTCCTTTTAAGATTTTTCTCTTTATTACTGGTTTTAACAATTTGAACGTGATATGCATGGTGTATTTTTCTTCCTCTTTCTTGTGCTTGTGGGTTGTTAAGCTTTGCGGATCTTGGGTTTATAGTTTTCATCAAATGTAGAAAAATTTTGCTCATTATTTTTTCAAATTATTTTTTTCTTTTCATGCCCCCCCCCTTACTTTTCAGGACCCCAATTACATATATATTAGATAACTAGATATTGTCCCACAGCTCACTGATACTCTTCAGGTTTTGTTCAGTCTTTTTCTTTTTTATTTTGGATAGTTCCTTTTGGTATGTCTTCAAGTTTACTACTGTTTTTCTTTTGTTTTTTTCTCTGCAGTGGCTAATAGCCTGTTAACACAATGCAATGTATTTTTTTGTCTCAGACGTTGTATTTTTAATTTATATGAGTTTGTCTCTGCTTAATATGCTCAATTTTCCTCTACTTTCTGGAACATATGGAATATAGTTATGATAACTGTTTTAAAGTCCTTATTTACTGATTCTAACATTTATGTAATTTCTGGATCTTTTCCCATGTATTTGTTTTTCTCCTTATTATGAGTAGTATTTTCCTGCATCTTTGAAAGCCTAGTCATTTTTCTTAATTGAATGCCAAAAATGCCAACTATTACCATGTTAGGCCCTGGATATTTTTGAACTTAAAAAAAAATTTTTATTTATTTATTTTAACATCTTTATTGAAGTATAATTGCTTTACAATGTTGTGTTAGTTTCTGCTGTATAACAAAGTGAATCAGCTATATGTATACATCGATCCCCATATCCTCTCCCTCTTGCACCTCCCTCCCACCCTCCCTATCCCACCCCTCTAGGTGGTCACAAATCACTGAGCTGAACTCCCTGTGCTATGCAGCTGCTTCCCACTAGCTATCTATTTTACATTTGGTAGTGTATCTATGTCAATACTACTCTTTCACTTCATCCTAGCTTACCCTCCCCCCATGTCCTCAAGTCCATTCTCTACATCTGCGTCTTTATTCCTGTCCTGCCCCTAGGTTCATCAGAACCATTTTTTTTAGATTCCAAATATATGTGTTAGCATACGGTATTTGTTTTTCTCTTTCTGACTTACTTCACTCTGTATGACAGACTCTAGGTCCATCCACCTCACCACAAATAACTCAATTTCATTTCTTTCTATGGATGAGTGATATTCCATTGTATATATGTGCCACATCTTCTTTATCCATTCATCTGTTGATGGACACTTAGGTTGCTTCCCTGTCCTGGCTATTGTAAATAGTGCTGCAATGAACATTGTGGTACATGTCTCTTTTTGAATTATGGTTTTCTCAGGGTGTGTGCCCAGTAGTGGGATTGCTGGGTCATATGGTAGTTCTATTTTTAGTTTTTTAAGGAACCTCCATACTGTTCTCCATAATAGTACCCATTTACATTCCCACCAACAGTGCAAGAGGGTTCCCTTTTCTCCACACCCTCTCCAGCATTTATTGTTTGTAGATTTTTTGATGATGGCCATTCTGACCAGTGTGAGGTGATACCTCATTGTAGTTTTGATTTGCATTTCTCTAATGATTAGTGATGTTGAGCATCCTTTCAGGTGTTTGTTGGTGATCTGTATATTTTCTTTGGAGAAATGTCTATTTAGGTCTTCTGCCCATTTTTGGATTGGGTTGTTTTTTTTTTGATATTGAGCTGCATGAGCTGCTTGTATATTTTGGAGATTAATCCTTTGTCTGTTGCTTCATTTGCAAATATTTTCTCCCATTCTGAGGGTTCTGTTTTCGTCTTGTTTATGGTTTCCTTTGTTGTGCAAAAGCTTTTAAGTTTCATTAGGTCCCATTTGTTTATTTTTGTTTTTATTTCCATTTCTCTAGGAGGTGGGTCAAAAAGGATCTTGTTGTGATTTATGTCATAGAGTGTTCTGCCTATGTTTTCCTCTAAGAGTTTTATAGTGTCTGGCCATACATTTAGGTCTTTAATCCATTTTGAGTTTATTTTTGTGTATGGTGTTAGGAAGTGTTGAACTTTCTTCTGAGTTGCAGTTAAGTTACTTTGAAATACTTTGATCCTTTCAAAGCTTGCTTTTAAGTTTTGTTAGATAGAACTAGCACAGCCTTTAATATAGGGCTAAATTTTCTCCATTACTGTAGCAATATCATTCTGAGCCCTCTCCCCATACCCTGTACAGGGTTTTCCATTTTGACTGGTGGGACCATGAACTATTGGTGGTCCTGTGGGAGATATGGTGATCTAATTCTTTTGGGTGGTACTTTTGAAAATCTGTGAAAGGGCTCAGCTTTGCCCTACTTGCTAGTTAACAGCTTAACTGCCACAGTGTCAGGAATGCTGACAGAAGTCACAAGACCCTGGACAGAGTTCATCAGTTCTGTGAGTCCCAATTCTCACAGGATAGTGGGAAGAGGACCAGATGACTTCTGCACATGCAGAAGGTTACATTATAGGAAGGAAACTCTAAGCTTAGTGAATCTAGTTCTTTTTTACTAAACAATAAGCAAGATTGTTCTTTGCTTCCAAAGGAGACATTATATTTATGCTCTAAGAGAGTTCACTATAAAAATTCTTGAAAAGATATACTAGAACAAAGGCAGTTAGTGAATCTGTTTGTAAGACATGTAGAAGCAAAAGAGACTGTTATGGACTGAATTATGACACCCCCCCCCCAGTTAGTATGTCGAGGCTCTAATCCCCAATGTAAGTTTATTTAGAGATAGTGCCTTTAAAAAGGTAATAAAGATCAAATGAGGTCATAAGGTTGGAGCTCTAATTCCATATGACTCATCTCCTTATAAGAAGAGGAAGAGACACCAAGGATATACACTCACAGGAAAAGACCATGGAGGGACACAACAATAAGGTCTGCAAGTCAAGAGAGAGGCCTCAGGAGAAACCAATCTTGCTAGCACCTTGATCTTGGACTTCCAGCTGCCAGAGCTGTGAGAAAATAAATATCTGTTTAAACTAATACTGAGACCCATGGAGAATTGCCTCTGAACAGTTCTTTCTCTGACATCAGTTAATTTCCTCACATATATGCATTGGTCTATACTTAGAAGAAGACTTGGGGACCCTCTGCAGATCTCTGGACTTCTCTCTTTGTGCAGTTCTTTCCTCCCTGGTATATTTCCCTGAAAACTCTAGCTGCCTTGGTATATCCAGACTCTAGCTGCATCTTCTCAACTCAGTGTGACCTCCAGGTTCTGCCGAGGCTCTCCATCACTGTGCTGGGGCCTAGGAACACTCTCTAGACAGTAAGCTGATGAAGTCACAGGCTCACCCCATTGGATTTCCTGATCTCAGGGATGATTGTCCTTTGATACCTGATGTATAGTGTCTAAACGAGTTTTTAATACATAATTTGTCTTGTTTTTAGTTGTGTCACACAGGAAGGTAAATCCAGTCATGGATAGAAGTTTCTTACCCTAAAGAATAATGGTTTACTTTTAACCTAGGAAAGAGTCAAAGCTGAATTGATAGTTTGGAACTTAAGAAATAGATGCATTGTAGTTTTGACACAACAACTTCTCAGACTTATGAATGCATATCAGATATCCTGAGTCTTTATGTCTCATTTTCTTATTTGTTATTGGGAATAAAATAAATAACTAAGCCTTCCAAGTAGAATATTGGCATGGTTAGAGGAAATGTTATAAAGGAGATTTTAACTCTCCAAAAGGAAGTTTATATACAAATATGAGGTTTCTGCATTATTAACAAGGCCTGAGAAATTCAAACTATATTATACAGTTTGGTAAAATATCAAAAAAAAAGTCATAGTAAACATGACACCCTTCTTCTGCTACTGTGGGTATTGCAGTAAAACTCCAGGACACTGTTTATTTTCTTTACTTTTAATTGTTGAGTACTTAAAGCAACTCCATTTTTAATCTTTATATCTCTTCTTACAACCATGAAGATTTGAGCTTTTTATGTTTCTTTTATTGAAAAGAAAAGAAAACCAGGCTGAAATGGTTAACTAAAACATGTATGGGAAATTAAATCCAGAAAAAAATTGAGTCCTGTTACCTAGAATATTTTTCTTTTTATTTCAAAATGAATGGCACCACAGAATTAAGTACTTCATTTGGTCCAGCCCACTAAATAAAATATTGGGAAATTGTATCAGTAGTGCTGAAAGACTTGAAAAATAAGAAGAAGGGCAAAGAGCTGAAAAGACATTAGAATGAGGTACCTTTGCCTTGGGGAGAACAACTATTTAAAAACTACTTTTTTTAAAAGTCACTCCTCTGCATCAAAGGAAAGTTGTCATCCAGGAGAGTACACTGTGAAACTGTTTTTAAATGCTTTTTCAAAATCTGTAGCTAGAAAAAATTATTTAGAAGTCTTTCAGTAAAACAGTTTCTCTTCCCACACACTCACACTGGCAAAAGAAATGCTAAGGAAGAAACTGACTTTTAAGGGACCTAAGTTGCTTTTTAAATAAAACTTTTTATTTTTACTTTTTAAAAGTCTTTATTTTTTAGAGAAGTTTTAAGTTTATAATAAAATTGTAAAAACGTAGAGATTTCTCATATACCCCCTGACTATACATATGTATAACCTCCTCCATTAACAACATCACTTACCAGGATGGTACATTTTTTTTTTTTTTTTTTTTTTTTTACCATGGATGGACATACATTGATACATCATAATCACTCAAAGTCCACAGTTTGCCTTAGGGTTCACTCTTGGTGTTGTATATTCTATGAGTTTGGATGAATGTATAATGGCATATATCCATCAATTTAATATCATACAGAGTATTTTCACTGCTCTGAAAATCCTCCGTGCTCTGCCTTTTCATCTCGTCCCCACCTCCTGGCAAACACTGATATTTTTATTGTTTTCACAGTTTTGCCTCTTTCAGAATGTCATATAGTTGGAATCATACAGTATGTAGTCTTCTCAGATTGGCTCCTTTCACTTGGTAATATGAATATAATGTTCCTCCATGTCTTTTCATAGCTGGACAGCTCATTTCTTTTTAACGCTGAAAATATTCCATTATCTGGATGTATCACAGTTTAGTTATCCATTCACCTACTGAAGTACATCTTGGGTGTTTCCAAGTTTTGGCAATTATGAAGAAAGCTGCTATTAATGTCTATGTGCAGATTTTTGTGTGGATATAAGTTCTCAACTCCTTCTGCTAAATACCAAGGAGTGCAGTTGCTAGATCATATAGTAAGAGGATGTTTAACTTTGTAAGAAACTGCTAAACTGTCTTCCAAAGTGGCTGAACGATTCTGCATTCCCACCAGCAATGTACAAGAGTTCGTGATGCTCCACATCCTTGCTAGCATTTGGCATTGTCCATGTTTCAGATTTTGGCCATTCTAATAGGTACATAATGATATTACATTGTTTTATGTTGCATTCCCCTCATGACATATGATGTGGAACATCTTTTCATATGCTTATTTTCCATCTTTTATCATATCTTTGGTGAGGTGTCTTGTCTTTGGCCTATTTTTTTACTTGGGTTTGTTTTCTTATTGTTGAGTTTTAAAAGTTCTTTGCATATTTTGGATAATGATTCTTTATCACATGTGTCTTTTGCAAATATTTTCTCCCAATCTGAGGCTTGTTTTCCTATTCTCTTGATACTGTCTTTCATGGGGCAAAAATTTTTTAATTTTAATGAATTCTAGCTTATCAGTTATTTTTTCATGGATTATGTCTTTGGTGTTATATCAAAAAAAGTATCACTACACCCAAGGTCATCTAGGTTTTCTCCTATGTTATCTTCTAGGAGTTTAATACTTTTACATGTTACATTTTAAGTCTGTGATCCATTTTTGAGTTAATTATTGTGAGGTGTGTAAGGTTTCTGTCTAGATTCTTTTTTTATTTTTGCTTGTGCATGTCCAGTTGTCCCAGAAACATTTGTTGAACAGACTGTCTTTGCTTCATTGCATTGCCTTTGCTCCTTTGTCATATATTTATGTGGGTCTACTTCTGGGTTCTCTCTTCTGTTCCATTGATCTATTTGTCCATTCTTTGCACCAATACCACATGTCTTGGTTATTGTAGCTTTATAGTAAGTCTTCAAGTCAGGTAGCATCAGTCCTCCAATACTGTTCTTCTCCTTTAATAATGTGTTGGCTTTTTTGGGGGTTTTTTGCCTCTGCATATAAACTTTAGAATCAATTTGTCAATATGCATAAAGTAACTTGGTGGAATTTTGATTGCCATTGCATTGAATCTATAGATCAAATTGGGAAGAACTGACATCTTGACAATTGTGAGTCCTCCTATCTATGAACATGGAATATCTCTCCCTTTATGTTTTGATTTTGTTTGCCAGGGTTTTTTAGTTTTCCTTATATAGATCTTATACATATTTTTAAGATTTATACCTAAGTATTTCATTTTGGGGGCACTAATAATAATCCAGGAAAATCACACTATTCTAAGCTAAGCTGATTAACAACCTTTCTGCAACCTTAACTTCCCTTTGCCATGCAATAGAACATATTCAAAGTTTCTGGGGATTAGGACATGGACAGCTTTGGGGGCCCATTAATCTTTCTAGTCTAGCACAGTACCTAACACATGAAAGGCTTTCAAATAATAGTTGTTGCATGAATGAGTGCATGGGTGAATGAATAAATAAACATTAAATGAAAGGCACTGTAATATTGGAGAGACTTGGGATGATGTCCGGAAAATAGACTATTTACCAGCCTCAAGTAAAAACAAAGTAAACAAAACCTTGAATAAACTTAACAGAAACAGTGTTTAAAGTTCAGGGCTATCTTTGGGGTTCACAGGACCCAATTTCGAAGAGGAACAGTATCTAAAGCTGGATCAAAGATATTATCTGTTTCTTTTCACTGGAAAAAAAATATACCATAGGACAGACATTCTCAAAATTTAGCATGGTTCAGAAACATTTGAAGGACTTGTTAAAATACAGATTTCTGGGCCTAATTCTGGCACTATCTAGGTAAGTAAGTCTGGAATCAGGTACAAGAATTTGGACTTCCAACAAGTTGTGAGGTGATGCCAATTTTGCCAGTCCAGGGACCATACTTTGAGAAAAGCTGGTGTAATAGAAGGGCACAAACTTTAAAAGACCAGTCTTTGGGTTCAAATACCTGTCCAGTCATTTATTATTTGTGAGACTTCTGGGAAGTTATTTAGCTTCTTTTAACTCGAGTTTCTTTTGGCTGTTGAAAGAGAATAAATATTTGATAGGCTTATTTTAAAAGATCACAGATGTGAAAATTTACTACTTCATTAATACATGTGTAGATTTCCTGCTTTCTAAAAGATACTAAACAAATATTGATACCCTCCACTTTCCCCTTGCAATGAAATTACTATTGCTTTCAATAATGAGTGGAAGTAAGAACAGTGGAGTGGAACAGTATTCAGTGTGTCATTAGAAACTGAAGCACGAAGCTCCCAGATCCTACATTACATGGTATGGAAGGATGGCCACTCTCATTTACATGTGGCATAAGGAAGAGAAAGTTGCTAAGAGGTAAGGTCCTTGGATTAAGACTGGGTAGTGAGGGACCTTCAAGATGGCAGAGGAGTAAGTCGTGGAGATCACCTTCCTCCCCACAAATACATCAAAAATACATCTACATGTAGAACAACTCGTACAGAACACCTACTGAACACTGGCAGAAGACCTCAGACTTCCCAAAAGGCAAGAAACTCCCCTCGTACCTGGTAGGGCAAAAGAAAAAAGAAAAAACAGAGACAAAAGAATAGGGATGGGACCTGCCCCTCTGAGAGGGAGCTGTGAAGGAGGAAAAGTTTCCACACACTAGGAAGCCCCTTCACTGGCGGAGATGGGGGGTGGGCAGAGGGGGGAAGCTTCGGAGCCACAGAGGAAAATGCAGCAACAGGGGTGCAGAGGGCAAAGAGCAGAGATTCCTGCAGAGAGGATCAGTGCCGACGAGCACTCACCAGCCTGAGACACTTGTCTGCTCACCCGCTGGGGTGGGTGGGGCCTGGGAGCTGAGGCTCGGCCTTCGGAGGTCAGATCCCAGGGAGAGGACTGGGGTTGGCTGCATCAACACAGCCTGAAGGAGGCTAGTGCGCCACAGCTAGCTGGGAGGGAGTCTGGGAAAAAGTCTGGACCTGCCGAACAGATGAGACCATTGCTTCGGGGTGTGCAAGGAGAGGGGATTCAGAGAACCACCTAAATGAGCTTCAGAGATGGGTGCAAGCCGTGGCTATCAGCTCAGACCCCAGAGACGGGCATGAAACACCAACGCTACTGCTGCAGCCACCAAGAATCCTGTGTGCAAGTACAGGTCACTATCCACAACCTCCCTGGGAGCCTGTGCAGCATGCAACTGCCAGAGCCCCATGATCCAGGAACAAGTTCCTTGGGAGAACACATGGTGTGCCTCAGGCTGTTGCAGTGTCATGGTGGTCTCTGCGGCCACAGGGCTGCCCCGCATTCCAATTATGACTACTGTGCCCCTCCCTCTCCCCAGCTTGAATGAGCAAGAGCCCCCTAATCAGCTGCTGCTTTAACCCTGTCCTGTCTGGGTGGGAACAGTTGCCTGGGGGCGACCAACATGCAGAGGTGGGTCTAAAACCAAAGCTGAACCCCTGGAGATGTGCGAACAAATAAGAGAAAGGGAAATTTCTCTGTGCAGCCTCAGGAGCAGTGGATTAAATCCGCACAATCAATTTGAGGTACCCTGCATGTGTGGAATACCTGAATAAACATCGAATCATCTTAAAATTGAGGTGGTGGACTTTGGGAGCAACTGTAGACTTGGGGTTTGCTGTCTGTAACTGATTTGTATCTGAGTTTTATGTTTATCTTAGTTTAGTTTCTAGCGCTTGTTATTGGTGGATTTGTTTATTGGTTTGGTTGCTCTCTTTTACTATTATATTTTTATTCTAATAATTTCTATTTATTATTTTTTAGAATTTATTTTTCATTCTTTTTTTTTCTCCCTTTTCTTCTGAGCCATGTGGCTGACAGGGTCTTGGTGCTCTGGCCGGGTGTCAGGCTTGAGACTCTGAGGTGGGAGAGCCAAGTTCGGGACATTGGTCCACCAGAGACCTCCCGGCCCCATGTGATAGCAGTCAGTGAGAGCTCTTCCAGAGATCTCTGTCTCAACTCTAAGACCCAGCTCCATCCAACGGCCAGCAAGCTCCAGTGCTGGACATCCCATGCCAAACAACTAGCAAGACAGGAACACAAACCCACCCATTAGTAGAGAGGACGCCTAAAATCATAATAAGGTCACAGACACCACAAAACACACCACCAGACGTGGCCCTGCCCACCAGAAAGACAAGATCTAGCCCCAACCACCAGAACACAGGCACCAGTCCCCTCCACCAGGAAGCCTACACAACCCACTGAACCAACCTCACCCACTGGGGGCAGACACCAAAAACAACAGAAACTACGAACCTGCAGCCTGCGGAAAGGAGACCCCAAACACAGTAAGTTAAACAAAAGGAGAAGACAGAGAAATATGCAGCAGATGAAGGAGCAAGGTAAAAACCCACCAGACCAAACAAATGAAGAGGAAATAGGCAGTCTACCTGAAAAAGAATTCAGAGTAATGATAGTAAAGATGAACCAAAATCATGGAAATAGAATGGAGAAAATACATGTTCATTGCAGCTCTATTTACAATAGCCAGGACATGGAAGCAACCTAAGTGTCCATCATCGGATGAATGGATAAAGAAGATGTGGCACATATATACAATGGAATATTACTCAGCCATAAAAAGAAATGAAATGGAGGTATTTGTAATGAGGTGGATGGAGTTAGAGTCTGTCATACGGAGTGAAGTAAGTCAGAAAGAGAAAAACAAATACAGTATGCTAACACATATATATGGAATCTAAGGAAAAAAAAAAAAAGGTCATGAAGGACCTAGTGGCAAGATGGGAATAAAGACACAGACCTACTAAAGAATGGACTTGAGGATATGGGGAGGGGGAGGGGTGAGATGTGACAAGGTGAGAGAGTGTCATGGACATATATACACTACCAAATGTAAAATAGATAGCTAGTGGGAAGCAGCCACATAGCACAGGGAGATCAGCTCCGTGCTTTGTGACCGCCTGGGGGGGTGGGATGGGGAGGGTGTGAGGGAGGGAGATGCAGGAGGGAGGAGATATGGGAACGTGTGTATATGTGTAGCTGATTCACTTTGTTATAAAGCAGAAACTAACACACCATTGTGAAGCAATTATACTTCAATAAAGATGTTTAAAAAAAAAAAAAAGAATGGAGAAAATACAAAAAACGTTTAACAAGGACCAAGAAGAACTAAAGAGCAAACAAACAATGATGAACAACACAATAAATGAAATTTAAAATTCTCTAGAAGGAATCAATAGCAGAATAACTGAGGCAGAAGAACGGATAAGTGACCTGGAAGATAAAACAGAGGAAATAACTACCACAGAGCAGAATAAACAAAAAAGAAGGAAAAGAATTGAGGAGAGTCTCAGAGACCTCTGGGACAACATTAAATGCACAACGATTCAAATCATAGGGGCCCCAGAAGAAGAAGAGAAAAAGAAAGGGTCTGAGAAAATATTTGAAGAGATTATAGTTGAAAACTTCCCTAACATTGGAAAGGGAATAGTCAATCAAGTCCAGGAAGTGCAGAGAGTCCCATACAGGATAAATCCAAGGAGAAACATGCTGAGACACATATTAATCAAACTATCAAAAATTTAACAACAAAAAAAATTAAAAGCAGCAAAGGAAAAGTAACAGACAACATACAAGGGAATCCCCATAAGGTTAAAAGCTGATCTTTCTGCAGACTGTGCAAGCCACATGGGAGTGGCAGGACATATTAAAAGTGATGAAAGGGAAAAAACTACAACCAAGATTACTCTACCCAGCAAGGATCTCATTCAGATTTGACAGAGAAATTAAAACCTTTACAGACAAGCAAAAGTTAAGAGAATTCAGCACCACCAATCCAGCTTCACAACAAATGCTAAAGGAACTTCTCTAGGCAGGAAACACAAGAGAAGGAAAAGACCTACAAAAAAAATCGCCCAAAACAATTAAGAAAATGGAAATAGGAACATACATATTGATAATTACCTTAAATGTAAATGGATTAAACGCTCCAACCAAAAGACATAACACTGGCTGAACGGATACAAAAACAAGACCTGTCTATATGCTATCTACAAGAGACCCACTTCAGACCTAGCGACACATAGAGACTGAAAGTGAGGGGATGGAAGAAGATATTTCATGCAAATAGAAATCAAAAGAAAGCTGGAGTAGCAATTCTCATATCAGACAAAAGAGACTTTAAAATAAAGACTATTACAAGAGACAAAGAAGGACACTACATTAATGATCAAGGGATCAATCCAAGAAGATATAACAATTGTAAATATTTATGCACCCAACATAGGAGCACCTCAATACATAAGGCAAATGCTAACACCCATAAAAGGGGAAATTGACAGTGACACAATCATAGTAGGGGATTTTCACACCCCACTTTCACCAATGGACTGATCATCCAAAATGAAAATAAATAAGGAAACAGAAGCTTTAAATGATACATTAAACAAGATGGACTTAATTGATATTTATAGGACATTCCATCCAAAAACAACAGAATACACTTTCTTCTCAAGTGCTCATGGAACATTCTCCAGGATAGATCATATCTTGGGTCACAAATCAAGCCTTGGTAAATTTAAGAAAATTGAAATTATATTAAGTATCTTTTCTGACCACAATGCTATGAGACTAGATATCAATTACAGGAAGAAAACTGTAAAAAATACAAACACATGGAGGCTAAACAATACGCTACTAAATAACCAAGAGATCACTGAAGAAATCAAAGAGGAAATCAAAAAATACCTAGAAACAAATGACAATGAAAACATGACAACCCAAAACCTATGGGATGCAGCAAAAGAAGTTCTAAGAGGGAAGTTTATAGCAATACAATCCTACCTCAATAAAGAAGATAAATGTCAAATAAACAACTAACCTTACACCTAAAGCAATTAGAGAAAGAAGAACAAAAACCCCCCAAAGTTAGCAGAAGGAAAGAAATCACAAAGATCAGATCTGAAAAAAATGAAAAAGAAACGAAGGAAACAATAGTAAAGATCAATGAAATGAAAAGCTGGTTCTTTGAGAAGATAAACAAAATCGATAAACCATTAGCCAGACTCATCAAGAAAAAAAGGGAGAAGACTCAAATCAATAGAATTAGCAATGAAAAAGGAGAAGTAACAACTGACACTGCAGAAATACAAAGGATCATGAGAGATTACTACAGGCAACTATATACCAATAAAATGGACAACCTGGAAGAAATGGACAAATTCTTAGAAATGCACAACCTTCCAAGACTGAACCAGGAAGAAATAGAAAATATAAACAGACCAATCACAAGCACTGAAATTGAAACTGTGATTAAAAATCTTCAAACAAAAGCCCAGGACCAGATGGCTTCACAGGCGAATGCTCTCACACATTTAGAGAAGAACTAACACCTATCCTTCTCAAACTCTTCCAAAATATAGCAGAGGGAGGAACACTCCCCAACTCATTCTACGAGGCCACCATCACCCTGATACCAAAACCAGACAAAGATGTCACAAAGAAAATTAGAGACCAATATCACTGATGAACATAGACGCTAAAATCCTGAACAAAATAGTAGCAAACAGAATCCAACAGCACATTAAAAGGAACATACACCATGATCAATTGGGGTCCCAGGAATGGAAGGATTCTTCAATATATGCAAAGTAATCAATGTGATACACCATATTAACAAATTTAAGGATAAAAAGCATATGATCATCTCAACAGATGCACAAAATGATTTCAACAAAATTCAACACCCATTTATGATAAAAACTCCAGAAAGTAGGCATAGAGGGAACCTACCTCAACATAATAAAGGCCATATATGACAAACCCACAGCCAACATCATTCTCAATGGTTAAAAACTGAAAACATTTCCTATACACTCAGGAAAAAGACAAGGTTGCCTAGTCTCACCAGTATTATTCAACACAGTTTTGGAAGTTTTAGCCACAGCAATCAGAGAAGAAAAAGCAATAAAAGGAATCCCAATCGGAAAAGAAGAAGTAAACCTGTCACTGTTTGCAGATGACATGATACTATACATAGAGAATCCTAAAGATGCTACCAGAAAACTACTAGAGCTAGTCAATGAATGTGGTAAAGTAGCAGGATACAAAACTAATGCACACAAATCTCTTGCATTCCTATATAGTAATGATGAAAAATCTGAAAGAGAAATTAAGGAAACACTCCTATTTACCATTGCAAAAAAAGAATAAAATACCTAGGAATAAATCTACCTAGGAGGACAAAAGACCTGTATGCAGAAAACTATAAGACACTGATGAAAGAAATTAAAGACAATACAAACAGATGGAGAGATATACCATGTTCTTGGACTGGAAACATCAACATTGTGAAAATGACTCTACTACCCAAAGCAATCTGCAGATTCAGTGCAATCCCTATCAAACTACCACTGGCATTTTTCACAGGAACTAGAACAAAAAATTTCACAATTTGTATGGAAACACAAAAGACCCTGAATAGCCAAAGCAATCTTGAGAACGAAAAATGGAGCTGGAGGAATCAGGCCTCTGACTTCAGACTATACTACAAAGATACAGTAATCAAGACAGTATGGTACAAAAATAGAAATATAGATCAATGGAACAGGATAGAAAGCCCAGAGATAAACCCACACACTTATGGTCACCTTATTTTTGATAAAGGAGGGAGGAATATATAATGGAGAAAAAACAGCTTCTTCAATAAGTGCTGCTGGGAAAACTGAACAGCTACATGTAAAAGAATGAAATTAGAGCACTCCCTAACACTGTATACAAAAATAAACTCAAAATGCACTGAAGACGTAAATGTAAGGCCAGACACTATAAAACTCTTAGAGGAAAACAGAGAGAGAACACTCTATGACATAAATCACAGCAAGATCCTTTTAGACCCACCTCCTAGAGAAATGGAAATGAAAACAAAAATAAACAAATGGGACCTAATGAAACTTAAAAGCTTTTGCAAAGCAAAGGAAACTACAAACAAGACAAGAAGACAACTCTCAGAATGGGAGAATATATTTGCAAATGAAGCAACTGACAGAGGTTTAATCTCTAAAATATACAAGCAGCTCATCCAGCTCAATATCAGAAAAATAAACAACCCCATCCAAAAATGGTTGGAAGACTTAAATAGACATTTCTCCAAAGAAGATATACAGATTGCTAACAAACACATGAAAGGATGTTCAATATCACTAATCATTAGAGAAATGCAAATCAAAACTACAATGAGGTATCACCTCACACCAGGCAGAATGGCCATTGTCAAAAAATCTAGAAACAATAAATGCTGGAGAGGGTGTGGAGAAAAGGGAACCCTCTTGCACTGTTGGTGGGAATGTAAATTGATACAGCCACTATGGAGAACACTATGCAGGTTTCATATGCCCTGAGAAAACCATAATTCAAAGAGAGTCATGTACCGCAATGTTCACTGCAGCACTATTTACAATAGCCAGGACATGGAAGCAATCTAAGTGCCCATCGACAGATGAATGGAGAAAGAAGATGTGGCACATATATACAATGGAATATTACTCAGCCATAAAAAGAAACGAAATTTAGTTATTAGTAGTGCGGTGGATCGACCTAGAGTCTGTCATATAGTGTGAAGTAAGTCAGAAAAAAAATACCGTATGCTAACACATATATATGGAATCTAAAAAAAAAAAAAAGGGGGTTCTGAAGAACGTAGGGGCAGTACAGGAATAAAGAGGCAGACGTAGATAATGGACTTGAGGACATGGGGAGGGAGAAGGTTAAGCTGGGATGAAGTGAGAGAGTAGCATTGACATATATACACTACCAAATGTAAAAGAGATAGCTAGTGGGTAGCAGCCGCATCACACAGGGAGATCAGCTTGGTGCTTTGTGACCACCTAGAGGGGTGAGATAGGAGGATGGGAGGGAGGCGCAAGAGGGAGGGGATATGGGGATATATGTATACATATAGCTGATTCACTTTGTTATACAGCAGAAACTAACACAACATTGTAAAGCAATTATACTCCCATAAAGATTTAAAAATATATATATATAATATGTGAGAATTTTCCAAACCCAGGGAAGGAATGGGATATATGAGTCCATGAAGCTAATAGAACACCCAATTATATCAACATAGAAAAGACCTTCTCCAATGCATATATTAAAATAGTGAAAATTCAATGATAGAGAAAGAATTTTAAAGGCAGTCGGAAAAAAAAGAAAAAGAAGACTGGGTAGCAGCTGAAGCTTTATCTGCACTTAAGATGACTGGCTTTAGGCCAATGGTACGAATTATAATAAATAGTGCTCTATTCTGCTTATAAATGATCTTAAAACTTAGTAGCAGTGGTCTTTTTAAAATTATGTCTGACCTGGTGTGGGTGATAAATGTTGATTTTAGAATTTTTTTGAGGGAAAAGCGCTATGTTTCCGTTTGAGAGGTGTCTGGGAAAACACCTCGTTTTATGAAGTTTTCCCTTTTTTGGGTCAGATAGATGTGATTTACTTTTATTTTGTAAATATAATATTTCAAAGATTATATGAAAGTCTTGAAATACCTCAAATCCTCATTATTCTGTCATATATTTCAAAATGTTGCAATTTGTATCGGTACAGTTTCTTCCAGTTGACAATTATCAGTGATTCAGTTTATAAGTACTATTGCTCAGTGAAATCATATTAGTAGTTTTGCCCTGAAAGTGTGGATCCTGTCTCATTTTAAACTGAAGTTATTCTAAAAACCCAGTCTCTTTTGTTCTAGTAAATTGAAATACGCTTGTGAAGTATCAAGCAATATATTGTACAGAATTCAAACTTGGCAGCTTTTATTATACAAATTCCATGGTCCAATAAGCAATGAAAGTATTTCTAGAAAATTTCTTTTTGCTTCTAGTAGACCTTCTTGGCATCATGCCAAGATCCTCTTTACCTGGCTATTGTTCCCATCCTTCAGCTGCTGAGTTTTGGCTGCTAATATGCATAGCTGGCCCCTCTCCAGAGAATTGGAGTCATCTTGCCTGGGAGATAACCTCCCCCGCCCCACACACACCCTTTATGCCCTCCTGGCCAATGACTTACTGGTATGGGCATACAAAAGGCAGTACCTACTTTGTGGTGCAATTCTGTGGTGCAATTCATGCTCTGGAACTCCCTGTGGGGTCTGGTTCAATCTAGACTCCAGGTTAGACCACTTTCTTGCTTGACTTTTTTCACCTGCTGTATCAGCTTCCTTCACTTTCTTTCTCCAGAGAGTACTCGCTCAATAAATCACTTGTTCAAGAATCCCCATATCAGGCTCTGTATTTAGGAAAACCAACTCAACACCCATGGAAGTAGATATTACATTATTTTTGATTTAAATTTGGCTTTAATCTTCCAATATTTTATTGCAAAGATGAAGATACTGAATTACTATGCTGTTCCTACCTACCTAGGATAAAGATAACAGTAGATTAGAATTGATACATCACAATATTTGGTGAAGGATTTTGAATCATTTGATCCAACCATCACCAATTTACAAAATGATCCAGAATGGTGAGTTTGAAGACCACCTCTTTGATCTGGATTCAGGAATGGGAGGGAGAATGAAGGAGGTAGAGAAACCAATTGCTTTCACCGTGATGTGGGGCAAAGATGGTTGTATATGCAAAGCACTAAAAGTGTTGCCTGGTATTCTACCAGCCACCAGCTGAAAAACACAATTTGGGATTCCCTAGAGTCTCCTGGTAGACAGAATGAAATTGACCTGAATGTCCTCTTGATGATTTTTCATTAAAAAATAAGTCATGGATGAGAAAGCAGGCAGTTTACTGCAATGATCCATATTCCCCTGTTTAAATATAATCTCCACATTGCTATGTCATTCTAGTGACCCCCCTTCTGCTACTGATTATGTAATAAGTTTCTCAAAAGTAGAGAAGTGGAAATTTTCAATTTGTAATGCTGGTGAAAAATCCATCCACCCCTCTTTCCCCCAACCTCTCAAATGGATTTGGTGGATTTTACTTTTATAGAGCCATTTAAGATGTCCAGCGTTATTCTGCCAATATAAGGAAACACTCCTACCAGAAATAGCAGGATGACCCTACTCAGACTTTGAGCCTCCTGTTCCAGTAGTTTTTGTCATAAACATACACTGTGTTTGCAGCTTACCTTCTTCAGATGTTACTCATCAACTGCCTCTCTCTGCTCTTGGCACTTTTGTTCTGTTCACCTTTGGACTTACATACTCCTGACAAGGCATTTCCTCAACCTGCTTTCCTGATGATTATTTCTTGGTATGATCTTGGGACTAGTCTTTTTTTTTTTTTTTAACCATGTTGGCTAATAGTTCTGCCTGGGCATAACCTTGAACCACGGACTCTTCCTCCTTCTGCAGACAAAAGATCCCATTAACTGAAAAAAAGAGTTAAGTGAAAAATTACATAAATGAAATCACCTAAATTCTGCACAGTACATCCTGAATTATCCATTAGTGAATACTCTGATTTTTTTCAGTATTGATAATATGTCCTTAGAGGTTTTTGTTTTTCCTGTTTGCTTGTAAGGGATAATACAAATTCCCCTTCTGGGGAAACCCCTAATTTTATTAGACAAGGAATCTCAGGTCCAGAAATGCTAGTATTTTATATTCACACTCGTCATTTGTAACTATGATTCATCAGTTTTATAGTATTTATATAGTATTATATGGTATAGTATTAGTATATTGTGATTTATTTATTATTTCATTTATTTTACTGTTGATGTACCTTTGAGTTGTTTCCAGGTTTTGCTCTAAAAACAATGCTGCTAAGAACTGTTTATATAAATATATAAATAGTTGATTATTTAAGCAAGAGTTTCTCTAGATTATTTTCCTGAGAGTAGAACACCTGGAACATAGAATATGTGCATTTCCAATTGCACTTGATAAAGCCAATTTGTTTTACAAAGTGGTTGTACTAAGTCACATTCTCACCACAGTATATAATGGTTCTTGTTACTTCACATCCCTGTACATCCTTGATATTTTTTTCCCCAATATGTTGGGAATGAAATGGTATCTCATTGTGGCTTTAATTTTTATTTTCTTGATTAGTAATCAGATTGATTATCTGGTTATTTATATGTTTATCCATTACTTGGGTTTCTTCTGCAAAGTCCCTATTCAAGTACATTGCCCATTTCTTCTATAGAATTATTTGTCTTTTTCTTATTGACATAATGACAAAAGAGGTAAAACATGAAAGAACGTGTTGAGTATATTTATATAAAGATGAAAGCCAGGCAAATTAATTTATATTGTCTATGTATGCCTACATATATGTTAAAACTAGTAGTAAAAGTAAGGGAATTATTATTCCCTAAACCAGGATAATGTTGACATCTAGGGGGAAGGAAATGGTTATGATTAGGGAGGAACATGTAGGGGATTGCTGAGGTGCTGACAGTATTCTAGTTTTTGGCTAGCTGGTTACATGGTTCTTCACTCCATTAATATTTGTTTAGCTATGAATATAGGTGTATGTTCTACTCTGAACGTAAACTTGAAAATTGAAAAAGTTACACTTTTCATCTGCTTGCAACTATTTATCGATTAGAAATACAATTGATTTTTATATATTGATTTTTTTTAAAAGGTCATTGGCTCTTTTTTTAAAATTTATTTTATTTATTTATTTTTGGCTGCGTTGGGTCTTCATTGCTGCATGTGGGCTTTCTGTGGTTGCGGTGCGCAGGCTTCTCATTGTGGTGGCTTCTCTTGTTGCAGAGCACCAGCTCTAGGCGCCAGGCTTCAGTAGTTGTGGCATGCGGGCTCAGTAGTTGTGGCTCGCAGACTCTAGAGCGCAGGCTCAGTAGTTGTGGCACACGGGCTTAGTTACTCCGTGGCATGCGGGATTTTCCTGGACCAGGGATCGAACCTGTGTCCCCTGCATTGGCAGACAGATTCTTAACCACTGCACCACCAGGGAAGCCCTATATATTGAATTTTTTTTTAAAATAAATTTATTTATTTATTTATTTATTTTTGGCTGTGTTGGGTCTTCGTTTCTGTGCGAGGGCTTTCTCTAGTTGTGGCAAGCGGGGGCCACTCTTCATCGCAGTGCACGGGCCTTTCACTGTCGCAGCCTCTCTTGTTGCGGAGCACAGGCTCCAGATGCGCAGGCTCAGTAATTGTGGCTAACGGGCCTAGTTGCTCCGCGGCATGTGGGATCTTCCCAGACCAGAGCTCGAACCCGTGTCCCCTGCATTGGGAGGCAGATTCTCAACCACTGCGCCACCAGGGAAGCCCTATATTGAATTTTTTATCAAGAAACTTTTAAAAAACTTTCGTATGTGTAGTAAATAAATCTGTAGATGGTGAATTTTTAAAACAAAATGATATTATCTGAGATAAATGACAATCTTGTTTCTCCCTTTCCAATCACTTGATTTATCTTTATTTTATTATTCTGGCTTTTAACTTCAGTATAATGTTAAATAGAAGTCATATCACGCCCCTGAGCTAAAAGGGAACGTTCTTCATGTTTTACCATTAATTGTGACTTTTTAGTAGGATTTGTGTAGCTATCTTTTATCAAATTAAGGAAGCTCCCTTATATTACTTTTTGAAATCCTTTTATATTAAAAATTGATGTTAAATTTTATCAGATGTTTTCCTCACTTATTGCGCTCTTAATATCCAATATTATATTTGTTAATTCTTCAAGTTCAAGATGGATATTTTAAAGATCTGTTTGCTCCTTTTTTATTTCCTTATTTTTCTCATATTAGTCACATCTATTATTCTTTAAATCTATCATTATATTTATTTTTATGTTCTCTTTCTAATAATTCAAGTATATGGAATATCTGCAGGTCCGACTCCACTGTCTGATGCTTTTGCTGTTTTTCACATATGACACCTTATTTTATTTTGTGTTTTGTAATTTTTGAATTGGGTTCAGAATTCTGGAAACTTTACCTCTGGGGATTCTTTGAAGCCTGTGTTTTAGGTGAGTTTATCCAGAGAGTATTTTCTTCTGCAGGCTACCAGGAGGTTTTACCAGCTCTGGACTCTTTAAATTCTTGGATAGAAAATTTTCAGACTATTTGCATAGTGAGAATTCAGGTTGTAAATGTACGTAAGGGCTGGGTTTTGGCTACAAATTTTCAAGGAATATTTGTTTTTCTTCCCCTGCATTCAGTGCCAAAGTTCAATTAGACATTATTCCTTGCATTATTCTGGAGGCAGGAAGGGAAAGCGGAGGGAGGCAGACTTGCTTTGAGTATCTTCTTATTTTGAAGGTGTAGTTCCTTGGGACCCCAGCTCTCAATGTTGGGGTGTTTCCTGTTAGATATCTCAACTTGGCTGATTCCTGCCTATTCTCCTCTGGGTCTTGAGAGGGTCTGAAAACCAAAGTACAAGTTCACCTTTTTGTCAAGTGTTACCAAGTTGAAAGCTATCCGTCGACTTATTTGACTTGGGGAAATGAAAGAGTAGAAGCCTCATTTAATCCTTCCATTACAAATATTTTCTTCACTTAGAAGGCGTATCTTTTTAATATTCAGTTCAAATTCATGAATGTTATCAAACGCCCTTCCATTCACTTTTTGATAACTAGAATCTTTGCTTTTAAAGATTTTCTCCATTTTCTATAGTTATACATTAAAAGAAGGAAAAACAAATGTTAAATGTAAGGACACATTCTAAATATTCCTGAAGAGATAACATTTTGTTGTCAACTTAGATTGTGAAGTGAACGAATAGAAATCAAAATGCAGTTGCAAGAGGTAGTCTTTTGAGCCTTCTACTGATGTCCATATTACCCATAAGGAGTGCACAGGTTATCTGTGTGAACTATTGTGTAGCTGTAGCTCCAGGGATTTTACTCTTTTGCTATCAAACTCCCTTTAGGCAGTGAATCAAGGGAGTATCAACTGAAAAACCTACAGATAAGGAATTTTGAATACTTATAAATAATCCATTCATCCCTTATGGCATAAATAAATAGGAAAGTGCCCCTATTTATTTTAAAGTCCATGTCTGAAAACTCGAATATCTAGACCACTTGTGGACCTACTTTATTTTTTAATATTGTATTTTTCAATTTTCAGTCCTTTGATCCTGTCTCTTTGTATGTCTGGCAATTATTTTTCAATTGACAGACTATTTTTTAAAGCAGTTTTAGATTTACAGGGAAAAAAATGAGCAGAAAGTATAGAGAGTTCTTATGTACTTTCTTCTCTCCTGCCCCAGTTTCCCCTATTACTAACATCTTGCTTTGATGTGGTATATTTGTTAAAATTGACTAACAAACATTGATGATGTTACTAATAGCTAAAATCCATGGTTTTCATTAGGGTTAACTCTTTGTGTTGTATAGTTCCATGGGTTTTGACAAATGCATGATCAGTTGCCCACCATTATAATATCACAATGATTAGTTTTACTGCCCTAAAAATCCCCTGCGCTCCACCTATTCATCCGTCCTTCCTCCCACTGAACCTCTGGCAAACAGTGATAATTTTATTGTCTCTATAGTTCTGCTTTTTCCAGACTGTCTGTAGTTGGGAATCACACAGTAGGTAGCCTTGCAGGCTGGCTTCTATCACTTAAAAATATGCCTTTCAAGTTTCTCCATGTCTTTAAATGGCTTGATAAATCATTTCTTTTAACTGATGAATACTATTTCATTGCATGGATATACATGCCTGATAATTTTAATCAAATGCTAGATATAATGTGTAACAAATCCTAGAAGTCCTAAATGATGTTAACTTCCTAATGAGATGATTTAATTTTCTTCTGGCAAGAAGGTAGATATGGGCATATTACCATGATCTAATGGATCTGAGGTTATTTGAGGCTGTATTTCATACTTTGAGAGTTACTCTTCTTCTTTGCTGTTACTTCTAGAATGTAGAGATCTCATCCAAAATCCTGGGATATTTACCCAGGCTTTACTTCCGTTTTAGCAAGATGAATTCCAGTTTATATCTTTACCACATAGAGTAGATAAATATCCCATGAACCTAATTAAGAAAAAACTATATATGCATGAAAGGAAACATATCAGGTATACTGGAGAGATAAAAATAATTATATAAGAATGTTGCATGAAACTGACAAATTTGACAGTCAAAACAAGGTGGCTTATTTTTTAGCAGAACATAAATTATCAAAATTTCTTAAGCCAATTGTCGTGGAAGACATTGAAAAATTTATTAGAAATACATTATTTGAGAAAACACTGGGCATCAGATCTGTTAACAACTCACTTTGGCAAAATAGATTATCTAGGTGTCATTTAAAAATTACAGACCATAGGGCTTCCCTGGTGGCGCAGTGGTTGAGAATCTGCCTGCCAATGCAGGGGACACGGGTTCGAGCCCTGGTCTGGGAAGATCCCACATGCCGCCGAGCAACGGGGCCCGTGAGCCACAACTACTGAGCCTGCACGTCTGGAGCCTGTGCTCCGCAACAAGAGAGGCCGCAATAGTGAGAGGCCCGCGCACCGCGATGAAGAGTGGTCCCCGCTTGCCGCAACTGGAGAAAGCCCTCGCACAGAAACAAAGACCCAACACAGCCATAAATAAATAAATAAATAAATTTATTTATTTAAAAAAAAAATTACAGACCATAGTATAGTTGGAAATCCCCTGGCTATATGAAGGGTAACTTTTAAATTTATTTATTATTTATTTATTATTTATTTTTGGCTGTGTTGGGTCCTCGTTTCTGTGCGAGGGTTTTCTCCAGTTGCGGCAAGTGGGGGCCACTCTTCATCGCGGTGCGCGGGCCTCTCACTATCGCGGCCTCTCTTGTTGCGGAGCACAGGCTCCAGACGCGCAGGCTCAGTAGTTGTGGCTCACGGACCCAGTTGCTCCGCGGCATGTGGGATCCTCCCAGATCAGGGCTCGAACCCGTGTCCCCTGCATTGGCAGGCAGCTTCTCAACCACTGCGCCACCAGGGAAGCCCTGAAGGGTAATTTTTATACAGAAAGCTAATAAAATAGTACCAAAACGTCATAATAGACTAGCTTCATTTACACATTTGAATGCAAGCATTATATTAAAATATTTAGAAGACAGTGGAAAGCTGTTTCAGTAATTCTGCAGGAAAATATCTTAAAACTAAAACTTGATCCCCAGGAAAAAATACAATGTAAACATACAAATTTAAAAGTTTTCAACATGGGAGGAGACATCAAGTTTGCCATTGATAACTTTTCATAGAAAATATATTACTACAATGACCAAAAATAAAATTAATGGAATTTATCATGTAAAGAAAGTGTGTGGTGAATCATTATATGACTCACTAAAAGGCAACATAAACAGCCACCTTTTAATATAGAGGTAATTATATTTTGTAATTTTGGGTTTTCTAAGAGTGAAGCTGTTTGCTTCTGCCTTCTGATAAAAGTTGATGATATTAATTTAGCAATTCAGAAGATCATGCTCTTGGTTGCATTCCAGTTAATCTGTCTTGTGGGCACTGATTCAGCAGTTGAAGTAACTGTGGCGTTTAAGTTCATAATAATTTGACCTTCAATATTAGGTGTCTCCAATGAAGTGTTTCCATTTATGGAATTCATTTTTTCTCCTGAATTGGTGAAAGCTAGATCTATTTTAAAGCTTGTAACCTCCATATCCATCGTATTATTCAGAGATGTAAGTGTGTGATGGATCAGAATGTTAAAGAGTACTGTTTTATACTTTAAAGTTGGTTGATGTGGTAGGCTGAATAACGGCTCCTAAACATACCAAGTCTTAATCTCTGGAACCTGTAAATAGGAAAAAGGAGTTTTTGCATATGTGATTAAGTTATGGATGTTGAGATGGGGAGATTATCCTGGTTTACCCAGGTGGAAACTAAATGTAATCAAAGGTATCCTTAGAAAGAAAGCAAAGGGAGATTTGATACAGACAGAAGAGAAGGTAGCATTCTGACTATGGAGGCAGAGATTGGAGTGATGTAGCTGCAAGCCCAGAAATGCCCAAGGAATTCTAGCAGCCATGAGAAGATGGAAGAGGTAAGGAATGGATTCTCCCCAGAGCCTCCAGAGAGAGTGTGATCCCATCAACACCTTGATTTCTTCCTAATGATAGTGATACTAATAAAAAAATTAAAAGATATCTGAGCCTTTTTATTCACACAGAATATTTTCAGACTATTTATGAAGTTATTTCTCATTTAGGCACAAGGTTTTACCCCTTGAAGTTGTTTCCCACTTTGTCTCTTAAATTTTTTAAAAATTGTTGAGGTATAATTGACATATAACTTTATATTAGTTTCAGGTGTTCAACATAATTTGATATTTGTATATATTGTGAAATGATCACCACAATGTCTAGTTAACATCCATCAGCTGACACACAATTACAAAAATTATTTTCTTCTGATGAGAACTCTCTTAGCAACTTTCAAATATGCAATACAGTATTATTAACTGAAGTTACCATGCCATACATCTCCATGACTTACTTTATAACTAGAAGTTTGTACCTTTTGATTCCCTTCACGCATTCACTCACCTCCCTCACCTCTAGCAACCACCAATCTTCTGATCTTCTGTATCTATGAACTTGTTTTATTTTTATTTTTTAGATTCCACATATAAGTGAGATCATACGGTATTTGTTTCTCTGACTTATTTCACTTAGCATAATGCCCTCAAGGTCCATCCATGTTGTCACAAATGGCAAGATTTCATTATTTTTTATGGCTAGATAATATCCCATTGTGTATATACATGGATATACACAATGGATACATCTTTATCCATTCATACATCAGTGGACACTTAGGTTGTTTCCATATTTTGGCTATTGTAAATAATGCTGCTATGAACATGGGGGTGCAGATATATTTTCAAGTTACTGTTTTCATTTTCTTCAGATAAATACCAAGAAGTGGAATTGCTGGATCATATGGTAGTTCTATTTTTAGTTTTTTGAGGACCCTCCATACTGTTTCCATAGTGGCCGCACCAATTTACATTCCCACCAACAGTGAACAAGGGTTCCCTTTTCCCCACACCCTCTTCAGCATTTGTTATTTGTAGACTTTTTAATGATGGCCATTCTGACTGGTGTGAGGTGGTATCTCATTGTAGTTTTGATTTGTATTTCTCTAATAATTAGTGACTTCAAGCATCTTTTCATGTGCCTGTTGGCCATCTGTATGTCTTCTTTGGAGAAATGTCTATTTCTTGATTGGGTTTTTTGTTTGTTTTGATTGGCCCATTTTTTGATTGGGTTGTTTGTTTTTCTGTTATTGAGTTGTATGAGCTGTTTGTATATTTTGGAAATTAAGCCCTTGTTGGTTGCACTGTTTGCAAATATTTGCTCCCATTCTGTAGGAGGCTGTCTTTTAGTTTTGTTTATGGTTTCCTTTGCTGTGAAAAAGCTTGTAAGTTTGATTAGGTCCCTTTTGTTTATTTTTGCTTTTATTAGGACTCAGAAGCTATTGTATTCACAGTTATGATTTACTATAGCAAAAGTAATACAGATGATAATCAGCAAAGGGAAGAGGCTCATGATGTGAAGTCCAGCAGAAAGCAGGTGCAAGCTGCCAAGTCTCTCCACATTTCACCCCCCACCCCCGTTGGAGTTGCACGTGATGTGCTTAATTCTCCCAACTTGTAACAACACATACAAAGTTGCACCAATCAGGGAAGCTCACCTGAAGCCTTGGTGTTCACGGTTTTTATCCAGGGTCAGTGACGTAGGCATGTAGTACCTGCACATCTGACTTCAGCTACTCGGACTCCACACTCTCAGAGCAGAAACAGGTGTTTACTGTAAATCACACTGCTAGCATTAACTATAGGGTCAAAATGTACAGGTAGAACATTCAATTCCCAGAGCTCAGATCCCAGGAGCTGGCCATGGGCCAGTCCTGAAAACAGGCCTTTCTTCTGAATGTGCAGAGTTTGAACAATTCAGACTTACCGAGTTAGTTCTTTCCTACACAGGAACACATCCTATGACCACTGCTTTTGGAAACAACTTCATGAAGAACAATCCCCTCAATATTTAGCTCTTTCTTCTTCTGAGTTCTGTTTTCATCCTTCTCTAAACATCAAAAAGCAAGAACAAAAAAGAAGAAGGGCATTATCATTCAACTCTATGAAACCCTATCACTATCATTTTTCTATAAACAGGGATGTTTAATTAATCTTCTTTTAAACAAGAGAAATTACCTCCTCTTCCTCAGAAGGGTAACTGTTTGTCAACTAAGTTGTATAATCACTAATGTAATTATATTTGTCCTTTTAGCAATCATTCTGTTATGGTATGACATATTGAATTGTTTCTGTTATTATCCATACAGTTTAAATACTAGAAACAATTTTGTGAAAAAACAGTTCTCTTTTAAGCCAGGGCTTGAAACAACTCTGCATAAAACTCATTGACTTCAACTGCATTTTAAAATCAGTTTTTTTTTATGTTTGTGTATATGTGTCATTTCTTTGATTACAGAATTCAAACATCACGAAAGAGTATAAAAATTTTGAAAAGTATAAATACTGCCTTTGCCTCTCATCCGACTCTTGAGACTTAACACTTGTATCAAGGATGGGTTGCCTAACTTTAAAAATAATAGTAATAATAATAACAACCACCACCACCAAACCCCCCCGCATATGGTGGCTTAAATATCCAGGGATTTAATTATCTTTCAAAGCGAAAAACAGAGGTAGGTATCTCAGTACTGGTGCTGTTGACATAGATGCCATGAGAGGCCAAGCACATTATTCTTTTTCTCACTCTATTGTGTTGGTTCTAGTCCTTAATGCTTGCTATCTCATGGTCACCAAATGGCTGCTTCACCTCCAGGCTTCAGAGTAGTATTCCAGGCAGGATAAAAGAAGAGGAAGAGGCAGCAGTAGTAGACTTCTGATTATAGATTATTAGCCATAACTGTTTCACATGCTCAACCTTAGCTGCAAGGGAATCTGGGAAATCAAGTTTTTATCTTTTACAGCCTCCACAGGAGAGGTAGTAGGAGAGAAGAGTTGAAAATGAGGTCAGATAAGCCAACATACAATGACAGCTATACAGTTTCTATATATAGCTTCTACATGCTATACACACACATGAACACATGTAGATACATGTATTTAAATATAGGACTTATTCAAATGATAGCATACAATATATAATTTTATAACTTGGATGGACCCTTAAATATTAGACACCTTTCCTAATTGGCCACATGCAAATTTTCTTCATACTTTTAAAGGCACAGATTATATGGATATATCATAATTATTTTAACCAGTTCCTGATTGATGGGCATTTATACATTTAGATATCAGTACTATTATCAATGTGCTACATTGAACATCTTAGGACATATATCCTTTTGCACTTGTGTGAGTATATCTTCAATATAAATTCCTTGAAGTGTAATTGCTAGATTAAAAGGTGTGCACATTTTAAATTTTATAGAGAGAGAAAATGTGGTTTCACAATTATAATAGGAAGTAATATGTCCAATTTTATATTAGCTACAAAGGGCAGTTTCTAGTGAAAAATTCAGTAGCTTCTAGTATAACCTTGCATAGTGAAAAATGAAATGCAAGTTGTTTCAAAACGTAAAATTCTGGAAGACATAAGGATGATATAAAGTGGTAGGGGGAATATGGGTTGCAGGAGGAGCTTATTTATGACAGATTTAGAGAATGCCAACATATCTGTCTCAGGTATTGGTCCTTTAGCCCAGACTTTAAGATGCATACAAATCACCCGTTAAAATTCATGCTCTGAGCCTGTAGGTCCAGAATATGGCCTGAGATTCTGCATTCCTAACAAGCTCCCAGGTGATGCTGATGCTGCAGGGGACAAGGTTTTAGCCAACCTTCCTGGATCAGAAGTTGAGTTCTAAGGCAAGAGGAATACTAAGCACAAATTGTGGTTTGCTCAAGGTAGCACTCTTTGGGGAGCACCACGTCAAGCAGGGGCCCCAAGCTACACACACCTCATTTTGTCACTGACACAGTGCCAACTCTAGATCACATTGATTGGTATCAGCACCAGCATTAGGAAATGACAGTGCAAACAGTGGCTTATGTGTTCACATAACATAATAGGCTTCTTGGGCTTAGGGTGAGATGTCATTGAAGCAAGAGGGGAAGGACTTGGAAGATACTCTGTGATTGCTGACAGAGTATTTGCATAATCTCACATAGAACAGCCATATGGAACTACCATATATAACTTGGGGTAGGGGGAGATGGTGGAATTTGTAGCAGGGTGGATGTCTATCATAGCAGCTTGTGGCAAGCGTTATAGAAATATGAGTAGTTACTGTTTTTCTGATACCATTTAAACCCTGGGCAAATATGACTTCAAGAAACACAGGTTATTCTCTCCTTGGAAACCTGTGTCTGAAATCCATTAATTTGGGGTTCCATTTAGCGCAAAAATTTATTGGAAAAGGAGAGTCAAGGTGTGGACATCACTTTCTGGAACTGAATTAGGAATACTTAAGGATGTACCTTAACTTCTCATTGATGCTACTAATTCCCTCTCAGTGCCCTCATTTACTGTTACCAAAATATTGAGAATGGACAAAGTTTTGCCAGATATAGGCTCTCTTTACTCAAGCATTCCAATGGAAATAGAACACGGAATAACAAAAGGCAGAGGATATTGTATCCCTCATTATATTTGGACAAACCCATGTAGACGTTGTCTACCCCACTGACATGTTCACTACTGCTGATCTAAGGAAATTAGACATGTATGCTCCATTATTCTGGCTTATAAGCCATTAATTTTAATTGATGTCACAAACTGGCAACCAGATAGGGCCTACAGTCCTCTTATTTGGCCAGTATAATTTATTTTTAAATTTGCATTTGTAATCAACTTTTAGAAATATGGAGATACCACATGAGCATCTAAATTTTTACATTCTTTTTGAAAAACAGTGTATCTGACAACACTGTGTTTGTATACCTACATGATAATTATCTGCTAAGGGCAAAATGATAGCTGTCTCTTTTGGCTGGGACATTTTTACATTCTTTTTGAAAAACAGTGTATCTGACAACACTGTGTTTGTATACCTACATGATAATTATCTGCTAAGGGCAAAATGATAGCTGTCTCTTTTGGCTGGGACATTTTTACCACAGTCTCCACCACTCCTTATCCTTTACTCTATGGTGAGATTCACTCACTTAAGTGAAATGCCTAGCCTGGGTAAGCAATTAAATTTGTGGCACACTTTATATGTTCTAAATTCAGCTCTTTGTTTATGTATGTTACATCCTCTTATTGAGTACCTTTGTATAAGGTACCTTTACTTATACCTGTGTATACTTCTGTTCAAAAGAGCCTCTTTGTTTTCACTCCACCAGTCATTAAATAATTATAACACATGCAGCATATGCTTATGTTTTCAAGGCACATATCTTGGTTGAAAAAGGTGCTGAATATTCATACATTCATTTGTACAACATACATGTGTATACTATATCTTTTGGTTAATACTTTAATTAGTGAAGATAAGTTTAACCAACTTGAACCCAGGAAAGGATAAGAAATTGACCAAAAGTTTCTCTGTACACACAAAATGGCATGTAGCATATATGTATTATATGTATTACTTATCTGTATTTTTTCCTTTCCCCCTTGAATCATTTTTTTAACATTTTATATTGGACTATAATTGGTTAACAATGTTGTGTTAGTTTCAGGTGTACAACAAAGTGACTCAGCCATACATATATCTATTCTTTTTCATATTCTTTTCCCAATTAGGTTGTTACAGAATATTACTTATCTGTTGCTGAATGCATTACCATAACCTTAGCAACTTAAACTAATACCCATTTGTTATTTCAGAGTTTCAGTGGGGCAGGAATCTGGGCATGGCTTAGCTGTGTCCTCTGCTCAGGGTCTCACAAGGCTGCAATCAAGGTGCTGACTAGGGTTTTGGTTTCATCACAAGGATGACTGAAGAAAGATCTGCTTCCAACCTCCTTTGGGTTGTTGGAGAAATTCATTTTCTCGCAGCTGTAAGACTGACAGCCCCAGCGTTTTTGCTGGCTGTGAGCTACCCTATGCCCTAGAGGCCACCCGCAGTTCCTTGCCACATGGGCCTCACCATAGGCCCTCTCACAACATGGCAGCTTGCTTCTTCAAAGCCAGCATTGGAGAGAGAGCCTCTAACTTCAAGGAGGGCCAAATCCCTCTCATAAGGGATTTCACCTGATTAAGTCAGGCTCATCCAGGATAATCTCCCTTTTGATAGCTCAGAATCAACTGATTTATCATCTTTAATTACATCTATAAAATCCCTTCACAGCACATTAATGTAACCTAATCAAGGGAGTGGCTTCCTGTCACCTTTGCCATAATCTATTGTTTAGAAGTAAGTCACAGGTTCTGCTCACAGTCAAGAAGAAGGGAATACACAAAGGCTTAGATACCAAGGTGCAGGGATCATGAGGGCCCCTTCAGAGTCTGTCCACCACAGTATGAGTTTATGTATTTATGAGAATTCTCACTCAAAGGCACTTTTAGATATCTTCGTAATGAGTTTGGTTATCTAATTTCTAAAGTCACATAAGATTAGAAGCACAGGGTTTCAGCTAGAGGCAGGCACAGTGGCAGGATCAAGATCATAAAATATGATACTAAGAAACAAAAGGGAAAAATCTATGGAAAAAATATACAAAGCCCTAAACGTAAACATCCTGAGAACATGCAGTATAGGGACAATTTTTTCTACCAACTCCCACAAACCCTGAAGGCATCAACACATAAGAACACAATACAATAATTTCTTTTAATAATGGTGATAACCTACAGCCATTGAGCAAAATATAAACTATGTTCAGAATACTCTATTTAAGATGCTGAATTTCTATTTAATATAAAAACATTTCCTTAAAAATTAATATACATAATTTTGATTCTAAATTACTCCATGACACTAAACATTTGAGATGTTAATGCACATGATTCTGTTTGTATAAATATATTTACTTCAGAATGTATTAGTATTTAGAGAAAGGAAATGATCCTTTGACACACAAGAGGGTACCAAAGGGTAGAAGTTACAGGAAAGCTAATTTCTGGTCAGCATAAGCAAGCATTGCCTAGTAACTGAAGGTATGCAACAATGAAATGAGGAACTGAACTTGTCCTCTCTGGAAAAGTACAATCACTGGTGGGTTTCTCACCTTCCTGGAATGTGTAAATTCAGATGCTAGTTTTGTTGAGTGGTTAGACTAGAAGGCTCTTATAGCCCTTCTGACTTTTAATCCCTTTGTCGAAATGTTTGCCTTAGCAGTCCTTATAGATTGCAGAATTCCTTGGGGCAGAGGCCTGATTCTCTTGTACACTTTAGGCTATCTGTCTGGTACGTAATGGACTTTTAGAGACCACAGGTGATAAAAGCTAAAGCTACACTTGGGAATGTCCAAGGCACTATAAAATGATTTTATATGGTCTGGGAGAAAATAAAGAATTAGGAAAGAATTCCATTAGCAGAGAAGGCATATTAGTCTTTCAATTGGTTTCAGAGCATCAGAAGACAAGGAAATGGGCAGAAAGCAGAACCCAGTTGAATAGCCATTTTTTTTTTAAACATCTTTATTGGAGTATAATTACTTTACAATGGTGTGTTAGTTTCTGCTTTATAACAAAATGAATCAGTTATACATATACATATGTTCCCATATCTCTTCCCTCTTGCGTCTCCCTCCCTCCCACCCTCCCTATCCCACCCCTCTAGGTGGTCACAAAGCACCGAGCTCATCTCCCTGTGCTATGCGGCTGCTTCCCACTAGCTAGCTATTTTACATTTGGTAGTGTATATATGTCCATGCCACTCTCTCACCTTGTCACATCTTACCCCTCCCCCTCCCCATATCCTCAAGTCCATTCTCTAGTAGGTCTGTGTCTTTATTCCCATCTTGCCACTAGGTTCTTCATGACCATTTTTTTCCCCTTAGATTCCATATATATGTGTTAGCATACTGTATTTGTTTTTCTCTTTCTGACTTACTTCACTCTATATGACAGACTGTAACTCCATCCACCTCACTACAAATACCTACATTTCATTTCTTTTTATGGCTGAGTAATATTCCATTGTATACATGTGCCACATCTTCTTTATCCATTCATCTGATGATGGACACTTAGGTTGCTTCCATGTCCTGGCTATTGTAAATAGAGCTGCAATGAACATTTTGGTACATGACTCTTTTTGAATTATGGTTTTCTCAGGGTATATGCCCAGTAGTGGGATTGCTGGGTCGTATGATAGTTCTATTTTTAGTTTTTTAAGGAACCTCCATACTGTTCTCCATAGTGGCAGTATCCATTTACATTCCCACCAACAGTGCAAGAGTGTTCCCTTTTCTCCACACCCTCTCTAGCACTTACTGTTTCTAGATTTTTTGATGATGGCCATTCTGACTGGTGTGAGATGATATCTCATTGTAGTTTTGATTTGCATTTCTCTAATGATTAATGATGTTGAGCATTCTTTCATGTGTCTGTTGGCAATCTGTATATCTTCTTTGGAGAAATGCCTATTTAGGTCTTCTGCCCATTTTTGGATTGGGTTGTTCGTTTTTTTGTTATTGAGCTGCATGAGCTGCTTGTAAATCTTGGAGATTAATCCTTTGTCAGTTGCTTCATTTGCAAATATTTTCTCCCATTCTGAGGGCTGTCTTTTGGTCTTGTTTATGGTTTCCTTTGCTGTGCAAAAGCTTTGAAGTTTCATTAGGTCCCATTTGTTTATTTGTGTTTTTATTTCCATTTCTCTAGGAGCTGGGTCAAAAAGGATCTTGCTGTGATTTATGTCATAGGGTGTTCTGCCTATGTTTTCCTCTAAGAGTTTGATAGTGTCTGGCCTTACACTTAGGTCTTTAATCCATTTTGAGTTTATTTTTGTGTATGGTGTCAGGGAGTATTCTAATTTCATACTTTTACATGTACCTGTCCAGTTTTCCCAGCACCACTTATTGAAGAGGCTGTCTTTTCTCCACTGTATATGCTTGCCTCCTTTATCAAAGATAAGGTGACCATATGTGTATGGGTTTATCTCTGGGCTTTCTATCCTGATCCATTGATCTATGTTTCTGTTTTTGTGCCAGTACCAAACTGTCTTGATTACTGTAGCTTTGTAATATAGTCTGAAGTCAGGGAGCCTGATTCCTCCAGCTCCATTTTTCGTTCTCAAGATTGCTTTGGCTATTCAGGGTCTTTTGTGTTT
This sequence comes from Balaenoptera physalus, assembly GCF_965194825.1. Classification (NCBI taxonomy): domain Eukaryota; kingdom Metazoa; phylum Chordata; class Mammalia; order Artiodactyla; family Balaenopteridae; genus Balaenoptera; species Balaenoptera physalus. The sequence goes on along the minus strand of NC_138903.1, from coordinate 25,685,299 downwards.
CCATACAAACTGTGAAATTTTTTGTTCTAGTTCTGTGAAAAATGCCAGTGGTAGTTTGATAGGGATTGCATTGAATCTGTAGATTGCTTTGGGTAGTAGAGTCATTTTCACAATGTTGATTCTTCCAATCCAAGAACATGGTATATATCTCCATCTGTTTGTATTGTCTTTAATTTCTTTCATCAGTGTCTTATAATTTTCTGCATACATGTCTTGTGTCTCCTTAGGTAGGTTTATTCCTAGATATTTTATTCTCTTTGTTGCAATGGTAAACGGGAGTGTTTTCTTAATTTCACTTTCAGATTTTTCATCATTAGTGTATAGGAATGCAAGAGATTTCTGTGCATTAATTTTGTATCCTGCTACTTTACCAAATTCATTGATTAGCTCTAGTAGTTTTCTGGTAGCATCTTTAGGATTCTCTATGTATAGTATCATGTCATCTGCAAACAGTGACAGCTTTACTTCTTCTTTTCCAATTTGGATTCCTTTTATTTCTTTTTCTTCTCTGATTGCTGTGGCTAACACTTCCAAAACTATGTTGAATAATAGTGGTGAGAGTGGGCAACCTTGTCTTGTTCCTGATCTTAGTGGAAATGGTTTCAGTTTTTCACCATTGAGAACGATGTTGGCTGTGGGTTTGTCATATATGGCCTTTATTATGTTGAGGAAAGTTCCCTCTATGCCTACTTTCTGCAGGGCTTTTATCATAAATGGGTGTTGAATTTTGTCAAAAGCTTTCTCTGCATCTATTGAGATGATCATATGGTTTTTCTCCTTCAGTTTGTTAATATGATGTATCACGTTGATTGATTTGCGTATATTGAAGAATCCTTGCATTCCTGGAATAAACCCCACTTGATCATGGTGTATGATCCTTTTAATGTGCTGTTGGATTCTGTTTGCTAGTATTTTGTTGAGGATTTTTGCATCTATGTTCATCAGTGATATTGGCCTGTAGTTTTCTTTCTTTGTGACATCTTTGTCTGGTTTTGGTATCAGGGTGATGGTGGCCTCATAGAATGAGTTGGGGAGTGTTCCTCCCTCTGCAATATTTTGGTAGAGTTTGAGAAGGATAGGTGTTAGCTCTTCTCTAAATGTTTGATAGAATTCGCCTCTGAAGCCATCTGGTCCTGGGCTTTTGTTTGTTGGAAGATTTTTAATCACAGTTTCAATTTCAGTGCTTGTGATTGTCTGTTCATATTTTCTATTTCTTCCTGGTTCAGTCTCGGCAGGTTGTGCATTTCTAAGAATCTGTCCATTTCTTCCAGGTTGTCCATTTTATTGGCATAGAGTTGCTTGTAGTAATCTCTCATGATCGTTTGTATTTCTGCAGTGTCAGTGGTTACTTCTCCTTTTACATTTCTAATTCTATTGATTTGAGCCTTCTCCCTTTTTCTCTTGATGGGTCTGACTAATGGTTTATCAATTTTGTTTATCTTCTCAAAGAACCAGCTTTTAGTTTTATTGATCTTTGCTATTGTCTCCTTCATTTCTTTTTCATTTATTTCTGATCTGATCTTTATGATTTCTTTCCTTCTGCCAGCTTTGGGGTTTTTTTGTTCTTCTTTCTCTAATTGCTTTAGGTGCAAGGTTAGGTTGTTTATTCGAGATGTTTCCTGTTTCTTGAGGTAGGCTTGTATTGCTATAAACTTCCCTCTTAGAACTGCTTTTGCTGCATCCCATAGGTTTTGGGTCGTCGTGTCTCCATTGTCATTTGTTTCTAGGTATTTTTTTATTTCCCCTTTGATTTCTTCAGTGATCACTTCATTATTAAGTAGTGTATTGTGTAGCCTCCATGTGTTTGTATTTTTTACAGATCTTTTCCTGTAATTGATATCTAGTCTCATAGCATTGTGGTCGGAAAAGATACTTGATATGACTTCAATTTTCTTAAATTTACCAAGGCTTGATTTGTGACCCAAGATATGATCTATCCTGGAGAATGTTCCATGAGCACTTGAGAAAAATGTGTATTCTGTTGCTTTTGGGTGGAATGTCCTATAAATATCAATTCTGTCCATCTTGTTTAATGTATCATTTAGAGCTTGTGTTTCCTTATTTATTTTCATTTTGGATGATCTGTCCATGGGTGAAAGTGGGGTGCTAAAGTCCCCCACTATGATTGTGTTACTGTCAATTTCCCCTTTTATGGCTGTTAGTATTTGCCTTATGTATTGAGGTGCTCCTATGTTGGGTGCATAAATATTTACAATTGTTATACCTTCCTCTTGGATCGATCCCTTGATCATTATATAGTGTCCTTCTTTGTCTCTTGTAATAGTCTTTATTTTAAAGTCTCTTTTGTCTGATATGAGAATTGCTACTCCAGCTTTCTTTTGATTTCCATTTGCATGGAATATCTTTTTCCATCCCCTCACTTTCAGTCTGTATGTGTCTCTAGGTCTGAAGTGGGTCTCTTGTAGACAGCATATATATATAGGTCTTGTTTTTGTATCCATTCAGCCAGTCTGTGTCTTTTGGTTGGAGCATTTAATCCATTTCCATTTAAGGTAATTATCAATATGTATGTTCCTATTCCCATTTTCTTAAATGTTTTGGGTTTGTTATTATAGGTGTTTTCCTTCTCTTGTGTTTCTTGCCTAGAGAAGTTCCTGTAGCATTTGTTGTAAAGCTGCTTTGGTGGTGCTGAACTCTTTCAGCTTTTGCTTGTCTGTAAAGGTTTTAATTTCTCCATCAAATCTGAATGAGATCCTTGCTGGGTAGAGTAATCTTGGCTGTAGGTTTTTCTCCTTCATCACTTTAAGTATATCCTGCCACTCCCTTCTGGCTTGCAGAGTTTCTGCTGAAAGATCAGCTGTTAACCATATGGGGATTCCGTTGTGTGTTATTTGTTGTTTTTCCCTTGCTGCTTTTAATATGTTTTCTTTATATTTAGTTTTTGATAGTTTGATTAATATGTGTCTTGGCATGTTTCTCCTTGGATTTATCCTGTATGGGACTCTCTGTGCTTCCAGGACTTAACTATTTCCTTTCCCATATTAGGGAAGTTTTCAACTATAATCTCTTCAAATATTTTCTCAGTCCCTTTCTTTTTCTCTTCTTCTTCTGGGACCCGTATAATTCGAATGTTGGTGCATTTAATGTTGTCCCAGAGGTCTCTGAGACTGTCCTCAGTTCTTTTCATTCTTTTTTCTTTATTCTGCTCTGCAGTAGTTATTTCCACTGTTTTATCATCCAGGTCAGTTATCCGTTCTTCTGCCTCAGTTATTCTGCTATTGATCCCGTCTAGGGTGTTTTTAATTTCATTTATTGTGTTTTTCATCGTTGCTTGGCTCCTCTTTACTTCTTCTACGTCCTTGTTAAATGTTTCTTGCATTTTGTCTATTCTATTTCCAAGATTTTGGATCATCTTTACTATCATTATTCTGAATTCTTTTTCAGGTAGACTGCCTATTTCCTCTTCATTTGTTAGGTCTGGTGTGTTTTGACCCTGCTCCTTCATCTGCTGTGTGTTTTTCTGTCTTCTCATTTTGCTTATCTTACTGTGTTTGGGGTCTCCTTTTCACAGGCTGCAGGTTCGTAGTTCCTGTTGTTTTTGGTATCTGTCCCCAGTGGGTGAGGTTGGTTCAGTGGGTTGTGTAGGCTTCCTGGCGGAGGGGACTAGTGCCTGTGTTCTGGTCGATGAGGCTGGATCTTGTCTTTCTGGTGGGCACATCCACGTCTGGTGGTGTGTTTTGGGGTGTCTGTGGCCTTATTATGATTTTAGGCAGCCTCTCTGCGAATGGATGGGGCTGTGTTCCTGTCTTGCTAGTTGTTTGGCATAGGGTGTCCAGCACTGTAGCTTGCTGGTCGTTGAGTGAAGCTGGGTCTTGATGTTGAGATGGAGATCTCTGAGAGATTTGCGCCGTTTGGTATTACGTGGAGCTGGGAGGTCTCTTGTGGACCAGTGTCCTGAAGTTGGCTCTCCCACCTCAGAGGCACAGCCCTGATGCCTGGCTGGAGCACCAAGAGCCTTTCATCCACATGGCTCAGAATAAAAGGGAGAAAAAATAGACAAAGAAAGAAAGAGGATAAAATAAAATAAAATAAAATAAAGCTATTATAATAAAAAATAAGAAAAATAATTTTTAAGAAAATATTTATTATGAAAAAAATTTTTTTAATTTTTTAAAATAACTTTATTAATTTTTTATAATAAAAAATAAAAAATTAAGAAAAATTTTTTTTAGTTTTTTAAATAAAAAATATGAAAAAACTTATTAAGAAAATTTTTTTTTTAATTTTTAAAAATAGAAAATAAGGAAAAATTAAGAAAACATTTATTAAGAAAAAAAATTTTTAAGAAAAAAAAAAAACAAAAAAACGGACAGACCGAACCCTAGGACAAATGGTGAAAGCAAAGCTATACAGACAAGATCTCACCCAGAAGCATACACACATACACTCATAAAAAAAGGAAAAGGGGAAAAATTGATATATCCTGCTCCCAAAGTCCACCTCCTGAATTTGGGATGATTCGTTGTCTATTCAGGTATTCAACAGATGCAGGTACATCAAGTTGTTTGTGGAGCTTTAATCTGCTGCTTCTGAGGCTGCTGGGAGAAATTTCCCTTTCTCTTCTTTGTTCGTACAGCTCCTGGGGTTCAGCTTTGGATTTGGACCCGCCTCTGCGTGTAGGTCGCCTGAGGGTGTCTGTTCTTTGCTCACCCAGGACGGGGTAAAAGGAGCAGCTGCTTCGGGGGCTCTGGCTCACTCAGGCCGGGGGGAGGGTGGGGTACGGATGCGGGGTGAGCCTGCAGCGGCAGAGGCCGGCGTGACGTTGCAGCAGCCTGAGGCGCGCCGTGTGTTCTCCTGGGTAAGTTGTCCCTGGATCACAGGAGCCTGGCAGTGGCGGGCTGCACAGGCTCCCGGGAGGGGAGGTGTGGAGAGTGAGCTGTGCTCGCACACAGGCTTCTTGGTGGCGGCAGCAGCAGCCTTAGCATCTCATGCCCGTCTCTGGGGTTCACGCTGATAGCTGTGGCTCGCGCCCGTCTCTGGAGCTCGTTTAGGCGGCGCTCTGAATCCCCTCTCCTTGCGCACCGCGAAACAAAGAGGCAAGAAAAAGTCTCTTGCCTCTTCGGCAGCTCCAGACTTTTTCCCGGACTCCCTCCCGGCTAGCTGTGGCGCACTAGCCCCGTTCAGGCTGTGTTCACGCAGCCAACCCCAGTCCTCTCCCTGCGATCCGACCGAAGCCCGAGCCTCAGCTCCCAGCCCCCGCCCGCCCCGGCGGGTGAGCAGACAAGCCTCTCGGGCTGGTGAGTGCTGGTCGGCACCGCTCCTCTGTGAGGGAATCTCTCCGCTTTGACCTCCGCACCCCTGTGGCTGCGCTCTCCTCCGTGGCTCCGAAGCTTCCCCACTCCGCCACCCGCAGTCTCTGCCCGCGAAGGGGCTTCCTAGTGTGTGGAAACCTTTCCTCCTTCACAGCTCCCTCCCACTAGTGCAGGTCCCGTCCCTATTCTTTTGTCTCTGTTATTTCTTTTTTCTTTTGCCCTACCCAAGTACGTGGGGAGTTTCTTGCCTTTTGGGAGGTCTGACGTCTTCTGCCAGCGTTCAGTGGGTGTTCTGTAGGAGTAGTTCCACGTGTAGATGTATTTCTAATGTATCTGTGGGAAGGAAGGTGATCTCTGCGTCTTACTGTTCTGCCATCTTGCCCAGACCTCTGAATAGCCATTTTTAACCCAATTTCTATGCCTCCTCCCTTTTCTCTTGAGCTGCTAAGAGGGCAGCCTGAGCATATGGAAAGGCAATATAGTATCTCCAACAAATCGTCTTGCTAATTTGGAGGATACATTTTACAATATTTTTGGCAAGACTTAGGAATCCAATTTCCAACCTCTCTGTGTAATTTATCTATATTGTAATGAATGAGTCTGACCTTTTAATTTATTTATTGTCAATGTGTAAAATACACACATATAAGTTTCCTCTGCACTGTGCTCTGCCTTTCTCTCTGCCACGGATGGCACACAAATGTCACAAATGTGGGAATTTTTGGAAACGTACTTAAAACCAGTACATGCTTACAAACAATATCTCCCTTTGTAGTGTTCCACATTGTATGTGTATCTCAGAGTTGAGAATATTAACTCTGTGAACTTTTAATTTTTATGTTTTTGTTTAATGGACTACGTAAATGGTTTAATGAAGAGAGAGAGCTTAGTTTCACTTAATAGTGTATTTATGAACCCATATATTTTCATGCATATATTGTTTACATTACCATGCACTGAAAGCTCATCATTGCTACTCCTTTGCAAGGCTTGTCACTGTGAAATAAGTTAAACTCTGTGTGCTTTTTGGCTTAAAGAGTAAAGGGACAATCAAGTTTAACACTTCAGACTTTCTTGCTTTTAATATTAATAAGATGAATAAAATTGGGACTTGGACAATGATCATATTACCAACATTTGGAAAATATTCAACTATATTTGATTTTCAGTCCTAAACAATAGAAGTTAAAAACAAAATTAAGTAAACAAAGCTATTCTCCAAAGACAGAAAGCTCCTTGTCCCTGAAAATAGCATTTGTTTCTGATGTATTTTTATCATTTCTCAGTGTCTAGCATAGTGCTAGTACACAGAGTTCATTTTCATAAATTCCTTTTGAGAAATTTCTAAATATTTATATCTGAATTTCATGGGTGATTGCTTACTTGAATGAAAGAAAAGTGAGTAAGCCTATTTATTTCAACATAAATTTTATTATGGGGGGAAGAATGTTTAAAGATAAAGATAGAAAGATTGTGACTGGTTGGTAAAAGTTTATTAAGAATCCATTACAGAGGAAGGAGTTTCAGCAAAGGATGGATTACTGAGGAGGACTAGTAGCAGGGAAACCAGTTGGAAGGCTATTGTGAACCAAGATGGGTATAAACAGTAATTTATGCATTGCAGATTTTAGGCCTGGTTCTATGCTACATATTTTACAGGTAATATACCTCCATAAAATATTTCAGGTAATCATTATTATCTCAATTTTGCAGAAATGCAAATGAACAAAGAAATAAACAAATACACCCTGAGGCATAGGGAGGTGATGTAACTTGCTCAAGGTCACACAGCTAAGTGCCAGAATGAGATTCTAACGCTTGTCCATTAGACTCCTCAGCCTGTGCTTCTCCCACCTCACTCTGCTCCCTCCTATGAACTGTGAGTTTGCAGAGATGCAGGGGAGAAAATTTGTGAGCTGGTAATTATAGTATTTTGGAGGAACTATTTTGGCTTTTCATTTTTCTTGATTAAATTATTTTCAGATACATATTAGTGTCTTCTTTTTGTACAGAAAGCTAACATTTGACCCTTTCTAGGGTCAGAGACGTTTTGAAAGCTTGCAAGTACAATCCTGAAGCAACAAGGGAAAGTTTTTAAATTGAATTTGCAAATTGTAGTAAAATAAAGTATATATTATAATATCAAAAAGTGATTTTAATGGCTCAATAAATTAAGAATAAGGCAGACAAACGAGTGCTTTATCACTACATAATGTTTTAGGAACACGAAGTCTGTGTTCATAATACTAAATTTATCTAGATGTTCTGTAATCACAGAGAGTACTTGGTAGTATTAAAATAATTCAAGTAGACAGGATGCTTACAGAGTTATCATTTATGATATACAAATATGAGAAATCTTCAAATCAACTGGGGAGAATATTTGTGATCAATAGACAGATTGGATTCTACTCCACAACTCTTGTTTAAAATCAAGTATAAAATTTGGAATTAGAGACAAAAAATTAAATAAATGAGAGATTCTAAGAAATGTTCAACCTATTTTTCCTAACACATGGCAGCAACTGGTATAAAAAAAATCTTTGAAAATGTATTAATATACTTATTCAATAAAGGATGCTTTTTAATTGAAGTATAGTTGATATACAATGTTGTATTAGTTTCTGATGTACAGCAAAGTAATTCCATTACACATATATGTATATATTCTTTTCCATTATAGGTTAGTACAAGATATTGAATATAGTTCCCTGTGCTATACAGTAAATCCTTGTTGTTTATTGTATATATAGTGGTGTGTATCCGTTAATCCCATACTCCTAATTTATCTTTCCCCACCCTTTTCCCTTTGGTAACCGTAAGTTTATTTTCTATGAGTCTGTTTCTGTTTTGTAAGTAATTTCATTTGTATCATATTTTTTTTAGATTCCACATATAAGTGATATCCTAAGTGTCTTTCTCTGACTTACTTCACTTAGTATCATATTCTCTAGATCCATCCATGTTGCTGCAAATGGCATTATTTCATTCTTTCTTATGGCTGAGTAATATTCCATTGTATTTAGGTACCACATCTTCTTTATCCATTCATCTGTCAATGGACATTTAGGTTGCTTCCATGTCTTGGCTATTGTGAATCGTGCTGCAATGAACACTGGGGTGCATGTGTTGTTTCAAAATGAATTATGGTTTTCTCCGGATATGTGCCCAGGCGTGGGATTGCTGGATCATATGGTAGCTTTACTTTTAGTTTTTTAAGGAACCTCCATACTGTTCTCTGTAGTGGCTGTACCAATTTAAATTCCCACCAACAGTGTACGAGGATTAAAGGATGCTCCATTAATTGGGGAAAACAAGAGCAGTAATAAGTGGTTATTTTACACACACCAAAATATCTATCCATCCCCACAAACATATATAGCATATAAACTATAACATGCAATAATATAAATGTTATAAATAATGTACAACATATGAACTAATATGTTAACTTATAAGTGATATTAAAAATACAAATTATGATATATAAACAATTATATGCCATACAGTGAATAATATATATTAATGAATATTATGTAATATGTAATACTGTATATTTAGTATATAAAATTTATCTATAATAATTATATGGAATGTTTCATATAATGTATATAGTGATATATAAAATAGTACATTTTATAGAATGTATTCTACTTTTGTAATCATAATTTTTTTATAATCAGATCATAGTATATATTTTTCTCTATAAACATTATTGGAAGATTATTTTCTCTCTCATTCTCTTTCACTTTAACTGACATTATATGAAAGAATCCTAATCACATTTCACTTCAAAGTTTTTAGACTGCCTCTGCATTTCGAAAAATAGTCTTAAATTCTAAATTGTTCCAGCTTTTAAATAGTCATATACACAGTTACCCTTTCAAACAATCCACAGAGTGTTACTCATGAGATTGAAAGAGAACAAGATATTTGAGCACCAATTACCTGCTTGGTGATTTATGTAAGTAATCTTAGAATCCTCGCATCAATCCTGTGAGAGACATACCATTTAACCCTTTATAAATGGGTTATAATTACTTGGAAAATTACCTTTCTAAAGTCTTGACAGGATGTGAACCCAAATGTGTTTACCTCAAATGTGATTCTCTTTGCACTGTATTATATTGTTATCCTAGCATGGTTTATGTAACGTTTACTTTTATATATGAGGAATAACGCATAGTATATCTTTCCCAAAATAAGCACAAAATAAATAATTTTCCAGACTGGATAAAGTAAAGCATTTCTACAGCACTGTCGACTAAACTTTTGAAGAAATCAGTATCTAAGGTGAGCTTACTTATACTCCCAGCACAGTAATTAAGCTGAGTTGTATGCTATTTGTCTATGAAGACTTTGCCTAATTTGTGAGTTTTATATTTTATCTGTAGTTTGAAGAAATCAAGAGGAAGCTATAGATTCTCCCATTACCTTGAGTCATTATCATCCCATATTATTATGAAGAAGAATCTCAGAGATTCATATTAAACCTAAACTTTCTAACCTTGTGTTTTCATCATTACATAAGATTGATATTGAAGGCGGTTTTGAGAACTATCCAACCTTGTAATAGAAGGTTATTTTAGGAAGGTATGCTGTATTAATCCCAGCATGGGTTATTGATGTTAACGTCAGGGAATGGGGAAATTTAGGTAGGCAAGACCTTTAGATAAAATGACCCCTCTGCTGCAAAGGGAATACCCTAGCAGAGCTCTTGCTTTAGGGATAATTACTGTGTAGAATAAATGATCTTGGTTTGTCCATACCTTATATTCAGCTTTCATGGACTGTACTGCCCTTTATTTAGAAAACCAGAATAATAGTAAATATCACAATTTAGCACCTGGCAATCATACGAACATTTTCAATAAACTCTGTAGAAATGACAGTCATCCCTTCATCATATTTATATTGATAAAAATGAGGGGCTTTTAGAAACTTTGCTCCATTTCATTGTTCCCTTTTTGATGGTCTCAGTGTTTTTCAGATAGTTAACTTTAAAATATTCCAGTGATTTAATACCAATAATAAACTGAATTTTCCTATCACTAACAGATTTTATAACCCCAAATCTATGTAATCACACTGATTAATAGTTGAATAAACATTTATTAACTATTTCTAAGTATTTCTTTTAGAAGTTAAAGGATAGGAGCTCTTTCAGTTTATAGTTGATTTATAAAATAAATTAGTTTTTCGAGATTATTTCTATCTTTTTTTTGCTCCTTTACTTCTCCTGAGATTTTGAGCTCAGATACTCCCATCACTATCTGCTTTCATTCGTTCTTTTTTTTTTTTTTTTTTTTTTAAAGCCAGATCGTATCAGACCTTATAGTTCATGACTTTATTTTACATGGCTATTTTTGAGTGGAATATGGACATGATCTGATTTGTGATTTTTTTTTAAATACATTTTTTTTTGAAATTCACGGTCTTTTATTTATTTATTTATTTATGACTGTGTTGTGTCTTCGTCTCTGTGCGAGGACTTTCTCTAGTTGTGGCAAGTGGGGACCACTCTTCATCGCGGTGCGCGGGCCTCTCACCATCGCGGCCTCTCTTGTTGCGGAGCACAGGCTCCAGACACGCAGGCTCAGTAACTGTGGCTCACGGGCCCAGTTGCTCTGTGGCATGTGGGATCTTCCCAGACCAGGGCTCGAACCCGTGTCCCCTGCATTGGCAGGCAGATTCTCAACCACTGCGCCACCAGGGAAGCCCACTTTCATTCGTTCTTATGGACAGGTATAAAGGTGCAATGAATGGAGGCAGATGATAGGTTTGTAGAATCATTATCAAACACACTGGCATTTTAAGATAGAGCTTTTATTAAAAAAAATTTTTAAAAATTGGAATATAGTTGATTTACAATGTTGTGTTAATTTCAGGTGTACAGCAAGGTGAATCAGTTATACATATACATATATCCATTCATTTTTTAGATTCTTTTCCCGTATAGGTTATTACAGAATATTGAGTTCCCTGTATTATACAGTAGGTCCTTACTAGTTATATATTTTATATATAGTAGTGTGTACATGTTAATACCTGTCTCCTAATTTATCCCTCCACTCCCTCCTTTCGCCTTTGGTAACCGTAAGTTTGTTTTCTACATCTGTAACTCTATTTCTGTTTTGTAAATAAGTTCATTTGTACCATTTTTTTAGATTCAACATATAAGCAATATCATATGAAACTTGTCTTGCTCTGACTTACTTCACTTAGTATGATAATCTCACGGTCCATCCATGTTGTTGCAAATGGCATTACTTCATTCTTTTTTATGACTGAGTAATATTCTATTGTATATATGTATCACATCTTCTTTATTTCTCTGTCGATGGATATTTAGGTTGCTTCCATGTCCTGGCTATTGTAAATAGTGCTGCAGTGAACATTGGGGTGCGTGTATCTTTCAAATTATGGTTTTTCTCTGGATATATGCCCATGAGTGGGATTGCTGGATCATAAGGTAGTTCTAGTTTTAGTTTTTTAAGGAACCTCCATACTGTTCTCCATAGTGGCTGTATCAATTTACATTCCCACCAACAGTGCACAAGGGTTCCCTTCTCTTCATATCCTCGCCAACACTTGTTATTTTTTCACTAATATGCACAGTACTTTTACATAATTTTTATTAATGTACACATTTCATTTTGTGTCCAGCTTTTGTTTAATAGAAATATAGTTGATTTATAATATTGTGTTAGTTTTAGGTGTACAGCAAAGTGATTCAGTTATATATATATTTTTAGATTTTCAATTGTATATAATTTTTCAGATTATTTTCCATTATAGGTTATTAAAAGATATTAAAAATATTATGCAGTAAATCCTTGTTGTTTATCTGTTTTATATATAGTAGTGTGTATCTGTTAATCCCCTACTTCTAATTTATCCTCCTCCCCCATCCTTTCCCCTTTGGTAACCATAAGTTTTTCTTCTATGTGTGTGAGGCTGTTTCTGTTTTGTATATTGATTCATATGCATTATTTTTTAGAGTCCATATATAAGTGATATCATATAATAATTGTCTTCGTCTGACTTAACTTCACTTAGTATGATAATCTCTAGGTCCATCCATGTTGCTGTTCTTTTTTATGGCTGACTAATATTCCATTGTATACATGTACCACATCTTCTTTATCCATTCCTCTGTTGATGGACATTTAGGTTGCTTCCACATCCTGGCTATTGTAGATAGTGCTGCAGTGAACACTGGGGTGCGTGTATCTTTCAAATTTTGGCTTCCTCTGGATATATGCCCGTGAGTGGGATTGCTGGATCATAAGGTAGTTCTAGTTTTAGTTTTTTAAGGAACCTCCATACTGTTCTCCATAATGGTTGTACCAATTTACATTCCCACCAACAGTGTAAAAGGGTTCCTTTTTCTCCACATCCTCTCCAGCATTTACTGTTTGTAGATTTTTTGATGATGGCCATTCTCACCGGTGTGAGGTGATACCTCACCTCACTGTAGTTTTGATTTGCATTTCTCTAATAATTAGTGATGTTGAGCATCTTTTCATGTTTTTTGGCCATCTGCATGTCTTCTTTGGAGAGATGTCTATTTAGATCTTCCACCCGTTTTTTGATTTTTTTTTTTGATATTGATCTGCATGAGCTCTTTGTATATTTTGGAGATTAATCCCTTGTCGGTTGTTTCGTTTGCAAATATTTTCTCCCATTCTGTGGGTTGTCTTTTCATTTTGTTTATGGTTTGTTTTGCTGTGCAAAAGCTTTTAAGTTTCATTAGGTCCCATTTGTTTATTTTTGTTTTTATTTTCATTACCCTAGAAGGTGGATAAAAAAAAACGTTGCTGCGATTTACGTCAGAGAGTGTTCTGCCTATGTTTTGCTCTAAGAGTTTTATAGGATCCGGCCTTATATTTATGTCTTTAATCCATTTTGAGGTTATTTTTGTGTATGGTATTAGGGAATGTTCCAATTTCATTCTTTAAGATAGAGCTTAATTCTGTGAAATTATCTTAGAAATGTAACTCTATTTTTTATTGAGGTATAATTGATGTACACCAAAAACTAATATAATGTTGTATAACATAATGATTCAATATTTGTATATTTTGTGTAAATGATCATCACATTAAGTCTAGTTAACATCTATCACCATACATAGTTACACTTGTTTTTCTTGTGATGAGAACATTATAGATTTACTCACTTAGCAACTTTCATATATGCAATATAGTACTATTAACTACAGTGGCCATGTGGTGCATTACATCGCCATGAATTCTTTATTTTATAACTGAAAGTTTATACCTTTTGACTCCCTTCACCCATGTTGCCCACCCTACCTCAAAATCCTACCTCTGGGAACCACCAACCTGTCCTCTGTATCTATGAGAGTGGTTTATTTTTTTTCTTGATTACACATATAAAAGATAACATATGGTATTTGTCTGTCTGACTTACTTCACTTAGCATAATGCCTTTGAGGTCTATCCATGTTGTTGCAAATGGCAAGATTTCCCTTTTGGGTGGCTGAATAATATTCCACAGTATATATCAACTACAGTTTATCGATTCATCCATCGGTGGACATCTAAGCTGTCTCCATATCTTGGCTATTGTAAATAATGCTGCAGTGAACATGAAGTGCTGGTACTCCTTCCAAATAGTTACTTTATTTCCTTTGGGTATATATCCAGAAGTGGAATTGCTGGATCCTATGGTAGTTCTATTTTTAATTCTTTGAGAAACCCCCATACTGTTTTCACAGTGGCTATACCAACTTACAGTACCACCAATAGTGTACAGTGGTTCCCTTTTCTCCACATCCTCACTTATGCATGCAATTTCTTGTCTTTTTGATACTAGCCATTCTAGGAGGTGTAAGGTGATATTCCATTGTGGTTTTGATTTGCACTTACCTGACTAGTGATGTTGAGCATCTTCTCATGTACCTCTTGGCCACCTGTATATCTTCTTTGGAAAAAAGTCTATCCAGATTGTTCACCCATTTTTCACTTAGATTATTTTTTATCTGTTGAGTTGTATGAATTCTTTATGTATTTTGGATATTAATCCTTATCAAATATATGATTTGCAAATATCTTCTCCCATTTGGTAGGTTTCCTTTTCATTTTGTTGATGGTTTCCTTTGCTGAGCAAAAGCTTTTTATTTTGATGTAGTCCCACTTGTTTATTTTTACTTTTCTTGCCTATGCTTTTAGTATCAATTCCAAAAAATCATCGCCAAGACTGATGCCATGAAACTTACTACTTATGTTTTCTTCTAGGCATTTTATGTTTTCAGGTCTTACTTTCAAGTCGTTAATCCATTTTGAGTTATTTTTTGTGTATGGTATAAGATAGTGGTCTAGTTTCATTCCTTTGCATGTGGCTGTCCAGTTTTCCTAACACCATCTATTGAGGAGCCTGTCTTTTCCCCATTGCATATTCTTGGTTCCTTTGTCATAAATTAATTGACCATATATCTGTAGCTTTAATTCTGGGCTCTCTATTCTGTTCCACTGATCTATGTATATGTTTTTATTCAAATACCATACTAATTTGATTACTATAGTTTTGTAATATAGTTTGAAACCAGGGAGCATGATGCCTCCAGCTTTGTTCTTCGTTCTTAAGATTGCTTTGGCTGTTCAGGGACTTCTGTGCTTCCATACAAATTTTAGGATTATTCTATTTCTGTGAAAAATGCCATTGGAATTTTTATAGGCATTGTGTTGATCTGTAGATTGCTTTGAATAGTACAGACATTTTAACATTAATTCTTCCAGTCTGTGAGCATGGAATAGCTTTTCACTTATTTGTGTCTTCTTGGATTTGTTTCATCAGTGTCTCACAGTTTTCAGTGTACAGGTCTTTCACATCCTTGGTTTAATTTATTCCTAGTTATTTTATAGTGTTTTATGCAATTGTAAACGGGATTGTTAATATCTCTTTCTGATAGTTTTAGTGTATAGAAATGCAATAGATTTCTGCATGTTGATTTTGTGTCCTGCAACTTTACTGAATTCATTTATTCTAACAGGATTTTTTTTTGGTGGAGTCTTTAGGGTTTTCTATGTATAGTATCATGTCATCTGCAAATAGTGACAGTTCTACTTCTTCCTTTCCAATTTGGATGCCTTTTATTTCTTTCTCTTGTCTAACTGTTGTGGCTAAGACTTGCAGCACTGTGTTGAATAAAGCTGGCAAGAGTGGGCATCCTTATCTTCTTCCTGCTCTTAAAGGCAAGGCTTTCAGCTTTTCACTGTTGAGTATGATATTAGCTGTGGGTTTGTAATGATGGCTTTTATTATGTGGAGGTATGTTCCCTCTATACCTGCTTTGTGGGGTATCACACTGATTGATTCGTGGATGTTGAACTATCCTTCCATCCCTGGGATAAATCCCACTGCATCACGGTGTACAATCCTTTTAATGTATTGTTGAATTTGGTTTGCTAATATTTTGTTCAGAATTTCTGCATCTTTGTTCATCAGGGATATTGGCCTGTAATTTTCTTTCCTTGTGGCATCCTTGTCTGGTTTTAGTATCACGGCAGTACTGGCCTCCTACAATGAGTTTGGAAATGTTCCCTCTTCTTCCTCTTTTTATTAGAATTTGAGAAGGATTAGTGTTAATTCTTTTTTGAGTGTTTGGTAGAACTCACCAGTGAAGCTGTCAGTCCTGGACTTTTGTTTTGGGAAGTTTTTGATTACTAACTCAATCTCCTTACTAGTAATTGGCCTGTTCAGATTTTCTGTTTCTTCATAATTCAGTCCTGGTCGGTTGTATATTGCCAAAAATATTTATCCATTCCTTCTAGGTTTTCCAATTTGGTGACATTTATTCATAGTAGTTTCTCTGGATCCTTTGTATTTCTGTGCTATCAGTTGTAACTTCTCTTTAATTTCTGATTTTGTCTTTTTTTTTTTGGGTGAGTCTAGCTGAAGACTTCTCAGTTTTATCTTTACAAAGAACAGCTTTTAGTTTCATCAATCTTCTCAATTGTCTTTTTAGTGTCTTTGTCATTTATTTCTTCTCTAACCTTTATTATTTCCTTCCTTTTACTAACTTGGGCATTCATTTGTTCTTCTTTTTCTAGTTCTGTGAGGTGTAAAGTTGAGACTTTTCTTGTTTCATGAGGTAGGCATGTATCACTATGAACTCCCCTCTTATAACTGCTTTTGCTGCACCCCCCAAATTTTATTATGTTGAATTTCCATTTTCATTTGTCTCAAGGTATTTTTCAAATTTCCCTTTGGATTTCCTCTTTAACCCATGGTTGATCCACTGGCCTCTGTTCCCTAAAAGGAGCTCCACAGGCCCCTATTGATGTGCCAAAACAGAAGCCTGCCCCTAAGGACAGTACCATGGTACCCAGGAGTGCAAGCCCCCAGGCAGCAGAGCTAGGTGATCAAGGGGCTGGGCCCTGGGTGGCATCTGCTAAAACAGGGTAACCGGATGTAAAAACCAGGGCACCAGACGTGTGTTGAAGCTCCTCTCCAAGAGATACTGGCAGAGGGACAGTATGAAGATGGCACTCACTGGCTGCAGCAAAGTACAGGGGAATTGTAAAGATGGCACTGGTTGAAAAAAGGAAAAGAAAAAAAAACAAAAAAAGAAAAGGAAAAGAAGATGGTGCCTGCAGCTTTAGCAAGGCAGAGCACAGGAAGATAGTCCCCACCAGCATCCACCCCCAGAGTATCCCAGCAGGCTTTGCCTCTCAGACCAATACTTTAAAATTAGCAAAGGACTTTTTTTTCACATAAAATCTGGGTGCATTTCAAAGAACTGCTTCTGTGCTTTGCCCTGGGGTGGGAAGTGTGTGAATTCAGGCATTTAAAGAGTTTCTCCTCACTTTGCCACAGCCTGGTGGGCCTACTGGGTGAGCCCCATTGGTCTTCAAAGCCAGATGTTTTGGGGGCTCAACTCTCATGTGCTGATGTTAAAAGTTGGGGTACCTAATGTGGGGTACAAAGCCAGAGCTCTTCAGGGAGAGGCTCTGGGTTTTGATTTCGCTCCCAGTTGCGGGTTGCTGTACCAGGGATGAGGTTTATGGCAAGACTGTGGAGCTCAGCATTTTCTACCCACTTCAGTGTGATTTCCCTCTCCCTTGCTCAAAGTGAAGGGGTGGCTCTGCCAGGTTTAGTTTTTTCCCACAGGAAATTTTTCCATATATAGCTATACATTTGGTGTGTCCGTGGAGAATGTGGGTTCAGGATCTTCCTATGTTACCATCTTGAACAGGAACCCTCAAAATGTACATCTTTTTACAGGTGTATTTTAGATTGTTTTTAAGTAAAATTTGAATGTAAAGGAATTTTAGTATTTTCTTAAACTTTTAAAAAATCACTTTTGAAGAGGCCAAAGAACCTTATAAAGAAGGCAAAATCATGTTTCGTTTTTTAATTAAAACTTTTCTCCAGTTTTATACAGAAATAATCGATATCTATATGTTTAATCTTAAAGTGTACAGCATGATGGTTTAATTTACATATATTGTGAAATGATTACCACAATAGGTTTCGTTAGCATCCATCATCTCATATAGATGCAAAAAAAGAAAAAACAATTCTTGTGATAAGAACTCTTAGGATCTACTCTAAGAACTTTAAATATCATACAGCAGTGTTAACTATAGTCATCATGTTGTAAATTACATCCCTAGTACTTATAACTGGAAGTTTGTATCTTTTGACCCCCTACCCCTACCCCAAGCCTCTGGTAACTATAGTTCTTTTTCTCTGAGTTTGGTGGAGTGTTTTTGTTCATTTTAGATTCCACAAATAAGGGAGATCATACAGTATTTGCCTTTCTCTGACTTATTTCACTTAGCATAATGCCTTCAAGGTCCATCCATGTTGTCGCAAATGGTAGGATTGCCTCACTTTTTTATGGCTGAATAATAATATTCTTGTGTGTGTGTGTGTGTGTGTGTGTGTGTGTATAATACATATTTTATATATAGTAGTATGTATCTGTTAATCCCAAACTCCTAATTTATCCCTTCCCTCACCTTTCCCCTTTCAGTAACCATAAGTTTGTTTTCAAAGTCTGTGAGTCTGTTTCTGTTTTGTAAATAAGTTCATTTGTATCATTTTTTTAGATTCCACATATAAGCGATATCATATTTGTCTTTCTCTTTCTGACTTACTTCACTTAGTATGATAATCTCTAGGTCCATCCATGTTGCTGCAAATGGCATTATTTCATTCTTTTTTTATGGCTAATATTCCATTGTGTGTGTGTATGTGTATATATATATGTATGTGTATGTGTGTGTGTGTGTATGTGTATATATATATATATATATATATATATATATATATATATATATATATATATATATACCACAACTCCTTTATCCATTCATCTGTCATTGGACACTTACGTTGTTTCCATGTCTTGGGTATTGTAAATAATGCTGCTATGAGCATGGGGATACAGATATCTTTTCAAGGTAGTGTTTTTGTTTCCTTTGAATATATTCCCAGAAATGGAATTGCTGGATCATGTGGTAGTTCTATTTTTAATTTTTTGAGGAACCACCATATTGTTTTCCACAGTGACAGTACCAATTTATAATTCCACCAACAGTGCACGAGGGTTCCTTTTTCTCCACAACCTTGCCAGCATTTATCTCTTGCCTTTTTAATAACAGCCATTCAAACAGGTAGTTGGTGACACCACGTTGTAGTTTTAATTTGCATTTCCTTAGTGAGTAGTGATCTCAAGCATCTTTTCATGTATCTTTTGGCCATTTGTATATTTTCTTTGGAAAAGCGTCTATTCAGGTCCTCTGCCCATTTTTTAATTGGATTATTTGGGTATTTTTGCTATTGAGTTGTATGAGTTTTTATGTATTTTGGATGTTAACCCCTTATCACATATATCATTTGCAAATGTTTTTTTCCCATTCCATACTGCCTTTTCACTTTCTTGATGGTTTTTCTTGTTGTGTAGCTTTTTAGTTTGATGTAGTCCCAACTTAGTTTTGATTTTGCTGCTTGTACTTCAGATGCAATTTCCAAAAACATCATGACCCATCAAGGAGCTTTTATCCTATGTTTTCTTCCAGGAGTCTTGTGGTTTTAGGTCTTCCATTTAGAAGACCTAAAACCACAAAGCCTTTAATCCATTTTGAGTTATTTTTTGTGTGTGGTGTAAAATAGAGTTCTAATTTCATTGTTTTGCATGTGAACATCCAGTTTTCCCCACACCATTTATTGAAGATGCTATCTTTTCCCCATTGAGTATTGTTGGCTTCCTTGTCAAATTCTCCAGATTTTGTTCCACTGGTCTCTGTGACTGTTTTTATGCAAGTACCACACTGTTTGTTTTGATTACTATAGCTTTGTAATATAGTATTAAATTAGGTAGTGTGATGCCTCCCACTGTTTTTTTCTTTCTCAAGATTTATTTGGCTATTTGTAGTCTTTTGTGGTTCAACATAGATTTTAGGATGTTTTTTCTATTTCTGTGAAAAAATTCCACTGGGATTTTGATAGTGATGATTACATAAAATCTGTAGATTGATTTGGGCAGCATGAATGTTTTAACAATATTAGTTCTTTCAATCCATGAACACAAGATACCTTTCTATTTATATGTGTCTTCAATTTCTTTCCTCAACATTTTATAGTTTTCAGTGGACAGATCTTTCACCTCCTTAAACTTATTCCTAAATGTCTTATTCTTTTTGATGCTATTGTAAATGGGATTATAGATTTTGATATGACTTTTTTTATATGGCAGGTGGACAAAAAAAGCAAGAATATGAAACATCTGGAAAAGTGCTAACAACAAGCTTGATCTATCAAACAGACAGAATTCTCCATCCAACAGTAAGAGAAAGCACATCCTTTTTTAGAACCCATGCAATATATTCTAAATTGGTGATTTATTATGTGAAAAGCTAAGCAAATTTCAAAGATTAGGCATCATATTTTCTGTGCATTTTGATCTCAATATAATTAAAGTTAATAACAAAAAGACATAAAAGCCCCCAACATTGGAAATTTAGCATAATGCTAAATAATCATAAAATTATAATGGAAATTTTAAATAAAACAGAGATAAGTGGTAATGAAAATACTACACAGCAAAACAACATAAGGCAGTGAAAAGTGCTGTATTGAGGGAAACTGAAAAACTTCAAAACTCATAAGAGAACACAGGCTCAAAACTAATGAGGTAAGTTCCAAAATTAAGAAGGTAGAAAATGGTAGTATTATTGTAAGTGAAGTAAGTCAGACAGAGAAAGACACACACTGTATGATATCACTTATATGTGGAATCTAAAAAATACAACAAACTAGTGAATATAACAAAAAAGAAGCAGACTCACAGACATAGAGAACAAACTAGTGGTTACCAGTGGGGCAATATAGGGGTGGGGGGTGGTGAGAGGTACAAACTATTGGGTATAAGACAGGCTACAAGGATGTATAATATTGGGTTGGCCAAAAAATTAGTTTGGGTTTTTCCATGAGAGGTTACGGAAAAACCCAAACGAACTTTTTGGCCAACCCAATACAATACAGGGAATATGGCCAATATTTAATAATAATTGTAAATGGAGTGTAACCTTTAAAAATTGTATTAAACATTTTAAAATAAATAAATAAAAAGGTAGATGATGAACAAGAGAATATCTTCAAAAACAGAAGGAAGCAGTTATTTATAATAAGAGAATAATTAAATGAAAGAGTAAAACAGAGAAATTAGTTTTTAAAAACCAGAAGTTCTTTTTAGAAAAAATAAAAACTTCTAAAAGACTGATTAAGAGAGGACACACACAAAAATATTATGATTAAAAAGAAGACATAATTATAGTGTAGAAATTGAAGTGATAGTAAGAGAATTCTTCCCACTGCAATATGTCAACAATTATGAAAATGTGGACAAACTGGAAAAATCTGTACAAATTATTACTTCTATAATAATTAAATCTAAAAAGAGTATTTCAGGAAAAATTTTACCAAACATTCAAATTTATGTCAATCTTGACAGGTAACCAACAAGGACCTACTGTATAGCACAGGGAAGTTGGCTCAGTATTAGGTAATAACCTAAATGGGAAAAGAATTTGAAAAAGAATGCATACTTGTATGGGTATAACTGAATCACTCTGCTGTACACCTGTAACTAACACATCATTATTAATCAACTATACTCCAATATAAAATAAAAAATTTTAAAAAAGGAATAGAGCAAAACAGAACAAAATAAATTCATGTTACTCTGAGAGTAAAAGGGTTACCAGTCCTTACCTAATTTTACAAAACCAGGATAATCTTCATGCCAAAACCAAACAAAGGTATTACAAGTAAACAAAGTTGTTAGGCCCTTTTTCACTCTTGTAAAATCCTAGAAATGATATTAACAAATCAATTCCAACAGTTCATAAAAATATATACATACTGTGTGTTCAACCTGGCTTTATCTTGGATATATGATGATGATTTAATTTTGGACAACCAATTTATTGATGGATTGGAAATGAAAACAGTCACTGTTTATATAGATGCAGAAAAAAATACTTGATGAAAATCAACATAAAATTTTAATAAAAACTCAGTAAATTAAGAATAGAAAGTAATTTCTATAACTTGATAAATAATATCTATTTTTTAAAAAACTAGACAACAGTTAACTTTAAGTGGGCCAATTTTAGAAACATTCCTTTAAAAACTCACTATTACCACTTCAATATTGTGTCATAAGTTGTAGTCAGCAAAATACAGCAGTCAAGAGATATTAGTGACAAAAGTCTTAGAGACAACTGCCATTATTTAGAGGTGATATATTACTTACAGAAAAAATTCAAAAAGTCTTCAGATGACTTAGAAATAATAGGTGAGTTTAGCAGTTAGCTTGATATAAGATTAATTTACAGAAATCAATCACACTGCATATATAAAAAACAAGGAACTCAAAAATGTATTTTTAAAAATATATATTCAAAAATATGTGCTACTTACACTAATATCATACAATATCACATATGTAAGACTAAAAAATGTGCAAAACTTTTACAGAAAATAATTACAAAATTATTGTTAAGCGACATTAAATTAGACCTAAATAAATGGAGAAATATGCTATATTCCTGGTTAGGAAGACAGTATCATTAAAAAAAAAAAAAAAAGTTCTTTAGTTTGATTTCTAGATTCAAGGGAATTCCCACCACATCCCAACAGCAATTTCAAATAAATTCTTTCAGAGATTTTCACAGAATTTAATAACCTGATTGATTATAGTATTTATAGAAAAAGACATTTCTGAAAATGAGAAGTAAAAGCTTGCTCTAACATCTCGTTAGTCATTACAAACCTATATTAATTAAATATATTACTGGCATGGGGATAGACATGTTCACCATTAGAGTCAAACAGAAAGTGCAGAAACCGAACACAACTGTATGGAACTTCGGTATATCAGAGGTCTTAGACTAGATCAGATTATAGCAGTGACTACTCAATAGATGGACCTAAAAAAATGTATCCACATATGATAAAAAATAAAATTGCATTCCTAACATACACTGTTTAAAAAAGAAATCAACTCCACATAGATGAAGGATTTAAATGTCCAAAATAAAACTTAAAGCCCTTAGTAAAATATAGTGGTAACGATTTATTAGACCTTGGAGAGAAAAGGATTTCTTTGCAAACAATACAATCACCCACAACAACAACAAAAGTAAGATTTTTCAGTCAGGAGAAGCTAGGCTTTAAACAACACACTATATGTCCAGTTTTGCAAAAGAGCTGTGCTCCTTACTCAGGGACCCAGGCTGACCAAAGCTTCATCTTAATTATAAGGGCAGGGAAAAGAAAACAAGTTTAATTTCATGCTGCCTCTTAAATATTCTGCATGGAGTGACAAATGTCACTTCTGCTCCCAGCTGACTGAAATAAATCACACGACAGTGAGTAAATTCACCAGTATAGTGATATATAATCCTTTCACTTGAAGGGCATCAAGTATTTGGGAAAATAATGTAGTTTTTTACAAATACTAACTATATATTTGACTATATTAAAATTATGATGTTAAAATTATGCAAAAGTAAAACAATGATAAGGGATAGCTGTAACACATTAAAATATGACATAAGCCTAAATTATCAAAGAGCATGGTACCAGTACATGAATACATAGATTAATGAAAACAATAGTCCAGAAATGTATGAGCAACACCCCCAAGTAGCAAAAAAAGCACAATTAATACCAGATCTTGATTTCTAAATACCATCCTTCATGAAAAGGAACCAGATGTTTTTGGAGAAATGGGTTATTATAGATCTTGGTCACAGAAGTGTAAGGTAAGCCTCAGATTCCTTTTTAGCCAAGACCAAAGAAATGCTCAAAGTCTAATGGTCTCATGTCAAAAGACAGATGGTGACTTGGATGAGCTTCTACTAACCTAATTTGGAACAATTTGAAAACTGAAAGATATACTGAACTAATAACAGAGGATCAAACTACACAGACAAAAACTGATAGAACTGCAAGGAGAAAAGGATGAATCCACTATCAAAGCTGCAGAATTCAACACCCCTCTATTAGAAATAGATCCAGCAGGCAGAAAACCAGTAAGCAAAAAGTTGAATTCAACAATACAATCAATTGGATATGGCTGACATCTATAGACTATTTCATCCAACAACAGCAGAATTCACATTTTTCTCAAGCTCACTAGGAACAATTCACCAAGAGAGACAACATTCTTGGCAATAAAACAGCCCGAGTAAATTTAAAAGAATTGAAATTATACAATTTCTGCTCTTGGACCACAATAGATTAAATTAGAAATCGGTAACAGTGTGACGGCTGGAAAATCCCAATACGTGGAGATTAAACAACACACTTCTAAATAATACAGGAGTTAAAGAATAAATCTCAAGAAATTTTAAAATATTTGAACTAAACGAAAATAAAAACAAAATTTATGGGATTCAGTGAAAGCAGTGCTTAGAAATTTATAGCATTGTATGCATTCATTAGAGAAGATCTAAAATCAATAATTAAGTTTCCACCTTAGGAAACTATAAAAGAAGAGCAAATTCAATTCAAAGTAAACATAAGAAAAAGTAAGAATTAGAGCAGAAATCAATGAAATTGAAAACAGGAAATCAATACAGAAAATCAACAAAACCAAAAGCTGGTGTTTTGAAAAGATTAATAAAAACAATAAGACATTAGCCAGGCTAACTAAGAAACAAAGAGAGCCACAAATGATTAAAAGCAGAAATGAAGGAGGGGACATCACAAAAGATTCCATGGACATTAAAAGGATAATAAAGGAATACTAATAACTCTATGCCCATAAATTTGATAACCTCGATGAAATGGACCAATTTCTTGAAGGACACAATCTGCCAAAATTCATGCAAGAAGCACTAAACAATCTTAATAGGTCTATATCTATTAAAGATATTGAATAAATAATTAATAACTTTCCAAAACAACATGAACCAGGCTCAGATGGGTTCACTGGTGAATCCTACCAAACATTTAAGAAAGATATTATTCTTATTCTCTACAATCTCTTTCAGAGGATCAAGCAGAGGGAATACTTACTAACCCATTCCAGGAGGCCAGCATTACCCTAATAGCAAAACAAGACAAAGACCTTAAAAGAACACTACAGACCAATATCTGTCATGAACACAAATGCAAAAAACCTCAACAAAACATTAGCAATCAAATCCAAAAGAGTATGAAAAGAATTATACACTACAACCAAGTGGGATTTACTACAGTTATACAAGGCTGGTTCAACATTTGAAAATCAATTAATGAAACCCATCATATCAGCAGACTAAAAAAAAAAAATCACATGATCATATCAATAGATGCAGAAAAATATCTGAAACAATTCCAACATTCATTCATGATAAAAATTCTCAACTTGATAAAGAATATCTAAAAAACACCTACAGCTAACGTCATACTTAACAGTGGGAAATGTAAAGTTTTCCTGCTAACATCAGGGACAAGGCAAGGATGTACCCTCTTGCCAATCCTTTTCATCGTCATATTGGAAGCACTTGCTAATGAAATAAGGCAAGAAAATAAAAGGTATACAGATGGGTAAGGAAGACATAAAATTATCTTTGCAAATGACATGACCACATGCAGAAATCTGAAAGAATCAACAAAAAACCTCTTGGAAACTAACAAGTGATTATAGAAAGGTTCCATAATACTGGGTTAATATACAAAAGTCAATTGCTTTCCTATATACCAACACTGAACAAGTGGAATTTGAAATTAAAAACAATACCATTTACGTTAGCAGCCCAAAAAATGAATACTTAGCTATAATCTATATACAAGATCTGTATGAGAAAAACTACAAAACTCTGATGAATAGAATAAAAGAGCTAAATAAATGGAAAGATACTCCATGCTCATGGATAGAAAGACTCAGTACTGTCAAGATGTTAGTTCTTCCCAACTTGAGCTATAGAATCAATGCAATTCCAATAAAAACCCCAGCAAGTTGTTTTATGGCTATCAACAAACTGATTCTGAAGTTTACATGGAGAGGCAAAAGGCTCAGAATAACCAAAATAATACTGACGGAGAAGAACAAAGTCTTAACTTTGATGCTCTGATTGATGCTTCCTGACTTCAAGACTTAGAGTAATAAAGACAGTGTGGTAGTGGTGAGAGAACAGACAAACAGATCAATGAAACAGAATAAACAGCCCAGAAATAGACCCACGTAAATATAATTAACTGATATTGCAAAGGAGCAAAGGCAATACAAGGGAGCAAAGACAGTCTCTTCAACGAATGGTGCTAGAACACTAGACATCCGTGTGCAAAAAAATGAACCAAGACACAGCCCTTACACCGTTCACAAAGATTAACTCAAAATAGATCATAGACCTAAATGTAAAACACAAAATTATAAAACTCCTAGAAGGGAGGCACAATAAAAATGGCAGAGTAGTAGGACATGAAGCTCACCTTCTCCCACAAATACATCAAAAATACATCTACGTGTGGAATGATTCTCACAGAATATCTACTGAACGCTGGCATAAGACCTCAGGCTGCTGAAAGGGCAAGAAAATCACCATGTAACCTGGTAGGAATAAAGAAAAAAAAGAAAGTGAGAAAGGAATCGGGATGGGACCTGAGCCCCTGAGAGGGAGCTGTGAAAGAGGAAATGTTCCTGCACCCTGGGAAGCCCCCTCAACAGTGGGGAGATCAGCCCAGATAGAAGGGGAGCTTCAGAGCCTTGGAGGAGAACACAGCAGCTGGCTTGCGACAGCCAGAGTGGAGGGAGAACTGCACAGACAGTCAGTGCTGCCGCCCTGCACTCCCCAGTCTGAGGTGTGGGTCCGCTGGTGCAGGTGGGGGCTGGGTGCTGGAACTTGGGCTTCAGAGATCAGACCCGGGGACAGGACTGGGGTTGGCTGTGCAGAAACAACCACTACTGCCCGCCTGAATGCCAGGATTGGTTGTGATCCACCACTGCCACCTGCCTGGACTCCAGAAGTGGTTGCGAGCTGCCTCTGCTCCCATCATGTGCTCTGGGGGCACGCCTGAGCTGCCACCACTGCTGAGAACCCCAGGACCAGGAACTAACTGCTGCCTCTGTACACCCTCTATTAAAGGGATAACGACCAGCACATGCTGAAGAAACAGGCAACAGTCATCCATACTAAAAACAGTCCTTGCATCAAATATTTTAAACCCACACAAGCTACACAGGGATGCCCCCCCACATATAAATAGTCCTCCAAGACCACAGTAGATAATTGTTTCTCCTAAACTCACAGAGTAAGAGAAATATAAGTAAAATGAAGAAGCAGATGAACCACTCCCAGTTAAAAGACCAAGAGAATTCCCCTGAAAGAACAATGAAACAGACCTCTTCAGTCTAACAGACACTGATTTCAAAAAGGAGGTAATGAAAATACTGAAGGCATTAAGAAAGGCTATCAACAGAAATGGAGAGTACTGTAAAAAGAAACTAGAAATTATAAAGAGGA
This sequence comes from Balaenoptera physalus, assembly GCF_965194825.1. Taxonomy (NCBI): domain Eukaryota; kingdom Metazoa; phylum Chordata; class Mammalia; order Artiodactyla; family Balaenopteridae; genus Balaenoptera; species Balaenoptera physalus. The sequence continues at coordinate 25,658,035 of NC_138903.1, read as the reverse complement.
ACCAAGAAAATTAGAAAACTCATTGCAGAGAGAAAAGCTGAGCTAAAGGCAATGAATAGCAGAATGAATAATACAGAAGAAAGAATAAGTGACCTGGAAGATATAATAAAAGAAATCACCAAATCAGGAGAGCAGACAGAAAGCCAAATGAAAAAAAAAAAAAAAGAAAGCTATATAAAAGACCTATGGGATAATATAAAGCATGCCAATCTATGCAAAATAGGGATTCCAGAAGGGGAAGATAGAGAAAAGGGGATTGAAAATGTATTTGAAGAAATTATGGCTGAAAACTTCCCAAACCTAAAGAAGGAAACAGATATCCAAGTACAAGAAACACAGAGGGTCCCAAATAAGGTAAACCCAAACAGACCTACACCAAGACATATTATAATAAAAATGGCAAAAGTTAAAGAGAGGATTCTAAAGGCAGCAAGAGAAAAACTAAGAGTTAATTACAAAGGAACCCCCATAAGGCTATCAGCTGATTTCTCTACAGAAACATTGCAGGCCAGAAGGGAGTGGCAAGATACACTCAAAGTCCTGAAAGGGAAAAATGTGTAACCTAGGATACTCTACCCAGCAAGATTATCATTTAGAATAGAAGGAGAGAGAAAGAATTTCTCAGAGAAGCAAAAACTAAAAGAATACAGCAGTACTAAACCTATCCTAAAGGAAATATCGAAAGGTTTTCTCTAAAAAGAAGTAAGAATCTACAGGAAATAGAAAAATCACAATTGCAAAGTAAATCACTTAAATAAGCCAGTACACAGATTAAAAAGAAAAATCAAAAAATTTCTGTGCAAGTGATAATAACCACAATGAACAGCAAAAGTATGAACATGAAGCTGTAAAAGAGGACATCAAAATCATAAAATGTGGGGGATGAGAGTACAAAAATATAGTTTTTTTTTTTCTCTAGAATGTGTTTGAGCCTATATGACTACCAGTCTAAGGCAAGTAGATACAGGAAGGGGTTAACATACTTGAAAAACAGGGTAACCACAAATCAAAAACATACAATAGATTCACAAAAACCAAAAAGAAGAGAACATAAGTATAATACAAAAGAAAATCATCAAACCACAAAAGGAAAAACAAAAAAAGGGACAATGAAGAAATATAAAATCAATGGGAAAACAAGGTTTAAAATGGCAATAAATACATATCTATCAATAATTACATTAAATGTCAATGGACTAAATGCTCCAATCAAAAGACACAGAGTGGCAGACTGGATAAAAAAACAAGAGCCTACAATATGCTGCCTACAGGAGACCCATTTTAGGGAAAAGGACACACATAGACTGAAAGTGAGGGGATGGAAAAAGATATTTCATGCAAATGGAAATGGCAAGAAAACGGGGGTTGCAATACTCATATCAGACAAAATAGACTTCAAAACAAAGGCCAGAAAGAAAGATAAAGAAGGACACTATATAATGATAAAAGGATCAATACAAGAAGAGGATTTTACACTCATCAACATAGATGCACTTAATATAGGAGCACCCAAATACATAAAACAAATACTAACGGACATAAAGGGAGAAATTGACAGGACACCACACTCACATCGATGGACAGATCTTCTAGACATAGAATCAGTAAGGCAACAGAGACCCTAAATGATACGATAGAACAGTTAGACTTAACTGATAATTTCAGGACATTACATCAAAAAAAACTAGAATACACATTCTTTTCAAGTGCACATGGAACATTCTCTAGGACTGACCACATACTAAGGCACAAAACAAGCCTCAACAAATTTAAGAATACAGAAATTATCTCAAGCATCTTTTCTGACCACAATGACATGAAAGTAGAAATTAACCAGAGAAAAATGAGAAAAAAACGATTACATGGAGACTAAACCACATGCTACTAAAAAACCAATGGGCCAACGATGAAATCAAAGAGGAAATTAAAAAATACCTTGAGACAATGACAATGAAAACACAACCGTACAAAATCTATGGGATGCAGCAAAAACAGTTCTTAGAGAGAAGGTCATAGTAATACAAGCCTTCCTCAAAAAACAAGAAAAATCTCAAACAACCTAACCTACCACTTAGAAGAATTAGAAAAAGAAGAACAAACAAAACCTAAAGTCAGCAGAAGGAAGGAAATAAAAAAGATCAGAGAGGAAATAAATAAAATAGAGATTTTAAAAAAATTATAAAAAAAAATCAAGAAAACCAAGAGCTGGTTCTTTGAAAGGATAAACAAGATTGACAAACCTCTGGCCAGGCTCACCACTTATATGTGGAATCTAAAATATGACACAAATGAACCTATCTATGAAACAGAAATAGAATCACGTACATAGAGAACAGACTAGTGGTTGCCCAGGGGGAGGAGGTTGGGGGCAGGATGGAGCAGGATATTGGGGTTAGCAGATGTAAGCTTTTATATATAGAATGGATAAACAACAAGGTCCTACTGTATAGCACAGAGAACTATATTCAATATCCTATGATAAACCATAATGGAAAAGAATATTTTAAAAAAGTGTATGTGTATATATATACATATATATATATACACACTTTTAAAAAATATTCTTTTCCATGATGGATGGGTGTGTGTGTGTGTGTGTGTGTGTATAAAAAACAATCACTTTGCTATACAGCAGAAATTAACACAACATTGTAAATCAACTGCACTTCAGTAAAAACAAAAACCCTAAAAAACTCCTAGAAGACAACATAGGAGAAAACCTAGATGACCTTGGGTATGGTGATGCTTTTATAGATAGAACACCAAAGACATGACCCATGAAAAAAATAACTGATCAACTGGACTTTATTAAAATTAAAAACTTCTGTTCTACCAAAGATGATATGAAGAGAATTAGAAAACAAGCTGCAGACTGGAAGAAAATATTTGCAGGACACATCTGATAAAATACTGTTATCCAAAATATGCAAAGAACTCTTAAAACTCAACAATAACAAAACAAACAACCCAAGTAAAAAATGGGCCAAAGACTTTAACACCTCACCAAAGAAGATAGACAGATGGCTAATAAGCATATGAAAAGATATTCCACCTCATATATCATGAAAACAATGCAACACAAAACAATGAGATTATCACTGTGCACCTATTAGAAGGACTATAATCTGAAACACAGACAACACCAAATGCTGGTGAGGCTGTGGAGTATCAGAAACTCTCGTACATTGCTGGTGGGAATGCATAATGGTTTAGCCACTTTGTAAGAAACTGCCAACCTATCTTCCAAAGTTAAACATTCTCTTACCATACGATCTAGCAATTGCACTCCTTGGTATTTACCCAAAGGAGCGGAAAATTTACAGAGAAACAAAAACCCACATGTGGATGCCTATATCAGCTTTATTTATAATTGTCAAAACTTGGAAGCAAACAAAATGTCCTTTAGTAGGTGAATGGAAAAACTAAGTGTGGTACATCCAGACGATGGATTATTCTTCATCACTAAAAAGAAATGAGCTATCCAGCCATGAAATGACAGGAAAGAACCTTAAATGCTTACTAAGTAAAAGAAGCCAATCTGAAAAGGCTATATACTGTATGATGAAATTCATTTCCAGTACATGACATTCTGGAAAAGGCAAAACTATGGAAACAAGAAAGATCAGTGGTTTCTAGGGGAGGGAGAAGAGAGAACAGGGAAAGTACAAAGGATTTTTAGGGCAGTGATATTATAATGATGCATATATGTCATTATACTTTTGTCCAAACCCATAGAATGTACATCAAGGGTTCACCCTGAGGTGAACTATGGACTTTGGATGACTATGACATTTCAATGTAGGTACATCCTTAGTTAAGAACAAATGCTACCACTCTGGTAAGTGATACTGATAACAGGAGAGGCTATGCATGTGCAGGGGCAGGGGGTATAGGAGATATCTCTATACCTTCCTCATTTTTGCTGTAACTTAAACTGCTCTAAAAAATTAAGTCTTCAAATGCTAAAGGAATTTCTCTAGGCAGGAAACACAAGAGAAGGAAAACACCTACAATAATAAACCCAAAACAATTAAGAAAATGGTAATAGGAACATACATATCAATAATTACCTTAAATGTAAATGGATTAAATGCTCCAACCAAAAGACATAGACTGTGCCAAGATATGGAAGCAACCTAAGCGTCCACCAACAGATGAATGGATAAAGAAGATGTGAGATTATATATATAGAATACTAAACCATAAAAAAGAATAAAATTTTGCCATTTATGACAACATGGATGGACTTGGAGGATATTATGCTAAGTGAAATAAGTCACACAGAGAAAGACAAATACTGTATTACATCATTTATATGTGGAATCTAAAAAATAAAACTAACTCATGAATATAACAAAAAGGAAACAGACTCACAGATATAGAGAACTAGTGGTTACCAGTGGGGAGAGGGAAGGGAGGAGGGGCAAGATAGGGGTAGGGGATTAAGCGGTACAAACTACTATATATAAAATAAATAAGCTACAAGGATATATAGTAAAACACAGGGATTATAACTAATATTTTATAACTATGAATGGAATATAACCTTTAAAAATTGTGAATTACTATGTTGTACACCTGAAACTTTTATAATATTGTACAGGAACTATACCTCAATAAAAAAAAGTCAGCAGAAGGGCACTCTAAATACGCAAAGAGGATTGACGTACCTTTGTGAAAATACACTTGAGGATATACTCTAACTCACCAAAAGATGATGTCCTGGATCACAGACTTAAATAAAATCTTAAAACCTTAAAGAAAAAAAAGTGTAAAAACAATACCTAGAAACAATTCTGGTTTTAGTAATTCGGACCATACAGAGCTGACTAAAGAAAAGTTAATTATCTCTCTTTCCATTCTTCTTTTAATCTTACCTTTCTATAATAAAATTCAGATCTATTGCAGTCTTTTCTTCTTGCTTATACATACACAAATGCACATAAAAGGAGTTTTATCTTTGTTCTTTATTTTTACAAAAATGAGGTCACTCTATATACAGCTTGCTTTCTTCACTTAGCTCCTCAGGGAACTCCCACCAAGTCAATATATATTGATTTAATTTGTATAAGGTTCATACCTTTGATCTCTCATAATTTATTTTTTCCCCCAATCTGATGGTTTAAAAATGGTATCACACATAGGAAAAAATGGTATCACAATATACCAAAACATCAAGTTGTATACCTTAAATATATACAATTTTTATATGTCAAAGTTATCTCAATAAAGTTGTTAAACTTTAAAAAAAAAAAAAAAAGACATAGACTGGCTGAATGGATACAAAAACAAGACCTGTATATATGCTGTCTACAAGAGATCCACTTCAGACCTAGGGACACATAGAGACTGAAAGTGAGGGGATGGAAAAATATTCCAAGCAAATGGAAATCAAAAGAAAGCTGGAGTAGCAATTCTCATATCAGACAAAACAGACTTTAAAATAAAGACTATTACAAGGGACAAAGAAGGACACTATATAGTGATCAAGGGATCGATCCAAGAGGAAGGTATAACAATTGTAAATATTTATGCACCCAACATAGGAGCACCTCAATACATAAGGCAAATACTAACAGCCATAAAAGGGGAAATCGACAGTAACACAATCATAGTAGGGGACTTTAACACCCCACTTTCACCCATGGACAGATCATCCAAGATGAAAATAAATAAGGAAACACAAGCTTTAAATGATACGTTAAACAAGATGGACTTAATTGATATTTATAGGACACTCCATCCAAAAACAACAGAATACACATTTTTCTCAAGTGCTCATGGAACATTCTCCAGGATAGATCGTATCTTGGGTCACAAATCAAGCCTTGGCAAATTTAAGAAAACTGAAATCGTATCAAGTATCTTTTCCAACCACAATGCTATGAAACTAGATATCAATTACAGGAAAAAATCTGTAAGAAATACAAACACATGGAGGCTAAACAACACACTTAATAACCAAGAGATCACTGAAGAAATCAAAGAGGAAATCAAAAAATACCTAGACACAAATGACAATGAAAACACAACGACCCAAAACCTATGGGATGCAGCAAAAGCAGTTCTAAGAGGGAAGTTTATAGCTATACAAGCCTACCTTAAGAAACAAGAAACATCTCAAATAAACAACCTAACCTTACACCTAAAGCAGTTAGAGAAAGAAGAAAAAAAAAACCCCGAAGTTAGCAGAAGGAAAGAAATCATAAAGATCATATCTGAAATAAATGAAAAAGAAATGAAGAAAACAATAGCAAAGATCAATGGGGAGGGGGAAGAGTAAGATGTGACAAAGTGAGAGAGTGGCATGGACATATATACACTACCAAACGTAAAATAGATAGCTAGTGGGAAGCAACCGCATAGCACAGGGAGACCAGCTCTGTGCTTTGTGACCACCTAGAGGGGTGGGATAGGGAGGGTGGGAGGGAGGGAGATGCAAGAGGGAAGAGATATGGGGACATATGTATATGTATAACCGATTCACTTTGTTATAAAGCAGAAACTAACACACCATTAAAAAAAATAAAATAAAATAAATAAAATTAAAAGCTGGTTCTTTGAGAAGATAAACAAAATTGATAAACCATTAGCCAGACTTATCAAGAAAAAAAGAGAGAAGACTCAAATCAATAGAATTAGAAATGAAAAAGGAGAAGTAACAACTGACACTGCAGAAATACAAAGGATCATGAGAGATTACTAGAAGCAACTCTATGCCAATAAAATGCACAACCTGGAAGAAATGGACAAATTCTTAGAAATGCACAACCTTCCGAGACTGAACCAGGAAGAAATAGGAAATATGAACAGACCAATCACAAGCACTGAAATTGAAACTGTGATTAAAAATCTTCCAACAAACAAAAGCCCAGGACCAGATGGCTTCACAGGCAAATTCTATCAAACATTTAGAGAAGAGCTAACACCTATCCTTCTCAAACTCTTCCAAAATATTGCAGAGGGAGGAACACTCCCCAACTCATTCTATGAGGCCACCATCACCCTGATACCAAAACCAGACAAAGATGTCACAAAGAAAGAAAACTACAGGCCAATATCACTGATGAACACAGATGCAAAAATCCTCAACAAAATACTAGCAAACAGAATCCAACAGCACATTAAAAGGATCATACACCATGATCAAGTGGGGTTCATCCCAGGAATGCAAGGATTCTTCAATATACGCAAATCAATCAACGTGATACATCATATTAACAAACTGAAGGAGAAAAACCATATGATCATCTCAGTAGATGCAGAGAAAGCTTTTGACAAAATTCAACACCCATTTATGATAAAAACCCTCCAGAAAACAGGCGTAGAGGGAACTTTCCTCAACATAATAAAGGCCATATATGACAAACCCACAGCCAACATCGTCCTCAATGGTGAAAAACTGAAACCATTTCCACTAAGATCAGGAACAAGACTGGGTTGCCCACTCTCACCACTATTATTCAACATAGTCTTGGAAGTTTTAGCCACAGCAGTCAGAGAAGAAAAAGAAATAAAAGGAATACAAATTGGAAAAGAAGAAGTAAAGCTGTCACTGTTTGCAGATGACATGATACTATACATAGAGAATCCTAAAGATGCTACCAGAAAACTACTAGAGCTAATCAATGAATTAGGTAAAGTAGCAGGATACAAAATTAATGCACAGAAATCTCTTGCATTCCTATACACTAATGATGAAAAATCTGAAAGTGAATTTAAGAAAACACTCCCATTTACCATTGCAACAAAAAGAATAAAATATCTAGGAATAAACCTACCTAAGGAGACAAAAGACCTATATGCAGAAAATTATAAGACACTGATGAAGGAAATTAAAGATGATACAAATAGATGGAGAGAGATACCATGTTCTTGGATTGGAAGAATCAACATTGTGAAAATGACTCTACTACCCAAAGCAATCTACAGGTTCAATGCAATCCCTATCAAACTGCCACTGGCATTTTTCACAGAATTAGAACAAAAAATTTCACAATTTGTATGGAAACACCAAAGACCCTGAATAGCCAAAGCAATCTTGAGAAAGGAAAACAGAGCTGGAGGAATCAGGCTCTCTGACTTCAGACTATACTAGAAAGCTACAGTAATCAAGAAAGTATGGTACTGGCACAGAAACAGAGATATAGATCAATGGAACAGGATAGAAAGCCCAGAGATAAACCCGCGGACATATGGTCGCCTTATCTTTGATAAAGGAGGCAAGAATATACAGTGGAGAAAAGACAGCCTCTTCAATAAGTGGTGCTGGGAAAATTGGACAGGTACATGTAAAAGTATGAAATTAGAACACTCCCTGACACCATACACAAAAATAAACTCAAAATGGATTAAAGACCTAAGTGTAAGGCCAGACACTATCAAACTCTTACATTCAGAGACATATGTAGGAACATCCATAGTGACACCATTTTTAGACAGCAAAAACCTGGAAACAATCCAGTATGCATCAAGAGGAGATTAGATGAATGAACTGTTTATGTTCCCACAAAGAAATATTGTACAGCAGTTAAAATGAATAAATTACATCAAGATATGACAATATATGTAAAACTCAGAATTTTTAAGTTAAAAAATCCTAAAAGATAACATAAAATGCATATTTATAAAATACAGATAAATATCTATAAAAATCTAAAACTCTGTCTATATATCTTTGCATACAATTTTTAGGAATACATGTAGTTTAAAACTATGCAATTTAACCTAAGGAAATGATGAACACAGGATTCAGATGGCAATTCCATTATGTGAGTGGCGGGCGGGAGAATGGTTTGTATAAGATCACATACGTAAATTTAAGTTATCATCCACGTTCTGTTTTTCACAGTGATGATTTCCCAGGTTCTTATTATAAAACATAGATAAATTAAAAAACAAATACAAACATATGCATATCTAACTAAGTGAATAATAAAAGAAGGTCATGCCTGGGCCAACAATGATTGTATGTTAGGAACCAAGGATGAAGATTAATCCTTAATCCTGTGCCTCTGCCATTAGGTGGTATAATAAGCATTTGCTGTGTGAAGCCCATATGCATTGCTATTAGCAACAGGCAGTAGGAATATGGAGAAAGTCCGATGGCAAACTTTAAAGAACACTGGGGGTGAATTAAGTAGTTCTTTGTCTTTACTGTGTACCTCCTTAAATACTTTATTGACACTTTGCTCTTTATTAATTCCATAATGTTCACTGAATATCACTTTGCCTCAAACTTCTGCAAAAATCTACTGGCTGTGTGGGTTGATCTATTCCTGGGAGTATCAACACTCTAATAAACCTGGATGTTTTGAGCTGTTTGTAAGAGCAATTGGGCACGGTTTGAAAACCCTGGAGGAGGAAAGAGCAAATTAAGTTTAGAAGGTATTATTACCTTTTTTCTCCAAGTACAACTCCTAGACTAAGAAGGAGTCAGATACTTCATCTTCCTTCCCACTTTCCTGGGTGATGAGGAAAATTTAAAGTGTGTGTCTCAAAACAAAGCTTTTTCTTTTAAAAAGTTTAGGTAATTCTCTGGGAGGTAACATACAAAGGTAGATGTATTTCTATAGAATAACAAGCATTCCTAAAACTATTCGTGAAATAAAACTATTTGTGCAACAATTATCATTGTAGATAGCAATTAGAAAGGTGATTTTGTTCTGGAAAATTTTCACATTTTAAAATCCAGAGAGATAAATAAAAGATACATGCTTTTATTCATACCATTCCTCCAATCTACTTGTTGGATTATTATTCATCTTTTTGAGTGTAATGCTCACAGGTGCAAGGTCAACTGTGGGCTGGCTAGACGGCTGTGTTGAACTTACCTGTGTTTAGTCACGTCTGGAATCAGCTGACTCTTCACTGGGGCGACTACTCTCATCCACATTTCTCATCCTGCAACAGGCTGGCCAGGGCATGTTCCCATGGTGACAACAGAGGCCTAAGAGGAAAGCAGAAATATGGAAGACTCAGTGGTGGCACACCAACAGCTGGCAAGTCACATGGCCAAATGCAGCCTTAATGGAGAACAGCATTACAGTGTGTAGATACAGGAAGAGGAAATAATTGGGGCTAGTTTTGCAATCTACCACTGGCACTTATGTCTGTAACCTTAATCAGTGGTCTTTGAATAATAAGGCCAATTTTTGCCACCTCACATCCCTTCCCACTTCATCATAGTATTTTAGGTTCTCTCACCTAATCCCCATGAAGGTTGTTTCACCCTCAAGGCCTGAGGGAAAGAATTTTAGCAGTGTGTTGGCTAGGTTGGTAAATACTGGCATCTATTTCTAACTTGACAAGCATCACTTAATTTTTGTATTATGGGTGGTCATTATTTCAGATAAATATGTCTTCTTCAGAAATGATATGTCTTGAGGTTAATAACATGTTTTAAATATCTGAATTTTTCTCATAGAATTTAACCTGCTCATGGTAGGTGCTCAATAATCAGCACTTGTTTAATGGATATGTCACTTCTGAGGTGAACAAAGAATCTTTTATTTCAAGGATAAAAGTCCAGGCTAAAGATAGAGTATTCAAATATGGACTTTCTAGAGGCAGTACAGAAACATATTGGCTAAGGAAAAAGGCTAAAGCATTTAATTAAATATTAATTTCTTTTTTTCTCGATGGAACACTTTTTTAATTGACCTAGCAGAAGCTTATTATGAAGCGTAGAAAAAGCAACTGCTGTTATTTTAAAACAGTGGTATTCTATGCTGGCTTCAAACTAAACTCACCTGGGGAGATTTTTAAACAATACCAATGCCGGGGATTCACCCTAGATCAATTAAATCAGTATTTCTGGAGGTGAAGTCTAAGGATGGATATATTTAAAAGCTCCCTAGATGATTCTAATGTGAAGCCAAGGTTGAGGACAGATGCTTTAAACTCTTCTAAAAATACCAACAAGAAAGTTTGGAAATTGAGCAATACACCTGGAAGCAACACATGGCTGTTAACTTGGATACTGCTAAACAATCCTGGCAGATGAAACAGTATCCTAATTAATTGGTCTTCCTAAGTCCATTATGGGCCTTCACCTGGCAGCATTTTCAAAACACAGATTTTGGAAATGCTGAATTTCAGTTATTATAAAGTAGTTCATAGATGCTGGCCAAGCAAACTTACAATTTGACTTGTATTGTGATATAAAATTGATTTGATATCACTGGGATGTAGATCTCCAGATGAGAGCTGACAAAGACCAGCTGAGGCTTTAGCTAAATGATGTGTGAGAGCACTGGAAGACAACTGGAAACTAATGAGATGATAAAAGCTTTCAGGTATGTGAGTTTATCAGCTACCCTCTGAGACCCTCTCACTGTAGAAGAGAACTCCCTGGCTCAAGGCCTTCTTTTCCATCTTAGGTGCAATCAAGGCTAGTGATATTCTGTTAAGTATTGTCTCTGCTTATTTTTGGAGGTGAAGTTGGAGAAAAGTGGGAGCCAGTAGGTATATCTTCCATCCCACATTTATATATACTCTGGTCTAAGAAGTATTCTTATTCTCACTTGCATACAGTGGCACAGGCATGATTTATTAAGGAAGTGTGGGCCATAACTTGAAACCCTGTGGCCACATGGGATTGTACTTACTGCTCCATAAACTGCTGACCCTGACTGAAATTCCCTGACCCCATCTCTGGCCACATTCTACCTTTTACCCAGAGCAGAGTGGCTGTAGTAGGAGAAACGAGGTATGAGGCTATACTTTAAAGTCAAGGTAAAATCAGGTTTTAAATTCTAAAAAATTCAATTGGATTTGGCAGTTCCAACTTCAGGGAATTCAAAATAACTCATGATGAGATGGTATCAGACTGGAATGGAATATATTGGCAAAATATAAGTGCGTAAATAAAACAATCAAGGGTTATTGAGCTATTGAAAAGTGTGAACAAATTAAAAATTCCACTAAGACTGGACTAGAGAAGCGATTCTCCATATCAGCCTCAAGAAATTCTCCAGAGAACAAGTGTCCCAATGTCATATACATACAGAAAATGCTGCAAACCACACCCCCTTCTTAGAGTGTCACTGTATAGATGATCAGAGTAAAGGCCCAGAGATATAATACAGTAAATAAGAAGGTTTGAGCTTGCTTATTCCGGAGTTTAAAGTGAGAGCACTTTGTCATATGCCGATTACATCTTGGGGAGCACTGAACTGGTACTGTTCATGTAATTAATCACAGAGAGGTATATAAATTAAATGAACTACAAAGCCGCACACTATGAGTAAAATTGGATAATTTACCCTTTTTTGAAATTCGCCAACAAATTTTAGGTGTGGAGATTATTTCATTCTTTTAATTTTCACCATCCACAAGAATATAGCTACTATGCTACACTGCTAGATTTAAATCTAGGTAAAGTTCTCAGGGAACTTAGGGCAGAAATTCAAGAGTATGATATACAGGTCACTCACCTTTGAATGTAATCCAGGTTTTCAGTGTCTCTTGGCAAATATGGCACTTAGAATTTTACAATACTCTTTGTGCAGTTAAGCCAGAACAGAGCATCTATAATACAACTACAGTTGTCTGGTATCCGCAGAAGACTGGTTTCAGGACCCACTGTGGATACCAAAATCCACATATGCTCAAGTCCCATAGTCGATCCTCCATCTGTGAATTCCACATCCACGAATTAGACCAACCACAGATTGTATATTAAGTCTGTGATCTGCAGCTAGTTGAATACATGCTTGTGCAACCATGGATATGGAGAGCCGACTGTGTATCAAAAAAAAAAAAAAAATCCACACATAGGTGGACTCATGCAGTTCAAACCCATGTTGTTCAAGCGTCAACTGTATTTCTTTCTATAAAATAGTTTTCTCTCTCTCTCTATCCCTTCCTTTTTTCTTTCATTCTTGTACCCCTTCTGGTTTCCTTTCTTTCATTATTTTATGTCTTCTTTCTTTCTAAAAATAACCTATTTTACAACATCCTAACTCAAATCCTTTAGGCTCAAGTCCTTTAGAAATAGGTTCATTTAGATTCTGTTTTACTTGAAACCCGTTATTTCAAAATACAACTGTTGATACTAAAGTGGATTATTACAGTGTTTCTGTAACAGCTTACTCCACGTGTTACCACTAGAAAGAATTACTTAATATTGATGTAGTTTCCTTAATAGCATTTGAATATGAATGTGTAGTAAATTATTTTATCTTGCAGATAAAGAATGAGGTTCCAGCTCAAGATGGTGACTAGGAAGAGCCTGAACTCACCTCCATCCCTGGACAAACTGGGTCTACAGCTACCTATAAAACAATTTCCTCCTTAAAAAACCTAAAGGCTGGCTGAGTGATGACAATACACCAGGTAGATGAAGATGAACAACATATCAAAGTAGGTAGGAGAGGCTGGAACCCAATCTCACCATAAACCCCACCCCCTGGCATGGTGACCCACAACCAGGAGGGAACTCAAAACCCAGAGTTTCTCCCCGAGGGAAAGGTTTGAACCTCACATGGGGCACCTCAACTTTTAAGACCTGCACCTGAGAGACAAGCCCCAGAGTTTTAAAACCAATGGGACTTATGTCCCAAGACATATAAGACTCTAGTGATCTCAGAAGCTGCTCTTACAGTGTTTGCATGCTCAGACTCACTGACCCCAGAGCCCAGCTCAGAAGCAGCTGATCATGCCCAGACCTAAAATGAAGGAGGCTCATGTGCTCATATTAAAGTGTCGTCCTCAGGAGCACACATCTAATTAAACAGACACATCTAGGAGTCTGCTGGAACACTGTCCAGGACAGAGACTGGCAGGTGCCATCTTTGCACTCTCCCTTTGCTGTATCTCCTGGGAGGGAGCTTTCACACATCTGGTGTAATGATTTTTGTGGCTGCCACCCAGGGGACGCCTCTAGACCATCTGATCCTGGAGGTCAGGGAGCTTGCATTCCTGGTCTCATGGGATTGTAATAATCAGTATCACAGAGAAAGGAGTTCATACCCCTGTCTGGTGCCCCGATTTTTGTGGTTGCTGCCAGGGGACACCTCCACATTGCCTGGCTCTGGTGGCCAGTGGGGCTTACGCTTGTGGGTCCAGTAGGACTGCAACCAATGGAGAAAAGGTTCTTAAACAGCTACCACCCCCAGGCCACAACAAGAGGAAAGAGACCCAAGAGCTCCGTCTTTCTGTGAGAAAGGCCTATTAGGTAATCATGGCTGTTGCCTGAGGGTCAGGCTTCAGTTTTGGCACACATTGGTGAAGCCGCTGTGGAAAACAGTATGGAGGTTCCTCACAGAATTAAAAATAGAACTACCATATGATCCAGAAGTTCCACTTCTGGGTATCTATCCAAAGAAAACAAAAACACTAACTCAAATAGATATCTGTAGCCCCATGTTCACTGTATCATTATTTATAATAGTCAAGATGTGGAAACAATCTGAGCGACCACTGATGGATAAAGTAATTATATTATACACACACACACACACAGGGGAATATTATTCAGCCATAAAAAGAATGAAACTTGCCATTTGTGACCACATGGATGGTCAGTGAGGGGATTATGGCTAAGTGAAGTAAGTCAGGCAGAAATAGACAAATACCATATGATGTTTATGTGTAGGATTTAGGGGAAAAAAACCCCAACCTCATAGATACAGACTGGTGGTTGCCAACATCAGGGGTGGTGGGTGGGAAAAAAAAAAGAATCCTGTAAGTCTCACTCATTTCATTTCTAGCACTCCATCCTAGGGAAAAAAATGATGAGAAATGTTTTTACACTAGACTATGTATTATACATATCTACATATCACCTCAACAGGGCAGTTTTGATAATAAACCACTCTTTGGATGTTATTTAGAGGAAGGGGTATTATAAAAGGCCATGGGATGACTTTTTAATGTCAGACAGAGTGGCATCAGTCAACAGGCAGAGCATAAATGAGTCTTTCTAAATGAACGTTAGGCAAAGGTAAAAATATAAGGTGTATATAACATCATAGTAGTATACACACACACATATCATTGATAAAAGTGATTTCTGATTTAATATGTTTCTAATAAACAATATTCCTTTGGTAAAAGGTATATGATAAAATCGAGAACTAATACACTTGTACGAACTACAAGCCTGACACTGTTTCAGATGCTCTGCCTGTATTAGTTTAATATCCAAAATGCTTTTATGAGCTATAAAGAATATCAGTCCCCTGGCATCGTACCACTAGTCTACGCCAGTAGTGGTAGCAAAGATTTTTGGTGTGACCCCCTAGGTGGGACCTGAATGCAGACATAATAAATCCATAGACCATAAACTCACCCACTACACTATACTAGCTTTTGCTTTGAAAGTATACGAAGGATACAGACCTACCATTAAACACCCCAGCCACTGCTTCCATAACTATACTGGTACTTGTAATCACATCTCAAATTCTGTTTCCAAAATGTCACAATATGCCAAGAAATGTTTCTCTGCCTGCAGCTTTTACTGAAAGCTATATTTATATTGGTGCTTAGTCATGGTGACACTGCAACCAACAATTTTATATAGGTACAAAACACTGAAATATTCTGAAATATATTTCGGCTGAAATCTCAAGAAATATGGGACTTAAATTACTTGAGTGGAAGATATGTTACATTTTATGATCAAACCCAGAAATGTTACATACAGAAATTACATTAGTTTTTAGGAAAAGGGAATTTTTGATTTCTATAAATATCTAGAAACTTACAAAACTCTGGGTTGTAAAACTGCAATTTTATGAAACAAATGTGATTTAATTCACAAAGACAAAACAATAGGAAAATTCATTTTAGTTGCTTGTAAATGTGGTAATTGAGAGAAATTTTGGCATGAATGATAAAAATCCCTTGGTAGCAAGGTATTTAAGTCACTGGTATGTGAAACAAAAAGATTCTCTTTGGACTTTAAGGCTCTTTAATCAGAAGGCAGGTAATATAATACAATTAATGAAAAAATTTGGTAGGAAAATGTATTTGAATCAAAATTAAAGGAATTGACTGAAACATTTCACATAAAAAAGTAGAATTCACTAGTTTGAAAATGTATATGTTAAAGAATATGTTGCTTATTATACTTTAAACATTCTATGATTCTAGGAATGGGAACATTTAAAAAATCTGTGTGGTAATAAAGTTTTTAAAAATCCAAAATATGCTTTCCTACTGATAACTAGAGTTATTTAAAGAAGAATTCATGGAAATACATTTGTCCTAGCATAAAATGAAACTTAGAACTATTAATGCACAGATCATTTATAAACAAATGCCTATAGATTTTGAAAAATCCTTATTTTCTGATTATAATGATTCTTTATTCTGCAATGACTTGATGAATTCCACTACTGAATTAGTGAAACACAAATAATTTAGGTAAGCAAAGTTTTTTGTCTCAATATATTTTCTTATCTGTCCCAATTTCCAAATTCCCTATAAATTCAATGCTGAAAGACTTTCCTCTAGACTCTACCTTCTTAATTTCAATTAAGATACTTTGATTTATATATAAAAACAAACATTTATACAGTGAACCTACTTTTTAAAAGTTTCCTAAATAGTACAATTTTAAAAATTATAAAATGATAAATGCCATCCTTCATTGTTTCCAAAAAAAATATGAGAAAAAGAAAATCAAAGTAGTCAATAAAATATTGACCATCATTTCTCAAATCTACCAAATTGATGAAATAATTTGAGGAAGACTGAATCATTTTATTAAATGACATCCTTTCATAATTTAATGAAAGACTACTATAACATGAAAAATGAATACTGATGGAAATCCTGTCAATGCAGCTCCAAGAAACTATGGTTTGTTTTTACAAAATACAAAATAATGCAATTATCTTTAAAAACTAGTCATGGAGGGATAAAGAAAGATAGAATTTTCCAGAAAATGGCATGGTCCCCAAACTTTTCTAAGGTCCCTAGCCTGTCAGAAAGTGACCTTTCTTACTACCTGTGAGACTGGGACCTTATAAACGAGATACCAAGTCAGTTTTCTTAGGAGGGCTTTGTAGTCATTTGGTCAGTATATGAAGTCAATACTTGTTCTTTAAGAGTGGGCTTATTATGCCTGATTTGATGAGAATCACTTGCAAATATGATGTTCTAAGTATGCCCATGATTGCACAAGCAATTTGTTCAATTATATATCTGGGAATAAAGGAGGACAAATTCTTATTGAACCTGTACAAATAAATAAATAACACTGCTATGAAAGGTAAGGGCACTCAAGTAAAAAGTACTATTTGTTTCTGAACTGTGAGAGGCCAGTGAGAATCAAATAACATTAAAATGTTTCATTTTGCTTTACAGAAGCACAGTCTACTAGATTAAGTGTTAGGAATAGCTTAAGAAAAAATGCATGAGACTTCCTTCCATAACGTTAAAAATGAAACATTAAAAAAATAATTCCAATAATGTTCCAAACAAATAACTATAATAAGATTGTTTTCCTCAGTCCTAAATGATGAATTTTGTTTCATCGGGACTCAAGTCAGCAATCTGCTTTCACAAAGTCTGTTTGCTTCTGGACTAAAAAGGGTCCTAGAAATCCTGACTTACTCCATAGCATAAACTCAAAGTTGTTAAGCAATGCCAACTGGGCAGCTTGTAGCCAAAAGTCTATTCTTTGACGTATCAATAGTTCAGAGTACCTGTTAGAATCCTTTCCAAGAGGCTCTAAGACTGTCCTTCTTTGTCGAAGACACAAATTTTAGCTTCTAGATTATACCAGAGACTTGAGGCAAACACCTAGGAGCAGAAAAGCATTTGATGAGACTGAGAGGCTGTGGTTAATTTATCACAATGCTAATAATATCATAGTTTTCTATTGGGGTACAGTAAATAACTATTTCATAAAGATTTAATAAATAGTTCCTCTAAGCATAAGAATGCATTATGGCAGCATAGGCATTGGCAAATCTCTAAGCCTTCCCATAAAATGTAAAATCTCCATAATATTTACATTGATAATATTTTAACTACAAAAATTTAACCTTAGGAAAACCAAGTATCTCTTCTGATTTGACAATTTTGTTCACACAATTCTTACAATAATGTTAATTAAAATGGAGTTATCAAACAAACCTATTTATAGCATCTTTTCTTTTATAAGGTAAATAATAAATCCTTGTGATTTTCCAAGGGCCTCCTGGAGAATCTAAGATCTCTTTAAATATGAATGTTAGACTTGAAGTTTTATTTTTTTTCTCAACTTAGATCCTATCTTGGGCAAGTAAGATCAAAGGAACTGTCAAGATCTGATCAATTGTTTAAGATAGGATGATGGATGCATGAGAAACAATACCTGGTTACCTATTTAATCAAAGTGACAGTAAAATATTTTTAAATAATTATTTAAGAAGGTAGCACAGTTGTAAGGAACTTTATCTTTCTGACAATTGAAGAATCTGTGCTGCTTTCGTTGTTAATTAAATAATAAAGCAAAACCGAAAACTATTTTGGTGAGACAGGGATTACCTACAGAAGGTAAATAATAACCTTTATCACTTCCTGTTAAGATCTCTAAGACACCTTAATCATTTTAACAAAGGTAAAAGTCACAGTATACTCTTGCATTTATATTTTGGGCAGTAAAAGTTTCAATGTTCTTTTTTTGTATAAATAACCTCATCTAAAACGAGCCAACTTTGGCAAAATTTTAATACATTTCATTGTTCCTTTTCATGCTGAATTATTATAAACTAAGTTGAGTAAAAACTACCTTTCTTTAAACCTTCTACAATTTTCTGTATCTCTTAAGATTTTGTCACTCACTAAACCGTTTGACATTCTGGAACAACTGGAACCTTTAAAACAAAATGACCCTCTTTTTCTCTTGATAAACAAAACCACATCCTATTACCGTACATACTAAGTATATTTATCTTGGTACTCTTCCTCCTAATATAGTCTCAACCAACCATAATAATCGTAACTTTTAATAAAGAAAATGAACTTCTATTTCACAGAAAAATACTGAGAGGTCTATTATTTGAGAACTCTCCATCAAATACTTTAGCAGACTAAGAAAACTCATTCCCTGCAGCCACACATAGCACTGTTACACCTTCATAAAGTACCTTAAATGAACATGTTCATTAACATTACCCAAAGATATAGCCACTGTAAGGCATATAAAAATAATAAGTAAAAGAATATAAACTTAAAATTATGTTTAGTCATCAATGTTTGAGTATTCACTTTTACTTAGAAATTATCTAGGCATCTAATCATTATCTATTAATTAACTCAATTTAATGTTAATCCAAATTTGTAAATTATATTTAAACTGAAACACTACAATACATAATCACTGTTGATGTAAAAAAGTGTCAGAATAATGATTCAATTTAGCCACACACAAACTAATCTCTTTCATAATTGTAAATGTTTTCCAGGAGTAATATTAACTTATTTGATCAGTAAACCAATATAAGAAGCCTAGAAGTTCAGATCAACTTGTCACTTCAAGAGAAAGCAAACCCAAACAAAAACAAAAACAAAATGCTTGGATTATAAAGCATACTGATAGATTCAAGGAAAAGACAAGAGAGTTACTATTTATTATTTTAGCCAAAACTACTAACCCAGTCTAATTTGTCTAAAGATTCATCTTAATTATGTAAACTTAGATTAAAAATGTTAAGCCAGCAATTTCTGTATTTTTCTGGTGTGCATTGCACATTTAGAGTTATTAGGTCAGGTGTTTTTTTTTTTCCCTATGATTTTAAGGAAGAATATTAGATTTATATAAGGGCTCTTTTACCTCTATAAACAAATCAGAATAGAATTCCTTTAAGTTTAAGGGACATAATAATAGAACTTATTAATTCTCTATTGAAGTAGGAAAACATTTCCCACTGACTTCATGAAAGATAAAGTCCTTTTATCAAGTACAGGTGCATAGACACAGAGAGTACCTATAGCTTCTGTTCCATAACTTCAGCCACAGGGGAACATTAAACACTAAAACTCCCCAGTTAAAATCTCAGAGAGATGTTTTTCCTTCTAATTGGTACAAAATTCTTAATTGACATAAGCTCACAAACAGACAAACAAAAACCCGAAAAGATTAACAAACTATATTCTCCATTATCTCTCTCACATCAGAGAATAGGATCTCTATCATTCATCTAACCTATATCACCACATGATCAGACCATAAGACCAAATTTCCAATCGTTGCTGTCACCAAGAGAAAATAACTTATCAGTTGAGTGCAAAACAGAAACAAATATAAAAACACAAAATCAACAGAAAGGAAAAAAAAGCAACTTAGGAAAAATTGAGAGTCAGCAAAGTGGAAGTACTATTGTTATTTGGAATTCAATCCAGGAGTCAGGAGAAGACAGGGCTGGAACTAACCAGTCCAACATGGTTTGGTTTACTTGTCTCCATCAGGTCAGTCCACTGGGGCATCTCAGTGAAACCTCCAACATGGTTCGGGTATAATTTTCAAAAAGATAAAATCATTAATCTAAGGCAAATAGCCCAAAGATCATTTGAAAAGTTAGGCAGATAGGCAGTTCACCAAAGAAATGGTAGAATTAGATTCTTGGGTGAGATACAAAGCTTGTTAATGTCTAACACAGCCATAAACCATTAGGAATTATCTGTTCCAACAGACGGAAATGACTTTCATCTCTACCAGTTAACCTCTGCTCTACAAAACTATAAAATAGCCCAGATAACAGAAAGGCAAGCCCAGTAATACCTTTTCCCCATTTTCAAATTTCAGAGAATTTTCCTGACAGATTTCACCTATGTTTACCTCCACTGGTTGAGAAGAGAGTTAATATAATTTCAGGAAAGAAGTCGATGAAGCATGGGCTATGAGAACTTAGGGTAACTGTCTCTATCTAAAGCCAAGTTACCAAGGCTCCACCTGGATTTGAAGGAACAATTTACAGAATGTGAGGAATACCCTCACACAATTCTTAGAGCTAACGATCGGTGGAGCTAATTAAAAGAAGACTAAGACATTTTACAAACTAACTTACTCTCTTTAAAGAAAGTTAAGGAAAAAAATAATGTCTATAAAAGTCCTAGAATATCAAGTCTACCATCTTTGGACCTATAACAAAAATAATATACCCCCATATATTATATTTCTTCAGAAATTTTATGCATTGAAATATTAACCTCCTCACAACCCCCAACACCACCACTACTTGCTAAGGTCATCTAGAAAATTATGATACACTCAAGACCTATACCAATTCCTGGAAGCTTCTGTCCCTCTTTCTCTGGCCACCACCAGATCTGAAAGGTAACTGGATTAGAAAAAAAAATGTGAACATTATACTTAGTATATAGCTCTCATATAGAAACTCTGAGACAAGCATGTCTCAGATATATTGGGAAAGAATCAAAGATCATTCACACACATTAAACTAGAGCAAATAGATGGTATTCATGGAACTTCCCACTACCTTACTTGTGGATAAGGTGAAATGAAATATATATGCAAAAATTAAAAAACTTGGAAATTCAGGAGCATAATTTGAAAAAGAGGGGAAAAAGAGAAATAAAAATTATGACATAACCAACCAGCCAACCCAACAAAATCCCCAGAATAAATGATCTGCACTACAGAATAATTTTTACCAGCTTTACTGAGGCATAATTAACAAAAAAGGTATATATTTAAAGTGTATAACAAGATTTGACATACACAGACCTTGTGAAGTATTTACTACAATCAAGTAAATTAACACATACATTACCTCACAGTTCCCATTTTTGTGTGTGTGATTATAACACTTACGATCTACTTTTTTAGCAAATTTCAATTATACACTATTATTAACTATAGTCACCATACTGTACATTAGATCCTTAGAACTTATTCATATTCTAGTTTCAGGTTTGTACCATTTGATCAACACTTCCCAAGTTCCCCCAACCCTCAGCCCCTGGAAACCACCATCCACCATTCTACTGTTTCTCATAGAAAAAGAGATGAGATTTGTGGTTATCAGAGGTGGGGGGTTGGAGGAGGGGGAATTGGGGGAAGGTAGTCAAAAAGTACAAACTTCCAGTTATAAGATAAAGAAGTACTAAGGATGTAATGCAGAACATGATGACTATAGTTAATACTGCTGTATGATATACAGGATAGTTGTTAAGAGAGTAGATCCCAAGAGCTCGCATCAAAAGGAGACTTTTTTTTTTCTTTTTATTGTATCTATACAAGATGATGAGTGTTAACTAAACTTATTGTGATAATCATTTCACAATATATGTAAATCAAACCATCATGCTGCATACCTTAAACTTACAGTGATGTACATCAATTACTTCTCAATATACCTAGAAAGAAAATAAAAATAAATAAAATATTAAAAAAGTCAAGATCACAGTACAGAGTTTAACAAATGCTTAGTGAAGACTGAAGATAAATGAGGGATCGGGAGGTTAAGGCCTAAGGATAATATGAAGAATAGAGAGGGAGAAATTTATCTCAGAAACAATAAAGTATAATTAGAGTTGCATTTGTTTACATTTTGGGAAAAGAATAAGTCCCAGTTTCTCCTAAATATTTGAGTGACCTATTTAAAACTGTAGAAACATTTTCTATGTGTTATCTCAAGTCTCTAACTTAAATACTGTATTGGAAGTCACCCATATTATAATCATGATTCCTTTAATTTTTATTTGATTTGTCTATCAATTCTCTGATTTCCACTGCTACCACTTATCTTCCATGTGATTGATCTAAAATAATTACAGCTTAGCAGATTTTATATTGTTACTGAATATGTATATAACTTTTATTGCAATTTATTTTTTTAAAACCTTGCTTCACTGTTTTACAAAGAATTTTAACTTTTAAGCATGCCTCAATGTTTCATTTGCTTTCACTTACATTAAGATATACTAATGTCAGGTATATCTTTTGTAGATCAAAAGCAAAGCTAGATAATTAATGCATCCATCACCTCATTCAACAATGTCTATCAAATCATCACATTATACACTTTAAATATATACAATTATATTGGTCAATTATTCCTCAATAAAGAAAAAAGGGGAAAAAAAACCCATTCCAGACACAAAGAAGCTAATTAAAAATAACAATTTAAAAAGCATCTCATGGGAATGGACTTGAGGATATGGGGAGGGGGTGGGGTGAGATGTGACAGGGTGAGAGAGTGTCATGGACATATATACACTACCAAATGTAAAATAGATAGCTAGTGGGAAGCAGCCGCATAGCACAGGGAGATCAGCTCGGTGCTTTGTGACCACCTAGAGGGGTGGGATGGGGAGGGTGGGAGGGAGGGAGATGCAAGAGGGAAGAGATATGGGAACATATTGTATATGTATAACTGATTCACTTTGTTATAAAGCAGAAGCTAACACACCATTGTAAGGCAATTATACTTCAATAAAGATGTTTAAAAAAAAAACACCACACACAAAAAAAGCATCTCACGGGACTTCCCTAGCAGTCCAGTGGTTAAGACTCCACACTTCCAATGCAGGGGACACGGGTTCGATCCCTGGTCAGGGAACTAAAGATCCCACATGCCACATGCATGGCCAAAAAAATTTAAAAATTAAAAAAAAATAAAAATAAAAAGCACCTCTGACACTATAGCCTACCAAACACTGTATCTTACCATGCAGTGCTTTTTCCAAATTTGGTACCTTGGGTTTTATCTAAATTATGAGTTGCCTGAATGCATTAATAAGCACAAAAATCATGAATAGTTCCTATCTAACATTAGGCACAATTCAGATGTGTTTCTTTTAATGGTAGTGTCAAATGTATAGCAATACTAATCTTACTTTTTACCTTTATTTCTTAAATAAAGACCTACAGAAACAAATCCCAAATAATTAATGAAATGGCAATAAGAACACACATATTGATAATTACCATAAACATAAATGGATTAAATGCTCCAACCACAACACACAGACTGCTCAAATGGATACAAAATCAAGACCCATATATATGCTGTCTACAAGAGACCCACTACAGATCTAGGGACCCATACAGACTGAAACTGAGGGGATGGAAAAAGGTATTCCATGCAAATGGAAATCAAAACAAAGCTGGAGTAGCAACACTTATATAAGACAAAATAGACTTTAAAATAAAGACTGTTACAAGAGACAAAGAAGTACACTACATAATGATCAAGGGAACAATCCAGGAAGAAGATATAACAATTGTTAATATATATGCATCCAACATAGGAGCACCTTAAAATATAAGGCAAATACTAACAGCCTTAAAAGGAGAAATTGACAGTAACACAATAATAGTAGGGGACTTTAACACCCCACTTTCGTCAATGGACAGATCATCCAGACACAAAATCAATAGGAAACACAGACCTTAAATGACACATTAGACCTGTTGGACTTAACTGATATTTATAGAGCATTCCATCCAAAACCAGCAGAATACACATTCTTGTCAAGTGCACATGGAACATTCTCCAGGGCTGATCACATGCTGGGCCACAAAGTGATCCTCGGTAAATTTAAGAAAACTGAAATCATATCAAGGATCTTTTCTGACCACAACCCTATGAGATTAGAAATCAACTACAAGAAAAAAACTAAAAAAAACCACAAAAATGTGGAGGCTAAACAGTATGGTACTAAACAACCAATGGATCAATGAAGAAATCAAAGCGGAAATCAAAAAATACCTAGAGACAAATGCAAATGACAGTATGATGACCCAAAACCTATGGGATGCAGCAAAAGCAGTTCTAAGAGGAAAGTTTATAGCAATACAATCTCACCTCAGGAAACAAAAAAAATCTCAAATAAACAACCTAACCTTATACCTAAAGCAACTAGAGAAAGAACAACAAACAAAACCCAAAGTTAGTGGAAGAAAAGAAATCACAGAGATCAGAGCAGAAATAAATGAAATAGAGACAAAGAAAACAATAGAAAAGATCAGTGAAACTAAAAGCTGGTTCTTTGAAAAGATAAACAAAATTGATAAACCTTTAGCCAGACTCATCAAGAGGGAGAGGGCTCAAATCAATAAAATTAGAAATGAAAAAGGAGGAAGTTATAATGGACACCACAGAAATACAAAGGATCATAAGAGACTACTACAAGCAACTATATGCCAATAAAATGGACAACCTAGAAGAAAAAGACAAATTCTTAGAAAGGTACAATCTCCTAAGACTGAAGACATGGAAAATATGAACAGACCAATCACAAAAGTATTGAAATTGGGGGGCTTCCCTGGTGGCGCAGTGGTTGAGACTCTGCCTGCCAATGCAGGGGACACGGGTTCGAGCCCTGGTCTGGGAAGATCCCACATGCCACAGAGCAACTGGGCCCGTGAGCCACAACTACTGAGCCTGCGCATCTGGAGCCTGTGCTCCACAACACGAGAGGCCGCGATAGTGAGAGGCCCGTGCACCGCGATGAAGAGTGGCCCCCACTTGCCACAACTAGAGAAAGCCCTCGTACAGAAGCGAAGAACCAACACAGCCAAAAATGAATAAATAAATAAGTAAAAATTTTTTTAAAAAGTATTGAAATTGAAACTGTTATTTAAAAACTTCCAACAAACAAAAGCCCAGGAACAGACGGCTTCACAGTCAAATTCTATTAAACATTTAGAGGAGAATTTAACACCTATCCTTCTGAAACTATTCCAAAAAATTGCAGAGGGAGAAACACTCCCAAATTCATTCTATGAGGCCACCATCACCCTGATACCAAAACCAGACAAAGATATAACAAAAAAAGAAAATTACAGACCAATATGACTGATGAATATAGACACAAAAATCCTCAACAAAATACTTGCAAACAGAATCCAACAACACATTAAAAGGATCATACACCATGACCAAGTGGGGTTTATCCCAGGGATGCAAGGATTTTTCAATATCCACAAATCAATCAGTGTGATTCACCACATCAACAAATTGAAGAATAAAAACCACATGATCATCTCAATAGATTCAGAAAAAGCTTTTGACAAATTTCAACACCCATGTATGATGAAAACTCCAGAAAGTGGGTGTAGAGGGAACCTACCTCAACATAATAAAGGCCATATATGACAAAGCTACAGCTAACATCATACTGAATGGTGAAAAGCTGAAAGCATTTCCTCTAAAATCAGGAACAAGACAAGGATGTCCACTCTCACCACTTTTATTCAACATAGTTTTGGAAGTCCCAGCACCCACAATCACAGAAGAAAAAGAAATAAAGGGAATCCAAATTGGAAAAGAAGGAGTAAGACTGTCACTGTTTGCAGATGACATGATACTAACTATACACAGAAAATCCTAAAGATGCTACCAGAAAACTACTAGAACTCATCAATGAATTTGGTAAAGTTGCAGGATACAAAATAAATACAAAGAAATCCATTGCATTTCTATACACTAACAACAAAAGATCAGAAAGAGAAAATAAAGAAACAACCCCATTTACCACTGCATCAAAAAGAATAAACTACCTAGGAATAAACCTACCTAAGGAGGCAGAAACCTGTACTCTGAGAACTGTAAGACCCTGATGGAAGAAATCAAAGATGACACAAACAGATGGAAAGATATACCATATTCTTGAATTGGAAGAATCAATATTGTCACAGTGACTATACTGCCCAGGGCAATCTACAGATTCAGTGCAATCCCTATCAAATTAACAATGGCATTTTCCACAGAACTAGAACAAAAAATCTTAAAATTTGTATGAAGATACAAAAGACCCCAAATAGCCAAAGCAATCTTGAGAAAGAAAAATGGCGCCAGAGGAATCAGGGTCCCTGTCTTCAGACTATACTACAAAGCTACAGTCATCAAAACAGTATGGTACTGGGACAAAAACAGAAATATAGAGCAACGGAACAGGACAGAAAGCCAGAAATAAACCCACGCACCTGTGATCAATTAATCTATGACAAAGGAGGCAAGACTATACAATGGAGAAAAGACAGTCACTTCAATAAATGGTGCTTGGAAAACTGGACAGCTACATGTAAAAATATGAAATGAGAACATTCCTTAACACCATACACAAAAATAAACTCAAAATGGATTAAAGACCTAAATGTAAGGTGGGATACTATAAAACACTTAGAGGAAAATATAGGCAGAACATATTTGATATAAATTGAAGCAATATCTTTTTTGATCCACCTCCTAGAGTAATGAAAATAAAAACAAAAATAAACAAATGGGACCTAATTAAAGTTAAAAGCTTTTGCACAACAAAGGAAACCATAAACAAAACGAAAAGATAACCCACACAATGGGAGAAAATATTTGCAAACTAAGCAACCAACAAGGGTTTAATCTCCAAAATTTACAAACAGCTCATGCGGCTCGATATCAAAAAAACAATCCAATCAAAAACTGGGCAGAAGACCTAAATAGACATTTCTCCAAAGAAAACATACAGATGCCCAAGAGGCACATGAAAAGATGCTCAACATTGCTAATTATTAGAGAAATGCAAATCAAAACTACGATGAGATATCACCTCGTATCGGTCAGAATTGTCTGACTGATATGTAGGCCATTGTCAAAAAGCCTACAAACAATAAATGCTGGAGAGGGTGTGGAAAAAAGGGCAACCTCTTACACTGTTGGTGGGAATGTAAATTGGTACAGCCACTATGGAGAACAGTATGGAGGTTCCTTAAAAAACTAAAAAATAGAGCTACCATATGATCCAGCAATCCCACTCCTGGGCATATATACGGAGAAACCCATGGTTCGAAAGGATACGTGCACCTCAATACTCACCGCAGCTCTGTTTACAATAGTCAACATGGAAACAACCTAAATATCCATCAAAAGATGAATGGATAAAGAAGATGTGGTACATATATACAATGGAATATTACTCAGCCATTAAAAAGAATGAAATAATGCCATTTGCAGCAACATGGATGGACCTGGAGACTATCATACTAAGTGAAGTAAGTTAGATAGGGAAAGACAAATATCGTATGATATCACTTATATGTAGAATCTAAAAAGAATGCTACAAATGAACTTATTTACAAAACAGAAACAGACTCACAGACTTAGAGAACAAACTTAGGGTTACCGGGGGGAAGGGTGGGGGGCGAGGGATACATTGGGAGTTTGGGATTGACATGTACACACTGCTATATTTAAAACAGATAACCAACAAGGACCTACTGTACAGCACAGGGAACTCTGCTCAATACTCCTTAATAACTTAAATGGGAAAAGAATTTGCAAAAGAATAGATACATGTATATGTATAACTGAAACACTCTGCCATACACCTGAAACTAACACAACATTGTTAATCAACTATACTCCAATGTGAAATAAAAATTTAAAAAATAAATAAATTTTTAAAAAAAGTCCTAAAACCGACATTTGGGAGATCTATTAATAAAAGCTGGACTTGACATCTGGAAGCCCTAGAGTTAAGGCAACCAAAAGACAGGCTTTTGTAGTGTCTCACTCTTAATTTAAAACAACTGCCCCAAATTAGTAGGCATTTGATGAGTCTCAATCTTGGAAAAAAAAAAAAAAGAGAAAATCGGAGGAAACAGAGACAACATATACAGTAAAAGAAAATTGAATATATTAATATCCACAGAGCACAAGATATTTCATCCAAAAATTAAAAACAGAATTCTATTAAAATAGGAAAAAAGTTAGAGAACTTGATAATTACAAAGAGTTCTTGATAATAATAAGATATAAAGAATTAAAAATTAAACAGAAGGGCTGAAATATAAAGTTGAAAAAAATCTCACAAAAAGTAGAATGAGACAGAGATGGAAAATAAGATACTAAAAATAAAAAAATAGGTAAACAACTGACTCATTCTAACATATGACTAATTGCAGTACCAGAAAGAGAGAATAGAGAAAACAGATGGAGGTAAATTATCAAAGAGTGAAATTTCCAAAACTGAATGATAAATCTCCAGATTTAAGTGGCTCTCCAAGAGCCTAGAACATGAATGAAAGGGACTTGTGTCACGTCAAATCATTAGGAATGTTCAGGATTCCAGGAAAAAGAGAAAACCCTAAAAGCCTGCAGTAGAGGTCACATGTAAGTTAATTGTAAATAAGTAAATATATTAAGAATATGAAACAAGAACAACAATCATGAATTCAGTAGAATTATTAGGGCATAAAATCTATGATCATTGAAATATGGAACACAATAGGTGTGTTTATGCGGTAGAACAACAAATAGAATTACCTTTCCTGAAAACAAAGACTAGAGAGCATGTGTAAAAGAAAAGTTTAAAAATACAGAATATAGAATAGTAGCAACACATACCAGGAGAAGCAGAGGAAAACTTTTAGAGAGAGAGAAAAGAGAGGAAGGGACGAGGGTAGGAGGAGGAGAGAAGTGGGAAGAAGTAAGGTAGAAAGGGAGAGAGAGACTTGAAGAAATAATAAAGATAAAATTGCCAAATTAAAGGTGAAATCATCCACAGATTATAAATACTACACTTAGATTGTAAAGGTACATAAAAGGCCAAAGGAAAAAAGATAAATTCCAGGAAAAATGAAGATGAACTTCAAAGAACCAAGAACCAGATTGATATCTTAGTGTATTTGGATGTACGAAGAGAATGATGTGATATTTTTACGGTACTGAAGAAAAAGATTTTTTCATCTAGATATATATAACCAGTCAAATTGAAATTCATATGTAAGAGTATAATAAATACATCATTAGGCATTTTTTTTAATTAATTTTTTTTATATTTATTTTTGGCTGCGCTGGGTCTTCGTTGCAGTGCACGGTCTTTCTCTAGTCATGGTGAGCTGGGGCTACTCTTCGTTGCAGTGCGTGGGCTTCTTTGTTGTGGAGCACAGGCTCTAAGCACGCGGGCTTCAGTAGTTGTGGCACGCAGTCTTCAGTAGTTGTGGCTTGCGGGCTCTAGAGTGCAGGCTCAGTAGTTGTGGCGCACGGGCTTAGTTGCTCCGCGGCACGTGGGATCTTCCCGAACCAGGACTCAAACCCATGTCTCCTGCATTGGCAGGCGGATTCTTAGCCACTGCGCCACCAGAGAAGTCCTCATTAGGCATTTTTAAAAAGCTATAGAAGGTTTGTTACAAAAAGACCCACATTAAAGGGGGAAAAAAAAGTTTGGGAGATGCTAAAAGCCATATGGGACTTATCACAGTCCCTGACAAGAATAGGTTCTCTGTAAATGTTAGCTTAACTGATGTAAACTGAGGTGGTAAGTGTTAATGGAGAAAGTGTCCTGAGCAATTGGAAAGCTCTGGAATTGAAAGCATAGGGACAAAATAAAAAGTCCAGTCTAAAGGAGGCATCTTTGCAGGTTCTTTAAGGTCTTCTTATCCTCTAGTCCAATATGACTTTTTTTATTGATATACACAATGATTTACATTCCAGCCAGGGAAAATGTCTGTGAGATTTACAGAGAGGAATAAAAGGATATCAAATGCCCAAGACACCAAAATCCCTTTTGTATCAAACACACAAAAACTGCTAGCATATCAAAGGCATATGTTTCTATTAGTTCATAGGTGGAAAGCCATTCATGGAAAGGAAATCTGCTTTTAAAAGGGATTGATAAAGGTCTGCATACATTCTCAAAGAACTAATCACTTGTGCAAGAGCTACTACTCAAATGAATACAAAGATAAATCCCTGAACAGAAGAGAAAGGGTCTAATTATCTCATCTGCCTACAACTTATATTCATTCCTTCATATTATAACAATGTGTCTTCAGCTTTCTGAGGTCTGGAATCAATTAAGATAAATCTGGACTCTTTTTATAATGGGTTGTAGGGAATAATAGTTTATTTCCTTTCCTCCTAATGGTGAATATATGAAGAAACGTAAATTTTCCCAACCATCTTAATGAGTAATCTTTTTATTATTTTATTTTTATAAACCTTGAAGATATGGTATTCATTGATCAGATTCCTTTCTTATATATGCATAAACTCAACTTGAATTAACTTAAGCAAAAAGGCTAACGCACAGGTTCAATTATCCACTATGATAAAAATTAAAAATAGAACTATCATATGATCCAGCAATTTCCTTTGGGACTTATATCCAAAGGAAACAAAAACATTAACTTGAAAAGATATCTGTACCCCCATGTTCATGCCAGCATTATTTACAATAGCCAAGACATGGAAGCAACCTAACTGTCCATTAATGGATAAATGGATATGAAGTTCTGGTATGTGTGTGTATACATACACACACACACACACACACACACACACACACACACACACACACATACATACTATGGAACATTATACAGCCATAAAAATGAAGAAATTCTACCATTTGCAACAACATGGATGGACTTTGAAGGCATTACGTTAAGTGAAATAAGTCAGACAAAGACAAATACTGAATGATCTCAACTTATATGTGGCATCTAAAAAAAAACAAAAATAAAAACAACCAAACTTATACAAAAAGAGATCAGACTTCTTGTTACCAGAGGTGGAGGGTAGGGGAGGAGGGGGAATAGGAGGAAAGTCGTCAAAAGGTACAAAATTCCAGTTATAAGATAAATACTAGGGATGTAATGTACAACAGGATGACTATAGTTAACACTGATGTATGATATATGGGAAAGTTGTTCAGAGAGTAAATCCTAAGGGTTCTTATCACAAGGAGAAAAAATTCATTTTTTCTTTTGTTTTCTTTTTATTCTATATGAGAAGATGGATATTAGCTGAACCTATTGTGGTAATCATTTCACAATATGTGTAAATCAAACCATCAGGCTGTATGCCTTAAAATTATAAACTGATTATGTCAATTATTTTTCCATAAAACTGGCAAAATATTTTACAAAAGTAAGTTGCATTTAATGTAAAGTTTTATTTAAAATAAGGTTCAAGACTGCGATAACAGAGAATTAACCCAAGTATGGGGCCCTGCTAAGTGAAGTGCCCTGTGCAACTGCACAGGCTGTACACCCAAGAAGCTGGCTCTGCTTCTCCTTGAGGCAAAGGTGCTTCAAGGAGATGTGATATCACTGAAATCTACTGTCCATGCCTGGCTTCCCTGGATCCATGGAGGAGGGCAATTACCTTAACCTTCTCCCCTTCCTGTAATAGCATCATTATTTAGTAAAATTTGCAGGCAATCCAGTTCAATTCTGTGCTTGCCTGAATATGTTCTAAAAAGGCCAGATTCAGGATTTCTGACTCTGAAGTTTCCAAAGGCCACTGTCTTATGAGACAGTCTTCCATTTTTGTATGATTGTACCCTTGCCTCCTGAAAAATCTTTACCAAATTTACTAAGTATGTTATGTTTAATATAATTCATAGTTCCTGTAGCACTTTTTGCTTTGAGATTACTAATGTCCACTAACCGCAAATATTTGAATGTCACAGTACCTATTTGGCACCATCAATTTTACTGTTTCAAACAAAATTCAAATGTGTCTTCTTCTGGAGAAAGAGGCTTATAGTCAGTTAAAAAAAAACACCTTTAAATTTTCATGCGTCATCATTTTGGTCCATGTGTTGGCTTATTAAAGTTGTTATTGTTTTTAAGAGTTTTAAAAATTTATTTATTTTCTTTGGCCGAGCCACGTGGCTTGGGGGATCTTAGCTCCCCAACCAGGGATTGAACCTGGGCCCTTGGCAGTGAAAGCATGGAGTCCTACCTAACCACTGGACTGCCAGGGAATTCCCTTAAGGTTGTTTTGATGTCCTAGTACTACCATGGTAGTATTGTCCACTCTGTGACTCTCCAACTCTAGAAAGAGATCTTGTCTTTTTTGTTTGGTTTTGTTTTTTATTAGTTTGAAATAGGCATCTTAAGTTTCACCACTCAGGTGCCTCCATCTCTAGGTTTTCCTCTGGGAAGCATAGAGAAATGAGTCTCTTCAGATTCAAACAAAGCTACATTTGCCCTCTCTCTTCCTTCTGACAACCACATTATACGCTCTCAGAGGTTCTAAAGCAATATTTACTACTCTTCCAAATTCATTCTCATCAGAGTCCACTTTATCCTATATATTTGAAAGGACTTCTGAGAGTTTACAGTTATTTCTGTGTACCATTTTAAAAATATGATCATAATTGTTGTCTCAAAATGAGTAACTGCCAATACCAGGAGTTGAAATTGGTCCATGATGCATAAAAATGCAGTATAAGAACTCTTAATAAGCCTGAATGAGGTCCTCATACATGATGTACAAGAGCCTCCAATCCACAAACTCAGAAGCATCAAAAAATAGCAAATTCCTTAATATCTCTTGTATCAACAAAATTGTAACTCTTAGTTAAGACTCAATCTCATCACTGTTGAGAGAAATATTCAGCCTCTGTCATTATTACTCACTTTCTCTAAGTGAAATGTTCAATAGCCCTGGGGTCCTGTACAGCAACAAGGTATATAGTCAGCCTCTTCTTTCCACATAGCTTACCTTTGAGATGCTCATTTCCCAACTCCGTAAGCTGCCTCAGGTCCAAAAGTTCTGCAGCTTTCCTGCCATGTTTGGTACACATCTTTCCCCAAGACTATATGTGTAAAATTTAGAAAGCATGGTTCAACTTCTTCAACAAACATGAGAAAACCATATCAATATGATGGGGAAGAATACATTAGTGTTATTTTGCCTTCAATAGCATTACTGTTTCCCCTGACTCTTCATAGCAGAATCTAACTAAAATGAGCCACTGCACACTAACTTTTACAACACCCTTTTCACCTGAACTCTAACCCCATGCTTGCTATTTCCTCATTATCCTGATACTCTGAATATACTGCTTTTATTTGCTAAAATAGAACACTTGGATACCTCAGGAACCTTAAGAGCCCACACAAGGCACATCAACTTATGACTCCTGCTATCCATTTTCCATTACTCCGTTCTTTCCACAGGCCAACTTTGGTCATTGGTTCGCATGGAACAATCATGAGAACCACCTGAAATGTGCTAACATGTGGCAGGGCCTTACACTGGGCAAACCTGAGAAAACACTTAATCTAGCTCAAAGGAGAGGATAAGCCCTTCTAGTCTAGGCTTCTTTGACTGAGACTCCGTGTTGAGATAGGTCTATGGTAGAAGGGACTTTAAATGGATTAATTTTTCATCTCCTCCTCCTCTTCTTCCTTACTCTAACAAACTTTTTTGAACACTTATTCTTTGCCAGATACCACTGAACATGACTTTAGTTGGATTATCTTATCTCAAAATGATATCAAATCTATGCAAAAGGCATTATAATTTCCTCCATTTTTCAGATGAAGAAGAAAGGCACTGATAGGTCAAGTAGCTTATATAGGAAAAGGTGGGTCTGAGATTCACTTAAACCCCAAAGTCAAGCACAAGTTGATGTTGTCTGTCTGCACAGCTTTTTAAATTATAAATCTAATTACATATATATATGCTTATTGTAAAAATCCAAACAATGTACAAAAGAGTAAAGAGGCAGGTGAAAATTCCCCCAACTCTGACAGTCCGACAGAAAACTGTTAGCACTAGGATGAATATCATTCTTGATGTGCTCATGCATATATATATGCATAGAAATAGTTATCTAAAATGTATTTGTATAATTCATATACATATATAGTAGATATATTGCTATCAACATCATATGATATCAAAATCATATTCTGTTCTATTATCTCCCTTTTCACTCTCTAATATGTGTAGCTGCGTAGTAATTCAATATATGGGTATACTATAATTCTTATCATATTGCATTATAATTTTATGACGTATGTGCCCTCCTCACAAGACTGAGTATTTATTGAGAACAGAGAATCCTAGAGGTATTTGTTTTTAATAGATCTGTTTTTTTAATAGAACCCCCAAAATGAACACAGCACCTAGTAGATGGAAAAATATTTGAATGGATGGACGGATGGATGGATGAATGGATGGATGGACAGAAAGAAAGATGAGCAGTATGGTGGATGTCTAAAGAAACAAAGAACTATTGGGTTATTATTGACACAGTTCATGTGAGAAGAGTAAAGTAATAAGAGCCTAAAGTAGGGTATAAACATAGTAATGGAAGGAGGTGAAGGGTCAATAAAGCTATTTTGAATAGCTATTTTTTGCTTTTAAAAACATTTATCTCAAATTTTTAATAACATGGCTTTTAATAACATGGTTTAAAGTGACTAAATAGTACACTGGTTTCCTGTGGGTTATTGACTTTTATATTTTATCTTCAAAATTTGACTTACTATTGCATTTTGTCAGGGTTTCATTTGTATATTGGATAATTATATTACGTATCCCTTTGACTACCTTTCCCACCATGATTCTAAGTTTAATTGTGTGGTGACTCACCAACATTGATTCTTGCAGGAGTTTCTGTTCATCATCCAGCACAATGTCCCTCATAGGCTCTAGAAATAATTGCTAGAGAAAAATAATTTGTTTGAGCAAAACCTTTACTCCATTTCTTATTCCAAAGAAATATTCTATGATTGAAGAATAATAATGATAATAATTTATTGAGTGTCTACAATGTCATACACAGCAATAAGTGATATATACAAGTATTATTTTAAAAGTAATTTAATCCTCACAACTATGAGGAAGTTAATAAAGTGACAAAGTGGCCAAGTCATTGTATAAAACCAGTTCAATATGACCTCAAAGCTTATTCCTTCCTTCCCTGGGAGGAAACATTACTCTATAGCCTC
Organism: Balaenoptera physalus; assembly: GCF_965194825.1. Classification (NCBI taxonomy): domain Eukaryota; kingdom Metazoa; phylum Chordata; class Mammalia; order Artiodactyla; family Balaenopteridae; genus Balaenoptera; species Balaenoptera physalus. The sequence goes on along the minus strand of NC_138903.1, from coordinate 25,622,391 downwards.
TTTTTATGACCATCTTCCTCAAATCCGTAGGTTTCTGACCTTCATTTAAAACTTTAGCTTAGTTCTGTTTCCCTGGTCAGGTAACTTGTAGAGTGGCAATGATCAGACAAAACATAAAAGGTCTTTCCTCTACTTAAGTCTACTTCACTGTGTGGGTTCACTGCTCTCCTGCTTCCCTGTAAGGGGGCCTAATGCTGTCTCATTTCTTGAACAAATATGTGCTTACTGGCCGGAGTACTGAGTCTCTATACATCCCTCACTTTTTCCTTCAGGCTGTCCTTAGGCTGCTTTGGGATTGAGTTCACAGTGTTTGGTAACTGAACTAGCAAGGATGTCCCTAATTCCCTTACTTTAACAAACATCTGGAAAGTAAATCTGATTTTATCTTCCACCATATCCATCAGTATCGTGTCCACTTTCTGTGGGGTGACTGAAAGGCCCACTAAAATGTAGTCACTACCAACCTCTCACCTTTTTCTCCACTCGTACAGTCCTCCTGCATAGTAGTTGAATTTCCTAATCAGACAACACCCTTTCTGAAGTCTGATTTGCACATGCGGCTCCCCCCAACTTGATTTTCTTTCACCTACAAAGTGTCTCCTTGGTGAATGCCAACTTATTTCAAAATATTTCATCTTTGGGAATGTTGTCTGACATGATTAGGTAGAGTTGAATACCTCAGGGAACAAACCTCTACTTCACGTTAGACTTCAGTTGACATGAGTCACATTTGAAGATTGCTACATCACCCCTTGGAATGAGTTTCCCAGCAGTCCTACCTGCTCCCCACTGTAGAGCGATGATTTTGTGCCAGCTCTATCTCTTTAAGAGAGTGATTGTCCAACCTTGCCCCAAATACTGGAAACCATCAAGGCCAGAAGGCAATGGGATTACATATTCAAAGTGCTAAAAGAAAAAGATTGTCAACCAAGAGTCCTATATTTGGCAAAACTATTCTTCAGAAATGAAGAAGAGATTACAACATTCCCAGATAAACAACAACTAAGAGAATTAGTCACTAGGAGACCTACCCTATAAGAAATACTAAAGAGAGTCCTTCAGGCTGAAATGAAAGAACACCAGAGAGTAACTCAATTCCACATGATGTGTTGATTAAAGGGTACACAGTTTTACTTACACTCATAAAGAAAAAAAAATGACAGGGAGAAAAATTTTAGAAGTGATAGTTCAGTTTATGGTATTGTATATGGTGATGGTTTCACAGGTGTATGCTTATCTTCAGACTCATCAAGATGTATACATTAAACGTGTGCAGCCTTTGTGTATGTCAATCATACCTCAATACAAAAATAAAAAGCACAAGGTAAATCAGTAAATATAAAAGACAGTATAAATGTATTTTTCTTAATAACTCTTTTCTTCTCCTATATGGTTTAAAAGACAACAGCATAAAGCAATAATTAGAAAATTGTATCAATGAGTTTGTAAGGTATAGTAAATATAGTGTATAACATACGCATAGTATATAATGCATAATAAAGGTGTAATTTGTATGACAATAACAGCATGAAGGAGGAGGTGGGAAAGGAGCTATATTGGAGCAAAGTATACTATTGAAATTAAGTTAGTATTAATCTGAATTAGGTTGTTTTAAATTATGATGCTAATTTTAATCCCCAGGGCAACCAGCAAGAAAATAACTCAAAGCAATATTGTACTGCTAAAGGCTAGATTGTACTATCTGGAGAATAAAAAAGATTATTGACTACAGCTGAAAGCAGAAAGAGAACTATTCTTTCTATATATGTAATTTCTCAATTTGTAAAAGATTGTGGCTTTTTAACTCTGTACATGAATTAGGTAGCATCTACACAGTAGAAAAACATCTAGGTTAATTGTTAATTTAGTCAAATAACACTTAAAAACCACAGTATAGTGCCCCAAAGTAACAGAGTCCTTTTATTTCACAGACCTGTTCTGTTGTTTAAGCATATACAGTTGACCCTTGAACGACATGGATTTGAAATGTGCAGGTCCATTACATGCAGATTTTCTTCAGTAAATACAGTCAGCCCTCCATATCTGCAGGTTCTGCACCTGGGCAGATGCGGAATCCATGGATACAGAGGGCTGACTATGGAACTTGAGCATCCAGGGATTTGGTATCTGTAGTGGGTCCTGGAACCAGTACCCTGCAGACTAACTGACAACTGTAGTCACATTCCTGATCAATTATGTCCCTAATGGTTTATTTTGTTTAGCATTTCCAGTGGCTGCAAATTACCTCTTAGTCTAGAATATATATCTGTATTACAAAAAGACAGTACTTGACTCTGATGATGTAATCTCTTTCTGAAGTGTTCTATAAGATTAATAGAAGAGAATACTGAGCCATATGTGGGCTATATTGATAAGGTTCATGTGCAAATGAAATAATGTTAAGGCAAAAAATTAAAAAGCTGGACATACAGAGTGGCTATCATGAAAAAGTCTACAACTAGCGCTTGCTTCAGCAGCACATATACTAAAACTGGAATGATACAGAGAAGATTAGCATGGCCTCTGTGCAAGGATGACACACAAATTCGTGAAGCGTTCCGTATTTTTAGACCTAAATTTAAGACCAGACACTATAAACCTCTTAGAGGAAAACAAAGGAAGAACACTCGTTGACATAAATCACAGCAAGATCTTTTTTGACCCACCTTCTAGAGTAATGGAAATAAAAACAAAAATAAACAAATGGGACCTAATGGAACTTAAAAGCTTTTGCACAGCAAAGGAAACCATAAACAAGACGAAAATACAACCCTCAGAATGGGAGAAAACATTTGCAAACGAATCAACGGACAAAGGATTAATCTCCAAAATATACAAACAGCTCATGCAGCACAATATCAAAAAAACCAAACAACCCAATCAAAAAATGGGTGGAAGACCTAAATAGACATTTCTCCAAAGAAGTCATACAGATGGCCAAGAAGCACATGAAAAGCTGCTAAACATCACTAATTATTAGAGAAATGCAAATCAAAACTACAGTGAGGTGTCACCGCATACCAGTCAGAATGGCCATCATCACAAAATCTACAAACAATAAATGCTGGAGAGGGTGTGGAGAAAAGGGAACCCTTTTGCACTGTTGGTGGGAATGTAAATTGACACAGCCACTATGGAGAACAGTATGGAGGTTCCTTAAAAAACTAAAAATAGAATTACCATATGACCCATCAATCCCACTACTGGGCATACACCCAGAGAAAACCATAATTCAAAAAGACACATGCACCCCAATGTTCACTGCAGCACTATTTACAATAGCCAGGCCATGGAAGCAACCTAAATGTCCATCAACAGAGGAATGGATAAAGAAGATGTGGTACGTGTATACAAGGGAATATTACTCAGCCAGAAAAAAGAACAGCAACATGGATGGACCTAGAGATTATCATACTAAGCGAAGTTAAGTCAAAGACAATTATTATATGATATCACTTATATATGGACTCTAAAAAGTAATGCATATGAATCAATATACAAAACAGAAACAGCCTCACACACATAGAAAAAAAACTTATGGTTACCAAAGGGGAAAGGAGGGGGGAGGAGGATAAATTAGAAGTAGGGGATTAACAGGTACACACTACTATGTATAAAACAGATAAACAGCAAGGATTTACTGCATAATGTTTTTAATATCTTTTAATAAGCTATAATGGAAAATAATCTGAAAAAATATGTATAATTGAAAATAATCTGAAAATACATATATAACTGAATCACTTTACTGTACACCTAAAACTAACACAATATTATAAATCAACTATATTTCAATTAAACAAAAGCTGGACACAAAATGAAATGTGTACATTAATAACAATTATGTAAAAGTACTGTACATATTAGTGAAAAAATAAAAGAACTCAGAGGGTAAAAATAAACACTAAGGGAACTCTAGATTCATATGACTATCTAAAAAACTGTGAGTGAGAGTTTGATTGTTATAGAAAACGGGACAAAGCCATTTTGGACAGAAGGAAAATGATAAGAAAGTGAGGGTAGAAAGAAGAAAACAAAAAACACGTAAAATTTCAAATAAACAACCTAACCTTCCATCTAAAGGAATTAGAAAAAGAAGAACAAAGAAAGCCCTAATTCAGCAGAAGGAAGGAAATAATAAAGGTCATAGAGAAAAGGAAGAAAATAGAGACCAAAAAAAAAAAAAAAGAAAAAAAGAAAAAGAAATCAATGAAACCAAGAGCTGGTTCTTTGAAAAGATAAGCAAAATTGACAAACCTTTAGCCAGACTCATCAAGAAGAAAGTTTATCTTATTATAAACAAAATAAGAAATGAAAGAGGAAAAATAACAACTGATAACACAGAGATACAATTAATCAACTATGAACAGTTATATGCCAACGAAATGGATAACCTAGAAGAAAGGGACAAATTTCTAGAAAAATACAACCTTCCAAGACTGAATCACGAAGAAATACACAATCTGAACAGACTGATCACTAGTAGTGAAATTGAATTTGTAATTAAAAAAAAACTCCCAGCAAACAAAAGTCCAGGAATGTATGGCTTCAGAGGGGAATTCTACCAAACATATAAAGAATAGCTAATACCTATCCTTCTCAAACTATTCCAAAAAACTGAAGAGGATGGAATACTCCAATATTCATTCTACAAGGCCATCACTACTCTGATATCAAACCCAGACAGATACTACAAAAAAATAAAATTATAAGCCAACATCTTTGATGAATGTGGATGTAAAAATCCTTAACAAAATATTAGCAAACAGAATCCAATAATATATAAAAAGGATCACACACCATGATCAAGTGGGATTTATTCCAGGGATACAAGGATGGTTCAATATTCCTAAATCAATCAATGTGATACACCACATTAACAGAAGGGATAAAAATCACATGATCATCTCAATGGATGCAGAAAAAGCATGTGACAACATCCAACTTACGTTCATGATAAAAACTCTCATCAAGGTGGGTATAGAAGGAACATATCTCAAGATAAAGACCATTTTTGACAAACCCACAGCTAACATCATACTCAACAGTGAAAAGGTGAAAGCTTTTCCTCTAAAATCAGGAACAAGACAAGGATGCCTACTCTCGCCACTTCTATTTAACATATTACTGGAAGTCCTAGCTAAAGCAATCAAACAAGAAAAAGAAATAAAAGGTATCCAAAATGGAAGGGAAGAAGTAAAACTATCACTACTGGCAGATGACATGATACTATAGAAAGAAAATCTTAAAGTCTCCACCAAAAAACTATTAGAATAAATGATTCAGAAAAGTTGCAGTATACAAGATTAATATACACAAATCTGCTGCTTTTCCATACACTAATAATGAACTATCAGAAAGAGAAATTAAGGAAATAATTCCATTTACAATCACATCAAAAGGAATAAAATACCTAGGAATAAACTTAAATAAGGAGGTGAAAGACCTATACTCTGAAAACTATAAAACATTAATGAAAGAATTTGAAAATGATACAAAAAAACAGAAAGATATTCCATGTTCTTGGATTGGAAGAATATTGTTAAAATGTCCACACTATCCAAAGCAATCTACAGATTTAATGCAATCCCTATCAAAATACGCATGACATTTTTCACAGAACGAGAACAAATAATCCTAAAATTTATACGGAACTATGAAAGACCCCAAACTGCCAAAACAATCTTAAGAAAAAAGAACAAAGCCAGAGGTATCGTGCTTCCTGACTTCAGGTTATACTACAAAGCCACAGTAATCAAAACATCATGATACTGGCACAAAAATAGACACACAGATCAAGGGAACAGTATAGAGAGCCCAGAAATAAGCCCACCTGTTTATGATCAATTAATCTTCAACAAAGGAGGCAAGAATATACAATGGAGAAAAGACAGTCTCTTCAATAAGCGGTGCTGGAAAAACTGGACAGGTACAAGTAAAAGAATGAGATTAGAACATTTTCTCATGCCATAAACAAAAATAAACTCAATATGGATTAAGGACCTAATTGTAAGACCTGAAACCATAAAACTCCTAGAAGAGAACATCGGTAGAACACTCTGACATAAATCGTAGCAATATTTTTTTTTGATCTGTCTTCTAAGGCAAAGGAAATGAAAGCAAAAATAAACAAATAGGATCTAATTAAACTTAAAAACAAATGTTGGTGAGGATGTGGAGAAAAGTGAACTCTAGCACACTACTGGAGGGAATGTAAACTGGTTCACCCACTATGGAAAACAGTATGGAGATTCCTCAAAAAACTAAAAATAGAACTACCATATGATCCAGCAATTCCAAGGCTGGGTATACATCCAAAGAAAACAAGAACACTAATTCAAAAAGATACATGCACCTCAATGTTCATAGCAACATTATTTACAATAGCCAATTATGGAAGCAATCCAAGTGCCCATCAACAGTCTCCCATTGATGTGTAGCATGAGGGCTGGGTGGACGTGTATGTTCAGTTTCTCACTGGACCCCACTGACACCACCCTGACAAAAGTGGGGCACTGACTCACACTGCCTCATGAGAGATGGGTGTAGTATAAGTTCAGCTTCCCCCTTAAACTCTAATGACTCCTTCCTGGCTAAAGTTGGGCCACTGAGACTCTGAAGTTGTTGTCTTATCCTAGGCTATTCTGATTCTAATTGCATTACCTTATTAGATGTCAATTTCCTAAGCAGAGAAAACCAAGAGAGATACGATTTCCAATTAGGAAATGAAAAAACTAAACGAAGTAAATTTACTTTCAGCTTTCAAGAAACATTTTACCTAACAAATCTTTATTAATTATCCACTATACACAATGCAGTTTTCATTAACTGGTTTTACTCAATTTATGAGTTTATTTTTCATCACATACAAGGAAGATGAAATTAATTTCCTAACATCACATGGGTCCACCTCATGTGTTAGAATAAAAATTAACAGAATAATACAACATGAATAATAAAACATGAGTAAAAAAAGAGATATTTTATCATTTCAAATGTATTGACTTGCCAAATACATGATACAGATTAGTTATTGCATGTTTCAAGTTTTCTGTCTACTCTTATTCATTGAACTTACTATATAGATATTTTTGAAATGAATAAATTATGTATTTATAAGAACTTAATTTTGGGGGTTATATTGTATACCTTTGAGCCTAAGTCTTTTTATTTATTTATTTTCTGACTTAGAGGAGAAATAATATACCTCCAACCTTAGAAAAGATGATCTTCCTTTTATATACTTCCCAATCCTAAGCAATTTGCTTTTGTAGCAGAACTGGCTAGTACAAAAGATATTTGAACAACTCCTCCTATCTTATTCTAGGTTCATAGCTTTTTGGATGGGACTGATGTGAGTGCAGATTTCCCCAGCCCTGACATATGAGACGTTTTCCTATTGCTAAACTTTAGTCAAAAGGTACCAGTGATTTGTGGGGCTAACTGACCTACATATCTAACATTGATTTAATTAAATTCAATCCTGCTAATGACTCTGTTATGTGGATCAACCCTAGAAAAATAACTGCACGGGATCAGCATATTTACTTTTCTCTACTCTTCTCCTGCTTTCTATTCCTTTCCAGCACCCCTTCCTCACCCCAAGGGACCACTGTTCTCTCAACGTTTTATGACAGTATAATGGAAAAAGCACTGGGCCGGAGTCAGAAGTCTTAGGGATTAGCTCTGGACTTGTGCTTAACTAGGTGTATGAGTCTTAACTGAGCCTCAATTTTATCATCTGTAAAATGCACTGTTTGGACTAGATGATGTTTCATTTTCCTTCTAATCCTAAATGTCCTTCTAATATTAAGTTTCTAGAACTGTGATTTATTTAAAATGGAAAATAGACAAAACTAAATCATACTAAGTTTTTATTGTTTTAATGTACCACTCTTTCTAAAATAATCTGCATTAAAATAGGCTTGGAAAAGGCCATGTTTATAATAAAGAAACAAACATTTCATCACAGAATTTTAGGCAATGCTATTTAGGATGATATTTTGGGGTTACAGGAGCTCTCATACCTCATGTAGACTGTGTCTATCATCTACATGAAAGGACAAGATTATTCAGGCCAAATGTTAGAGACACATGGGTTAGAAACACATGGGAGCCTTGCCCGTATAGAGTGGTATTGTACCTGTTTGTGTTGATTTGAGAAAAATGGGACTCATCCCACCTTCCATCAGCCACATGCCTGTTCTCCTCTCTGTCACATCCAATCTTCCAAGCATGAGCAGGGTCTACACATGAGCCCTTAACCACTTTATTCCCTATGGAGAATCCAGATAATTCATTTTTTAACACTTTGCCTTAGAATCCTCCACTAAGTCCCAGTAATGGAATCATGGACCCTTCCATCCTTGACAAAAAAATCAATGTGGGAAAAGAGGCCAACGAGTGTATTTTCCAATGATAAAGCTTATTTTCCACAATACTCATCCTGCACTGATAATAAAATAGATTTAAGAACAGGGAAACCCAAATAAATGTGCCTGTGAAGGAATTCTATAAAAAAAATTAGGACAGCTGTGACAGACTTTGTAGAGAATTTTATAACTAATGTACATGATTCTAAGTATTATTATTGGAGGAGAAGTGAGTATATCAAAATTCATTTAATTCACATTTTATTGTGCATTCTTGGATATAGATAAATTTTCAGTAGAAATTAATTCAAAATCAAGTTTACTAACAAATTTATCTGTTATCTAGGACTGACCTTATTTAATCTGGGAGCTATCACAGCGACTGACCTTATTTAAAACTGGGAGACATCACTGCTTAAATTCATACCTTTTAAATGTAAATATAAAATGCTAATCACAACATATAAGCAATTACTACTGTCTGCTGCAGTTACTTTTTTTTAAAGTGCACTTCATTTTGCAGATGGTGAGAGTTCTACGAACACATCTATTGTTAGCATGAAAGTCAAGCGATCATCTGTGTAGGTGGCTGTGTGGGAGCAATGCTAAGATTTACAAGGATTTTCTCCCACATTGACAATCCGCACTGAACAGAGAGCCATATGAAACAATCTTCTGTTCTCTGGCATTGTTAATCATTCACTTAGTTTGTAATAATACAAAAATTCTCAATTAAGGGTTGCCATTTTTCCACTCAGATATTTTCTTCAGTTTTTAAAAGTATATTTTCTTTTTGTAATTTTTAAATTGGGTATCTATCGATTGAGAAAAAAAAACTTTGAAAGTTTATCAAAGGTAGAAATTCTGGGAAGAAATTAGTAATTATGTTCAGCTTGTCAGTTCTAAGATTAAAAACATTCTTAGGCATTTACATCAATAATTATGTACTTGGACTTAAAACTTGAAGGGGAAGATTTTTAAGAGCTATTGCTCATCTGTTGTATAACCCTCCTATATAAATCTGTAGAGGTAAGAAATGCACAATAATTCTAACATCTTATTTTTTCATTATTAATATATTTGTCCCAATTTAGTTATTAATTATCTCAAGGGAAAGAGTCATATATTAAAGCCCCACATTAAAAAAAATTCTAGTACAGGAGTCCTAGAGTATCCAGTTATTAAACCATAGCAGACAAAAATTCCATTGGGTAAACTTGCCTTTTTTCTTTGTAAGGCTCCTCCCACCACATTTTTCTCCCTTACTGCTTTGGTGTCACCAATATTTGGACACAGGACAAAACCATGGCCGATTTGACTCTCTCTTAGAACTAGAGTGTCTGTGATACAAAGTTTTAAGAAATCTTTGGGATTTATTGGCTCTAGTGGTGAAGGATGGTGGGATTGCCACATAAACATTATCAAGGTCTTCTAAAGCTACCAGGTTCCGGGACTTCCCTGGTGGCGCAGTAGGTAAGAGTCCACCTGCCAATGCAGGAAATACAGGTTCGATCCCTGGTCCGGGAAGATCCCACATGCCACGGAGTAACCTAAGCCCGTGCGCCATAACTACTGAGCCTGTGCTCTAGAGCCTGCGAGGCACAACTACTGAAGCCTGCGCACCTAGAGCCCATGCTCTGCAACAAGAGAAGCCACCGCACTGAGAAGCCCACACACTGCAACGAAGAGGAGCCCCGTGCACAGCAACGAAGACCCAACGCAGCCAAAATAATAAATAAATAAATAAATAAAGCAAGCAAGCTAGCTAGCTAGCTAGCCACCAGGTTCCAGTCTGGACCACACCTGGTTCTTTGCCCTTCCCTTCGAGACACTGAATTCTTCCAGTATCCTTCCAATGCATTATACTTAGGTGATCCCACTTTTTAAAACTTCTTTCAGCAAAAAAAAATCCATGGCTGGTATAGTATTAAATAAAGGTAATCTATTTGATCTGGGGGAAGGGTCTTTAGAAATTTATCAAATCCCTTTTATTAGACTGCAAAATATCCAGGCCTAGAATTAACATGACTTGCCCAATGAAACTAGCAAACATGGGATTGGAACTGAGCCTCAAAAGTCTGGTCTTTCAACATAAAATTCATTGACAGGCTAATCAGGCTAATTTGATTTATTTCTAGGAACTCATGATATCTTTCTTTTGCATTCAGGTCCCTGAAAATTAGGTAAGTTTTTTTTTTTCCCTGATATCTCAATATTTTTAGAATTTTCATTCCTGCATTCCTCAAGTAGCTGCACTTAACAACATTCTTGAATTAAAAACAGAAATCTTCTGCTTAAACTTGACTTTTGCATTTTTCCTTTGTGACTTTTCCATTGTGACCTTTAGCAAATTACTTAACCACTTTTTGACTTTTTTCCCACTGTTGTGAGGATTACATGAGTTAGTGTACATGAAACACTTAGAACAGTATAGA